>NC_141691.1:404382573-405017573 GCF_964263255.1 Lissotriton vulgaris | reverse complement strand
GTGGCTCTGTGTGTGTGTGTGTGTGTGTGTGTGTGTGTGTGTGTGTGGGGGTGGCTCGGTTTGTGGGTGGGTGGGTCGCTCTGTGTGTGGGTGGGTCGCTCTGTGTGTGCGTGGGGCTCTCTGTGCGTGGGGCTCTCTGTGCGTGGGGCTCTCTGTGCGTGGGGCTCTCTGTGCGTGGGGCTCTCTGTGCGTGGGGCTCTCTGTGCGTGGGGCTCTCTGTGCGTGGGGCTCTCTGTGCGTGGGGCTCTCTGTGCGTGGGGCTCTCTGTGCGTGGGGCTCTCTGTGCGTGGGGCTCTCTGTGCGTGGGGCTCTCTGTGCGTGGGGCTCTCTGTGCGTGGGGCTCTCTGTGCGTGGGGCTCTCTGTGCGTGGGGCTCTCTGTGCGTGGGGCTCTCTGTGCGTGGGGCTCTCTGTGCGTGGGGCTCTCTGTGCGTGGGGCTCTCTGTGCGTGGGGCTCTCTGTGCGTGGGGCTCTCTGTGCGTGGGGCTCTCTGTGCGTGGGGCTCTCTGTGTGGGGCTCTCTGTGTGGGGCTCTGTGTGTGGGGCTCTCTGTGTGTGGGGCTCTCTGTGTGTGGGGCTCTGTGTGTGGGGCTCTGTGTGTGGGGCTCTGTGTGTGGGGCTCTGTGTGTGGGGCTCTGTGTGTGGGGCTCTGTGTTTGGGGCTCTGTGTGTGGGGCTGTGTGTGTGGGGGGCTTTGTGGGTGGCTCTGTGTGTGTGTGGGTGGCTCTGTGTGTGTGTGTGTGTGGGGCTGTGTGGGTGGCTCTGTGTGTGTGGGGCTCTGTGTGTGTGTGTGGGGCTCTGTGTGTGTGTGTGGGGCTCTGTGTGTGTGTGGGGGGCTCTGTGTGTGTGTGGGGCTCTGTGTGTGGGGGGCTGTGTGTGTGGGGGGCTCTGTGTGTGTGGGGCTCTGTGTGTGGGGCTCTGTGTGTGGGGCTCTGTGTGTGGGGCTCTGTGTGTGGGGCTCTGTGTGTGGGGCTCTGTGTGTGGGGCTCTGTGTGTGTGTGTGGGGGGCTGTGTGGGTGGCTCTGTGTGTGTGGGTGGCTCTGTGTGTGTGGGTGGCTCTGTGTGTGTGGGTGGCTCTGTGTGTGTGTGTGTGTGTCTCTGTGTGTGTGGGTGGCTCTGTGTGTGTGTGTGGGTGGCTCTGTGTGTGTGTGGGTGGCTCTGTGTGTGTGGGTGTGTGGGTGGTTGGGTCTGTGTGTGGGTGGCTCGGTTTGTGGGTGGGTGGCTCGGTTTGTGGGTGGGTGGGTCGCTCTGTGTGTGGGTGGGTCGCTCTGTGTGTGGGTGGGTGGCTGTGTGGGTGGGTGGCTCTGTGTGTGGGTGGGTGGCTCTGTGTGTGGGTGGGTGGCTCTGTGTGTGTATGTGGGTGGCTCTGTGTGTGTATGTGGGTGGCTCTGTGTGTGTATGTGGGTGGCTCTGTGTGTGTGTGGCTCTGTGTGGGTGGGTGGGTCTGTGTGGGTGGGTGGGTCTGTGTGTAGGTGTGTGTGTGTAGGTGTGTCTGTGTGTGTGGATGGGTCTGTGTGTGTGGGTGGGTCTGTGTGTGGGTGGGTGGGTCTGTGTGTGTGTGGGTGGCTCTGTGTGTGGGTGGGTGGCTCTGTGTGTGGGTTGGTGGGTGGCTGTGTGTGTGGGTGGGTGGCTCTGCGTGTGGGTGGGTGGCTCTGTCTGTGGGTGGGTGGCTCTGTGTGTGTGGGTGGCTCTATGTGAATGACTGTGTGGGTGGCTCTGTATGTGTGTGTGTGTGTGGCTCTGTGTGGGTGCAAATGCAATAGGTCTCGCATTTGCGAGCGATTAAGCTATTGGCATTGTAAATTACAATGAATGTGAGAAAAACAAGGACCCCCTGGGTATCAATACAGACTCCTAGGGCAGGGTAAACACCTATGTGGGTAAACAATCCTAGGACGTCATTAGAGAAAATAACCAATTATTCCAAAACCAGTAGTGTGAAGAAGTAACGAAAAAATTAGACTGTATACAAATATATATTTAATATGTATGAATAAAAATCATATAGATAAACAAGCTATATGATAAGGTAAAAGTATACTTCATTAAAAGCAAACACAAATATTACAAATCAGTATAAATCCTATCAACTAAACACATTGTAAAACAAAATACATTCACATAGATTAATGACATAAAAAGAATTAGAAATATAATCATAAAAGAACTCTACGCGCGTTTCGGCAGAAAACCGCCTTCTTCAGGAGTCTCTGCTGATAATCTGGAAAAAACATATACAGAAAGGAGAGAATAAACATCAAGTCATGGTTTTATTTTTATAACTTACATCATTCTTTAACGATATCTAAGCACATTAAAAACAAGAAGATCATATAAGCTACAAGTTCATATTATATCTTCTGGTTAGATATAATATGAACTTGTAGCTTATATGATCTTCTTGTTTTTAATGTGCTTAGATATCGTTAAAGAATGATGTAAGTTATAAAAATAAAACCATGACTTGATGTATATTCTCTCCTTTCTGTATATGTTTTTTCCAGATTATCAGCAGAGACTCCTGAAGAAGGCGGTTTTCTGCCCAAACGCGCGTCGAGTTCTTTTATGATTATATTTCTAATTCTTTTTATGTCATTAATCTATGTGAATGTATTTTGTTTTACAATGTGTTTAGTTGATAGGATTTATACTGATTTGTAATATTTGTGTTTGCTTTTAATGAAGTATACTTTTACCTTATCATATAGCTTGTTTATCTATATGATTTTTATTCATACTTCTTAAATATATATTTGTATACAGTCTAATTTTTTCGTTACTTCTTCACACTACTGGTTTTGGAATAATTGGTTATTTTCTCTAATGACGTCCTAAGATTGTAAATTACAATGCCATTTGTTTATGGTTTTAAAAACAAAAAACAAATAAAAATAATGTCATGAGCAATGCCAATAGCTCAAACTTTAAGAATGGCGAGACCATTGCATTGTAAATGCTTGTTATTGAAATACCTCGATAGTGCAAATCTAAAAGAAGACACACATTAAATAGGACCTGCAATACCATATACCACCAAAACACAGTCCCCCCAAAGTCTTCCACACCTGTACATAAGCGCACAGCCACTTTAACCTCTGAAATTTTACACTCTGAAATTCTGCCTCAATTACCTGTCCCCTTCAATCCCCCAATGCAGACACAGACTACAGTTCCTAGGCCACAGACTCATGCTAGAGCTTTAAAGACACAGGCACCACAACTGCGTCTCACCTCGCCACTTGTGCTGCCAGGTGTGAAATCCAAAACACGCACACTCCCCGTTGAAAAGAAGACTAAACAAGCGCAAACCCTACCAAAAGAAATACAAAACTAATCAGCCCACAAAAATCTCAAAAAGGCTTTTATGAGGATAGAGAACAAAAAACTATGAGGATAAAACAAAAAACAATGTCTTGCCATTTTAACACAAAGAATCTTGAAACTATACTTCGAATGCATTAAAAGCTCAAACATTCTCCGCAAATTTAACCTCTGCAAGGGACTTAAAGCACAGACTCCAAGCAGCTAAAAAGTGCAAGAACAGGAATGAAATAACCAGTGTCTCTGGAAAAAAGACACCCTTGGCACCTCGGCTCACCAATAGCTGCAAAATGTTGTGTAGCAACATTATTTAATTGGATACAGACAAGCATAGCCTTCGTCCTTCTCTTTTTGAGCATCTGGATATCCTCAGGAGGTAATGGGGCAGAGAAAAGTTGGTGTATGTATTTTGTTTTTTCCCCACAAATGCACGCGGTTGAGTTTGGTTGCCAGGCGCCAGACAACAGCTATGAAGTGGAAGACGAATGACAGCAACGTTTTACCGACCAATGACAGGACGTCCACGAAGCCAGCATAGGAGTTCAGTGACGAAGGACATGTAAACAAACTAAAGCTTTGTCTTAACCCCTTCGCTGCGGCAGGGGGGGGGAGAGGAGGGTGGGTGCGAGCGGCGGCCGCATGCTCGTGACGGAGCCGCTCCGTCACGAGCCGCGGTTGAGCTGTGCTCGTGACGGAGCGGTTCCGTCATGGCCCCGCCCGCTCAATAGAACGCGCTGCGCAGGCGCGCCGGCAGGGCCATGACGGAACCGCTCCGTCATGAGCACAGCTCAGCCGATGCTCATGACGGAGCGGCTCAGTCATGAGCATGGGAGGGGTTAAATCCAATCGAAAGGATTACCGTGTCCTGTCTGGCCTAGTCAACAAGATGACACCTCTCACTTTAATGCGATCACAGTGATGTAATTCCAGCAACAGGGGAACGGGGTGGGGTGCAATATAGTACATATAATACAGGCGCCGAAGGCGGAACACACACCCACAGTGTAACATGAGTAGGAAAGAAATAAAAACAAGCATTGGAAATACAATAGGTCTCGCATTAGGAAAGTTTGAGGTATTTGTCTTGTAATTGACAATTATTTTATGTGTGTTGGTTTTGAAAATAGCTAAATTAATAGCTTGGTCATTTACAATGCCAATAGTTATAACTTTCGCAAATGTGACACCGATAGCATTTGTAATGCAATGTGTTGTATTGAAGTGACTTACATGTATTGATATTACAAATAACAATGTCTTTTAGGTTTAAAGTATTTTATTAAGGCATAAAAACAAACACGGGGAGGGGATCAGGAAGTCAGGTAAACATACAGTACAAAAAGCAAATTATTGCAACGAGTCAGAAGAAAAAGAGGGAGGCAGGATGCCCCAGAGGGTAACAGGCAAAAACATAAGGCAATAAGGCATCGTGAACGACCCCCCTGTAGGCCCCCACTCCCTAGGCAAGGCCAAGCCAGAACAGGACTCCGCGACACAGCAAAAGAAAAGCATACCGTTCCACCAGCCCCCTGACCCCAGAAAAGAAGGAGAAAGAAAAGCAAAGAAAGAAAGGAAAGAAAACAACACCCCAACATCCCCGTCCGAAAGTCAGCATTAAAAGCATATAACTCCACTTCCCACCCCCGACCCCCTGCTCCCAATCCGCACACTCACTCCGCCGCTGGCGCCGGCGGTGTCAGCCTAAGGAGGCGCAAGTACCGTGGACACGTAAGCTCGCGGAATTCCGTGGACAGCAGTGCCAAAAAGGGATGCCAGAGCTCCTCAAACTGGTCAACATTCCCAGCCACCGTCAGCGACATCTTCTCCATGCCCAGTACCTGCCAGAGCCTATGCAACCATCCAGTGACAGAGGGGGCAGTGGGGGTGCGCCAAAGTACAAGTATGTTCTGAACGGCGGAGCCTAGCGCAATCGCAATCTGCCTGCCTCTGCGGGATTTCAACGGGTACATCAGGTCATTGGGAAGGCCAAGCAAGACATACGCGGGGAAGCGCGGAAGCTCGATCTCAAAATGCCTATCCACCTCATCTAAGACTTCCTTCCAGTAGGCCGACAGCACCGGGCACTCCCAGAGAATGTGCGTGAGGGTGCCCTCCAGTCCGCAGCCGCGCCAGCAACCCTTATCGCCTATTTTGCGCATCTCGTAGAGCCGCTCCGGGGTGTAGTACCAATAGGTGGATACTTTAGTGAAGGTTTCCGTCAGCCCGGTGTGGTACGCAGAGTGCCTCGCCCGATATGCAATCCTGTCCCACTCCTTGTGGCTCAGGGTCCTGCCCAGTTCCCTGTGCCAGCGCTCCCTCCCTGGGTTATGGTAATGAAACGGCGGGGGTTGGAGAAACTTATACAAATCCGAGATGAGTTTGGCGTCCGAGGCCCGGGTTACCAACCATCGCTCATAGGGCGTGATCGAACGGGCGGCGACATCACGCACTGGGGGTTGAAGAGCCCAATGGCGGACTTGCATATAACGCAGTCTGTCCCCTTCCGTCAGGCCAAACTCCTGTCGGAGCTGCTGGAAGGGGAGCACGCCCTCCGGCCCGTAGATCTGGAAAAGCGCTCTGCATCCCGCACTCACCCAGTGGGAAAATGCCCCCGGCTCCAGACCCGGAGTGAAGTCCGGGTTGCCAGCAATGGGAGTGAACGGCGATGGAAAAGTGGTGAGCTCCCGAAGCTCGCACACCGCGTCCCACACTCTTAGCGGGACCCGGGTGATAAAGGAGGCATAGAGATTAGGCGGGCGATGTATGCGCCGCAGGAACGGGACCTCCTGGAGGGTACGGCCTGCAACTGCCTGGTCTTGGAAGAGCCAGTGTTTGTCCGACTCCCACCGGCTCCACTCCACCAGGTACCGGAGCTGCGCCGCCTGAAAGTACTTCCGGAGGTCCGGGACTCCGAGACCTCCCGCCTCCGGGGCAAGCGTGGAGAGGACCCGCTTCATCCGAGGCTTACGGCCCTGCCACACAAAGCGGGAGATGTCTGCCTGCGTCTGCCGTATCCAACCCACAGGGGGCTGAAGAGGTAGAGCGCGAAAAAGATACAGGATCTGGGGCAGTATCGTCATCTTCACCGCTGCGATACGGCCCAGCCACGAGAGTAGGCCCTTGCTCCAGCGGCTGAGTTCCTCTTTGATCTTTTTGCCCAGAGAGGAATAGTTAGCTGCAACCATGGCAGGCAGGGAGGGAGCAAGCAAAATGCCCAGGTAAGGCACCGTGGAGGAGGACCACTGCAAAGGGAAGAGACTTTGAAGGTCCCGCCTGGCGTCGGCAGAGAGCGACACATCCAGTGCAGCCGACTTAGCCATGTTCATTTTAAAGCCCGCTACGCGGGCAAAAGCGTTCAGTTCCTGGACGCAGGCAGGGAGTGACCGCCTGGGGTCATCGAGGGTCAGCAAGACATCGTCCGCGTATAAGCTGACGGTATGAGTGTATTGCCCCATCTTCACCCCAACAGCGTCCGGGTTGTCGCGGATCCTCTGCGCAAACGGCTCCATAAAGGGCAAAGAGGAGCGGCGAGAGGGGGCAACCCTGTCTCGTGCCGCGCTCAATGGCGAAGCTGCTGGAGCTGTGTCCATTGACACGCACTGACGCCGACGGTCTCCTATAGCAGTTGAAGACCATAGTGCGGAACTTTTCGCCGATCCCCAGTTTCCCCAGAACCAGCTCGAGGTAGGGCCAATGAACCCTATCAAAGGCCTTCTCCGCGTCGACCGATAGCAGCATCCGCTCCCCCGGGACGCGTGAGGCCTTTTCCAGCACGTGCGTCACCCTCTTCGTGTTGTCGACCGTCTGCCTACCGGGTACAAAGCCGGCCTGAACCGCCTCCACCAAACCCGGTAGATGTAGACCCAGTCTGGCCGCCAAGATTCCGGTGTAAAGCTTGAGGTCCACATTTAGGAGCGAAATGGGCCGGTACGAGCCGCACAAGGTCCGGTCCTTCCCCGGCTTGGGGATAACCGACACAGTCGCCGAGAGGAGGTCCGGTGGGATGGCACCGGGTTCGGAGAAGGAATTAAACAAGCGAGCCAGGAGAGGAGCGACAGTGGGACAGAAGGTCTTGTAGAACAAGGCCGTGTAGCCATCCGGGCCCGGGGCTTTACCATGCTTCAGCCGTGCGATCGCGGAGATGACCTCCTCCACGTGAATGTCCCTCTCAAGGTGGTCCGCCTGGGAGGGGTCCAAGGCCGGGAGGGTCACGGATTCCAAATAGGCCTCAGCCTCTCCCGGTGGGGAAGGCTCCGAAGCGTACAGTGCCTCGTAAAAGGAGCGAAAGGTGTCTGCCACCTCCGCGGCACCGGAAACCGGGATCCCGTCCACTCCCACCAACTCCTTCACCACATTGCGTTGCTGCGCAGCCCTGAGCCTATGGGCCAGGAGCTTACCGCACCTGTCTCCGCCGGTGTAAAAGGCGTGTTTCAGGCGCAGCGCTGCGTACTCCGCCCGATCTAGATCCAACGCAGAGAGGAGTTTCCGTGCCGCCTTCAGTTGCTTCCAAACACGAGGAGCCCCCGTTCTGCGGTGGACCTGCTCAAGCTCCCTAACCTGCGCCGTCAGTTCCTCCCTCTTGCGCTGGCGTTCCTGGTTTTCCGCCGAGGAAATGGAGATAAACTCTCCCCTGACGACTGTCTTCAAAGCCGCCCACTGCGTAGCCAGGGACGTGTCAGAGTTGTTATTGTGGGTCAGGTAGTCCTGGATGACTTCCTCCACTCGCTTCACTACCGATTTCTTATGGAGAAGCGTGTCCCGAAGCCGCCACATCCCTCTGGAGGGGGAGGCCGCCGGCCAAGCAAAGACCCCTGAAACCGGCGCGTGATCGGACAGGGACAAGACCCCTATGTCCGCCGCTGTGGCGGCCGAGCGGAGCGGGCCGCTCATCAAAAGATAATCCAACCGCGAATAAGTGCGGTGTGCGTGGGAAAAATATGAGTAGTCTCTAACGGTGGGATGCATGGTGCGCCAGAGGTCATGCAGGTCCATCTCCGCAATCCGGTCCTGTACCGCCTTAGAAAGCTCCCCTGTCTGCGGAAAGCGCTGGGCAGACCTATCTAGAGTAGAGTCGAAGACCATATTCAGGTCACCCCCCAAGACAATATGGCGATCGGGCGAGGCAGTAACGTCCACCAACACCGACTCCAGGAAACGATCCTGGTGGTCGTTGGGGCTGTAAACCGAACCAACCGTAAAGGTAACACCTCCGAAGCGCATGCGATACACCAAAAGCCTCCCCTTCTGCTCAGCATGTTTATACAACACCTCCCCCCTAAAGGAGCTGGCTAAAAGAATGGCCACCCCAGCGGTTTTAGTCGCAGCAGAGGAAAAGAGTTGCGTGGGGAACTTGGCAGAGCGCAACCTATGGCAATCCCTGGGAAGCAAATGGGTCTCCTGCAGGAGGCAGATATCCGCTTGCGACCCCTCCAACAGGGAGAGGATCGCCCTACGCTTCACGGGGTTATTCAGACCCTTAACATTAAGGGTCACGACTTTCAGAGGTGGCATCGCCTCCAGGGAAACAACGCGCTATGCAGCAGGCGAAGGATCAGCGGCGGGGGCGCGCGGGGCAGGGGCACAGGGAAGGCCAGAAGCGGCATCGCACATGTTCGGACAGTTTCGGACAGGACCCCCCCCACAACAACCAACAGTGAATCCCCCCCAAAACCCACTCATGGCAACCAGCCAAAACAAAAAGCAGAAAACAGCACCCCATAGTCTCAGTCTAGCCCAAATGGGCGAGTCTGCAGAAAACAGTCAAGTGGACGTCCAGCCACACACCACCCCCCTCGCCCCCCCAGCCCCCAGCCCAGCATCGTTAAAGCTAATAGCCTCTCCCCCCGGAGAAAAGTTAGGCCGTCAGGGCCACACCAGTAGTTTCGGGCAAGTTCCTGGCCGCAGTCCTCAGGGCCTCCGCCATTTCAGCTCTGATGGTGGGCGAGTCTGGGCGACTCGTTGGCGCTGACGATGGGCGCCTTCTCGATCTCCGTCGGCCCCGCCGCCCGGGACGCCGCCATGCGGGCGTAGCCCCTTCCTCCTCCGTAGCAGTAAGGCCCAGCACTCCGCAGACATCTTGTAAGGAGCGCAGCTGATGCAGCACCCCATTCCATCGAAAGATAAGACGGAAGGGGTGACCCCAGGAATAGGCTGTCTCGTGCTCCCGCAGAAAGTCCGTAGCGATGCGGAAAGACCTGCGCTTCTGTAGTGTAATAGCGGACAGGTCCTGATAGAGTGCCACAGGTCTTTCTCGGAAGGTCAGTGGTTGTTTCCTGCGGGCCTCCGCCATGATGCGCTCCTTTAGGGGGAAGTCCGGCAAGAACGCCAGGATATCAGGTGGGGGTGCCGATGACTGGCGTTGGCGGCCCACCCTGTGTGCCCTGTCAATGCGGATTGGGAAATCCGCTCCTTCCTCCAAGATGTCGCGGAACAGGTCCTGCAGATAAGCCACCAGGTCCGTACCTTCATCCGCGGATGGAACACCCCGCACCCGGATGTTGTTCCGCCTGGACCTGTTCTCGAGGTCCTCCGAGTGGGCCTGGAGCTCGACACACTGCTCCCGGAGGCGGAGGACGTCCTGCTGGAGATGGGTTATCTCCTCATCGCGACGTTGAGCCGCCGTCTCCACAGCATCGACCCGCTCGCCCAGGCCCTCGATCTCCCTGCGTACCTCCCGGACCTCTCCAGCCACCTCGGTCTTAAGAGTTTGAAATTCCTCCTTGAGGGAGCTGAACAAGTCCTCCATGAAGGACCGCGTGACTGGCGGCTCGCCCACAGTTGCGTCCGTTGATGCCCGGGAGGCCCCCGGGGACGGCTGCGTCCTGTCGCGTAGTTGCTGGGTCCTGCCGAGCATTTCCGGCAAAGTGCGATCTCCTCGCGCCGTGCCACGTCTTCCAGTCATCTTGGGGCCAGGCAAAGCCCAGGATCAGTTGCTGGGGGCGAGCGCCGCCGCTCGCGGGCACCAGATGTGAGGCCCTCGCCGAGGACAAGGGTAGTGCGTCACAGGCGACAAGATGGCGGTCTGAGCCCGGGCAAGACGGCCTCCGGGCCAGTAGGGCAGGCAGCAACGTCCGAAGTGTAGGCCTCCCGCCTCATGTTCCCAGGGGGGGCAGCAGATGAGTTGGTGCCAGGACTAGCCGAGGTGCCCGTGTGAGAAGGGCGCGGGTCGGGGTCACTGGGCTCAGTCACACAAAGACAAGATGGCGGGAGGGTGGGACCCAAGAAGGCAGCCCGGGCCAGCAAGTCCGTGGGCGACTCTCAAATGGTAACGAGTCCGGAAAGTAGAAAACCGATGCCTCCCTCCACCTCCAGTGGGTATGCCCGGCTCGGGCACCGCTCGAACTCCGCCATCCAGTGCCTCCAGGCGCGGAGTTCGCAAGTCGTCACCCTTCGAGACCCCGGGAGGGGGGAGACCGCCGGCGCAGGGCTAAGGTCCGTCGCCCAGCAATGGTGCCCGTCACCAGGGCACCGGCCAGGAAGCCCCCGCACTCCGCGGAGTCCGTCCAGTCCGCTCCCTCGGGATCTCCGGCTTTCCGCTTTTCAGCACTCGGGCCAGCCGAGGCGCGCGGACAGCGCCGCACTACGCTCCGCCTCCAGGCTCTTCTCCTCGGGGCGACCCGGGCTCTACTCCTCGGAGCGATCTCTGAATAAACTTTTCGGGAACTTCCCCCGGGGCCACAGAAATCAAAGTGGCACCAAAATGTGCCCCTCGAGCTCCGGCACAGCCCTCTCACCCGTGGTGCAGCCGCGGGGGGAGAGAAGCGCAGAAATCAGGGCTCAGGCCGAGCTGGGCCGGAGGAGCTACGGGAGGAAGCGTCCGCTCACCCCGCCATCTTGGCCACGCCCCCCTAACAATGTCTTTTAATGTTTTTAATTAATTAATACTTAAATAAAAGTTATTGTAATTTCTAATGGCAATAGCTTAAACTTTTGTAAATAACTTTTTTAAAGATTATGTTCAGTGTATTTTATTGTGACGAAAATCCAAGAACAGAAGTGAAATATTAACATCTTTTTGTTACATTTGTAATAAAGCTTGAAACATCGAGAGAACATATTTGAACCAGTTGTTGAATGGTTGCACAGATTGATGCTGTCGTGGCGCTGAGTGATGTTGTGATGGCGAACGAGTGATGCTGTGGCGTTCAGTGATGCTGTGGTAGCGCATAGTGATGTTGTGGTGCCACCGAGTGATGCTGTGGTGGTGCTGAGTGATGCTGTATGCTATGCTATGTTTTGTTTTGCTTTCCTATGTTTTGTTTTGGTATGTTTTGCTATCCTATGCTTTTGATTTGTTATGCTATGCTATGCTGTGTTTTGTTATGCTATGCTATGTTTTGTTATGCTTGTTTTGCTATTCTATGCTTTTCTATGTTGTGTTGTGTTTTATTATGCTATGCTTTGTTTTGCTATGTTATGTTTTGTTATGCTATGCTACGGTTTGTTGCGTTTGGTATGCTATGCTTTGCTATGCTATTATATGTTTTGCTATGCTATGTTTTGTTGTGTTTTGTTAAGCTATGTTTTGTTGTGTTTTGCTATGTTTTGTTATGCTGTGTTTTGTTATGCTATGTTTTGTTATGTTATGCTAGGTTTTGTTATGCTATGCTATGTTTTGTTATGCTATGCTATGTTTTGTTATGCTGTGCTATGTTTTGTTTTGCTATGCTATGCTATGTTTTGCTATCCTATGCTTTGTTTTATTATGATATGCTATGTTTTGTTGTGTTTTGTTATGCTATGTTTTGTGATGTTATGTTTCGTTCTTCTATGTTTTGTTGTGTTTTGTTATGCTATGCTATGCTTTGTTGTGTTTTGCTAGGTTTTGTTTTGCTATCCTATGCTTTGTTTTGTTATCCTATGCTTTGTTTTGTTATCCTATGCTTTGCTATCCTATGCTTTTTTATTGTTATGCTATGCTGTGTATTGTTAATCTATGCTTTGTTTTGTTATGCTATGCTGGTGAGGGTGAGTGAAAGTGAGGGTGTGTGAGGGTGTATGAGGGTTGTGGGGGGGTGTGAGGGTGAGTGAGTGTGAGTGAGGGGGTGTGTGTGGGTGTGTGTGGGTGTGTGAGTGAGAGGGTGTGAGGGCGGGGGCGTGTGAGGGTGTGTGAGGATGAGAGGGTGTGTGAGGATGAGAGGGTGTGTGAGGATGAGAGGGTGTGTGAGGATGAGAGGGGGTGTGAGGATGAGAGGGGGTGTGAGGATGAGAGGGGGTGTGAGGATGAGAGGGGGTGTGAGGGTGAGAGGGGGTGTGAGGGTGAGAGGGGGTGTGAGGGTGAGAGGGGGTGTGAGGGTGAGAGGGGGTGTGAGGGTGAGAGGGGGTGTGAGGGTGAGAGGGGGTGTGAGGGGGTGAGCGCGTGTGAGGGTTGGGGTGAGGGGGTGTGAGGGTGTGTGAGGGTGAAGGGGTGAGAGGTTGAGAGGGTGTGACGGTGATGGTGAGGGGGGGTGAGGGGGTGTGAGTGTGTGTGTGTGTGTGAGAGGGAGGGGAAGTGAGGATGAGGGTGTGTGAGGGTGAGGGTGAGGGTGTGGGTGTGAGGGTATGACAGCGAGGTGGTGTGAGGGTGAAGGGGGGGTTGAGTGTGACGATGTATCGTTATCTAGGAGCAAGGAAAAAAGGAAACAAAGGTCAGATTGGTTGCACATTGAATGACAGCGTCAATAACTTTTATATAGCGCTCTGCCCTACACATTGATCACCTTGAAGCAATATAAATAACTGGTGTTACTATTACCCAATCGAATATTTCATTTGGACGGATGGGTTATCTGACCAAATTAAGATGCAAACTTAAGACGTGTAGGCTGCAGCAGATGTCAGCAGCGAGCGTTTAACTCACCAAGATATCTTGCACTTTCTACCTAAGGCAACACCTGGGTTTGTGGTGTGTGCTATACACTCAATATTTTGAGTTGAAATAACAGCAAAAATGTAATAAACGGGTTAGCCGAACACTGCAGAAATACATTACGCTGGTTTCATTTGAAAACCTACCCAAATAGTGTAAACTGTTGTGAACATAAAATGCAATAGGTAACCAACACAAAAATTCACACGAAAACAACGCGTCTCAATGAGGCTCCAGAGCCCAAAAGGCCGAGATTAGATTTAATATTTTAACTAGTCCGACCTAGAGCAGTAAATGAATTCCCTATTGAGTGTACGTTCAAGAATTCAGGTAATTTAATATTAAACGAAGACATGGAACATAAGACATAGAACAACATAAACACACAGCCATTGTTTCAACAAAGCCTTTTCGCAGGATAATAAAACATAACCTAAACTAGGCGTCCATGGTAAGCTGCTAGGAAGCGGTTAAACTGCTCTTACCTGCACTTCCAGGAGCAGTCACGCAACGTAGGGGGTGCTGATGAACAGTGGAAGTGACAAAGGAGCTTTACCCGTGGCACATCCCATTAGCATTGTGAAGGCTGACAAAGGGAAAGACAATCGCCCTAAAAGTGACCCCAAAAATGAGTTTCGGTGAGCAGTGCAATTAAACGTATTACTAATTGTGCAGCTCTTTAGCAAGAGGGTGCTCCAGTTCGCAGCTTTATGGATGGGCGTACACAAACAGGTGGGGGGGGGGTTAACTTTTCGGCTCAGGCGTTGGGCTCGGGTTGCCACAGCAATCACACTTGTGGGCAAACTTTTCAGGAAATAAAATGCCCCAGGGAGTAGATTTATGGTTCACAGGGGGCCCTGCGAGGTTCATGAACAGAACAGCTTAAAGGGTGGCGTGTAAAATTACCAAATGGCTGGCTGAACGTTCTCCAACGCCACAAAGTCATAATAACTTCCTCATACAGCTCGAATTTCAATGGAACAAACATAACTGGTGCTATGTCGTGACGGAAGATTAATGGACGACCTTTAATTAAAAGACAATCGTTTTTTTACCCAAGACTCAGCACACACGCAGAATAAACTGCATGCATGGCAATTAAGGCTAAAAAGAAACCTATGCTGAGGAAATTGCTCTAAGCTGTATTAGACATTTTTTGCATTTATAAGGTGATTATTTGACTTTAGAGAGGGGTTGGTTACACATATTTTCGGATTCAAATCACAATTCTCAAAATAACTTCGACTGAATAATCTCTTGAATAACCCGGCAATGTGCAGAACAGAATCCTTCCTTCTTTCATTTGTATATACATGTTTTCCTTGGATTTGAAACTCAGTGACCTGCTCGATGGAATCCTGCACTCCGTGTTTAATTAGAAAAGGAAAAAAAAGTAACAGAGACCTGTCATGCCACTGCTGCATGCACCACCCCCAGACCATGCCTGTCCTGCGCATGTCATACCAGCATCACCCCTGACCACAACACGCCTACAAGTGCGAACCGTGTGTAAGACGGTCTAAAGTGCAAGTTTTGACAACTGAATGCTGGTACCGAGCACTGGAAACCACGGGCTCAAATTAAGCACTGCTTACACTCAATGTCGCTGAGGAAGACAATGCCGATTGTGTGCTGCATCAAAAGAACATAGCCTGAAACGAATCAAGAAAACTACTCCAGGAACGAGTACATGCGATATACGAGATGAGCTGGGTGCCCTTGTGAGATTTATCTTTACAGCTGTCAGTGGCCCAAGAGTAGTTGTACACAAATCCAATACCCTGGAGAACAGCAGAGGAGGACCAACTAAGACAGCTTTTGCACAGCTTCCTGTGCCGAAGACCTAGGCTCGAAACACACAGGCAAATTATTGAGAAGGGAACACAACAGCCTTAAACATTTAAAGTTGTAGATGCCAGCTGGGTTGCAGCGATAGTGTCTGTATACTCAACAAGTTAAATAAGGAGACAGGCCGTGAAACTGAAAGCACGGCCGGCCGGCTGTGAAAGCCTTTGATCCGCCATGAAACTGAAAGCACGGCCGGCCGTGAAAGCCTTTGATCTGGCAGGCGGCGATGAGGGTGTGAAGCAGCAGGGGCTGCGGGAGGGAGGCTGGGCTGCCTTTGATGTGTAATGCAAGGCAGACGGCTGGTGGCATGTGCACGCACTTTTAATGTCAATGCGCTTGCGCATTGAGCTTGAATTTCACGGGCACTGCAAGGAATCGCCATCGACTTGCAAGTTGGTTAAAGTCCGTTTAAGCCCCCATATTCTCGCAAGCTCAATGCGCATGCGCATTGACAGGCGAGACCTAAAAATAGTCCCCCAAACAAACAGATAAACAACCATAGTGTACGGACACAGTACTTGGTCCCTGCGCCCAGGGAGGAAACAAAAGTCAAAAAGGTGGGAAAAAGAAGTAGTAAGTATTACCTTAGGGGGTGGACACCTAATCAATTACAGGGTTCATATTTTGTATACTTAATACAGTCGTCCTCAATATAAACATTTCCCTCTTACGACAGTGAAGCGCAGGTTTTAAAGAAGTGTAAATACATTTCATTCCAATTCATGACTCTCTGGAAGCAAAGATAACAAAATCTGAAAACAATTCCAAGAATCATAGGCTTTCCGGGCACTGCACATTAGTGAATGTCCTAGGATTATGTAGGGTTTACTTAATGAATAGTGGATAACAACCATTTTGCAGTAGTTCTCTTCTTGATTATTAAGAACAGCTAAACAGAAACCATTTTGAGCAGCTCCGAGACCAGTACTAATTACAGACCAACTACAAAACATTTATTTTAAACAAATAAAACTTAACTAAGGTGGGTAAACTTTTCTACATTTATAATGCACAAGGACTAACCTCATGTCTGAAGACGAATCCCACAATGGCTGCAATTAGTTCAATTAGAAAAATAACGGACAGGAACATAGCATACTGAGGAAAACAAAATAAACATAGGTCATAAAGCATTAAAGTCATTAATGCATATTAAAAATACTCCTTTTCTCAAGTATATTCCTACTACTTTGTTGATAGTCCTTTGGACCACTTGATCATCACATGACCGCAATTAGATATTAGTCCGAAGTCAACACCCTAAGGCACTGCAACTTGCAATGAAGAATCGTCTCCCAAAATAGTGCATCTCCATTCTAAGCATGTAAAAAAATCCACTTTTAAACACAAAAAGTCCCTAAAACACGGATCATATATGCACAATTACAAAAAATGTACATTAAAAATATTCTTTTGTTTCACATACCTTTAGCATACTTTATTATTTACTTGTTGATTGACAGTCCAGCGTTTTAGTTTATGATAACTTTCAAGGTTTTTGCTGCCAACTAGTCACATTGGCAATCACATTTGGAAGAAACTTAGGTTCACTTCTGCTTTGCTAGTATTTAAAACTGAAAACCGGCATGAGCTGTTTTGGGTGTCTGAGTTATGGGATGAAAGTGATATCATCCCACATGACACAAAGGAGACCTAAAAATTTAACAGCACCTCTAAACACAATGCCGGTAGGCACAAGGAAAGTACAGCAGCATGGTCTAGAAATCACCAGACTATCTAATCCAAAACCTTTCATACTATTTTTTGGAGGTTTCTCTTGTGCACACACGTTCAATTTTTATTTTCTTAAACCCTGCAACAAAAGTACATAGGAGCAAATAAATTAATTAATACAAACACAACTAAAGACTAACCAATAGGCCTTAATGTCAAAACTTTCAAAAATATTGCTTGAGAAAAAGCAATAAGAGTAACAGCTAGAATTATGATGCAGAACCCTATTGCAGAGTTTGAAAGCTTTTACAACGTTGATAAAATTATGTTTTCCATGTGAATGTAAATCTTAAATGTTGTGCTCCACTTCCACGTAGTATAACCCCATGTGACCCAGTGTACAGCTGCATGTTAAAAATAAGAATTGGCAAAGTCTATACATCTTTAAGTCTGGACTTAAATGTTTTTTTGACAACCATAAGCATTTTGACAAACATAAGCATTAAAAGTAAAACAAAACCTGTTGTTTCTTAAAAGTACATGCAAAGGAAAGAAAATGAAAGCAGAGATTGCACCACCCACCATAAACTACTATTTAGGTCAATGTACAAATTTACACAAAATGATTTAACTCCCCATGAAGAAAGCCAACGGCTGAAGTGGGATGACCGACTGCCACATGTTGAATAGTGTTTGGCGTGCAAAAGCAAAATGTAAACAGTCCAATGGAAAAGAGGATTCACTAAAATCCCCTGTATGTGTGGGTAGGAGTAGTTTCTGTCCTGTAACTCCAGTTCTGTAGTAGGGGTATCTCTGTTATAGTCATAATCTAGTGAATAGTCCCGCCCATGTGCGTGGACCCCGGCAATCAAAAATAATCTCTTAAATTGGCAAATCATGCAGACACTGCAAAGACACTTAAGAGAGAATTTAAAGACAAATAATGCAGCCTATATCCACAGGCTACACTGTCCAGTACTTCAACTAGAAATTCCACCAAACAACACCACACACAACACAGAATGCCCAGTTTCTACCATAGAGAAACTTGCCTCCACCAGTAAAAGACTCTGGAATGATAGAGAGGAAGGCATGGACAGACAAGCCCCATAGGCTGCCATTATGTGGCTTAAATAGGATACTGTGCCTTTAAGAGAACTTTCCAGAACTTTCTCCCAGTATCCCAGAATGCATAGCAGGTCCCTCTTACTTTCAGTTCTTTTTGAAGGCGTAGCACGCCAGACCTGTAGCATTCCTTACATGAAGAATTATCTCCACCGGGGAGGAGGGCGGGCGCTTATGACTATAACAGAGATACCCCTACTACAGAACTGGAGTTACAGGACAGAAACTACTCCTTCTGTAGTAGGGGATCTCTGTGTATAGTCATAATCTAGTGAATAGAATGGCAAGCCCATCCCCACACCAAAGCGGCGGTGGAGAAAGAAATTAACACCACTATTGTGCGAACAAATTCCGCAGCGAAGCCGGTCCAACCTGAGCATCTGCCCTGGCATCAGTGTCCAGACAGTAATGCTTAGCAAAGGTATGAACCGACTTCCAAGTGGCTGCTTTGCATATTTCAGCAATCGGCACATTACGGAGCAAGGCTGTCATGGCAGCTTTGCCCCTGGTGGAATGAGCCTTAGGCTTACCTCCTAAGGTCTTATTAGCTTTTTGGTAACACAATTGTGTTGGACAGGCCTCGTGGAAGGCCCGCTCCCTCCCCGCATGATAGGGCCCGGACCCCGGCTCTCCCTGTATCCCCAGAAAGAACCATCCCGGCAACCCACCGAGGCAACCCGCAACCCGTCCCCAACGGGACGCCTGCTCCCGAACACCCCAGTATCGGCTGGCCCGGGCCTCCGTCAGCACCATTGCCCCGGCCCAGCCGCCATCTTTGGACACTGCATCACGAGGCCGCGTGGCCTCGGCTCGACCCCAACCCTGGGCCTGGCCAGGCCCCGACATCGAGGCACCACCATCCACCCAGGAGGTGAAGAGACCACTTGGCAGGTCAATGGGAGAAAGGAGTGTCGATGGCTCTCCCCCGCCAGGAGTCGATCGCCCCCGGCCTCCCCGGGCGCTGGCTCCACCCCCCTGCTGGGTGTCTGGTCTCCCTCATCCCGGACCTCCCGACCTCCAAGCGCGAGGGTCCGGACATCAAAGGAGACCAGACCTATAACTGGGGCAGCTCCAGAGCAGGAAGGCAGTTGTATCCTGGAGTCGAGAGACACCTAGAAGAACTCATCCTTGACGGACTGCTGGCGCTGCCGCAGCCCTGCCTTGTGAACCCATCTCTGAAGCCTGCTGGCGCTGCCGCGGCCCTCTGCAACGTGCACCTTCGTCTTGGCCTGCTGGCGCTGCCGCGGCCCATCCTTGTGAACCATCGCCATGGCCTGCTGGCGCTGCCGCGGCCCCTCTGCAACGTGAACTATCATCCTAGCCTGCGGCCCTCCTTGCCGAGAACGATCATCCTAGCCTGCTGGCGCTGCCGCGGCCCTCTGCAACGTGCACCTTCGTCTTGGCCTGCTGGCGCTGCCGCGGCCCATCCTTGTGAACCATCGCCATGGCCTTCTGGCGCTGCCGCGGCCCCTCTGCAACGTGAACTATCATCCTAGCCTGCGGCCCTCCTTGCCGAGAACGATCATCCTAGCCTGCTGGCGCTGCCGCGGCCCTCCTTGCCGAGAACGATCATCCTAGCCTGCTGGCGCTGCCGCGGCCCTCCATACCGAGAACTATCATCCTAGCCTGCTGGCGCTGCCGTGGCCCGACCTTGCAGACTCCTAAGCTCGAGGATTGTGAGCTCCTTCTTGCCGCCCCCTGTACCAGACCGGTACCAAGACTGTTCCGCTACCCGTTCCCCTAGAAAGACTAGAGTTGGGAGGATCCTCGTGTCCTGACCCCACTGTATCGTTGATAACTTTGCCTCAAGAACCTTATATAAAGCGTGTAGATCTCATCCTTGTGTGGTGTCCATTTGTGGGGGGGAAGATGCTTGTCTGTACGATCGCCGGAGACGGCTCTCAACGGAGGCCTCTCCCCCTGTACTCGGCCGACCCTCCGGGTCCCCGTCTAACAAATTGTATGCAGGACACAATCCACCTAGAAATGGACTGCTTAGAGGTAGCAAGACCCGTCCTGACTGATCCATAATTGATAAACAACTGGTCAGACCTACGAATAGCTTTGGTTTTATCCAGATAAAATTTCAACACCCTCCTAACATCCAGGGAATAGAGAGACCTTTCCGCTGGAGATGAAGTATTCTGAAAAAAAGTAGGCAAAGTTATGGTCTGGTTGACATGAAAATCAGAAATAACCTTGGGAAGAAATTTAGGGCGAGTACGCATAACAACCTTAGCAGCATGAAATACAGTATAAGGTTCTTGGCAACACAACGCCTGAATTTCAGTCACCCTGTGGGCCGATGTAATGGCCACGAGGAACGCCGCCTTCCAGGACAGGTGCTGCAACAAAGCCTTATGAATAGGTTCAAAAGGCTCCTTCATCAACCTGGACAGCACCACATTCAGTTCCCATGAAGGCGAAGGAAGCCTGACAGGAGGGAGTACTTTCTTCAAGCCTTCCAGAAAATCTTTGATCACAGGGATCTGGAAGAAGGAAGTCTGTGAAGGGCATTTCCTGTAGGCAGTCAATGCAGCGAGATGAACCTTAATGGAATGAACATTAAGTCCAGACTGCGCCAAATGTAGAAGGTAAGGAAGGATGACATCTTCCTTACAGGTCGTAGGGTCATGGTTCTTAGACTGGCACCAGATACAAAACCTCTTCCACTTGTAAGCATATGAAGTCCGAGTGGAAGGCCTCTTAGACTCCTTCAGTATGTCCATGCAATCCGCAGGCAGATTCAGATGGCCATATTGCACTTCAGTATGTCCATGCAATCCGCAGGCAGATTCAGATGGCCATATTGCACTTCAGTATGTCCATGCAATCCTCGGGCAGATTTAGATGGCCATATTGCACTCTCTCAGGAGCCATGCCGCCAAACTCAAAGACGAGAGGTTGAGGTGTAACATCTTTCCCCCGAACTTCGTGAGAAGGTCCGGCCTGCACGGCAGCCGAATGTGAGGAAGGAGAGACTGGTGAAGCAGGTCCGTGAACCACCACTGTCTGGGCCATTCCGGGGCAATGAGTATCATCCGAGCCCTGGACCGGGCCAGCTTGATGAGCACCGCCGGAATCAGAGGAATGGGTGGAAAAGCGTACAGAAGGCTGTTCGACCAGTTGATCCATAATGCATTCCCCAGCGTTCCCTGCTGGTAGTACCTGGAGGCGAAGTCTCGGCATTTGCTGTTTTCGGCGGTGGCGAACAGATCTACGTCTGGAGTTCCCCACCTTCCCAAGACTTCTCCTAGTACTTCGTCGTTTATGACCCATTCGTGGTTTTCCTGAACCAGTCTGCTCAGTGCGTCTGCCTGTACATTCTGCACACCTGGCAGATGGGTAGCCGTTATTGTCAGTCCTCTGGCTAGGAGCCAGTGCCAGATCGTCTGCGCCTTCTGCGACAGAGTGTGTGATCTCGAGCCCCCCTGCTTGTTGAGGTAATACATCGTGGTGGTATTGTCCGTCTGTACAAGCAGAGAGTTGGTCTGGAAGGACGGAAGAAAGGCCTTCAGTGCCAAGTGAACAGCTCTGAGTTCCAGGAAATTGATGTTGTTGGACAGGCCTCGTGGAAGGCCCGATCCCTCCCCGCATGGCGGGGCACGGACCCCTGCTCCTCCTGTTTGCTAGACGCGGACTATCCCGGCAACCCACCGGGGCAACCCACGACCCGTCCCCGACGGAACCCCAGCTCCTGAACACCCCGGTATCGGCTGGCCCGGGCCCCTTCCAGCACCACTGCCCCCGGCCCAGCCGCCATTTTGGACACTACACGACCAGGCCGCGTGGCCTCGGACCGACCCCAACCCCGGGCCTGGCCAGGCCCCGACATCGAGGCACCACCATCCACCCAGGGGGTGAAGAGACCACTTGGCAGGTCAATGGGAGAAGGAGTGTTGATGGCTCCCCTCCGCCTAGTGTCGATCGCCCCCAGCCTCCCCGGGCGCTGGCTCCACCCCCCTGCTGGGTGTCTGGACTCCCTCATCCCGGACCTCCCGACCTCCAAGTGCGAGGGTCCGGACATCAAAGGGCGCCAGACCTATAACTGGGGCAGCTCCAGAGCAGGAAGGCAGTTGTATCCTGGAGTCGAGAGACACCGAGACGAACTCATCCTTGGAGGCCTGCTGGCGCTGCCGCGGCTCCTTCTCGTAAACCATCTTCCAGGCCTGCTGGCGCTGCCGCGGCCCTCTTCGCCGTGAACCATCTTCGAAGCCTGCTGGCGCTGCCGCGGCCCTCCTCATCGTGAACCATCTTCGAAGCCTGCTGGCGCTGCCGCGGCCCTCCTCATCGTGAACCATCTTTGAAGCCTGCTGGCGCTGCCCTCCTCATCGTGAACCATCTTCGAAGCCTGCTGGTGCTGCCGCTGCCCTCCTCATCGTGAACCATCTTTGAAGCCTGCTGGCGCTGCCGCGGCCTATCCTTGCGAACCCTCAAGCTCGAGGATTGTGAGCTCCATCTCTTGCTGCTTCTGTACCGGACCGGTACTCAGACTGTCCCGCTACCCCTTTTCCCCAAAGAGACTAGAATTGACAGGAGCCTCGTATCCTGGTCCTGCTGTATCGCTTATCACCTTGCCTCAAGATATACATAAAAGTGTGCAGAACTCATCTCTGTGTGGTGTCCATCTGTGGGGGGGGGAAGTTACTTGTCTGTACGATTACCGGAGAGGGCCCTCACCGGAGGCCTCTCCCCCTGTACTCGGCCGACCCTCCGGGTCTCCGTCTAACAGATGTGATACGTGGCCTCCATCGGGGACCACGTTCCTTGAATCTGTAGGTTTCCGGAGTGCGCTCCCCACCCCAGGAGAGAAGCATCTTTCACAAAAGTCTGCGTGGGAATGTCCTTGTGGAAGGCAACCCCTCTGAGGAGATTTTCCGCTGAACACCACCACTTCAGAGACTGAAGAGCATGCCGAGACAGTCGTATCTTGTCGTCCCAAGATCCTTTCCTCTGATCCCACTGGTCTTCCAAGCACTCCTGCAGCGGTCTCATGTGCAGCCGTGCGTGTGGCGTCAGGAAGATACAAGAGGCCATCGATCCCAGTAGAGAAGACACCGTCCTCACTGTTGTAGATGGAGTTGTCATAAGAGCCTGAGCCTTCCGAAGGAGTGATAATCGTCGCTCTTCCGAAGGAGACACGCTTGCTGACCGCGTATTGATGGAGGCTCCCAAGTACTGTATGCATTGGACCGGAGTCGGGACAGACTTGGACATGTTGATGTGCAACCCCAGCTTGTTCAAGAGAACGCACGTCTTCTGGAAGTGTGCTCGCGCTTCTGAGAAGGAGGATGCCTTGATCAACCAATCGTCCAGGTACGGGTAGACAAACACCTTGTTCTTCCGTAGGTGTGCTGCTACCACCGCCATGCACTTCGAGAATGTTCTCGGCGCAGACTTCAGTCCGAATGGGAGTACTGTGTATTGATAATGATTGGCGCCGACTTGGAACCGCAGGAACTTCCTGTGTTTGTATGCAATGGGCACATGGAAGTACGCATCCTGTAGGTCTATAGCACATAGCCAGTCTCCCTGTTGCAACTGAGGATAAATCTGATGCAACGACAGCATGCGAAACTTTTCCCTGCGAATCCATCTGTTTGCCTGTCGCAAGTCTAGAATGGGCCTGAACTCGTTCTTGTGCTTCTTGCGAACCAGGAAGAACCGGGAGTACAGACCTCTTACTCTCTGAGACAGAGGTACGTCTTCTATCGCCCTTTTTCTTAACAGGATATCTGCCTCCGCCTGAAGCTCGCGCAGCTGAAACTGCGAGCTGATCGGTGGAATTGCTGGAGGCGGGCTGGTGAACCGAAGACTGTATCCATTGCAAACAATATACAGCACCCACTTGTCCTGAGTAATTTTTCTCCACTCTGCCAGAAAAAATTTAATGCTTCCCCCTACCGGAGTGGGTAACAGATCCGGGGGAAGTAAGTGCTCAGGGCCTAGACCCGGCCGGGCCTTTGGTCGCTGGAGCCGATTGTTGGCTCCTCTGCCCTTCTGGCGTTTCTGGAATGGCTTACGGAACTGTTGATGTTGCTGTGACTGTCCCGAAGGTTGGCCACGTCCTCTGCCCTGCCCACCGAACCGCCGTTGGAATGGGCGGTACGATTTCTTCGCTTCTTTGGGCTTTTCCAGGCCCACAGCCGTGAGCGTTTCGGCCTCCGCCTTCATGCGGGCCATTTCGTCATCCACATGTTTCCCAAAAAGGGTCTCGCCAGAGAATGGAAGGTTGGCTACCCTTTGCTGTGCGTCCGGTTTTAGTGACGTAAGGCGGAGCCAGGCGGGACGTCGCTGGTTAATTCCATGGCAAAAACTATGTGCCGCTAATAGCGATGAGTCTGCTGCAGCGCTGATAATCTGATTCGCAACCAGCATCCCTTCATTCAGCACTTCCTGGAAGTCCTACCGCTTCTCGCCAGAGTGTTCCGCAAACTGCTGGAGGGAGTCCCAGAGGGCGCGGTCGTAGCGTCCCAACAAAGCTGTGCCACTCGCAACCTTCATAGAGGTCGCCGATGTTCCACATACTTTCCTTCCAGCTGAATCCATCCATCTAGACTCTTTATCCGGGGGAACCGTGGATGACAGAGTGGTGGCATGTTGTTTGCGGGCCGCCGTCACAATTACAGAATCCGGAGGAGGTTCCGCCCTTAGAAAGGCCGGGTCGGAATCGGGAGCCCGGTATTTTTTCAGCAATCTCAATGGAGCCGCATTCGTCACCGCAGGGGTGAGGAAAAGGTCCATGGCCGGTTCCTTCAGGCCCGGCACCAGAGGCAGTAGTGGACGAGACAGGTGTTTCTGGTGCAGTGTCTCGAAAATGACTGATGTCTTAGGCGTGGGCACCGTCAAAGATATGCCCAATTTTGCAGCGCCTCTCAAAAGAACATCATGGAACGCCACCAGGTCATCAATCGGAGACACCCTCGTGTCCGGTGATCCCGACAAGGTCGGAGAGTAGTGCCTGGTCCCTGAGGACCTCGTACGAGAGCGAGATCTGTGCCTCCTATGGCGGTGTCTCGACCACGTGGACGACCTGTGGCGCGATCGCTCCTTCCTCCTAGAGCGAGAGCGTGATCTGCCAGCCCGTGGCCGAACCACAGGTTTCCGTGGGGGAGCCTTCCTCGGTTCCTCCTGGGGTCTAGGTTTCGGGGTCCCCTTAGGAGGTGTCAGCAGAGGAGGTAATGACGTGGACCTCGGCGGAGGGACCGGAGGTATCACCGACCGAGGGGCAGGCCCATGCGGTGGAAGCGGTGGTAGTGGTCGGCCTGGCGGAAGTAGAGGGTTGGTGGGAGGGTCCTCCTTAGGTACAGGCGGAGGGGGCGACCTAGGCGGAGGGGGCGACCTAGGCAGAGTTGGCGTGTATACCACCGAGTACACCGAGCCCGGTGACTCCTTCGGCGAAGGGGGCTGAGACCTAGCCCCTTCAGCAGGCGATCGCTTCCTCTTGCGTCCTCCACTTGATCCAGCCTGACTTCTGGCGCCAGAACTCCTCGTGCGCCGCTTAGGAGAGGTGGAGCGACTCCCAGATGCCGAACTCTTCCTTCTCGACAAGAGTGTCGCTTTTCCGGCGTCGAACGCCGCCTCCGCGACGTCGATCTCTTCCTCCACGACGTCGAACACCGCCTCCGCGAAGTCGACCTCTTCTTTCTTGACGCCGAACGCCGCCTCCGCGACGTCGACCGTTCCATTCTCGACGACGAGCGTCGATTCCTCCTTCTCGAGGTCCTCGACTCGACCGTTGTCGACGGCGATCGGCGGTGTTGCCTCGACGGCGAGCGCCGATGCTTGTCGCTCCGTCTTCGGTGATGTCACTGACCATGTCATGAATGATGTAATATGTGACATCATCAGCAGTGGATTGCGGGTGCGCGATATATAGTTAGTGCAACTAACTATATATGCGAATTTCAATGGTTTTGTGCTAGTAAAATAAGGTTTTGAAAATGCTAATCCCTAACTATATATGGTCTATAACCTATGGTTTTTTCAGTGAATTATAAATATAGTTACAAACAATTGCCCTGAAGCATTGAGATGGAACACGACAGCATTCCGCCATCCGGCTTCGTGATGCAGCCTGCTTTGCTGCTCTGTCTTAATTTTCTTTCTGCCAACGCGTTTCCAGGCCAAAAGCCTCTTCTTCATGGGCACAAACAGCACATCTGAGGCTCGCATTATGATTTCCGGTTTTATTTATTACAACCCCGCCCCCAGCGGGCGTGTGCTTAGAGCATTTCATTCCTGGTGCATTATAGGTCATTAAGTCCTTCATGCGAGCATTAGTGTTCACTTTCAGTAAGTTCAAATTGTGCGTTCGTAACTTTAAATCCTTTTCATTCCTTTAGTAGGTGACAGTTTCTGAGAGCAGGCAATGTGAGCATTTGGATTGCTGTGCCGATTAGGTTTTGAAAGTTCAAATCCCCAGCCTCTTCCAGCTGGCATTTGTAGTCCTTTACCTGCTGGTGATGGTTCTCATCCCCACGGCCGGGCGCTGTGTATAATTGGTTACAAACAATTGCCCTGAAGCATTGAGATGGAACACGACAGCATTCCGCCATCCGGCTTCGTGATGCAGCCTGCTTTGCTGCTCTGTCTTAATTTTCTTTCTGCCAAAAGCCTCTTCTTCATGGGCACAAACAGCACATCTGAGGCTCCAATTATGATTTCCGGTTTTATTTATTACAACCCCGCCCCCAGCGGGCGTGTGCTTAGTGCATTTCATTCCTGGTGCATTATAGGTCATTAAGTCCTTCATGCGAGCATTAGTGTTCACTTTCAGTAAGTTCAAATTGTGCGTTCGTAATTTTAAATCCTTTTCATTCCTTTAGTAGGTGAACATTTCTGAAAGCAGGCAATGTGAGCATTTGGATTGCTGTGCCGATTAGGTTTTGAAAGTTCAAATCCCCAAACTCTTCCAGCTGGCATTTGTAGTCCTTTACCTGCTGGTGATGGTTCTCATCCCCACGGCCGGGCGCCGTGTATAATTGGTTACAAACAATTGCCCTGAAGCATTGAGATGGAACACGACAGCATTCCGCCATCCGGCTTCGTGATGCAGCCTGCTTTGCTGCTCTGTCTTAATTTTCTTTCTGCCAACGCGTTTCCAGGCCAAAAGCCTCTTCTTCATGGGCACAAACAGCACATCTGAGGCTCGCATTATGATTTCCGGTTTTATTTATTACAACCCCGCCCCTAGCGGGCGTGTGCTTAGTGCATTTCATTCCTGGTGCATTATAGGTCATTAAGTCCTTCATGCGAGCATTAGTGTTCACTTTCAGTAAGTTCAAATTGTGCGTTCGTAATTTTAAATCCTTTCCATTCCTTTAGTAGGTGACAGTTTCTCAAAGCAGGCAATGTGAGCATTTGGATTGCTGTGCCCATTAGGTTTTGAAAGTTCAAATCCCCATATATATATATATATATATATTTATTCTGAATTATTTGGAAAAAGAGACAGATTAGACAGCTAAACCGGCCTCTAGGCTAGGCCTAAAGAGGTGCGTACAAACACAAACTTTGCCATCCTTGCATGAGCTCTAGGAGGAGGACCAAAGCAGTACTTAACAAAGAAACCATTAGACTTTGCATAACTAATGGTGCTGCACATGTAAAGCCCATTTAGTATTTTTGGTGGATATTGGGAGCTGATGCATAAGGAAATTAAGTGATTTGCTCTTTACTGCTTAATGTCATTACTTCGAAAAGTTGATTCCACTACAAATCAAGTACTTGGCTAGTTACACAAAGCCCACTGCATTTTTTAAGAAAGAAGTAAAAGCTATCCTCATGGCTAAATTCACCAGAATTTTTACTTTGGATCTATTTGAGACTCTGCACCTATTTGTACTATTTGTTTATCTGATGGTCAATTTGTTCTATTGGTTTATCTGAGTGACTATGCTCCTTCATGTACCGACCCTATTTTGCTACCTTTCTGTAAAGCGCTCTGATATCTGCAAAGATCTTGTTCGCGCTATATAAAACTTTCAAAATAAATAAATAAGATGATACTCGTTTAAAGCCATTTATAACATTCACAATTTTCTATAACTCATTTACTAATTGGATTAAAAAAATAAGCTAAAAAAAGCTCCTGGAGCGTGGCTAGCGTCTAAGCAACATGGCCGCAACTTAGAGGCGCTCTGTAACCCCCGTGAAGATCCCAACCGATCCCCCTTATTAATCCGCAACTCCTTGTGGCCCTAAACGAAGGAGATTACGGAGGAAGGTGCCGGGTGCCTAGCGGTGGTGTTCTGGCCGCGGTTTGTGACCTCCAGCGGCGGCGCCAGCTATTTTGCGGCCTGGTGGAGAGACGGAAGCCGGGACTTCTATTTCCACGGCCGCCCGGTGGCGGCGGACGGCGGCCAGGATCGGAGGGGAGCGGTAGGACAGAGGGATAGGTAGCGCCCCCACCACCAGAGGCCGCGACGACTCGGCTGCCTGAGCTATCCTGGAGCTGGGGGGTGAATACAGAGACCCACCCCTGTGAACTACCCTCTGGGTGCTGCATCCGCTTTGCTCAGCGAGGAGTTTGTGACCGCTGCCGCCATCTTCTCACTAAGCGCAGTGCTGGCGCGACTGCCGGGGTATGGGGTGAGGCCAGGATCTGGCGCTTGCAACTACAGGCAGTACTGTCCTTGGAGACCGCTGACGCGGATTTACTTGTGGGCTGAGCGGTCAGCCTGAACGTGATCTCCAGAGCGGCCCTGACGGAGGTTCTGGGGGGGCGATGTAGCTAGCGGCTCTCTCCACTTGCCACACATTTTGCTGACATACGACCATCGAGGCAACGGGGCAGTGAGGCGTCTCCTGAGGAGCTAGACGGCTGCGGAGGGCGCTGCCTTGTCAGATACTACCGTGACGCGCTTGTGGCTGCAGATCTGTTTTTTGCAGCGACAGTGGTGCCGCGAAACCAGACAGGCCGCGTGGGCTTGCCGTGCCCTTGGACAGGCAGCTGTGATCAGCGACTTAGGCCAAGCGACACGACCATACAACCTGTAACCATGAGTAACAGAAGCACAAGTTACTACTTGTGTAACGATATATCTGTAAGATACATTAGTTAGTGATAGATTCCTTACCTTAGAATATCCCCAGGCGTCAGACTGGATCCGGAAACTTTTGCGTAGCAATACCCCTGCGCGCCGGTAGGCGTCGTCTGCGGCTCCGCGTCCGTCGTCGGCGTCGTGAGCGCCGGGATGACGTCGTCGGAGTATATAGACGGCGCCCATGCGCGCTGACGTCAGTTCTGATAACACAGCTTTTCCGCGCCAGATACGCAGAGCCATGATAGAACTAACACTGGTGCCATGAAACTAGGGCCCTGAAAGGGGATGACCTTAACCCTAAATATCAGTTCGCAGAACGGGGAGGATGGGAGGGCGGTAAGGAATCTATCACTAACTAATGTCTCTTACAGATATATCGTTACACAAGTAGTAACTTGTGCATCTGAAAGAGACACGTTAGTGATAGATTCCTTACCTTAGAATAGATACCCCAGCAATACCAACCCCGGTGGTGGGTCTGCGAACCAATATCACACCAGAAAGTCCTGGAGGACGGAACGGCCAAAGAAGCCATCCCTCCGGACTTGACTGTCCAGGCAGTAGTGTCTTGCGAACGTGTGCAGCGAGGCCCACGTGGCTGCCTGACAGATGTCCTGCAGGGGGACACCGCGGCCCAGGGCAGTTGTTGTTGCCGTGGCCCGAGTGGAGTGAGCCCGCAATCCAGCCGGGGGCTCCTTCCTCGCCATGGAGTAGCATGCTTGGATGCACAAGATGATCCACCTAGAGATGGTCCTCTTGTGTACTGCCTTCCCCTTCTTCGCGCCCACGTAACCAACGAAGAGTTGGTCATCCACCCGGAATTGGCGAGTGCGGTCTAGGTAGTAGGAGAGCGCACGTTTTGGATCCAGACGGTGGAGCCTCTCCTCCTCTTTCGAGGGATGCGGAGGCGGAAAGAAGGTGGGCAAAGTGATGGACTGCCCGATGTGGAAGGCCGTGACAACCTTGGGCAGAAAGGAAGGTCGTGTACGCAACACCACCTTATCAGGATGAACAGACAGGAAAGGTGGAGAAGAAGAAAGAGCCTGGAGCTCACTCACCCTCCTGGCAGAGGTGATGGCAACCAGGAAGGCCGTCTTTAGAGTAAGGAGACGAAGAGGGCAGTTATGAAGTGGCTCAAAGGGAGCACACATCAGATAGGTGAGAACAAGATTCAAGTCCCACTGGGGCATCACGAAGGGAACAGGAGGGAACATGTGCGTGATGCCCTTCAGAAATCTACTTACAATAGGAGACTTGAATAAAGAAGGCTGATCTGGTAGCCTCAGGAAGGCTGATAGAGCAGAAAGGTACCCTTTAAGAGTGCCCAGAGCAGAGCCCTGCTGGGCAAGGGAAAGAAGAAAGAGCAGCACTTCCGAAAGGGGTGCAGAGAGAGGATCCACAGCCTTTGCTGTGCACCATGCCACAAATCTGTTCCACCGGCAGGCGTATACCGACTTCGTGGAGGGACGCCTGGCTGCCAGAATGATATCACAGACTTCGGGAGGCAAGTCAAATGGCCTCAACTGCCGCCGCTCAATCTCCAAGCTTGTAGGTGGAGACTGGACAGGTTCGGGTGCAGGACCGTCCCCTGCTGCTGCGACAGAAGGTCCTCCCGAAGAGGCAGACGAATCGGGGGATCGACTGACATGCTGAGTAGCTCGGGATACCAGTATCTTCGTGCCCAGTCCGGAGCCACAAGGACGACCTGGGCCCGGTCGCGCCTGATCTTCTTCAGCACTCTGGGCAGAAGTGGTATAGGCGGAAAGGCGTACAACAGACCGCAGCTCCACTCGCGACGAAAAGCGTCTCCGAGCGAGTGCCGCCTTGGAAACTCCAACGCGCAGAACTGCTGACATTGCGCGTTCTCTTCTGTGGCGAATAGATCTAACCAAGGCTCTCCCCACTGTCGAAAGAGACCTTGCGCCACATCCGAGTTCAGACGCCATTCGTGATCCATCATGCACCGGCGGCTGAGTTCGTCCGCCCTGGCATTCAGAGAGCCTGCCAGGTGTTGAACCACCAGGGTCACGCCCTGATGTTCCAGCCACTGCCAGAGGCGCAGAGCCTCCTGGCAAAGGGTCCACGACCCCACTCCGCCCTGTTTGTTGCAGTACCACATGGCGGTGGTGTTGTCGGTGAACACTTGCACCACGCTCCCCCTGACAGAGGGGAGGAATGCTTTCAGTGCAAGACGAATCGCCCGCAGCTCCAGAAGGTTGATGTGGAGCCGGGACTCCGCCGGAGACCAGAGGCCTCTGATCTCCGCCTCCCCCATGTGGCCTCCCCAGCCCTGGAGTGACGCGTCCGTCACAACTACGTGCTCCGGCTGGGGTAGGGAGAGGGGTCTGCCACTGACCCAGTCGCGGTCCGTGAGCCACCACTGCAGTTGCTTCGCAGTGCCCTCCGAGATCAGGACATGATCGGACAGGTTGCCCTGATGCTGGGCCCACTGAAACTTCAGGTCCCACTGCAGAGCCCGCATCCGCCACCTGGCGTGACGCACCAGAAGGATGCAGGAGGCCATCAGTCCCAGAAGCCGCAGCGTCAACCTGACCGAGACCCGGGATAACGGCCCGAAGACAGGAATCAGAGCCTGAATATCCCGAACCCGCTGCTCGGGTGGGTAAACCCGAAACTGCGCCGAGTCGAGAACCGCTCCGATGAAGAGGAGCTTCTGAGAGGGACACAGGTGTGACTTCGGCACATTGATGGAGAACCCCAGCAAGTGCAGGAGGTCGGCCGTAGTCTGGAGGTGGCTGACTACTGTCTGGGGCGAGCCCGCCTTCAACAACCAGTCGTCGAGGTAGGGGAAGACTGAAACCCCTTGCCTGCGCAGATGGGCTGCGACCACCGCCATCACCTTCGTGAACACCCGTGGGGCGCTGGTAAGGCCGAAGGGGAGCACGGTAAACTGAAAGTGCTCGTGGCCTACCGTGAACCGCAGGTAACGCCGGTGGGCCGGCAGGACGGGGATGTGGAAATAGGCGTCCTGCAAGTCCAACGCTACCATCCAGTCTCCTGGGTCCAGGGCAGCCAGGACCTGAGCCAAAGTGAGCATCTTGAACTTCTCCGTACGGAGGAAGCCGTTGACGTTCCGCAGATCCAAGATAGGGCGTAGGCCCCCTTTGCCCTTCTTGGGTACCAGAAAGTAGTGGGAGTAACAGCCACGTCCTACTTCTGGCCCAGGAACGCGCTCGATGGCCCTCTTGGCCAAGAGGGCCGAAACTTCCTCTTGCAGAAGTCGCAAGTGATCCCCCGACACACGGTGGCATTGAGGTGGCATGGATGGAGGGGAAGACTCGAAGGGGAGGGAGAAACCCCTTCGGACAATTTGCAGCACCCACCTGTCCGAAGTGACTGTATGCCAGTGGGAGAGGTGATGGCGAACCCTGCCCCCCACAGGCGTCACATGGGCCTGAAAACTCGGACTAGGAAGGTTTTGAGGCGGGGGCTGCTGAGGGAGGTGCGGACTGGCCTCGCCGCTGACCCCGACCACCGCCGCGGCGGTTCCCACGTCCGCCACCGCGCTGCTGGACATTTTGCGGCGTGTGGCTGGCGGCCCGTGGTGGGGCGCCCCTTCCGTGGCCACGAAAGGAGCGAAAGGCACCCGATTGCTGGCGTGGGGCCGTAAGGCCCAAGGACTTGGCCGTGGCCCTGGAGTCCTTGAAACGCTCCAGCGCATGGTCTGCCTTGTCGCCGAAGAGGCGACGGCCATCAAACGGCATGTCCAGGAGGGTGGCCTGGACATCGGCCGAGAAGTTGGCGGACCTCAACCAGGCGTGGCGTCGAACCGCCACCGTCGTTGCCATCGCCCTGCCCAGTGAGTCCGTGGTATCCAGCCCACACCGGATAGAAAAACGTGCTGCATCTCGGCCGTCCGCAAGGGTTTGGCTGAGTTTAGCCCTGACCTCCTCAGGGCATTGTGGCAGCACCTCCGCAACCGTGTCCCACAGAGTGTGGGTGTAGCGGCCCAAGAGACAGTTGGTGTTCACTGACCGTAGCCCTAGGCTCACAGACGAGAAGACCTTCTTCCCGAACTGCTCATATCTCTTGGATTCCCTGTCGGGCGGGGCCGACGGGAATGCGGTCTGGGAGTTGGAGGCCTGGATGACCAGACTCTCGGGGGTGGGGTGGGTGGACAAAAAGCAAGGGTCGCCCGGTGCCGGGCGGTAGCGTCTGGCCACGTTCCTGTCCACAGGGGGGCCTGTGGCGGGCTTGGACCAAGTGCCCAGAAGAACGTCACACAAGGCCTCGTTAAACGGCAGGAGGGGCTCCGCGGAGCCGGACTGCTGTTTGAGGACCTCAGTGAGGAGATTAGTCCTCACGGCCGCGACGGGGAGCTGAAGGTTTAAGGCCTTAGCTGCCTTCGTCAACACTACACTGTAAGCAGAACCCGCCTCCGAAGCCACAGTCGGGGGCGACGTAAATCCAGTGTCTGGCGAGGTGTCAATACCACTGGCCTCCCCAAGCTCATATGTCCAGTCCTGATGTGACTGGCAATCACGTGCCAGAGGGTCCTCGGACCCCTCCCATTGCTCCTCGTCACCTGGCTCCTGGAGACCAGGATTAACAGCCAGGGCCTCCTCGTGGAGATAGAACTCTCCGAAGGCCGACGGAATCGGCGCCCAGCGGCGCCCTTCCGACTCCTGAGTAGGACCGTAGGAAGCATTGGGGTCGGCAACCACATCGGCTGCCGGAGACGACACCTGAAGGGACGGCGCCGGCGAGGTCGTGAGGTCGTAAGGTCGACCGGCGGGGTCCCGGATCCGGAGCCGGATCCAGCGAGGTCGCGCGGCGCCGGGACCGAAGTCGCCAGCGGCGCCGGGCCCGAAGCACCCGACGTCGTCGGGGCCGAAGCGCCCGACCCGGAAGGACCTCCAGACGGAGCCGATCGGCCCGAAGGCGCCACGGGAACCGACTGAGGAGGGAGGGCCCTCATGGCCATGAGGTACCTCTCGACCTCCTCCTGCGACGCGCCGTGCCCAGGGACCCGAAGGTGTGGGGCAGGCGGCGACGCTTGCGACTCCCGCGGAGCCGCGTGGGCGGTGTCGCCCGAGTCCCCGGTCGCATCGTGCGAGCGACGGGGCGGGTCGGAGGATCGATGGTGTCGCTCCGACCTCTCATGCCTCTTACCTGAGGACTTGGAACCAGACGATCGGTGTCCACTCCCGGAACGGCGATGACTCCGACCTCGCGACCTATCCCTCGACCTCCCGTGGGACCGGGACCGGGACCTGGAGCGGCGCGGGGCCGACTGCCTCAGCTCGAGACGCTTGCGGGACCGCTCCCGCCTAGCCTTCGACGTCAGGGCCCGGCAGTCGGAGCAGGTTCGATCGTCGTGGTCGAGGCCTAAGCACTTCAGGCACCGGCGATGGGGGTCCGTGACCGACATGAGTCGGCCGCACTTCGAGCAAGGCTTGAACCCGGGCATCCCTGGCACCGATAGTCGAGGATCGACTAAATAGAGGATCAAAAAGATCGAAAAAGTTTTCAGTCAAAAAGTGACTGGGGGTAGAGCTTCTTCCGGATCTGCGCTAGCTGGCGCGGAAAAAAGAAGAACTGACGTCAGCGCGCATGGGCGCCGTCTATATACTCCGACGACGTCATCCCGGCGCTCACGACGCCGACGACGGACGCAGAGCCGCAGACGACCCCTACCGGCGCACAGGGGTATTGCTACGCAAAAGTTTCCGGATCCAGTCTGACGCCTGGGGATATTCTAAGGTAAGGAATCTATCACTAACGTGTCTCTTTCAGATACACGAGGGGCCCTAACCAGTGTCCAAGCTCGAAAAGTTTGCATACACTAAGACGCAGACGGATGCGCAGGACAAGGAGACACCATCCTCCAATGGTGCAAGTAAAGGTGCGGCCCCGGAGGTGACAATACTGGATATCATGACCACTCTGAATTAAGTGGACTCGCGCATTGATCTGGCCCTGATCCGTGCCGACCTTAACAAGAGGTCTAATAGGGTGTCGGAGGTTGAAACCACAACGACGGTCCTATCTACCGACACGGCCACCCTGAAAAGGCAGGTAAAACAGCTGGAGGCGGACAATAAACTTATGGCAGCAAAGCTGGAGGATCAGGAGGGGCGCTCGAGGCGAAACAACATCCACCTTATAGGTGTGCCGGAGAGTGCAGGTGGCCCGGTCCTCGATCTCTTCGTAGAGGATTTGGTTACGACTCACCTCCAGCCGATATGATTGTCTACGTTTTCCTCGGTTGAAAGGGCGCATCGGGTCCCTGGAGGAAGACCGAAGCCAGGGGCCCCACCACGGCCTATACTAGCCCGTATTTTCAATTTCAGAGACAGATGCGATCCTGCAAGCCGCACGTAAAGCTCCTCCGATCCGCATAGACAATGCTACAATCACGATTTTTCCAGATTACACCCCAGCAGTCACGAAACAACGCAGAGGATTTCTCGACGTCAAGAAGGCCCTTCGTGAGCGGGAAATCAAGTATTCTATGCTGTTCCCCGCCAAACTACGTGTTGAATCCGACGGAAAGACGTGGTTTTTCTCGACACCCGAAGAGGTCCAAGACTGGCTGGATGGCTGGCGCAGGTTCCCCAGGACGGGGCGCAATGGGGAACGCGAGGCGAGGCAATCACCAGACCGATATGGAACAGGACTGAATATAGGGCTTTGATGTGGCGTGGCCCGCCAAGTGATGTGTGGACCTGCAATGCCGCAATGTTGCTGCTGCGTTGAAGGCCAGCGGACGCCTGCACCCAGGGCGCCCTTCCAAGGTTGCTGGTAGAATCGACAATTTGATTTAAGCTTTACTTGGCTACTGCACAGGTACTTTCTATTGTACATGTATGATGCGGCCTACTGTGATACTACTGTTATACCCTCTAAACTGCTGGTTTTTCCCGGCTCGTCGGACAATACACAAAAGAGGGGCAAAGGACATAAACAGTTGTTTGGGGAAAGGGTTCTGAGGGGTGGAGGGAGGTCTTTCTTACCCCCGTCGTTCCAGTAATGGGAAGGGATACCAAGCATTCTGCTTTGTTGGGGTGGCGGGTAGTTTTGAGTCCATCAAGAAGGGAGGCAGGGAGGGAAAAGGAGGGAACTGTTGCCAGTTGTTTTATGGTTTTTTGTTTTATGGTTTGAAGGTTTCTGCACTAGGGCGAAAACAACAAGATGTCTATCTGGTATTATTTTGTTGAAACACTGCATTGAAGGTTGTACAGAGTGCTGCAATACCTGTGGCATACGGCATAATGATATCACACTCGAAGGACGAATCGCTTGACGCCCTGAAGTCCCCGATAGCTCCCTTCTCATTGGTCACATGGAATGTACATGGGTTGGGGGATAAGATTAAAAGGGGTCTGGTGCTCCAATATCTAAGACGGGCTGCACGGCAGTGGCCCTACTACAGGAGACGCATTTGGTGGGCTCAACGTGTAAGGCCATGGATCGCTTTGGATACAAACTGGTTGTGCACTTGGAGTTCTGCTCAGGTTCAAGAGGTGTGGGCATCTTGGTGCGTAGATAGTTTCCGTTAATTATACACAGACTCAGACGGATAGTCAGGGTCGATATGCTGCATTAGTGTGTCAGTGGGAGGGTAAGCGCTTCAACGTAGTCTCAGTGTACATTCCCCTGGCTCTTCAGGCCATGTCTCTCCAGGCACTTCATGCATTCATACTGAGTCTTCCCGAGGGAGAGATGCTCATTAGAGGCGATTTCAATTCAGTGGTGAATGGGACCCTTGACCGGTATCCTCCTAGAAGGGATACACCGGGTAGCTCTCGCATGGGGGGGATTCATAGATGCCCTGGGTCTTACTGACGCATGGAAATACAGACACCCCACCTCACGATGCTACACTTTCCTGTCAGGGGTACACAACAGCCTCTCTTGTATAGATTACTTCTTACTATCTGCAGGCAGCCTTTCCCATCTGACAAACATTGAGATTCGACCCCGAAGCATTTCGGACCACTCGCCTATCATCATGACTTTCACAACACATACCATGAACGCGGCATCGGTGCAGTCCACTATTACTTTATGGGAGGCATACAAGGCAGTGGTGCGGGGCAGGCTATTGCGTCCATAACAGGTCATAAAAGAGCGGCTCGAGAAGAGTTAGATATCTTGGAATCTGACCTTGCCGAGGCCACTGATCAACATGCTGACAATCCTTCCCCAGCGACTTTGCAGGCCTTACGCATTCAACAGTGCAAACTTAGGGAGCACCAACGTGAGGCGGTTAAAGAAAGGTTACAGGCTACTCGTCATAGGATATATGAAGTGGGGGATAAAGCAGGTAAACTTTTGGCATGATTAGACAAGAAAGAGAGAGCAGAGAGGACAAGAGCACAGCTGCGTACCTCGTTGGATTTAGTAGTAACTACTCCGCAGGAAAGAGTAAATACACTGGCTGAGCACTTTGAGCAATTATATGCCTCTGGCTCACACATGACAATAGGAGAGGCTCAGACCTACAACAAAGATATAAAGATGCCAACATTGTGGGAGGAAGCGGCCCTCCTGCTGGAGGCTGATCCCACGGTTGATGAGCTGCAGGCGGCCATCAACTCCCTACAATCCGGCCGTGGGGCCCAATGCAATACCCATCGAACTTTATAAGAGGACATCAGATATAACTGCCCCGCACCTTTTAAAAATATTTCTTGAAAGTCTGAGGGTGGGGGAGCTGCCTCGAGACCAACAATAGGCCACCATAGTAACAATCTTAAAGCCTGGTAAACCCCCCGAAGACTGCTAGTCATATCGGCCCATATCCTTGCTTAATGCGGAGGCTAAGGTACTCGCCAAACTCCTAGCAGCGCGCCTGACCCCACACCTTTCAAACTTAATTCATCCGGACCAGTCAGAGTTTATGCCTAATAGGAATACGGCCCTAAACCTCAGAAGACTTCACGCAATAATGGCACACATACCTTGTATCCATGAACCTGCGGTTATTCTATCCCTTGACGCGCGCATGGCATTTGACATGGTTGAATGGTCTTATTTATTTGCGGTGCTCAGACATTTGGGATTGGCCCCAAATTCTGTGCATGAGTAAAGTTACTATATTCTAGTCCCCTGGCGCACGTGGCGTTTAATGGACATATCTCGCGGGATTTTCCGCTTTCCCGCGCCAAGGCTGTCCACTGTCTCAGTTGTTCGCTTTGGTGTTGGAGCCTTTGTCGGCCTGGATCTGGTGGGACCCAATGATTCGGGAACTTAACTGGACGATGACCTGGGAGGACCGCATCTCTCTTTATGCTGATGATGTGCTGCTGTACCTAACCTCTCCCAGGCGCTCCATTCTGGTGCTTTTAGACATCTGCAACATTTTTGGTCGGGTATCTGGCTATACCATCAATTGGTCAAAGTCGACCCAGTTTGTCCTGCAGGGCCCGCCCCCACTGCTCCCAGTGGACTGTCCACTTAAAATTGCGGTTAATAGCTTTAAATATCTGGGCATTTATGTCACACCTCAAACGGAAGAGTTTTTCAGAATAATTTGTGGCCTCCCTTGGAGCGGTTCAGGCGAGACGTGGCGCATTGGCACAGCCTGCCGTTGACCTGGCTGGGTAAGGCTGCCCTTTTTAAAATGATGTCTCTTCCCCGTTTTTATATGTTCTGGAAAATACCCCATTTAATGTACCGCCGGATATTTAAAAAAAAAAATAGCGGCAACGGTTTCCAATCTGCTTTGGGGGCATAAACCAGCACGCATAGCTCAAGGAAAGTTAGTGAGGAGCTGGAATTATTATTATTAAATTTTATAAAGCGCGTAGTCACCCGTGAGTATCCCAGCGCTAAGATCCATACAACTGCAGGTCAGTGGGGACGGACGGACGGGGGGGGGAAGGGGGGGGGAGGGGGGGGGGGGGATGGAGGGGGGGCTGGGAGTCAGCATTTAGGGAAAGAGATGAGTCTTCAACCGCTTCCTGAATTGGAGATAGTCTTGTTCTAAGATCGCGGGGTAGTGCGTTCCAAAGGCGTGCAGTGTTGACAGGGAAGCGTCTTCCACCCGTGCGTGCCTTCTTGACTCTAGGGATGATGATATAGGGGGGCCTTTGTTTTGTAGAAGTCTGTGAGCCAAACATAGGGCCTTGAATTTCACTCGCTCTCTCACCGGGAGCCAGTGGAGAATCTTCAAGGCTGGTTTGGCCGAAGCCCTGGCAGGGGTATTGGTGAGGATCCGGGCTGCGGCATTCTGTATCCTTTGTAGTTTGTTCAGGGTTGCCTCAGGGGCGCCTAGGTAGATGGTGTTGCTGTAATCCAGCCTTGATAAGATAAGGCCTTGGATTAACAGTTTTTGAGAGGTGGAAGGAAGTAATGGCAGAATCTTCCTGATCGACTTGAGAAGCCCAAAGCATGTCCCGGCAACTTTTTTGGCTTGTGTCGTGAAGGACAGATCTCTTTCGAGCCAAATACCCAGACTTTTAATCTCGGACTTCGGGTCTGGAGGCGCACCCAGACAGGGGGGCCAGATGTTCTGTGAAAGGCAGGATAGCCGTCCTAGATATACAATTATACTACTGGGCGGCCCAGTTAAAAATAATTAATCAATGGATACACGCACCTCAGACGAAACCGGCGTTCCAGGCGGGCAGACAGGGGCTGGGAGAAGCAGGAATCTTGTCGGCACTATATGATAAAAGTAAGTCCACCTCCCTTGTAGGGCCCACCGCGCACACTGTCCACATATGGTATGCAGCGCAAGTGCGACTAAAATGCAAGTGTGTTATCACGCAGATGACACCACTGTGGTCCACACGGCAACTCGGACGACTTCAAAACAGTAAGGGGTTCCAGGCTTGGGATCACTTAGGTATTTCCACGGTGGGAGACTTGTGGAAGAGGGGTGAAATGATTCCATTCGAACAACTTAGGACCCAATATGAGTTGGCGCCCACGGAACAGTTCCGGTACATACAAATTAGGCATGCACTGCACGCGGTTCTTGCGCCTGGCACTGACGTTCCGGAAGCCACCCCCCTAGAGGACAGGCTACTGACCGAACACATGACTAAACGGGCAACCTCCTTTACTTATCACAAGCTTATTAACAACATACCGGACCCGACGCTGGCACTCAAAACGTAAATGGTCCACTGATCTGGGAGATATTGAAGATGCAGACTGGCAGACAGCACTATCGTCCCCCCGGGAAGTGGCCATACCATCCAGATTATGACTGGTGCAGTTAAAAATACTACACTGTGTATACTACACTAGAGTACTCCTTTTCACAATAGGGAGAGCCACACATCAGTTTTGCCTACGCAAATGCGGGGAGGAAGGGACCTTTTACCACACCATATTGCAGTACCCCCATATTACAGCTTACTGGGTCCAGGTGATGCGTACAATGCCACAGGTTACAGGGGTGTCCCTGGTGCCGGAGCCGAGGCGATGTCTCCTAAACCTGTGGGAACCAAATGATCTTACACATGCAGCTCAGGACTGGGTGGTGTTAGGGATGATGTTTGCCAAACGTAATACGGAGAAAAAAAAATGGGGATCTGGAGATGCACCAACACTCGAAAATTGGTGCAGTGATATGGATGGGGCGCGATTAGCGGAGAGGATTGTATACACAAACCGTGGATTCCACCGGAAATGGGAGAAGATATGGGGGGCTTGGAACACATTTAGAGGCTCTATCTGTGACCCACCACTGCATGAAACGGAAGACGTGTCTGAATGAGGGGGCTGGACGGGTGGGGGTGAAGCGATATGATAATAGAAATATGCCAATAATGTTGATTGTACTGAAACGTACATTTGAAATGTGTATAATGCTGCAAATGTTTGCTTTGCTCTGTGTTGCACAATGCAGTGACCATGTAATCTCGAAATGCCCTTTGTTCTATGAATACAATAAAAAGTTTAAAAAAGCTCCCACTTACCAGTTTAAGCATCCATGTACTTGCACGACAGGTGGCAAAGCAGCCGAAGGTTCCAAGCAGGACGATGACAGCACCCGTGCCAATAAGTACATATGGAACGTTGGTGGCTTTTTCATTCAGCAGCGAGAAATATACCTCAAGGCTCACTTTTCCCCATATACCAACTGCCAGAAGAATGACCCCTGTAAACTAAAATGAGAAACAATAGTTGGTAACTTGTCTTTTCACTTAAAATTTTTGAATTTACACTCTGTATCTGTAAGACACATCATATGGCACCAGGAAGTTACATCATCTTGAACACGAGAGGCCACAGCATGGTGGCCACAGTTCATATATCTCAGTACTGAGGTACTAATAACGAGAAGAGAAACCAGTATTTGCAATGCAATAGGTCTCACATTTGCGAGAGTTTGAGCTATTGGCATTGTAAATGACAATTACTTTTATGTATGCGTTTTGAAACCCTGCAAGTTGTGCGTAAACACGTACTTTGTACTTTTAGTCGTTGCTTACGAGAATGAAGGCTGACAGTAAAGAAGCGCAGTTACTGCCAGACTTGCTTCTGGTAAACAACGACTATAAGTACAAAGTACGTGTTTACGCACCACTTGCAGGTTTTCAAAACAAATAAATAAAAGGCATTGTCATTTACAATGTCAATAGCTCAAACATTTGCAAATGCAAGACCTATTGCATTGCAAATGCTTGACGAGCTCAGAGGCGGATGTGGCAGCAGCCATTTGAAGGCAGGGACCGCGATGCCAGGCTGCGAGTTTCAAAAGCAGGAGGGAGGAGGAGGCAGCTGCAGCCAAAACATACCTGTGTCTTTGAATGCACAGCAAATATGGCAAGATAAGAGGAAGATTCACAGCCATGTTAACAACAGACCTCTGTAAACCACACACACTGGTCTGGAGTGCTCCGGCATGATGAAAGAAATAGTGCTCACAACACATGTAACAGGGGCTGTCGTTGAAAATGGGTGGATCTTTTAAAGCAAAAACTGTGAAGGTGAGACGCACACCTGTTAAACCCCTCTCTTATATCCAATCTGCACTAGTGCGTTGTACTCATTATTGAATCTGTGTCGGTGTGCTGGCACTCGGCGCTCTGCCCATTTTGCGCTGCAACATGATAAGAACACTAAGGAGCCACTTTCCGGTTCCCATTGCCGCGACAACCTATTTTAATGAATTGAATGCATCAAATTCGTACTCAATTTTTTATATTTTCCAAAATTATATCCACTTCTTTTCATCTCGCTTATTCTTCAATCCATTCTACTCATAACCATATTTCGTCTTTCACTCTTGATTTTCTAAAGAACGCAGTAAACACACTGTTTCCTCATGCCGTGATATTTATTGGAAACCCAATGCATTTCGGGTAAGACCCTTCTTCAGGGGTTTCTACAATGCAAAGAAAATTATCGTTTTTAACACCAATGCTCTAATAATGCTTGTAATCATCTAAGTTCTACCAAGTTATTCTAATACACATTTATACATAAAAAGTGCTCCACTGATGCCTATAACTCAGATGTGACTACCCACTCCCCCTTGCTTAATGTCAAAAGTATTAATCCCTTCTCCTGTTTGACAGCTCTGTATTTCTACATGTTCGCTTATCCCACACTTTTCCTGAGTCCACTTATAATGTAACACTGCGCTAGGCAGAACGTGCACTTACCCCGACATGTAAAACATCTTTTTCTCACGTGAACAGGAAACAACCATCAATCACCCCGGACTTTAACGAATGAATAAAATAACGTGCTACAGGGGAGAGCATTGAGTAATTGAGACGAACATAATGAAATCATGAACGCAGGAAAACTGTCTCCCAGCCAAAATAATGGAGTATATTGTCGTAATTACTTGGACGTTAGCACCTGATTCAACTCTTGCAATATGGAAAATTGTTTGTTTTTTTACTTAAATTATGTTTCTGCATGGTTCACGTTCACATTCGAGTAGTTTATGTACATTTTGGGTGGGTAGCACGTTATTTTATTCATTTTTTGATATACTGAACAGATGCACTCTGGTTATAGGAGTCTAATTTAAAAGCTAATGACGGCATGGTAGCAATCCATTTCTCAGTTTGAAGCGAGCTTTCAAGTCACGTGACAACGTGGGTGACGGGAATCGACATAAAATGAATGTCCGTTAAAGCCCGGGGTGATTGATGGTTGTTTCCTGTTCACGTGAGGAGAGGGAGGGGAGAGCAGTACCTTAGCGTGGATTTGATGGATTAAAAAAAGATGTTTTACATGTCGGGGTAAGTGCACGTTTGCCTAGCGCAGTGTTACATTATAAGTGGACTCAGGAAAAGTGTGGGATGAGTGAACATGTAGAAATACAGAGCTGGACTGTAACCGCAGCTCTTCCCCCCCCCAACCAACCCCCCCCCCCCCACCCCACCCCCCTATGCCCGTCCCTCATATAGGCCAATTGCGCTAGCAACCAGTGGAACATTGGTGGACATCATGGCAGGAAAGGGCTCCAAAGGTGGCACGACACAAACTCGTATCGAAAGATACGCCTGCGATAAACCTGCGTCCCCTCCAACGGAAGGACGGCAAAGCTCCACGAAAACGGTAGACGGCGCTGGGACTAAAAAGGCGACACTGGATGACGTGATGCGAGCACTAACGCAGGTACAGACCACGGTGGGTTCCATCTCTACCGAAATAACTCTCATTAGAGCAGACCTCCACAAAATGGCGGAAAAGGTGGGGCCGCTGGAAGTGGTCACGAAATCACTGGTGGAGGATGTATCGGAGCTCCAGACGGCGATGGAGAAAGTTGCAGCAGAGAATAAAATGTTAAAGGAAAAGCTGGATGACCAGGAAGGGCGCTCTAGAAGGAACAATATAAGAATTCTTGGAGTTCCGGAATCAGAAGGTACTAGAGCAACTGACCTCTTTGTGGAAGACATCATTAAGTCACAGCTCCAGCCTAAGGGGCTGTCGTCATTATTCTCAGTTGAGAGGGCGCACAGAGTACCAGGAGGCCAACCAAAACCAGGGGCATCCCCAAGGCCCATCCTGGCGAGACTGTTCAATTTCCGGGATAGGGATGCCATCCTACAAGCGGCACGTGTATCTCCCCCCGTGAAGATTCAGAACTCCACACAAGCCTTTTTCCCGGACTACACGGCGGAGGTGGCCCGAAAACGGAAGACGTTTCTGGACATAAAAAAGGAACTAAGGAGAAGAGAGATTCAATACTCCATGTTATTCCCGGCTAAACTGAGGGTGGTGGCAGAAAACAGGACATGGTTTTTTGACAATCCGGAAACAGACCGGGACTGGTTAGACGGCTGGCGGCCAACCTCTCAACCCCGCCGCACAGGACGGACTAAAAAAGGCCAACGTACAGGAGATCGTGTGGACGTCCGAGCGGAGGGGCCGGTAGATGAGAGAAGCTCACCAATGAGAGGCAATGTTAGTGGAGATCTGGAGGTGGAGGAATAACACTCCGGCGGAAATTAGACACTTATTGATAATGGGACTGCCGAGTGGGCTGCCATGGACACTGGGCTGAGGGCCTCCACGGAGGGTGAGAGGGGTCGCTGACTTCGGAGTACTCTTCACCCCCAACGAGCAAGTAACTCTGTGTTTCTATTTGGGTGGGGTCAGGCACTCTGCTAAATTGGGGTGGCGGGCAGTTCAAAGTCCGTGTAGCAGGAGAGCAGGGGGGGGGGAATTCAGGGGATAGGGGGGGTAGCAATGTTTACTTGTTTGAAATGTTTGACTCTAAAGATTGCACGAAGAACCACAATGATCACAGTTAGCTGGAGAATGCACGCCGGGCACGATGGTGTCAACCCGAGAACATAAGGCCCATTATTGCAGACGAATGGAGGTGTCCATGAGGGTGGGTGTAGGCCGGGAACATTGATACCGCACCCTACGGAGACCTGGTCCACCTTTACAAGTGCGCAATGGCACAAGTGGCACAGTCTGATATCATAGAGGGCGGTCCTGACACGGGGCCGATGCCGCCGTTGCAATTCATAACATGGAATGTCAGGGGATTAGGAGACAAGGTAAAGAGAGAGTTGGTGCTTCAGAGTATTAGGAGAATGAATCATGATCTGATCCTTCTTCAGGAAACACATCTGGTGGGCACAGCCAGCAAGGCACTAGATAGACTAGGTTACCGCATGAACAGACACTCGGACTTCACTTCAGGGTCCCGGGGGATCGGCATATTAATGAAGAGAGCATCTCGATTTATACTACAGACTACCAAGACTGACAGTCACGGCCGCTTTGCAGCGGCTTGTGGGCAATGGAAAGGAAAGTCCCTGTATACAGGGCCGGACTGGGAACTGAAAACAGCCCTGGCAAATTTTGCCAGACCAGCCCTCATCCGGCGCGTAGCAAACCAGCCCCCGTCCAGCCCCACACTTCTCACTATACTCTGCGCAGTTAAAAAGTAGATTGTAAAACAAAATGCAAGCAATTTAGAGGTTACCCACCACAGGAAAAAATGTTGCACTGTATACGGCTGGAATTAATACAAGTGTAAGGTTTACTCAGATTACAAACGTCTATAGCCAGAAATGTTATGATAATATAAACAACTCCAGTACATTATTCATTGTTTTTTAATAGAGCACAGCTATATAATTCACTCTATTATTCATTTATACTTTATCAATTGTTAATGTAAAAGTATCCCTCTGAACATTTGTTTCACTCAGAATTGTAAAAAAAAATTGTGCATACCTCTGCAGATTTTTGTGAACCTCTGTGGGTGTATTTCATTGTGTGATTTAAACGTTACGTATATCAAATTGATATACGTCCCGTTTAAATCACATAATGAAATACACCCACAGAGGTTCACAAAAATCTATCAAATGTTCTAAAAACGATCGTGATGTCGTAAGTACAACAACACATCTCTGAACTATTGTCGCCTTCCCGTGAAACAAGTTTCATGCCAGATTTACTGCATGAGCAGCAGAACATGTACGTATACGCATTAACAGCCCCTTTAGCTAACACGTGGATTATCCTTATCCTTGCATGAAGTCACAACCATATCATTCATGGAGTCGCGAGACGAGTGTAGTATCCTGCCTTTCAATGAAATGGTTTTGTTTCTATTACAAGCAAGTTAAAGGGGAAATGCATAACATATAATAGAAACAAAACCATTTCATTGAAAGGCAGGATACTACAACGAGTCGTGCGATCCTAATTGCACAGTTCTATTTGAAAGAAGCAAGCAAGCAGCGCGGACTATGTACCTGATGATAAGTTATAACCTCTCGGGCCGGGAGGTTTTTAACCAGGCCTTGTCAGGTTATAACTTATCAGGGCAGGGTACATTAGTCACGTCGCGGTCGCGCTGCTTGCTTCTTACAGAGTCTGGGGGGGGCGGATAAACGGACTCACTCACCTCAGGCCTGTTGAAAAGTGATTACTAGACACAGGGGGGGGGGGTCGGGCTAGGCGGCGCTAGCCTACAATTATGTTATGTGGCCGCGCCCGCTTCAATCAACTGTACCGTCCGTCCGTGGCTCCTCTGACGCTCTGTGCGCACTTCCTCCTCGTTCTCGTCAACCATGGCAGTCACGCGGGAATTACAACCTGGAGGCGCGCAGACACGGCAGAGGAGGAGACAGGGCATAATTCTGCGCACTGCGCGCACAGGCCACTCCTCCTCCGTCGTTTGGGGTTAGGTTGCACTGTCTTGCACATAACATTCAGCAATGCATGCACAGGTCAATCAGGCTTGCTGGCGCAGTGGCGCTACTGCTATTCTGCATTATAGGAACTGCCTCCTGTCCTGTAACTTGGTCGGAAGTCTCTCAGACTGATCAGTGATGTCCCTAAACTAAGTGAGTGACGGCTGGGGCCTTGGGGGGGCGATTTTCAGTCCGACCGTCACTGGCTGTGACGGTCGGACTGAAATTCGGCCCCCAGCCACAAAACCGGCCCCCTTTTCAAAAACCGGCCCCCCACCCCCTCCAGCCTACCGGGGGATTGCCCGGTGGGCAGACTCACCAGTCCGGGCCTGAGTGTATATCCCACCGGCACTGCATGCGACTGCACTTCCAGACCGTGGGAGATTCTTGCTAGAGCTCCCAGAAGGAGACCTAGTAGTGGGAGGTGACTTTAATGCGGTGGCACATAATGTACGAGATAAGTTCCCGGTTCGGACACAGACACCTGGCCCGTCCCGCTTCAGTGAGTTTATAGAGGCGCAGGGACTAGTGGATATATGGCGGCGTCTTCACCCTGAAGATCAGCAGTACTCTTACTACTCAGCAACCCATAACTGCTTGTCCCGTATTGACTACTTCCTTACACTGGGGGACGGCCGACTTACAATAAATGATGCAAGGATAAGGCCTCTGGGTATCTCAGATCACTCCCCTTTGACACTGAGCCGATCATGCTCTGCAATAGCTCGAAAAAGAATCTACCCAATTTATCCGGGATATCTTAAGATACCTCACATCCGTAAAGAGCTGAAAAAAGCAACCAGGTACTACTTTGCAGAGAACACTGACTCGGTGTCCTCCCCAACGACCCTATGGGAAGCATACAAAACAGTGTTAAGAGGGCAGGCGATTACGTCAATAGCGGGGCACAAACGTACACAAAAACGGGAACTGTTAGATTTGGAATTGAAACTAGAAAAAGCAAACGCGGACCACATGGCACACCCATCGGAGGATACACTTCACTCACTCCACCTTTGTCAACAGACACATGATGACCTCCTTAAACGACGCTAAATCAACAAAACAAAGTGCCAGTACTGAACTGAGTAAACATATATTACACGATCTGTTATGAATGAAGCATAGCAGTCTATTGTGTCATTTGTCACTAATTTAATCAAGTAATTTTTGAAAGTTTTCCATTTTTTCAAAACATAGATTTTTGTGCATATCAGACATATATACAAAATATACAACTAAATACAAACTGTACAATTATTTACAACACAAATAATAAACAGTTTTATAATACATTCACACTAATGCTTTCACGCTCCACGCATACAGCTTACACCACTACATACACATACAAAAAACAAACAGTCATAAATACCACTGAGGTATGGGTCCGTGTCAATTTTACAGAAAATCAAATAACACAATATACATTTGTCAGTTGTAATATCAATAATACTGGAGTTCAATGCCCAAACATAAACTTTTTATATTTCAAACTTGGTATATTGAATTTATAAGATGACACTGGACCAATAAAGGTCGACGCGTTTCGAACCCCCTTATTGCGGGGTTCTCCTCAGGACCAAACACGAGTTCTAAAAGGACAAGAAAACAAATACAACAAATTACCTCTCTATAACAACTTCCTGTATGTAAACAACAGCCACCAACCAGCTTCACCTCGCCTACCTTAAGTCTCCTGTTTGTGTGACAGTGTGGTCAAACGAGGGTAAGTCTACACAGAAAAACATAAAAAGAGTCACATTTAAATCCTAATTGCCTTCCAGGCACTTACAGTTGGTGTATCTGAAATCTCAGCGAATGGGCTCACCTTCTTGCTTGTAAATACGGGTTTTTGGGTGCCTAAAGGGAAGGGGGTGCAATCAGTGATGTTCCTACACGGTTACTTCGGGGTGGGGTGAAAAAAGGCTTTACCGATTAAGGCTGCTTACCCGGTTTTGCTGTGCGGTGCATTTAGCCGGGGCTTGGATTCGGAGTTTGTTATTGGATTCAAACGATGGTCCGCGTTCAGCCAGATACTTGGGTCAACAAATTAACTGCATTAAAAGGAAAGAGGTTTAAAAGTTGTCCTCACTCGGTATTTCCGAATTTAAACTCCTGGTGTTAGCGTTCTCACTTGCTTCACCGCTTCCATTGCTGAAACAATCACCGCAACGAGTCCTTCGTATCAACGGAAGCGCCCTTCCTGGTACCTTTTGGTTATGACACGCTAATCCTTAAAGGGCCCGCGCCGCTTGCCGAATTCAGTCGGTTTAAACCTTCCAATGGGACCTGCCGTGTTATACGATTGTTGCCACTGTTTAGGGAAACACATTCCTTTTTACACCTTCGATCATATTTCGGTGGTTGCCCATTATTCTACGTGTGTGCCCAGCTTAAGTGCCTTCGTAGTATCCAATCACGGAACAAAGGATTGTGGTTACGGTAGTTCAATCATAATCTGTTGACAATTGCAATCCGTGCATGATTTGTGTTTAACGTATAGTTAGACAGGGGCCCCCCTGTAGATTTCCGAAATTTCATTCAGGCCTGTTGTGGCTGTATTATACTTCATTATTAAAAACGCTTCTCTCTGAGCCAATTTCAGCTCAATATCTCCACCTCTCGTGTCATACTCAATTTTAGAAATGATTGTCCAGTGTAAATCGCATTCTTTATGACCATGTGTGGACCAATGATGGACCAATGGTGCATTGGGTACCTGTTTCCTAATTCTTGATTTGTGTTGTGTAATTCTTTGTCTCGCCTCCTGTGTTGTTTTTCCAATGTAGAGTTTTCGGCATGGGCACCAAACTCCGTATACAACGTTTTTTGTCAGGCAATTTGTGAACGTAGTGTGTTTCCAAAAGATTTTTTCAAAACAGAATACCTCTCCTTCTTCTGTTGAGTCACAACAGGAACAATTCCCGCATTTATGATGGCCGGAAATAGGAGAAAGTCCCAACATGCTTCTCAATGTCACTTTGGGATCTCTTGGCAAAGCTGCCCTTACTATGTGGTTTGACACACTTTTTTCTTTTTTGTAGGCAAACAACGGGGGGTCTCTTAGTTCGTCATGGAGATCTTTCACCAAATGCCAGTTTTGCAACACTAGTTTCCGAAACTGATGCGTGCTTGGTCCAAATGTTGTGACGCAAACAATTCTTGTCAATTCCCGTTGCTTTTTCTTTTGTAACAGGGTCTCACGAGGGACCCACCAGGCTCTTTTCAAAGAATGTTTTAAAAGTTTCTTAGGGTACCCCCTTTCCAGTAGACGGTCCTTTAGGCTGTTGGCGTGTTTGAAATATTCCTCTTTATTTGAACAATTTCGCCGTATCCTTAAAAATTGCCCGAAAGGGAGGTTTTGCTTAAGGCTCCTAGGGTGGTTGCTAGTGAAGTGTAACGCCTTATTTCTGTCAGTGGGTTTCATAAATAAGGTTGTACCTAATGAGCCCTCCGTCGAATATACTTGGACATCCAAAAATGTAATGCTTTTATTGGATGCCGTGTGACTAAATTTGATGTCTTCTGTTCTCCCATTAAGCCATGTTACAAAATCAGTTAGGCCTTCATGTGTTCCAGACCAAATAAAAAAGACGTCGTCAATGTAGCGCATGTATGCTGTGATGTACTCAAAAAACGGGTTGTTATTATATATGAATTTATCTTCATATAAGCCCATAAATAGGACAGCTAGCTCCGGTGCAAAGGGGACGGACAGTCGAAAACATAGAGGCGACAGCGCAAAGGGTCTATGATATAGGAGACAAGGCCAGTAAATTATTGGCAGGGTTAGATAAAAAAAAGGGAGGGCTGCAGACACATATTACAACTGAAAGACTCAGAGGGGATACCACATTCACGTCCTTCTGAGATTGTAGAGCTCTTAGCTGATCACTTCCAAGACGTCTATACCCCAAGAGTAGAAGTCACAGCGGAAGCAGCAATGTCAGCACTTCAGGTTGCACAAATCACAACTCTTCCACCGGAGGCGGTGGATGAGCTGGAGGCAGATCTGTCAGTGGACGAGATACAGACGGCAGTCAATGCGCTGCACACAGGCAAAGCGCTGGGCCCCAACGGGATTCCGATTGAGTGGCTCCAGACTATGGCAGACGCCCTAAGCCCACCTCTGCTGGCCATGTTTAAGGAGTGTCGGGAAGGAGGGACTCTGCCCCTGGATCAGCGGATGGCGACCATAGTGGCCATCCCGAAACCGGGTAAATCACCCACAGACTGTGCGTCATACCGCCGGATTTCACTTCTTAACGCCGAAGCAAAAATTCTGGCGAAATTGTTAGCCAACAGACTGACTCCACATCTAGCACACCTAATTCACCCGGACCAGTCAGGCTTCATGCCACATAGAAGCACGGCATTGAACCTACGACGTGTGCATGGAGCAATAGCGCGAGCCCCGCTGCTGACGGAACCGGCTGCAATACTATCATTGGGTGCCAGAATGGCGTTCGATATGGTGGAGTGGCAGTATCTGTTCGCGGTGTTGACCCGCATGGGCTTTGGCCCCAAATTCATTTCCTGGATCACACTGTTGTACACGAATCCTGTCTCACATGTAGCAGCCAATGGCCACATTTCCCGAGAAATCCCTCTGGCCAGGGGGACACGACAAGGATGCCCACTCTCCCTCCTACTATTCGCGCTGGTTCTGGAACCGCTGGCTACTGTTATCAGGAGTACCCCATTATTGAAAGGTCTGCGATGGGGAGACGACTGGGATGACAGAGTTTCCCTGTACGCTGACTGTAGGAGAGTAGGGTCTGCAATCCTATGATCACCCAGATTTTTTTGCTTTTGTTTCACTGGTTTACGACTTTCTCTGGCTGTGGGCCTGCCAATCAGACCCACAGCCTGGCTGTTCTCTTTCTAAATTACGATATGTACCCTAGGTGCATTTACCAATTGGTACTGGGCCACCTTATCAGACCCTGTAACTCAGGGCATAGGTGTACCCAGGGCCGCCAGGGGCTGCAGCATGTATTATGCCACCCCTGGCTGGCCTCCTAAATTTGACACAACTGGCTGCATGACAGCTGGGGCAAAGTCGTGTAATCACCCTTTGCTTTAGGTATAGTAGCTCTATATCTAACCATACAATGGACACCCGAGTTCCTATCAGTCACTCCTATGGCAGGCCTTGACAATCCTGAAGGCAGAGTGCGTGGGCTCGTGTGAACTAGGTTCTGGCCCGAGCCGAGCCCGGTTGCAGCTTGCGGAATCAAGACCCAATGGCTGTTCCATGATAACGCGTACCACATCGGTAACTTCGGTGTCGCATTATCAAGGCATGTCGAGTAAGGTGTCATACGAATCGGGATGCTGCCCTCTCACCAATTCTGGCGACGAGGTTAGCATTCCGCCCTTCTAGAGGGACACGACATGTACGTAACTGTGAACCCCGGTTAAAGTTAACTAAAGCCTCAGCTCCACAAAATGGATGCTGCCACCACAGACACGAGTCTGACCTCCTGCTGCTGGGAGTCCTTCCAGCGAGGAGCGCTTGGACAAAGGGTTTCCTGTCGAGGGCGGTGTTCGCACCGTCCCAGACAGGGTTTGTGTATTCTGGGTAGGTAGGGCTTTTGCGAGAAGGTGACTGCGGAGTGGCACCCCGGTGCTCACTACGCATCTGCCGGTCAGAACCAGTTCCAGGGGCGCCAGCCCTGGCCTGGGGAAAGTCCGGCAGGGGAGAGGGGTGTAACTACCCCCCTTCCTGGTCCCACCCTTAGGGCAGGACCTAGTCATGTACCCACCCCTTTCTTTAGAATAAAGGCCGGAGCGGGGAACCTTCCAAATTAGATCATCTTTGAATCAAGAACTACTTTCTACGAAAGGACATTCGAGACTCTTCTCAAGATTTCTCCCTTGTGACTAAGGAGTAGTCACCCTGCATCAGCGGGCACCATCTAAGAACTCTGCGGTTTGCGTCAAGTCCTTCCTCAAGGATCCGACGGCCCAGCTCGACGAGAACCGGCTTCCCTGGCACCTCCGACCTCTACCCACGTCATCAGCTCAGCTGTGATCTGTGGGTGCGACGAGACCTCGAGGGACCGGCCATCATCAAAACCTGCACGTTTTTCTTAACCAGCACGACCATCGAAGCAATTCTCTGGTGAGTGCTCTGGGGTCCGAGAAGCCCCGACCCTGAGCAGCTCCAGCACCGAAGTGCAGTCTCCCAGCATCTCCACGATCTGCGTGGGGCCCTTCTGCTCGCTGCTCAAGCACGTTGTCTGGTCACTAGCCGCTGGCTTGTGCCCTTCCTTGACGACATCCGACAACCAACACTGCTGGTCTGGTTGCTCCAGCCCGGCCCTTGCTCCCTTTTCCGAGAGGAGCACCCCGGACCCACCTGGTCCATCCAAAGACGCCATCTTAGGCCCACCACGTGGCCCGAGATCTGCCAAGGCTTGTTGCCCCAATCCTGGGCCCAGCGACGCCGACAGCATCATTCTTCGTGGGACAGCTCGCACCTCCATCCTGGTCGCCGAGAACGCCTCCTGGTCCGTGAGACTGCAGAGCCTAGCGTCGCCCACTCACCTGGTCGAGGTGACGGCCAACCGGTGCCCTCCTGGCACCCTCTGACTACTGGCTAGTAGTACGAACTTGGTCCCCTCTGCTTTCAGGTATCATCGATCTCTGATCCAGGCTTGGATCTCTACGAACTATTCATCACTGGTCGCCGGCCAGCAACTCCTTTTTCTTCCGGCTCCTGGCTCGTCAGCGAAGACCCCCGACGCCTGTAAGACTTGTGCAGCCGCAGCCCTCGTGGCTAGGTAACTTCGGCACTTCGGTGCCTGCATAGCCTCTTTACTCTAGGGTCCCGAGTCCCTCGCTTCCGACTTGCCTTATCGGGTCCGCCCGAGACCACTAAACTTTCCGTGTCCTCGGACACTTGTTTTAATTGTGCACTTAAAGTATTTTCCTAAGAGATTTGGTTTGTGCTTAGTACCCTGTCCTCATAAAGAGTACAGGGCTGTTGTGATTCTTAATAAATATACTGTTTATTTTCATAACACTTGTGTGGTGTCCTTTCACTTGATGTTCAAGGGGTATGTGATGGTATAACAGCTGGCTTAACACGCCCTCTCGAGTCTTTAGCCTTAGACTGCTCGTATCCACGCTACTAGGATAGCTGGTCTGTAGGTTGACTTACAACCAATCACCATAAGGGTCGTTTGGAACGATACATAGCGGTCGCTAGAATAGCGAACGCTGCATATCGGGCCAACTTCTCACACTGACGACATGCTAATTTATCTATCCGACCCAGAGGCAGGCATTACGAAGTTGCTGGCAATATGAGACGCACATGCTCTAAATTCCGGGTACACAATCAACTGGACAAAATCGGTCCTTTATGTACTGAAAGGTCCCTCTCCGAATCTCCCTGACAACTGCCCATTGACGATAGCCGACCCCTCATTTATGTACCTGGGTATACACGTCACTCGTGACGCGGCTGTGTTTTATGATCAAAACTTACTACCGCCGCTCACTCGCCTGCGGGCGGACGTGAGACACTGGAAGGCTCTACCTCTTACGTTGTTGGGGCGAGCGGCGTTATTTAAAATGATGGCGTTACCACGTCTCCTATATGTATTGGAGAATACCCCTATCATGGTACCGCCTTCCTACTTCCGGAGAGTGACAGCAGTGGTGACAGAATTGCTATGGGCAGAACGCCCACCCAGAATAGCGCATATCAAACTCAACCGAGGGTGGTACGACGGGGGGATAGCTCTGCCTAATATACAGCTGTATTATTGGGCGTCGCAGCTTAAAGTAATTAACCAGTGGATACACGCCCCACATAATGACCCAGCATATTTAGCGGATAGAGCACAATTAGGTACACACAGCTTACTGGCCCCATTATACAATCAAGGACTCACGGCGAAACTGGTCGGCCCAACTAAGCACACCGTACTACTCTGGCACAGGGTGCAGACGAGACTTAAATGGAGAGGGGTCATAACTAGGCTTACACCGCTGTGGGACACCAAACAACTAGGCTGTCTTAGATCCAGCAAGGGATTCACTCAATGGGATAACATTGGAATCACGACAGTAGGAGATTTATGGACCAGTAATGGAGTGGTCCCTTTCTCACACTTACAGCAGCAATACGCATTAGGCCCCAATGAAACCTACAGATACATACAAATAAGACACGCATTGATGGCAGCTATTGAGCCAGGGGCGAACGTCCCGGACTCTTCGCCACTGGAGGACAGCCTGCTCACGGGTTTTATGCAAACAGGCGCCACTTCGCTCACTTATCGTAAATTATTGAATAATCTACCGGACCCTTTGATTAAGCTAAAAGAAAAACGGGAAACTGAGCTGGGAGCCATGGATGAGACAGACTGGAACGCTGCATTGGCATCACCGCGAGAAGCGGGCGTCTCAGCTCGGTTCAGGCTGAAACAATTCAAGATACTACACAGGGTATATTACACCAGAACCTCCTTACATAAAATGCATAGGGCAGAAAATCCATATTGTTTCAGAGGGTGTGGAGAGGAGGGGACACTGTTTCACACACTTTGGGAATGCCCAGCTATCTTGGGTTATTGGCGACAAATCATGCGCACCATCTCCCAAGCTCTTGCCAATGTGTGGGAAGGGACTGATCTGACACATCGGAGGCAGCAATGGGTTACGATTAGGACTATGGTGGCCAAGCGAGACATTGCGCAGAGGTGGGGAGTGGCGGAAACGCCGACATTAGCGCTGTGGTGCAGGACGATGGACAGACTCATGTTGCTTGAGCGTGCAGTATATAAAATGAGAGCTAACCCTCGCAAATGGAACATGGCATAGCAGTCATGGAACATGTACAGAGGGGACCTATGCGAGCCTCTTTCTGAAGAGGAGGTAGACAGCTCGGGGGATGAGGAAGAGGTGGATGAGTGAGACACCGGGAGGTAGGGTGGAGGTAGGAGAAGGATTGGGAATCGAACATCAGGGGTGCTATATGGCCTGGGGTTAGGAAGGGATGGGATGACTGCTCGGGAGCTTTGAACCGGCTAGTGTAATTGACGATACACTGTATGGTTGTAAGTGACTATCTGATATTATTGAGTCTAAAGTTTTGTTGAAATATAAATAAAAAAGTAAGACGATACGCATTAAGCAAATACTCTTCGAATGCCTTATGTACTGAGCTAACAATCGCTGCCGGACCGGAAGGTTGTCGGGTAAACAGCTGTGTACTACTGAAGATGTGATGATGAGTGATGGTCGACGGACCTTTGATCTACTGAATCATCTATTGTACTACTGGCAACTTTAAATAAAGTCTTACACCAAAAGAAAAAAAAAAAGTGGAAGCACAAGCCATTTGTCTCTGAGCCATGGAGTTTCTGTCATCAGCACTTCTCCTCCCTTTTTCCACAAGAGCAGGTTAAACATGAAAGGCTAAAATATCCTAGTTTGCAAACGTTTTCTGTATAATTATGGGCCTGCCATATTTGCCACATAATACAACATCTGCGGCATAATCTGACGATTTTAACTAATAAATCGTTTGTAGCCCACACGGTTTAAAAATAACTAAAAAATGTGACTTTTGCTGCTGTGAAGTGGACGGCCCTTTGCAAAGGTTGACTGATCACCTTTTTCACTGCTGCATGTGTATGCTACACTGGTACTAATATCTTTTTAGAGACTGTTAGCATGTGTAACAAGCATTTGCAATGCAATAGGTCTTGCATTAGGAAAGTTTGAGCTATTGGTATTGTAAATGACAATTTTTTTATTTATGTGTTGGTTTTGAAAATAGCGAAATTATTAGCTTTGTCATTTACAATGCCAAAAGTTATAACTTTCGCAAATGTGACACCTATAGCATTTGTAATGCAATATGTGTTGTATTTACGTGACTTAGATGTATTGGTATTACAAATAACAATGGCTTTTTTTTTTTAATATAGATAGAGTGAGGGCGATAGCGATAGACCGAGTGAGGGCGATAGCGATAGACCGAGTGAGGGCGATAGATAGATAGATAAGAGTGAGGGCGATAGATAGATAGATAGATAAGAGTGAGGGCGATAGATAGCTAGATAAGATTGAGGGCGATAGATAGATAGATAAGAGTGAGGGCAATAGATAGATAAGAGTGAGGGCGATAGATAGCAGAGTGAGGGCGATAGATAGCAGAGTGAGGGCGATAGATAGCAGAGTGAGGGCGATAGATAGCAGAGTGAGGGCGATAGATAGCAGAGTGAGGGCGATAGATAGCAGAGTGAGGGCGATAGATAGCAGAGTGAGGGCGATAGATAGCAGAGTGAGGGCGATAGATAGCAGAGTGAGGGCGATAGATAGCAGAGTGAGGGCGATAGATAGCAGAGTGAGGGCGATAGATAGCAGAGTGAGGGCGATAGATAGCAGAGTGAGGGCGATAGATAGCAGAGTGAGGGCGATAGATAGAGTGAGGGCGATAGATAGCAGAGTGAGGGCGATAGATAGCAGAGTGAGGGCGATAGATAGCAGAGTGAGGGCGATAGATAGTAGAGTGAGGGCGATAGATAGATAAGAGTGAGGGCGATAGATAGATAAGAGTGAGGGCGATAGTGTGGCTCAAATGGTTAGAGCGGCAGACCTTGATGCAGAGCTCAGGCCCGGGACCAGGGTTCGATTCCTGCCTCGGCGGCTCTTGGGCTCATAAATTCCTCTGACTTTATTATTAAAGTATTAGGTACATCACATGTGTAATTAAAAGTCATGCTCAAAAAAGTTCACCTGCCACCTTATAAACCAAACCGAAAACGTGTTAAACAGCCCGACTCCAGCGTCCCCTCCTACACACTATATATAAAATAAACTAATCTCACCGTAAAAACCATGCCCTCGCCAAATAATCTAGAGTTCATGAAGTGCCATCGCTGTGCACTCTTACCTTCACTCACAACAATAAAGCCAGCCAATATCAAAGTCGGTGCTTCCCTTTTTCTAAAAAAACAACATTGGCAAAAAACAGGAGGGAAGTCTATGTATTAGAATTTTCCACAGCGGCTATAAAAAAATGCATCAGGAAACGATGGGAAATAATTGAGCAAGAACCTGATTTTAGACAGGTATTTCTAGATAAACCTCTGTTTGCACATTCCAGGTCAAGGAACATTAAGGAGATCTTGAAAAGTCGCAGGCATGAAAGCACAGATTTGGGCCAGAAAGGTATGATGAAATGTCAAAACTGTGGCCATTGTGGTAACGTAATGGTAGGCAATTTATTTGCCCACCCCCAAACAGGTAAACAGATAACCTTAAGACACACATCTGACTGAAATTCGAGTGTTCTAATATATGCAATCAAATGTCCATGTGGACTTGTTTATGTTGGACGCACCACAAGGAAGGTGAAGGTTCGGATGACCGAACACAAGAGTGTGATACGTACAAAAAATATGAAATCATGTTTGGCTGTACATTGGCATGAGAAGGGACATACGATACCTCAACTAAAATTTACTGTGTTAGAGAGACTGGTGGAAAAACCACATGTTGATATAACTAGACTGTTGGCACAAAGAGAAACATATTGGATAAAGTCCCTTAGGACGTTGACTCCCTACGGACTCAATGACAAGATTGAGATGATTTGTTTCCTGTAAAATTGTGTTGTAATACATATGCTTGGTATCTGTATTTTAAATGTTTTTGTTCACATCACATTTATTCGTCATTAACACTCATGCTCACAAAATTTCACATATAATTTCTAAATACGGAGCAGTATTGATTCTATACACTTGTTTCAATTTTTCAAGTTAGCAGAGCACAGTTACAGTTTCACTCCGTGATTAGGTATTTATCTACTCGAAATTTATCGAGTAGTAAACAAATGATCGCCATTTTGGAAGAGTACGAACAAGTTTGTAGTCCGTTTTTATGTCGCTAGCACTATGACGTCAGACGCCATATACCGGCGTCTTGAGCACGGTTCAACATAGCGAGAGAGCCATAGAACGAGAGAACTTGAGAGTCACACAGTGCGCCTGATCTAAAAGATAAAGGTAAGGTGACACAACAGAGATTAGGACGAACTCCACAGTGTCACAATTATTTCAATACTAAGGAGACTTCCTTCTTATGTGTTACAGAGGAAGGAAACGTTTTAATTTGAGTAGCGCTACAAGGATTCATGAACGGGGTCCGACAGACCGAGTGAGTACTGGTTCTGTCTGAAATGCACAAACGAGTTATGAAATTATGGAATTAGGACACTAAGTTTTTTGCCAATGTTTTTTTAGAAAAAGGGAAGCACCGACTTTGAGATTGGCTGGCTTTATTGTTGTGAGTGAAGGTAAGATTGCACAGCGATGGCACTTCATGAACTCTAGATTATTTGGCGAGGGCATGGTTTTTACGTTGAGATTAGTTTATTTTATATATAGTGTGTAGGAGGTGACGCTGGAGTCGGGCTGTTTACCACGTTTTCGGTTTGGTTTATAAGGTGGCAGGTGAACTTTTTTGAGCATGACTTTTAATTACACATGTGATGTACCTAATACTTTGGGAGTTCTTCTGGTTTCTGTTTAAGAATGATTCACTGAATGATGAAATGTACGAAATCTGTGATTGTAAATACTATATATTTTTTGATATGTATGTGATAGATTTTTATGTTACTTATAGTGCATTCCCCTGACGAAGGTGCATACCGAAATGCATTGGGATATGGCTTCATTTGTTGAATGATGGAGAGTTGTTTGAAGAATTCAAATTACCATATTGATTGATGAAAAAAGAAGAAGAATAAAGCAACTTTGAAGAAAGAAAATACAAGCACTGTTTGAAGAGAATTTACTTTTTTTGTTTGTTTATGATCTCAGTCTGAGGTTTAAGGCTGTGGGCACAATTTCTGAACAGTTGAATTTTTGAAGAATTATAAGGTTGATAAATTTATTAAGTTGCAGCTGGATTTAAAAGATATATGAAAAACAAGAAAAAACAAATCACGTAATTGTGAATGAGTGCATAGTGCTCCCCATAACACAGGTTTCTGTGATTTTTTATCTGATGTGCTCCACACCATGCAATCATAAAACCTCTCGTATGACACGAGATACCAATTGTACTCCATTGTCGGCTACAATGATTTCTGGAACGCCTTCTCGTTCCCACAGTTTTTCCAAAAAGGTACTAATTTCACCTCAGCCACCTTGAATAATAATCAGACAGCTGCTGGCCCTAAAGCGGGTGCTCTCTTCCTGCCGGGTTCGCCACTCGTCGCCAGTGAAACAGACAGCACATGGGGTAGGTTTAAATGAACTTTATTAAGTTGTCCAAAGCAACAGTAGAGAGCTGCCTTATCAGCGCTGCCAAAGTCCTTCCAACTGCCATCATTTGCCCCCAGCATTCCATTTCCCATGGCATTCTATAGAATACCACCACGACATCGGGAACACCGATGCAACAAGTGGCCTAGAGCAAATACTACAACTCTTGTCTTTCCCTTTCCTGCTTTAACACACCATTCCTAGTCCGCATCCTCTCACATCAGTCATTATAATACTTCTGTAATACGATTTTAATGGTCTAACTGGCACAATTCCCTCTTTCACATGCCCAAAAGCTTTCTCAAACGTATCGCTTCTCTTCAATTTCTCATTCTTTTTGAACAAACATCTCATTGGTGTGGTAACTGATGCAAAATGCAGCATAAACCAAACATTAGATTTGACCAACAATATGAAAAATTGCATAAGCATTGGGTGCCTCACTGAACACCTTTAACAAACCTTTCTTTGGACTCGACTCAAATTCAAGACACCAGATGACCAGACAGCCAGCTGCATTACTTTTAATCCTGCCTTTCTCTTACTTTAACGTTACCACACTTTCCTTCGAATTGAGTTGCACCTTTTCCAACACTTCATCATGCTCACCAACATTTGCACTAAAAACATGGATATCGTCTTGGAAATCTGTTACTCACTCAACATAGTGGAATAATATATGCATGGCACTTTTAGAAACAGATGGTTTGGCAACTAACCCAAAGGTAATTCTTTAATATTAGAATGCTCCCTAAAGAGTCACAAAAAATATTATGGGACTCCTGAGGAAATGATACCCGATGATATGCTGAGGACGTTGAGTAGAGGGCAACAGTGTAAACAAATGATATTCTTCAGGGCATCATAGTCAACTCACATCATCAAATCCCCATTGGACTTGCATGCCAGAATGACCAGAGCAAACCACTTGAAACATTCAATTTCCATCATAGTGTCCAGTTCCACCAACCCCTTACATTTTTTCCACAAGTCATCCAGCGGGCCTACTGGAACTCATTTTCTTGTGCACACAATGAATGTACCTCTGCCATCAACATTAGCAAATGCCTATTATCTTCTAAACTTCTTGTCAATGTGATTAAGTGACACTCATGTTTCTCCTATAATAGACCCCCTCAATCGCCATCCAACTCAGTGTAGCTTTCATGACACAGATGATCAGCCATACGTTACCTCATTTGTCTTCATTTTGGAGCTTTTAATTATAAGAAAAACTATAGTAATATTTTATGATGGGATAGTGGTACATGCCTGTTTTAACAGGAAATTGTTGGAATGTACCACTAGGGTATTGAACAGAGACAAAACAGAACTGATAAACCAGCAGGGTTAAACAGTGATCTAGGCTCATAAAAAGGAGTGCTACAATGGCAGAACCTAATTAATCTCTTCAGCGCGGCGTGAATTTTCGCGCTGTGCTGAAGATTCGAAAAACGGGTGTGGTCATGACGGAACGGTTCCGTCATCAGCACAGCCCAACCGACGCTGATGACGGAACTGTTCCGTCATAAGCATTGAAGGGGTTAAGGAAATCATCATGCAATTGCTGGAGCACATAAATAAATAAAAAGTATAAAATAAAAAAATATAGTACGAATATGACATTTTTCATACTTGGAAAATTGGGACATGGTCTTTATGTTTGAAAAGTTCGCCTACGCAAAAAAACACAATGGTGTGTACTTTGCTTTGAACTCTCATGGTTCTTCTGGGCAAAAGTTCTTGGTCTGTTGCTTTCACTTTACTACTAGCACTATCGTCACACTCCATAATTGAGTAATTGGTGTTTGGGTCACATCTAAGGTCTTCTCTTATCTTTTCTGATAATTCTTTAAACTGAAGTCTTGGTTATTTATATAATTTCCTTTGCTTTTAAAAAACAATTCAGGATTATACTATTAAACCTGGCACATTAGTATTGTGTTACTTGCTCTGTGATCAATGGAATGACCAATAGATAATATGTAACAAACTATGATTACCTTTAATAATTGATATAGTACAGTGTTCAAATGTATGAATTTTTCAAACTTACAGCCTTGAAAAAGTTGTGAAACGAGCCTGCTGTATCATTTTTGGATTCCAATCAATGTGGGTGTTTCGTACTTTTAATTCATGCACTATCAATTTTCTGTTCTCTGAAGATAACCACGGGACCTGTCGGATTGATGGACCAATATACCTTAATTATGTGGTGCTCCGGAAATCTTATGTTATGAATATTCTAAAGTTTCTTTCCTATATTTGTCAAACATTAGATAGGTGACGAAGTGTTGTCAGTACCTTTGAGTACGTTACTTTATGATTGTGTCTTTGCACTTACCCTGAACTTGTGCTGTGCGAGCTGAGTTGTTTGACCATCGACGCCTTTATTTGTATTTTTAATTATATGTCTTTGTGATAAGGTGAAACATTGTCACTCAAGGGACAAAAAAAGCAACTGGCTTAAATGGGCTGGCCCCTTGCACAACGCAATATGCAGTAATCAGCAGAAGGAGAATATGTATGAGGCTTGAAAAGACTAATGGCTGAAGAGTGCCTACTCACGTCCCACCGTCTTGGTATGTGCATGATTTTTGCAATTACAAGAGACTAGCAGAGTGCTAGAGCTGTCAAGACAGATCTGAAAAGCAATTTAATACACATACAGCTAAATAATGTGCATGAACTTAATATTAAAACCCTTGCATACTGCAGCAGTCTGTAAGTTTCCATGTAACAAACACCTGTCAACAGGCTTTAATTGTGCAATAAATAATAATACACACTTAACGATTTACTGCCTTCAAAGCATGTTTTTCACGATAAGTCTTACCATCTGCCATTCTCTTATCTTTTCACAATAAACATTCCAGACATTTGGCATCTGATATACTTGGTGTCCAAACGACCAACCAGGCCTAGCAGCCTTGATCCCTTTCTTTTAACAATAACTAACTCAGGCCTGCTGTATGGAGCATAACCTGTCCAATACTAACACTATTTTACAGAATAAGCACACAACTTCTGCTCAATCAAATCCTGTAGGAAAGAAGATCAACTGGTGAAAGGGACCATCGCCCCCTCTAAGTCGTGCTTTAATACTCTTTCTATTTATCACGCAAGATCTTGCATATCAACAGCTTCCAAGAAGACCACTGCCTTTGACAATGTTCATGCTATGCTCCTAGCACATTGATGCTTACAAGCCACGACTAAAAAAAAAAAGGAGGTCCAATGAATCACAGCCTAACTTTATGTTGAACTACCCAGGGACCACTTTCTCACTGCAGCTAGGCAGAAATTAGGAGGACTATGCATTATCAACATTAACCGATAGGAGCAGCTCAATTAAAAAGAAGAGTGAACCAGACCAGTCAAGAAGGCAAAGTAGCTCCTGGCAGCAATGACAACCCGTTTTTCCTACTAGATTCAGACTGTCCAATGATGATAAACAATATATTTTGAGAACTGAAGCAGGCTATAGAGCCCTACAGAAAGTGTCAGAGAGAAGATGTAGATGCTAATGGTGACTAAGTGTAGGAAGGGAGTGAATGAAGAAATGGCTTTATAAGAGTGAATGAAGAAATTGCTCTATAAGACAAGTTCTGAAACATCTGTTAAAACTAAGTCTTTAACTCACTGTATGTCTGAGTCATAGTCATGGTGTAGCTATAGAAGCAGGATGATATTCTCTGAACTGGAGACAGCTGTTGTAGAAGTTTGAATGGAGTTTGCTCAAGAATGCCCATAAGACACATTGTGGGCACTATGGGGGAAAGTCTTTAATTTCTTTGTCTGAGGGATGTTAAACCTTTACAAGTGTTGTTCTTGTGACAGCCAATTTGTAAGCACTGTATTTAAAACTCATCAAGATACGTTTTTTAAAAAAGCTTGTATATTACAGCTTTTAAGACATGCATTAATTTAAGATGCCCCACCGCTCGCTCGCTACACTGATCACATTACCATTGCACAAACTACATGGAGGCCAGGTGGCTACATACACCAACACTCAGCCTGGTCCATGGTGCATGCATCCTGGCTAGTGCAGAGTGCACCCTGCATTAGATGTGCCCATAAAATAAGGCACTAAGGTTTCCGCTGCAGACCTGAATTCTTGAGTTCGTTCCTAAATCTGTCAAGTCCAAAATACACCTGATTCTCCATGCACATAGAAATCCAGTATGAGGTGTGCTTTGTGGCTGTGGTTTTCCCCTGATGACTGGTTCCAAAAGAAATATGGGATTGGGTGTTCATGTAGCAATCTGAACAGTACTTCTGATGCTATAACCTGGCGCTTGACAACGCTGCTGCATTTGGGACAGGAGCAGATTTTTGTGAAAAGCACGTTGCAGCGGGGACCTAAGCTCAACACCACAAACCCACTGAGGTTTCATTGTTGATAATTGCAAGCACCGCCACGGCACCTCACTGTCAGGAATACCAGCACTACATCATCCAACAGGACACAGGGGTGGCCACGCCCATTTGGGCGGGGTCGAACTTGAAATTTGGTGCCGAAAACCGCCGTGCCTGTGTCTCTGCATCCGGTGCCTTTGAGGAAGTGCTCATACACGAAACGCGTCAGGCAATACTGGACTTTACTCCTGTGATGCTGAGCAGCCTCCTCGTCTGTATTTCACAATAAAGATGTGTGGCAATGGACTTACCTGTTTGTGGGCTCACTCCTTAGCAGGCAAACTTGTTTGTTGGAGAATATATATATATTTTTTTTTTCCCAAACAGATTATGAATACCAATAACTGAGCTAATTGACAGTATTCTTGCCTATAGTTTTCAAAAGGGTCTATGTGGAAAAATGAAAAGTTTAAGCTAATCCCTTAAACAGGTAATACATGAAGAAAGACAGTGCCAAAAGGTATTTGAATAAATACCATTTTATCCTTCCACTTATGTATTTTTATTCTAAAGGCAATATGTTTTATTCATGTAAAAAAACAAGTATACACCTTTCACAATTTAATCTGAGGAGTTTTGGGTCGTTAGTAAAACTGGTGGCTTTGTGGTAGTGTGACAGCAACTAAACGCCATAGTTGAAATTTGGCAGAACAAAGATTCACACCAAAAATATTTTCATTACAAATTAGGAACAAAATTTATATACATTAAGAAATGTTTTCACAACAATTTTCTGTCTATTTTAAAAACACACCATACATCATGGGGTTTTGTAAAACAATGCATATCCTTTTTAAATAAAGCACTTAATGATGGCTACATGCAAATTATCTTATTTCAATGTGACCAGGTACTTATGGACTCCACACCGATTTCTATGCCGCAACACATTGTCAGGGCTTTAATTGGATTACTATTCTAGATCCAGACATAGTGAAGCACGGGGTTTTAGAGGAGCCTAGGATGGAAACATCTTCTCGAAGCAAGCTCTCCACTAGTGATAACGTCTGGTTTCCCAGAAAAGCACAGGGTATTTTACACAATCAATATGTAGGGATGATTAACGATCAACTTGAAGGCCTGTTGAATCATCCAGGATACATCATGGAGTATTAATATTTTATGTAGAGAACACTTGTAACCAGATTCCTTTTTATAGAATATAATCTCCGAGTACAATAAAATGTAAGAAAATGTAACTGTCTGAATTAAATGTTAACTTGCTTGAACTAAAACAACGTACTGCTCTTTAACTCCAATAATTCTAGGTTGCTATCAACCGATCTACAAATCAGCATTGTACACCAAGTCTTGCACTTGGTGGACAGCTTGATGACTATCGGTAGAGCAGTTGCTCTGAACTATATTCCATGGAATAGGCCACAAAAGATCACAGGCTATCTAAAAGAAAATTCATTGACTTCAAGTATATAAATAAATAAATGCACAAGTATATAAATAAATAAATGCACAGAACACACACCAAAGCCAACAAGCACCAGAATGCAAACGCCATATACTTACCAAAACGATGTACTGCCTTCTTGGAAAGCAATGAAATGGGAACAAAAGTACTTTCTGGATCACAAAGTTTTACGAGTGACACAATATTGCTTTTTAATATTGTACACACAAAAAAAGGTACATTAGAAATAACATCTATTGCAGGGGTCGACAACATTTTCTGTAACAAGAGCCATGTCTGTTTAATTAAAAGCATCCAGAGCTTCTAATATTATTAGAGCTTTAATAGTGACCATATTAGACAAGAATACATCCGTAGCGACTACATGAAAGATTATCAGCAGTGCTCAACTCAGTGCATCAGGCACGGTAGCCATTAGTAATGTAAAAAAAAATGCTTTGTTAATGTGGAATGACAACATGGGGATTACATAACAGCCATAGCTCCAATGCACTTGGTACCAAGATAATATTATTTATGTCTCACCAACGCTACACAAGTTCTCACTCAAATCACATATTTAAATATATATTTGGGAAATTCAACATTTTCTTCTAACAACGGAATATCAGATCTGAAAATACACTCATTTATTTCTCAAATATACACTTTTCAATTTTGGGATATTAATGTAATCAAGCAAAAGCTTCTAATTTAGTAGACGGAAGAATGCAGGAAAGTTACTTGAAGGTAGCAGGGGAGCTGCCAGTAGTATCACACGAGCTGCTCGTTGTGAAGCCTGACATAACGTGTCAACTTCGTAAAATATCAATACAAAAAAAGTAGGATATTTGGATGTACACTTTCTACATTTGTGAACTGGAATGATGAAAAACATAATTGAAACTGGATGAATGGGGGTATAAGACAGACTTTGTTAAACTTTAGAAGAAAAATGCTGAGGTTTTCTCCGTTCGTCATTCAGTAAACGAAAATAACACTCACTCCAGGAACTTGAGATACCCTAACCAATTCAGTGCGCAATAAAGAACAAGTTATCACCCAATGTCTCACTCTGTAAAGCCAGTATATCACTTAAGGATACCTTCTTATTCATTATTTTCAATTATAAAAGCTTAATGTTTTATAGTAGGACTGCCATTTTTCTTTGTTCAAAAGTGTACCAAAATTAACTTCTTAAAAGTCCAATCCTTTGTGTAAATGATGAAATGATGAATAAATATTGACACAGCGGCATTTGATTTACCAAACATTTCTTCACACTTAACGAAGATCTTGACAGCTGGGTGCGAATATTCTTGTCTTCTTCCTACCTGCTGCCTAAAATATTTCTCAAATCACAATTCCATGCAGCACTCGTCAGTTTAGACTAGCAAACGTTAGTACCCTTCTCATTTTAAATGCGCTGGGGTCACAAAATCAAGTAATCAACAGTTGAAACCACTACCATCACCCCCCCCCCCCCCCCAACCCCTCCTCCCCCACACACACACTTGCAGCAAAGTCACAAAGACCCTCATGCAGACAGAAAGAAACCAGTCACGCACAGTATCCGAGGGCAGCTCTGAATTACGTTTAAGAACAAAGTTGAGATCTGGATAAGCGGAGAGAGCGAGTTCCAGATTTTTTTAAATTTAGGTTTTTTACGTGCCAATAAGAAAGCGAAACACGGAAAGAAGTGGGGGTTGGGAGACTGCCACGAACACCGGTAGGGGCAGAGTTAGGAATAATGAACAGCAGTCCTCCTTCGGGGCATTCTGCATAGGAGGAGGGTCGAGGACAGTTACAACCTATACAATGCCGCCCCTAAAATGGTGCCCGAGGATAGGGGAAAGGAAGCCAACTCAATCTGTTAAGTTTAAATTCAGGCTTCCATTGGGATATGCTTACCCCCGTAACTAGAAAAATACAAGTTCGCAGGGCCATAGTTTAGGAAAAAGAAGGGAACATTTTCCTCTTTCAAATCTTCCACTACCCTGCGCTACCGACCCCTTGTTCCTCCTCCATAGGGAACGGCTCTCCCGGTTCCCCGCTGCTCTCACCCAAAAAATGAAAGTGTAGATCAGCAGCACGCTCTTCAGGCAGGTGATGACCGGCTTGGTCTGTAATCGACTGGAAGGTGACGCCATGACGTGACCTCGTCTACCGCTGAAAAACAGAACTCTAACTCCTGCACTCCTCTGACCGGGACTGTCGCCGTCACCGACGAACTACTCACAGCAGGCTCGGACAGACTCGGCAAAACTCGGTAGTTTCCGGAAGCGAGATCAAAAAAAATGTAAGCACAGAACAAGGGCAATCTTGCATGAAAAGAAGCACAAAACACCCGCAAATCTACATAAAATCAGTAGAAAATAAACCCGGTATCCACAAAATATCATAATATTTGCAATGTAAGGTAATAGAACAAACTCCTTTGTGCTAATAATGTGTAGAGCGAAGCGGAGTAATGTATAATAGGTGCACAAGGGATCAAGGTAATTGCATTTCACTTACAACTAGTCTTACAGAGCTTTAACGTTTTCACAATTAGTAGCAGTGTGAAATAATTAGCTTATTTGATACACACCTTTGATATCCATGCCAACATAGAAGTGATATAAGAACCGTTATAAAATAAATTAAAAATGAATAAGCAATAACTGGGTTACTGAGGTGGCTGTCTAGTTACAATGCTAAACAATCAATAGGTATTGCCTTATTAGGCTATTGGTTTCTTAATATGTTTTCCCCATTTAGTCCTGGCCGCTTGAAACACCTCCGTAAAAAAAGTGTTGTCCAAAGATTTTCATTTTTGATTTGTGTTTTTGTATCATTAGAGAAGTAATTTAGCTTGGCTGGACATTGCTAATCCAGGCTGAATTTTTCTGCAATACATTTTCAAAATTAGTGCATGTGTTGCAGTGATGGTGTTGATGGAGCAAGAATTCAAGAAAACAAAACTTGCTCGGAACAATCCTCGTTAGCAATTATTAACTGTTAAAACTATGAATGGAATGGAATGGAATTAATACACAGCAGTCACCAATATGGGGATAAAAACTTTACGCATGCTTAAATTAATGTGAAATAAAATGGCAACATGACAAAAACTCGCTCTAGTGTGTGGAAATGTTTTGCACATGTGCGAACTAGAATTGCGTAGTAATAAAGTGACCTTCTTGCTTTGAGAGGGGTAAACTCACGCATGCGCAAGAAGGACTAACACGTGGTCTTGATGAACCACATGCCCGGCATCTGCTTGCTTGAATTTAAAAGAAGGCTGCTATTGTTAATGCTTTTGCTCATAAAATAACAATAACATGGGATAGAGTAGAAGTGGGTGGTGAACAGCGAGGATCATATGTTTAAGGAAATAATGACAGTTTTTGATTCTTTTATCAATAGTAAATGTTTGGGCCTAACACAATCATGACAATATGAAAATGGCGTCTGGATGACGAACAAATCGCGCATGCCTAGTAAACGATGTTTGTGACCTGATGACCGAAGAATTGAACAGCGGCCAGATGCCAATGACAGGCGTCGCGGGAAAGTGGGGCTATGTATCCCTCATCTATGAAGACTGTATTAAGATGTTAATAAAAGTTACAATGATACATGTAAAATAATTAAAGTTATGAATGAGCTAAAGGGGAGGGTTTGCAGAACAATAAGTAAGTTCATAAAAATGAATAGGTCAGCATGGTATGATGAAACTCCTTATGCCCCCACCAATCATATGCAGCATTTCACTGATATTTGCAACTTTAGAGTGTACCTCACGGGTAAGTAGTGCACTTTACAAGTACTCTGAAGAGGCGAGAACTACTAGGAGAAGAAGAGAGAGAGCAGACTGGGAAGATTCAGATCCATATGATAGCCTGCTTAGTCGTCACTTCTCGAGACTTGTGCTGGACTACACTGTTTTCAGGTTTGTTGGAGCCTTTTCATCAATTTTGAACACTTTTATATATGATTGACCTACTTCGCCACAAACCTTCTTGCTGAACAAATCTTGTGATTGACTACTACGATACAGTTTGTCACTTTCATTAATCAATAAGTATCTGATGTTACGAATAGCCCTGAGGAAGTCTGTTGCTTATACCACTAAAGACGAAACACGCGTTGGGGGCTAGGATTGCTTATGAAGAAGTGCTGTATAATAAATGAAGATAAGAAGATCGTCTCGACCTTGATTTACTAAGGACTCTATTTACTGTTTATGCAAGCTCGGGAAATATTTGTTTTTGGCATGATAGCCTGATTTGATTTGAAGTCTCCGGAAGAATATCGAGGAGGGAGAGAGTTTAAGAGAGGGAAGTGCTCTGGTGCGTCGGGTTCTAGAGAGAAGTTTAGTAAGTATATGTCCTGTCCTGATTCCTGTCCTATAGTCTTTGTCTCCTGATTCTAATTCAGGGGACTTCCACCAGTCCTTTGCCCAGAGGGTTGGTTTTCCAGATTTCATAATTAGGTAACTATTGGTCTGTCTCAAATTTACATATTTCTTTGCAAATGTAATTTGTCTTGTACTTGCTGTCTTTACAACTATCCAATGTTACGCATTTTTGTTGTCGAATGAGTTTGTGTTAATGATTATTTGCCAAATTAAATATTTTCTCCTATGCAAAGAATGAAGGAGTTTGCACTGTGAATTTGTATCTGGGAATGATCAATTTATGACTGAAAATTTAGAAAAACTTATGAATCTTACCCAGAGTCTGTGGTTAGTTCACTGAGCTCTATGAATTAGTTAGATAGCTGTTAATATCACCATCAACTAACTAAACTTTTGGTCCATCGACCAGAGGAAAGAGTGTTGATCAGTGAAAGATTAGTTAGTCACAAATATGGTTATACATTGTTTGAGATGACAGAAAGCTGACTAATCAGAAGTGAGTGAATTATAAAACGTGACAAAAACAACCCTCCAGTGGATCTGCCAGGGAATGTGGATGGAATATTTGGGTTAAATGTATATGGGCCCCATTGACAGCAACACTGACCGTACCAACCATTATAACAACTCTATTCTTGAAACCCTTGACCAAATTGCAGCAATCAAACTTAAACTACAAAAAAACATTCCTCCTAAGTCTTGGTTCAATTCCGAACTTAACAATGAAAGAAGATCCCCTAGACATTCTGAGCGGATCTGGAGAACTCATCCAAGTGTAGGCAATCTGGCTATCCTTAGAACCGCTAAATCCCAGTACAAAAAACACATTTTTAATGAAAAAGCCTCATTCCTACATTCTCAACTAGATCAGGCCAGAAACCGCCCTCGAGAACTCTTTAACATTGTAAAAAAACAAACCTCCACTGGCCCTCCTAAAATATTAGCCTCCACGGACAGATGCGAAGAAATTGCTAGTTTCTTTACGAACAAAATCAACATGATTGAACTTTCGTTCTCTTCCCTCCCACCATCACTCCAACCTTCCACCATTCTTCACTCCCTCCCCAACACTCATAACTCCCCTTCGACCACCTTTTCTGCACCGCTCGATACCTCCTTTCCCCTCCCTGCTGTACTCCAACAGGATACCCTTCCAAAAACAAACCCCACTGCCAAAAACAATGCCTCCTGGAGCGATTTCAGTCCAGTAACAGAAGCTATGATGACTAATATCATAGTCAAACTAAAACCTTCTTCCCTCTCCACAGATCCTCTCCCTGCCCCTCTGGTTCAAGAACTTAAATCCATCATTGCCCCCATATGGACTAAAATTATCAACTCCTCTCTTTCCACTGGCTGTGTCCCCGCCTCCCTTCAACTCGGTCAAATCTCGCCTATTCTCAAAAACACAGCAGCTGATCCCAATGATCCTAACAACCTTCGACCAATCTCTAACCTTCCATTCCTATCCAAAGCCCTTGAAAAATGTGTCCTATTACAACTTGAAAAACATATTGTATCCTTCAACCTCCTTGATGTCTTCCAGTCTGGCTTTAGAAAGGTATGCAGTACAGAAACGGCTATGCTTAACATCATTGATGACATTCATCGTTCCATTGACAAAGGAGAATCCTCAGTTCTAAACCTTCTAGACCTCTCAGCTGCATTTGATACCGTCCACCACCCCACCCTTCTCAGCACCCTCAAAGATTGATTTGGTTTGGAAGGCACCGTTTACAAATGGTTCTCCTCATTCCTACAAAATAGATCCCAACAAATCAAGCTTAGCCATTTCCTCTCTAAACCTCAACCTGTCTCACTCAGCGTCCCTCAAGGATCCATCCTCTCCCCTACCCTATTCAATCTGTTCATGGAACCACTCACCCTCATCCTCAAACATTCTAATATCAACTACCACCTCTATGCTGAAGACACCCAATTATACTACAAGATCAAATCTCACAAAGACATCCTCCACCTCAATGAGACCCTGAAAACAATTCAAACCTGGTTCCATCTTAACCATCTCAAACTGAACCCCCAAAAAACTGAAATCATAATCTTCTCCCCAAAAATAATTCTCTTCCCATTCAACTTTGGTTAAATGACATCAAAGCTCTAAACTGCCCTCTCTCCACTGCTAACTCTATCAAATCCCTAGGCATCAGTATTGACCAAAATCTTAATCTCATCCCTCATATTAAAAATGCATCCAAAAGCGCTCTTTTCACCCTTCTCCACCTCAAGAAACTTAAACCTTTCATCCCTGCAGATGATTTCAAACTTGTTGTCCAATCGCTGGTCCTCTCCAGGATTGACCATGGCAACGCCACTTTGGCTGGCACCCCTAAAATCCATCTTGCTCCAATTAAATCTATCCTCAGCCTTGCTGCTAGACTCATCTCTGATTGTAGAAAATTTGATCACATCTCCCCCGTCCTCAAAAACCTCAAGTGGCACCCAATAGAAGGTAGATCCACCTACAAGATCGCCTGCATCACTCACAAAGCTCTCCACCAAAACACCCCTTCCTACCTTGCAACAAAACCACACAAAGCAGGTTGCTCAAGATCCCTGAGGAGCACAAACTCCCTTGCCCTCATCCCTCCTAGACTAAAATGTCAAAAAAAACAATCCCGTGCATTCTCTGGTAACGCTCCCACTATCTGGAACTCTATCCCAAAAGATATCTGTTGCAACCCCTCCTACACTCTCTTCAAAAAAGAACTAAAAATACTTATTCTCAACAAATATTGGGGCATCTAATGCTACTGATACTGTACATGTTCCGAGTTTTGGGATAGCTAATGTTTATGACTCATTACCTATTCACTCCCCTCCCCTCTAATATGCACTCCTCCTAACTCCCCCTCTCTATACCCTCGCACTCTTACTCCCCCTCTCTTCACCCCCTCTCTCTCCCAACTTTCATTATCCATTTCCATGTTAATCTCTATCTCTACTCTCTTCTTCTCCTTTAGACATGCTGGCTACACTAACATTTTGTAACTCGTTTTCACTTAAATTTCAATCTATTTATTGTCTGTTTTTCACATGCCTTGTAAAGCGCTCTGATACTCTCGGGTCCAGTAGCGCTATATAAAACCTTTGAAATAAATAAATAAAATAGTGCTCATCCTTGGCCTTTCCTCTAGTTCAGTGTAATTTTTCAGGAACATGAGACCTATATACTTCATTTTGGTGTCAGAACATAGGATTTGGGGATAAAGTATTCTTATAGATGCAGAAGATAACTCTTCGGAGCAACCCTTCCCCCATTTTGCAAAATGGCAGATCTAGGAGGATTTGTTTCAGCCATCACATTGGTCATTTATTTTATTATTGTTTTTGTTTCAGGTTTTTTGTTAAAATTCAAACCTGTAAACATGAACGAATTAGGTGGTAGCAGAGGATCTTTACCGCCTGACAGAGTGTTGCTAATTATAAAATCTGAGGACTCCTCCGACAAAGAAAAATGTGTCATATGCCAAACTAATCTAAAATAAAAGCTAACATCAACTGTGGCTGGACAGAAGAGAGTTCAAGATGCTGCAGAAATACAGCAAGACGAAGTTCACAAAAGATTGAAACTGATCAGTGAAGACGATCAAATATTTTATCATTGTAACAACAAGTACATCAAGACAATAGGGAAAAGCCTGGAAAATATTTGTCAAAAAATAGCAGAAACCAGTGACTCACAGCAAAAATGTGAGTCTTCTAGGAAAACAATAACAACCAAATTCAGTGCCCATCCACTTAGAAGATCAATGGCTACATCTCGTCCATCTCCAACTACTGATCAGAAAGCAGAGGATCTTCAATGTGTTATCCGTGGTTTAGACAGAACAAGGGCCAATTGGATTGACGAAAGAGCAAAGTACAGGGTATGTGAGTTTCAAAGGGCAAATATGGTTTTAGTGAAGCAATTTTTTTCCAAGATGAGGTTTTCAGCTGAGTAGCTGATCTAAACAGCGAGATGAATGAATGTATTGCAGCAGATCTGTATGCCCTCCCGAACTGCACGCGCGCATACATTTGAAAATATGGATGTACAATGAGCTCCTAGGAGCAACGTAACCGCCTACCTTCAGTTAAGTTTGCACACTTTGAAAAGGCAAATTAAGTTTGAAAGCCAATCTTGAGTGCTGGCTATGGGTTCACACTCAGTGTGATCAGAGAAATAATAGTCAACACTGATGAAACCATGTTGATCCATATTAATGAAATTAAGGTTTTTCATGTGAGAATGTACAATGACAGAATTCATTTTTCTCAGTATAACAAAAAGAATGAGCCACTCGTGGTGTTCAGTGGTTGCGCACCCAATAATTAGGTGAGTCCCCCTAGGCACAATCGAAGCCATGAACAGGGTTGTTGTGTTAAAACAAATTCAAAATCCCAAATAAAGAAATTCTGTGTAGTCAATTAAATGATTCAGATGTATAATCCACGATGCATGAATTTAAACTTTCAATCCATGGTTATTCAAAGTAAACATGTATTAACAAAAGTTGTCCGTGGTCATTACACAACAAGTAATCTTTCTTTATTTTGTATGTTCCAATGCATTTCGGGAGAATCGCCCTTCGTCAGGGAACTACGCTATAATGCGCCGGAAACATAAAATACAATGAGGAAACCTTCCAGAGAATAATAGTCAAGAGAATAATATTGATAAGCTTATGGCAAGCTACATAGGTTTTTCATAAGAGAATAGTCAAGTGCGTGGGTGAAAAAATGCAATCAAGTTCATCCATAGGAGCTGAAGGCTCCGGTTGTTGAGTCCTCATGAAATAATTAAAAACACAAAAACCGAAAAGTCAAGTGATCACAACAGTCTTCTTAGGCGAGCATGGTGAATGGTCTGCGATTCTCAAATAGCGATTTTTAAGAAATCGCTATTTGAGAATCGCAAATGGGTATGTATGTACAAAATCACATTTTTTTTGCGATTCCTTAAAATTCCTTAATTGCATTTAGCAAATTGTGAATCGCAATTAAGGAATACTTTCCCATTCATTTCTATGGGCCAGGAGGCCCATAGAAATAAATGGGAAGTTATTCTCAATTTGCGATTCGCAATTTGCTAATCGCAAATTGAGAATAATTTCAAGGGTGTCCAAAGGACACCCTGTTGCACCCATGAAATATGCATGGGTGCACATGTGGCGCACATACATGCCCTAAGGGCATGTATGTGCGTCACATGGCACTTTGAAAAATGCAAAAATGTGCATTTTTCAAGGAATTCGCAACCTACCACCAACTAGAAGGTGGTGGTAATTTGCGATTCCTTAAGGGCATTTTGCTATTTTTTTTTGCTACATACATTCCATTTAAGGAATCGCAAAATTTGCGATTCCTTAAATGCAATTGCAAAATAAGGAATCGCAAATTTAGCGATTCCTTATTTTGCACCAAATTTTTCTTAATACATTCCATTTAGCAAATTCGCATTCGCAATTTCGGCCTTTGCGAATGCGAATTTGCTTGATACATATGGCCCTTAGTTTGGTGAATAAGTGAGTTTAATGCCTTGCGTACAGGCATGGATACCCATGCTTAGTGTGCTGTACAAGTTAAACAAGTGCTTAAAGAGTTAAAGTATCGGAAAGGTGGTGACAGAATATGAATAAAATATCGTTAATCGAATCTTGTGGGTTAATGTCCTACGAGTACTTACTAGTGCATCAGCAAAGGTGTGCTAAACAAACGGTTTTGGGTGTCCTCAGTGAACGCGGTGAGGCTGGGTAATGTGCTTAAGAAATAAACTTCCTGGTGTAATGATAGTAAAGAAAGGACTCCTACAAGCAATGGAAATGGCAGCCATCTTGAGAAGTGTTTGTTGATAAAGATTAGATGCACAACAGTATGAGGTTAGGGGGATAGAAACGAAAATAGAAAAACAATGAGGGTGGCCATAGTGGAATAGCCCAGTGTATCTAGAAGGCAAAAAGGAGAGTAAACCGGAACAGTATGAATTGGAAATAAATATACCGAATATTAGGAAAAAAGACTGAATATTAACAGGAGAAGTAGAAAGACAATACAAGTTGAAAATAATAAAAATGAAGTAAAAATAAAGAAGAAGTTTTTAGAAAGTTAATAAGTAGGAATTGCACAATGAGGTGAGATAGAATGAGAAAGTAGATGAAGATACTGAATAACAAAAAGTGAAATGATCAGAAGGTTCAACTGTCCAATCAATCAACGATTACAAATAGCATAGAAATTTCATTCTGGCATTCATTTTGTGGGGTTTCAAAGCATTGAGATGTTTGATCCAGAAGTTCTCTCTTTGTAGTAAATAGTTATTGTTGTCTCTTCCCTCCATCCTGGTTATAACTTACAATACCAAGAATTTCAATTGGCTAATATTGTGATGATGTTCAATGATGTGGCAGGTGACAACAGATTTCATGTTCTTTGTTCGAATATTGCTTTTATGTTCATTTATCCTTATTTTTATTTTTCGCTCTGTTTTTCCCACATATATTTTGCCGCACAGGTATTTCAGTAGATAAATGATATTTATGGTGTCACAGGTGGCTGTGACTTTTAACTTGATCTTTGTACCTTTACGGGGATGTATTATGGTGGAACCCTGAATGATGTTATTGCATTTGTTACAATTATGGCATGATATTGTCTCTTTGTATGTTGATGGTTCATTCGTCATTGGATTTGTCAGGATTTCTCCAAGGTTTTTGTCTCTTTTGTAAGCAAATATCGGGGTTTCAGTAAACAGCTGGTTAAAGTCAGGCTCCAAAGTTTGATGATTCGTTTGAACACTCTGCTCATAGTACAAAATTTAGAAACGATACACATACATTCGAAATATGAATGTACAATGAGCTCCTAGGAGCAACGTAACCGCCTGCCTACAGTTAAGTTTGCACGCTTTGAAAAAGAAAATTAAGTTTAAAAGCCACTCTTGAGTGCTGGCTATGGGTTCACACTCAGTGCTATTAGAGAAATAATAGTCAACATTGATGAAACTATGTTGATCCGTATTAATGAAACGGATTTCTCCACCTGCAACAGAAACGTGAGAAATTATAAATTCCACATGCACGTGAAATTTACTAACGAGTTTAATGCAAGAGCTTCCAGGGGAAAAATACAGTTCAGGCCTACAGAATTCGGTCAACATAAGAGATAGCACATCCTCATAGAAGTAGACGCATAAAGCGAACATTGTTACTGAGTACATTCAAGTTAGTATGCTACATAAGCACATCAATTGTGTGAATACTCATTAGCTACATGTACGAATTTTACATGTTTAGGTTTTCGTCTAACCACATATAATTGCAACATTAATTTCTTCACGTTCACATTGAAATATATCCAATACTTCACTTTTCACGTTATTACAGTGCATGGTCTAATGACCGAATGTTAACACAATAAGGGATTATATGCGGGCGCAAACTACCCCTGAATATAATGCACCCCCACAAATGAAAGAGCAAAATCAGGCTCTAACAGTCCCCCCTCTGATGACTAGTGTCATCACACTCATTTTACAACTTCCTCCAGAAAAAACTGACCAGAACAGAAGTTATAGCCAGTCTTCCCTGTCGAAACATATCTAAGTTCTTGAGATTCTCATAGTGACTGTTCTGCAGTTTCTCCAGTCTTCTCTCTCGCTGTCTAATAGAATTCTCAGATCGTCTCGACTGATGCCACTTGTGAACTTTCACTGTTCCCATCAACAAGATGATACAAACCCCAACTATTACTATTGGTTTCAAGATATAACCAAGAATTCCCTTTCCAAAGTTCTCAAACCAACTTCCAACCTTTCCAAATCCTTTATCAACCTTGCTCCAAACTCCTGCAGTTGCCAACCTCATATCTTTCACAAAAAGAGTACATGCCAATGAGCTTTCTCCAGCTCTGCACTGAAAATCTGGAACTCTCTTCCACCGGAAATTCGTAGAATCTCCTCAAAGGTTACTTTCAAATTGGAAGTAAAAAGATTCCCCATGAATACGTTCTTACCTTAATAGGACGCGCAATTGTCTGCTCTAATGCATTGGACATACTCCTTTAAGCCCAGAGCTAATCTTGTATTTTAACTTTTCTCTTTTCTCTTCTTCTTCTCTTGTTCAATCAATCAATCAATCAGTGACACTTATAAAGCGCGCTACATACCCGTGGGGTCTCAAGGCGCTGGGGGGGGGGGAGCCGCTACTGCTCGAACAGCCAGGTCTTCAGCTTCTTCCTGAAGGAGAGGTGGTCTTGGGTCAGGCGCAGGTCGGTCGGGAGGGAGTTCCAGGTCTTGGCGGCCAGGTGGGAGAAGGACCTTCCTCCTGTAGTCGCTCTTCGGATGCGGGGGACGGCGGCGAGGGCGTGGTTGGCTGATCGGAGGTGGCGTTTGGGAGCGTAGAAGTTGACTCGGCTGTTGAGGTGGCTCGGGCCTTGGTCGTGTAGGGCTTTGTGTGCGTGGGTGAGGAGGCGGAAGGTGATTCTTTTGTTGACGGGGAGCCAGTGAAGGTCTCGCAGATGTCCGGAGATGTGGCTGGTTCGTGGGATGTCGAGGATGAGTCTGGCTGAGGCGTTCTGGATCCGCTGGAGTCTCTTCTGGAGCTTGGCGGTGGTCCCGGCGTAGAGGGCGTTGCCGTAGTCCAGTCGGCTGGTGACGAGGGCCTGGGTGACGGTCTTCCTGGTCTCGGTGGGGATCCACCAGAAGATCTTCCGTAGCATGCGTAGGATGTTGAAGCATGCCGAGGAGACGTTGTTGACTTGCCTGGTCATGGAGAGGGAGGAGTCCAGGATGAAGCCCAGGTTGCGTGCATGGTCTGTCGGTTTGGGTGCGGTGCCCAGGGCGGGAGGCCACCAGGAGTCGTCCCAGGCGGAGGGAGAGGGGCCCAGGATGAGGACCTCCGTCTTGTCCGAGTTCAGTTTCAGGCGGCTGGTCGTCATCCACTCGGCTACCTCTTTCATCCCTTCGTGCAGGTTGGCTCTGGCGGCGGCGGGGTCGTTGGTCAGGGAGAGGATCAGCTGGGTGTCGTCGGCGTAGGAGATTATGCTGAGGTTGTGTTTGCGTACGATGGCCGCGAGGGGGCTCATGTAGACGTTGAAGAGGGTGGGGCTCAGAGATGATCCTTGGGGGACGCCGCAGATGACTTCGGTGGCCTCTGACTTGTACGGTGGTAGGCGGACTCTCTGTGTTCTCCCGTCGAGGAAGGAGGTGATCCACTCCAGCGCCTTGTCCTGGATTCCGACGTTGCTGAGGCGCTGCACTAGGGTGCGGTGGCAGACCGTGTCGAATGCCGCGGAGAGGTCTAGGAGGATGAGGGCCGCTGTTTCTCCATTGTCCATCAGGGCTCGGATGTCGTCGGTGGCGGCGATGAGGGCGGTCTCGGTGCTGTGGTTGGCTCGGAAGCCGGACTGTGAGGGGTCGAGGGATCCGTTCGTCTCGAGGAAAGCGGCCATCTGCTTGTTGACGGTCTTCTCGATGACTTTGGCTGGAAACGGGAGGAGCGAGATGGGGCGGTAGTTCTTGAGGTCGGTGGGGTCCGCTGTTGGTTTCTTGAGTAGGGCGCTGAGTTCGGCGTGTTTCCAGCTCTCGGGGAAGATGGTGGTGTCGAGGGATGTGTTGATGATGTCTCGCAGGTGGGGTGCGATGACAGCGTCGGCTTTGTTGAAGACGTGGTGAGGGCAGGGGTCGGTCGGTGATCCGGAGTGGATGGAGTTCATCGTGCGGATGGTGTCTTCGGTGCTGATCGGGGTCCAGGCGTGGAGGGTGGTGGTGGGGGGTGGTTGTTCGGTCATGGTGTGCGTTGGTTGGTTGTTGAAGCTGTTGTGTATGTCCGCGATCTTGTTGTGGAAGTATGAAGCCAGGGAGTTGCAGAGGTCTTGCGATGGGGTGATGTCGTTGTTTCCTGCGCTGGGGTTGGAAAGCTCTTTGACGATGTTGAAGAGTTCCTTGCAGTTGTGTGCGTTGTTGTCCAACCGGTCCTTGAATGCTGTTTTCTTGGCGGCGCGGATCAGCTGGTGGTGTTTCCGGGTGGCAAGTTTGAAGGAGGTCCTGTTGTCCGGTGTCGGTTCCCTTCTCCAGACTTTCTCGAGGGCTCGGCAGTTCTTCTTGGAGCTCTTGAGTTCGTCGGTGAACCATGGGGCTTTCTTGCTGCCGGGTCTGCTGGGCGGGGTCCTCAGTGGGGCGAGTTCGTCCGCGCAGTTGCTGATCCACTTCGTGAGGTTGTCGGCGGCCTGGCTGGGGTTCGCTGAGCTGGCAGGAGGGTGCTGGCTCAGGGAGGTGGCGAGCTGGTCTCCTGTGATCTTGTTCCAGCTTCTGCGGGCAGTCTGTTGCTGGTGGTGGTGGGTCGTTGTTTTCTTGAAGGTGAAGTGGACGCAGCTGTGGTCCGTCCATTGAAGCTCTGTGGTGTGGCTGAAGTTGATGTCCTTGCTGGATGAGAAGACAGCGTCGAGTGTGTGTCCGGCGAGGTGGGTGGGGGTGGACACCAGTTGCTTGAGTCCCAGGTTGGTGAGGTTGTCGAGCAGGGTGCTGGTGTTGCGGTCGTTGTTGTTCTCCAGATGGAAGTTGAGGTCTCCCAGGAGGATGTAGTCAGCGGAGGGGAGGGCATGTGGGCTGACGAAGTCGGCGATGTCCTCGCTGAATTGTGTGCGTGGTCCAGGGGGTCGGTAGATCAGGGTGCCTCTGAGGGTGGTGTTCGGGTTGGTGTGGATCTGGAAATGCAGGTGTTCGGCGGTGGTCAGGGAGTTGTCGGTGCTGGTCGTGAGACGGATGGTGCTCCTGTGGATGATGGCGATGCCTCCTCCCATCTGGTTGGCGTTTCGGTCCCTCCGGACGATCTTGTAGCCCTCTGGGATGGCGATGGCGATGTCGGGAGCTGAAGAGGCGTTCATCCAGGTCTCCGTGAGGAAGGCAACGTCTGGAGCTGTGGTGTCGAGGAGGTTCCAGAGTTCGATGGCATGTCTGTGGATGGAGCGGGTGTTGAGCAGGATGCACTTGAGGTGGGTACTGCTGGTGTTCGGCTTGGTGGGTGCTGGTGCGAGGCAGGTCCGGATGCAGGTGAACTTGCAGGCGTGGCAGCTGAAGGGTCCGTGGGTACGTCGTGGAGAGGCTTGATGGCATTCTGGGAGTCGGCCGGTGTTGAGAGCGGTGAGGGTGGCGGCGGAGTACGTCAGGCGGGTCGGTCGGGGTCTTCGGGGGCCAGGGGTCCTGGCGCTGGTCGCGATCCGGTCGCGGACGGGCGTAGACGGGCTTACCTTTGGCGCGCCTTCGGCGCACAATCGGCGCGCCCGCTGCGCGTGACCGCTGCGCGTCCGCACGGTCGCCATTTAAGGCCAAGTGCGCGGGTGGGCGGAGCAGCTGGGAGGCGGGAGCGGGGAGGGAACAGAAGAGAAAAAGGGGCGGGGCCAATGTCGGTGGCGGGAAGCGAGAGCGGAGGGCGGCGAGGTAGGCGGCCAATCAGGAAGGAAACTGGACACGGCACAGGGGATACAAAGAAATTAACAGGCACAAATTTAGGGCAAAACAAATAAAAACGGCAAAATACGCGAGCAGACGGCAGAAACAGACAAGCACAAATTTAGGGCAAAACGAGGAAAAACAGCAAAATACGCGAGCAGACGGCAGAAACAGACAAGCACAAATTACGGGCAAAACAAGGAAAAACAGCAAAATACGCGAGCAGACGGCAGAAACAGACAAGCACAAATTTAGGGCAAAACAACTGGGAAACCAGAGGGGAGCGACCACGGCGTCAGCGAGGCCGGCGGCGAGGCAGAAGGCAGGCAGAGGGGAACACACGCAGCAGCTGGTGGCCGTGCGGCGCGGGGGTGTTGATTCATTTGTTCCCCGGCTATGTCGCTATATATCAGTTACTTGGCCATTCTTTGCTTACCCCCAGGATGTGTAACTGGCCATGTATATGAGCCCTTTTTGATTCACTGTCTGTTTTATATTCCCATTTGACTCATGTACTGAACTGTTACCTTCCTTTCCCTCAAATTGTAAAGCGCTCTGATATCCCTTGGGATCAAGTTTACACTATATAAAACTTTATAAATAAATGTATCTCATGATGTATCTCAGTGATGTTACTTATATACTTTATCTGATCCTCACTATAGTCTGGAATATAAGTATAGCACTGTTGAACCCTCAGCATTTTAAGACTCTGCCCTCTTTTGCTAATAACACATCTAAAGCAAGATGTTTTTGCACCACAATAGCTCTTATCGAAACCATCCCTCCATCCACGAGTAGTAATGACAAAGCTGTATTAACTGACAACTTATCCACTATAGTTGAGAACCTTCTGATCTTGCCATAATTTAAAACCATTCCCAAACTTGGTATCATCGCTCCAAACACATCTCCTACAATCTCTCCTGCACTGGTACCACATCTCTTTCTATGTTGTGACTGCCCTTCTAAAGTCTTCAAATCCTCCTCATGGTATATCTTAGGAAACACAACAGCCACATAACATGTGCCATACGCATTTCTCCCACACACAAAATACACATTTGGCACCACTTTTACTGTCTCTTGTAAGAATGGGTGCCTCAATTGTGAAGATGTGATCACACACACTCTGTCCCACAAATATTTTATCATATTATGCCTGTTCTTGTCTGATGCAATGCTTCCTTCGCTGTTCCCAGTCTAAAGCAATTGGACGATAACTTCCCCTATCCTAGTGATCTAACTCTTCCTTGGTCCATTCAAAACTTCCTTTTCTATTGTTGACCTTAACTACTAGTGATCTATGTCTATCTTCTACTTGATCTACAAACCTCTTCTCTATGTCAGTCAGCATGCATGTCAAATTATGTCTATGCGCATAAGCTGTGTCTAATGTAACAGTAGTTATGAAATACTTTCCCATTCTCTCTTCTTGTTTGTAATAATCATACTTATTCAGACGCTTTGAAGCTGGAACCTTTGAAAGCACCACATCATAATTCGAGAAATAGTACATGCAATGAACCATACCATTAAACATGCTAAGCAACAAACTACAAGTGATACAATACATCAAGGGCAGTTGATGGTACCTGATACCCTCCTCAACAGACGCAAGTAATTGCATGCACACATAACAATCTCTCACATCCATAGTATTTACGTACGAATATAGTAGCTTTGCATACGCATTCAACGTTTAATCACCCTTAGATAAATCTACGTGTAGCAAGCGACTAGTCTGAATTATCAAAGCACTGTCAGCTCCTAATGCACCCTCTTTTGTGCTAGAAGTGGTAGGTGTGGATATCCCATGAACTCCCACTCTATTAACTTCAGCCTCGTGTGAACCTATAACGGACATAGTAATAACTACAGCTATAACTATGATTACTTACTTATTACAAAAGTGTGGAACACCCATACATGCCAGTAGACCCGATTCAGGCGGGAGAAAAAAAACATTTTTTGGTTGCTTCCTTCCTGAAATTGCCTGTTTCAATAAAAGTCAATGGAAAAAATGCTAAGCATGGAGGGTAGTTGCAGATCATCGAGCCATGAAGGGTGAGGACAGGTGCATGGACTCAGACAACAGAGGGCAGGGGAAGGTGGGTAGGGGCAGCATGCTAACAGTGCAGGGCAAGCAGGAAAGGCTGTGGCAGAACAATTGCCACTCAGGGTTTGAGTAAGGGGGTAGGGGATGGATTTGAACATTAGGGGGCAAGGAAAAGTGAGCATGGGCAGCAAGCTTGGGTGGGGCAGCACAATGGACACTGCTTAGCCAGGCCCTGCATCCAAACCCCCGCACCATGCATAGCAATGAACGTCTTCCGTTAAAAAACACCCTAGAAATTCACTGAAAAAAGACAGGTCAAAGTGAGGTTATAGTTAGGAATTGTAAGAATATCTAACTTTACATACAAAAATCCTTGGAAATTCACTGCAAAAGCAGCAAAGGTTAAAGGGAGGTTATAGTTAGGTGAACATTCACTTAAAATATACCATTTGAAACTAACAATGCCACTGAATTCACGATCTACATTTATCGTAGCCTCGAAATGCACTGCTTTTACCCTTGCACATTAAATCAGTCATGACATATTCATTGACCATATCTATAACATCTCTATTCACATCTGAAATGCCATCATTGTTGACAATACTGTTCATGGCAGGGGCACAAGTTATAGTTACTTTTGATAACTATAACAGGTGAATGTCAGAGGTTGTGTTAGTTTCAAATGGTATGTTTTAAGTGACATTTTCACCTATCTATGTCCCTTTGACCCTTGTTTTTTTCAGTGAACATATGTATATATGTGTGTCTGTGTATGTGTGTCTTCAAGGTACACAAATGCGGAGTTACTACCAGTAAATCAATACCTCCCTCTGTTCGCTTACCTGTTGTTATTTTGATCCTCCATATATTAGGGTGGCAGATATTCTATTCTCGATATTCTGTACTACACTTTCTAGCAGCAAGCCATGATAGCGTGCTTTTGGGCTTCTGGAATACTTCAAAAACATAAGTAAGCACTGATACATTTTGTGATGGTTAGCGGGATAACTGGATGGCAGTTTTTTATGTTATATACATTGGGAGTATCTCCTGAGGGAAAGGAGGACTTACTATTTATTGATTATGTTTGGGATATGTATTCTGATACTGGTGAAAATATGTGAATTGAGTAGCAGACAGGTCCTTGGATTGTCAGGACAGGTGTGGAAGAGAATCAACCTAAAGACGATTAGCACAAAACAGAGTTATTTTATCTCTGAAGAATGAAATGAGGTCAGTACGAAGGTGTTGTAATAGAAGCACCAGTGGCAGAGATGCAATTATTTCTTGGTATGCTCTGAATGGTCCTGTGGATGAATTCTCAGCTTTTCTGATATGTAACGGATAGTTAGTCCCTATGTCTTTGGTGATAGCCAGCCTCAGTTGCGAATTTAGTATGAGGTACTCTCTGCATGGAGACAGTACTCTTTCCAGTGCCTTGCCTCTTTTGTCAACAGTCAGACCATACAGAAAAACAATTGGTGATTTGAGATTTGGATGATTTGACTTTCCTTTCCATGAGTGTTGTCACTAGTCCATGGTGACATTATTCAGTGAAGAAAGGCGGTTTGGGAAGATTTCTGGGGTGTCAGGAATTCATCCAGGTATTTCTGGAAAAGCACCTATACTTTCTTCCATTTGGATGTGTTATGGATCCCTATCCAGGAGGTGGAAGGAATAAGAGATTTGGCAGGCTGCTTTTGCATTGAAGTCATCTGCTATCACGAAGTGGACAGCTTCATGCCAACACAATGGCAGCTACTCATGGTGGTTGAATCAGTAATTAGGCAGAATTCAATGTTTAGATTGTGGCCAGTATCGTCGCTTGAACTCTCTACATATTTGGACAAATCAAGGTGATCCATGATTTTTAGGAAAAGAGTGCACTTTGAGACAGACTGCAAGTTTTGCACCATATCTAGGAGGCTCCAGGGTAGGACTGAATCAGCGCTTTTGTCTGATGTACATAATTATACGAGTAAATGCTGAGAATGGACTGGCAACACATTTTACAAGTAGTAGTTTTGATTATTCATAATTAGGGCCTTTCAGCTCTTCACAGTTAATGGTAGATTAGTGGATCAATGCAATGCCTCCAGCCTGTTCCTCAGTATGATATAATATCCTTTATGAAGCATATCAGGAATGGTGTTTGTCATCAGCTCTGTGAACCAGGTTTAAGTGAGAGTATCTAACGGGGAGAGAGAGGTCTGCGAATAAGTCATGGATATTGGCTGCATATAGACTGAAGATTTTAGGTTGAGGACAGTGCCTGTTAGAGTAGACTGCAAGCAGCACTGGCGGCTCCTCTGCTAAGGCAGAGGCGCGTCGCCCCACTGCTCAAGAGGAAAAATAAAATGATAATAAGGCATCGTTATTATATCATTTTAGTTTTCCTATTGCAGTCAGTGGCTCTCGGGGTGCGGCGGGGCTGGCCCGAGCAGGAGAAGGAGTGGTTTGCACTCCCTAAGTGCGCAAGACTGCTTGACCAGCCCTCCTGCCAAACAGTCCTGCGCACTTTGCATCTTCACCACAAGGCTGTAATGCGCAGCCTGGTGTGGAACATGCCAAGCCTCCCATTCCCCATCTGAGCACCGGACCACTGTGCTCAGACCAATCACAACGCTGAATTGCAGCATCATGATTGACTCAGGGAAGCATGGGAGCCCGGGTGCTTCCTGCTGCTGGAACCGAACACAGGAAGAAGAGGATGGAGAAGAGGCAGTTGCTGGCCAGCTAGCCAGCCTTAGCAAGGTAAATGTATTGTCTTTTTTGTTCTCACCACTCGGGTCCTGTAGTAGCCGCTACTGGAGAGCAAGTGTGATGTCGGGGTGAGGTAGCCAAAGAGCTCATGTTGGGTTCTTGGGTAGGTGGAAAATTATTTTGGGGACTTCTTAGACAAACCGTTCTGGATAGGGAGGTGGGAGATTAGCGTGACTCTTAGTCAAGTGGAATGTAGCCGAGGCGCACTGACAGAAATATCGTCTCTTTCAGCAGAGAAATGATTCTCCACCATATAAGAGGTGGAGGATTGCAGGAAAGTACATCGTTCTGTATGGCCCCCATCTTTACTTTAATGGGTTTGCTGGGATGTTTTAATTTGTGATCTGTGAGGCTTCTAAACAGCTTTTAGCTTTTAGTGAAAGATTTTTTTTAAATCATAATTTTGGGTGACAATTAATATTGAAAACTAATGATTTTTGTGATCGATCCAAGGCGTAAATGTCAAATTATTATATGATTGCAGTTCAAACAAGTTTAATATGTTGTGCAGAAGTGTGTTTATTAATGTAGTTTAGTTGTGCCACATTTTCGTAAAATTACCATATTAGTTAACATGGATGCTGTTTAGATAATGCTTATTTCACTCCTACTCCCCCCATCCCCTTCCCTGCATGTATTGTATTGTATTGTAATTGCATTTATAGAGCGCTTACTACCCCTGACGAGGCGTCAAAGCGCTTTTTCGGCGAGTAGCACGCTACTCCGGGACCCATAGAGGATTAGTGTTGAATTAGTATAGTGAAACATGCAAGTACATTTTAAGTGGTGGTTAGGTTAGTCAGTTAATTGGATTTGGAATGATAGCAGAAGGATAGACAGCCTCATGAATATTGATGAAGCATGCAATCTGCGACCCCATTGGGAATCGCTAGCAGTGTTGAACACACTGTAGTACATAGGAAATTGCGACTCACAAATTGCGACTCGCAATTTAGCGCAAATTGTGAGTCGCAATTTGGCGCAAATTGTGAGTCGCAATTTGGCGCAAATTGTGAGTCGCAATTTGGTGCAAATTGTGAGTCGCAATTTGGCGCAAATTGTGAGTCGCAATTTTCTACGGTCGCACATCTGGCCCTACATCTCATATTCACTTGCGGCTGGTGCATTTTAAAAGTGGTAAGGCAGACAGCTTTGAGCTGAATATAAAGTGTGAGCGAGCTGGAAACAAAACACCCCTCTCCTTGCACTCACACAGACAGACACACCACTCAATCTGCACTCACATAGGCACAATACTCAAGCTGTACTCACACATACACATCACTCTCCCTTCGCTCCTTTCGCTCTGCACTCACAGATGCACACTGCTTCGAGCACCCTACACTCACACAAGCATACCGCTCGCCCTGCACTTAAAAAGGCACACCACTCATCCAGTGCATTCACACCACTCAGCCCTCACATGAAGTCATTCACACCCCAGATCATGCACACCAGAATGTCTAACTTCGGTATAGACTTCCAGAGCATGCACACTTGTACTCAATCTAGAATTTCTCTCCTCATTATATGCTTCTGGGCTACATTGTGCACATTGGCTCTCAGTTTCCAGAAATCTCACCTTGTGGTTCAGCCGTACAACATGCATTTTCCAGAATATCAGACCTCGTTATACGCCTCCAGAGCTTGCACACTTGTGCTCATTCTAAAATTAATTCTAGAACGTCCCTCATTAAACACTTCCAGGCTACCACCTACACTCGTCATGAGTATCTCACCTCATGACACTCAAAAGCATGAACACTGACCTCCCATGTGTCATATCTCACCTCGGGACACTGATGCAACTGTACAACATGCACGCTGGTCCTCGGTTTGCAATATCTCCCACAATGACACTGATTCAACTCCACTCTATGAAGATTGACTCCCAGTTTGTAGTATCTCACTGTGACGGCGATACAACTCCACAACATGCAAGTCATTCCGCATTTTGTAATACCTTAATGCGTGACCCTGATACAACTGCACAGCATTCACGAAGTACACGCTTTACAAAAGGTATTTGTCAGCATATTTTTTTCCAATTCATAACCTGGCCATGCAAGCCATTTTCATGATATCTTTTTGCTATTTCAAGCATTGACTTTTCACTTCATTGATGTTTACTTTGCATTTTTGAAGAGATTCTCTAAATCAAAGTAGCACTGATGGCAAAGATGATTCAGTCTTTTTGTTTACCATTATGTCAGCCTCTATTAGTCAGTGAGGTTTAATTTCAAAAGATGCTCAACATAGTAGTTTATATTTATTATATCGCACTTAATTTACAACCGGCATTGTATTTCATCTAAAATTTTACTGAGCTAAAAATAAGCTCCACAAAGCGCCGGAAAACCCTTTCCCAATAACAGCTTTAATTGTGCTCAGGCTCCTTAACCATCTTTTTATGCTGCTGCAATCAGAGTTCAGCTGTCATCCTTCTTTTGGAATACTTCAGCAAGCTTCTCATAATCGTCTCACAAAGTGCAGAAGCACCAGATTCCCTTTCCGTGTCACAGATGAAATAGTCTTTTCGCCCTTTGTTTATCCTCACATCTTGCTTTACTCAGTAATCAACTGATATTGTACTTTAACCAGCCCCCTGTTTAAAGTTTCACTAATCACAGGAATACTAGTTCCATTACCAAGGTAGTAATAGAAATTTTGAACCTGTTCATTAGTTTCCTTTGCTCAGGGCACAAGTCCTAAAAAAAGAAGTGGGGGAACTAACCTAGTTAATCAGAATGCAAGCGGCATCACGGCGCGTGACATCGCGGTGTTTGACATCGCGGCATGTGACATCACAGCGCGTGACATCAGGGCACATGACATCACAGGAAATGGCATCATAAGAAGTGACTTCAGATCTTGAGACCTCACATATATGTTTAACAGGTCTATCATGAGTACATTGGAGCCCATTTCGAGTATACACGCAAGCCCTCCTGATTGAGGCAGAAGATTCACACTTTTGAAAGCTATGTATAAAACAGTGATGCCTTTTGTCAGATCAAACTTCCTCTACCCATAGTGCTTTACAAGAAAAAATAGTGGCACTTAAATTATTTCAACGCCTCATCAGGGGTAGTAAGCACTATATAAATTACATTTATTTTGAGTAAATACAGGGAAAGACCAATGCATCAGACATTCTTACGGTCCATGCATATCTCTTAACAGGGACTGAACAAATTGAAAAGCTGCCTCTCTTAAGTATGTGTGCAGTGCTCACAAGGTGTGAGCCTTTGTTTCTCCTCTGCTGCATTTGGTTCTAAGTGTGAGGCTCCTGACTGCTCCCAGCCAGGAGACTTGAACAAAAGGAGGCATGATGACCCCTCAAATTGGTTATGGGCCCAGCAGGAGTCTGAACTAAGAATGCCCCATCCCAGCCTGCCCGTTGTTGCGATCGAAAGCAGACAACAACGGGCAGGCGCGGCTGAGTGCGTACCAGTGTTTGCAAATAACACCAGGCCGAATTCAACATATTTTTTTGTGGGGCCCAACTTCCTGGCAGTGTGGACGGCATCCACCCTGTGAAAATAGTAGGCGGACGTCGTCCACCCTCGTCACGTACCCCTGACTCGTGCACTGCCTTTGCTACATTTATATTCAACTGGTGTTATACTGCAGAGAATAGAGTCGCGATCCGAAGGAAGAACAGGAGGCAAAAGCCTTCACCAACGTTAGGAAGGGACATGTGAAAATCCCACCTCCAATTCTCATAGGCTGACAGTATCAAGGGTCAGCCAGTCAGAGGAGGAGTGGGATCCCAAAAGGATGTTTGGAACTACATAACAGATCCGGGTGATCCAAGTATTCAACCGAAGCCCAGGAAAAACTGCTGCTTTAGGCAGCGGCTGATTGCCCTGACCTCTGCCTCACAGAGGCACACTGAGAATGTGGATTTGGGCGACATTGAAGATGTTCACCTCACATGCGCAGCTTGTGTTTGTACTTGACTGTGCTGCACTGCTACTTCCAGACTGGACAGTATAAGTGCCTCAGACCAGTATTTCAATCTCCTTCCCCTTCCTCCAAGATTGGTGGGGCTCTGTCCCTATGCCCTCATTCAGGGACCGCCCTGCTCAAATTACATGGCAAACAGTTGCTGCCGGGCTGCCACTGAACACAGATGTTGTTATATATAACGTAGACAGTATTGCTCACAGCTAGTTTATACCTTTCTCTTGTTCATGTTATCGTCAACCCTTTCCCAGATATTAAATCTAATGTACAATGCATTTCCTGGTATTGCTGTGCATGTTGGTGTTGTTAGGTTTCTGTGTCTCTCTCAAAGGGCAGGTGGGTTTATCCAACCTGTCCCACTACAAGCTATTTAGATCCTTTATGGTCATTTGAATAGAAGGTACCACATGAATTGTTTAAATGTATGTCCCTGTTTATTTTGGAAACTCGTACAACAGAGGGAAGACTCATACGGGTTCAGTACTCACAAATGCTGTTCTCATCCTTGTTAGCACTTTTCATTATGGAAATGAAATGAGGGGCTCATAAAGAGCTATTTGATGACCTGAAGTTCGCAACTGAGGCTGGTCAACAAATCAATACAGTTAATTAGAGCGGAGCACTTTAGCCTCCTCAAGGAAGACAGAGAATTATTAAATTTTCAAACCATAAAGGTTTATTAAATGTTAAAATGTTTACTGAAGGCAAAATCATAAAGTTGGTATCAATCAATAGTCAAATGACTGCATCAATTAATAGGAAGTGTAAATCAATTAAACCATATAAGAGGACAAACTGACATAGGGTCACCTCAAAGGGAAAAGTTTAGAAAATCAGTACCTTAAAACTCCTTAAAACTTAAAACTCCTACTCTGTTCTAAGTCGCATACACACATTTCTCTCTGACCATTCTGAACTGTAATCTACTCTGCACTAGCTTAAATAACAGAATTCTAACATATGCTACACCTATACACAGTTCCCATTAAATGATCTAATCAGATTGGAGTGAAAATGTACAATCTTGAGCTCATTAGCTAGTCAGGATCCTCCACAATACAGCTTTCTTCAGCGTCCTTCAAATGTACAGTTATCTGCAACAAAACAAGATACATTGGACCATTCTGTACTCAGCAGATGTCTTCTCGGATTCAATACCAATTATAACATTTGCAATGATTGCAACAAAAAGAAAAACATTCTTCTCAGGACAAAGTAAGAGTAAACGTTTCATGAATCAAGATGGCAACCAACATTAGCCATTTTAAAATGCAGGTCATGTTAGCTAATGCCAATCTAAACGTGAATAATACGCAGTTTATAACATTTGAGTGTTAATGTAGATCTAATGCAAAAACATTTAATATAAACACCTCTTCACCCTCATTCATGATACTTCTGACTATCTCCACATAAAGGGCCTATGATTGTTGGGTTGGCCCTAAAGTCTGTTTAGTTGTTCTTGAAGAGGATGTTCTGCACAGTTCCCACCCGAGAAAGATTGTTAGGCTCGGATATTGCACTGCATATCCAATACATTCTCACAGCGATACGATGTATGCTTTGACTATCCATGTGGATTGCTATTTGATTGAAAAAAGCATAGTTGCAAAAAGGAATTACAAATATGATCTAGATTTGTGGAGCACTTAAAGATTTTATAGTGCAAAGGCACAATGAGAACCACCTGAAATGTTAGAAGTAGGCGTCTTGTGGATAGGCACTAAAACCTCACTGCATACCCACTACATTCTTACAGCGATAAGATGTATACTTTGACTATCCATGTGGATTGCTATTTGATTGAAAAAAGCATAGTTGCAAAAAGGAATTACAAATATGATCTAGATTTGTTGAGCACTTAAAGATTTTAAAGGCACAATGAGAACCACCTGAAATGTTAGCAGTAGGCGTCTTGTGGATAGGCACTAAAACCTCACCTAAAGAACATCTTTTGAGGAGGCAGTTACAGAACGTTTATACTTGGGAATCAGTGACAAATGTCTATATTTCTATATGTGATTCATTTAGAGTATATAGAATTTGTATTAATGTTTACCCTTAGTTGCATACATTTGTATTATCAAAAAGGAACAGAAGATAAAAAGGACAGAATCATTGCAGGTTGGTAAGTGCATTTTCCTGATCATTGAGAGGCTGGCAAACGCGGCCTATAGCTTTAATTCTGTCAGCAAAAGGCGACTCGTGTATTTCTCTTCTTCTCTTTTTCTCTTTGTCAAGGAAAAAAGCACGTCAAGTCTGTTGCTCATTTATTTATTTTTGGATTTTGCTCATATTGCCTTATTTAATCTTAGTGGTTGCCAGCACTCATTTATGTTTGTACTTACTGAAAAGTACTGTTCTGACATTTAACTTTTTATATTGCATGCTTCAATGTATTAGTCCGTTTCATGGCTCTTGAAAATGTATAAATACTAACTCTGGTGAAGTGTAGTAATGACCACAGCCCTTTCCTGAATTACGGTACTGCCCTAATCAATGTTTTCTTTATAAAACGAGAACATGCTGTGGGTAGAATTGCCAGGCAACACTAAATATACAATAGTGGCAAAAGACTGCTATTTAAAAGTCTATGAATACATCAAGGAATGCCGGGAAATTGTTTGAATGTGTGGTTTTTCACCGGAACACATATATTAGGTTTGTCATGTGCACACACATAACTAAAATAATCTGAATGACCTAAAATGTATTCAATTGTGAATGAACCTAAACAACTATGAGGAATAAAAATAGTTTTTTTAGTTTGTTACAATATATTTCCTCTTAAGTTCAGTGCCTGTTCACCTATCCCTCCCCCTTCTTCAGCCTTAGTTCTACTGTTGAGTTGGATACAAAATTTGAGGCGTGACAAAGGTAAATTACACTTTTGAGTAAGTTTACAACTTTTTGGCTATTCACGATACTAGAGTGTAAATGTACTCCAAACGTGTAACTTACTCTTTGATTTTCTGAATAGGAAAAAAGTAGTAGACTTACTGAGTGAAAAAAGTGTAAGTTACCTTTGTGAGTCAAGATTTAAATCCAGCTTCCTCAGCAAATGTTTTCAAGATAAGTATGGAGTATAAGCAGGTTTGTGACATTAGGGTAAGATAGGAGGGATCTTGCAACTTTGTAGAAATCCCATCTGCACGTCCCCCCTTCATCTTTCTTATTCTCCCATATTCAACCATGACATGCACAAAACGGTTGCACCCAAGTGCAGGCTATTGTGATTGGATTGAAAATGAAACTCTGCTAAGAAACGGATTTAGACATTGAATATTTAACTCTGTGTGCCCTCGAGCCACTGAAACCTGCTTAACAAGTTCTTCAGTTACCTTCTAGAATAATGTGTGCCTACAGTTCTAGTCAGCTCACTAATTCATTTTCCTTCCTACCAGTCCCTAATGGTTTCCCTCCGTAATCTACAGATAGACATAAACAGGACATGCAAAGCCACCTCAAGGAAATAGTCCTAAACAAAATCACAACTCGATGCTCCCACAGAGAACAGGCATTTCCCGATGTAATTTCTGACATCAAATGGTTCTTTTGCCAGCAACAGATTGTAAAATGTTCCAAAATAGGCTTAGCAGAGCAGTTTAACGTACCAGTGGAATTATGCCGTAGGCTACAAACTAAAAGTAGAAAAACTAACAACACACAGAACAGAGAAGACAGACAAAACTACTACGTAATCTACAGCAAACCTATATTTACTATAAAAATACGCTCCCTACTAAACAAGATCTCGGATGAAGCAAAGTACTCCAAATGATATATTTGGGTGGTCCATGTGGGCCGGCCAGGATGACAATTCTGCTCCTTGCACATGACTGACAGTTTTAGTAGAAGCCTCATTAGAAGTTTCAGGTAAATTTCGATCCCTGTCTGATCATGTTTCACACGGGGATCGGAATTATGAGTTGTGTGATAATTATCACAACCTCGCAGTTCCCCCCTGATACATTCCGGCAGGTCAAGCCTGCTGAAATGTATTCTGGCGAAAACAGGACCAGAAAAAAAGGCAAACCTGCGGAATTTGGTGTGTTGAAAACGATTCCGTTTTCCCTTTGAAAAGACAGAGTAGGCGGTATTCATCACAAGCAGGTAATACATCACTCTGGGCTAATGGGATATACCATGTGTGGTAAATGCCCTGCCCTATTCCAACAAGCGTGTAACGAGGGCTTAAGTATTTCATGGTTATTTGCAGTAACCAGTGGCAGTTGGCACAGGTAAGAGTGGTGGGCGGGGCACGGTGGGGGTCGCGGAAATTCGTGAGACAACGGGATAAGTAAAACATTTTTTTTTAAATTCTTTTTATTAAACAAAGCAAACCAATGCTTCAGAAAATACATTACAAGATGCATAGAGTGAGTTCGGCGTAAGTCAATGCAGAGTACAATGTATTACCACAGTTCAATCCTCCCACTGGAGATAAGTAAAATTAAATACAAAAAATAGTAAAACCACTTACCTTGCGCTTGTGGCATCGCCGAGTCTGCCATGCGGCGAGTGCAAGCAATTGGTTTTAATTTATTGTTGTACTTAATTTTACTTATCCCATCGTCCGTTGACTTCCCCGACCCCCCCCCTCCCCCGCACCCACCCCCACCTGCCCCGCCCACACCCTGCCATCCTACCCTCGGGCCTCTAACCTGTGCCGTTTGCCATTGGCACTAACCAGTGTTGACAAGACCAGTTGTTTTGTTTACCGATTAGGAGTTGCATTTCCAATGGTTTTTCACAGTTTATTTATCTGTATGGCAGGTGCACATGCGAGCACTGTTGAGCAAAATGTTTTGGTATCAGCCTGAGCTGAAGTGCCGTCGAGGTAATCAGTGGAATAAATGTTGGAACTTGTGCTGGGGTGAAATAGAGGGAGAGGCAGATGAGAAGTGGGGGTAAAAGCGAAAGGAGTCAGGAGTTGCCAGAGAAGGGGTGGAGGCCTTTGATGCAGGTAGCTCAGGTGGAAGCCCTCATACAGAGCAGCTCACATGGTACATTATATTTAGAAAGTTATATGGGGCCTGTTAGATTTGGGGGTCTCTAGTTGGCACAGGTAGGTACTTGTGACAAAGAGGGATCCTTGCCTCTAGTCAGGGTAAGGGGGTACACTCCTAAAATAACCCCTGTTCACCCCCTTGGTAGCTTGGCACAAGCAGACAGGCTTATCTCAGAGGCAGTGTGAAAAGCATTTGTGACCACATACAGTAACCAAGTAACAACACTACAGATGGACCCCACACAGGCTTTATATCAAAAATAAGTATTCTTTATGTAGACTTAACACAAGACCACAAACAACAAAAATCCTCAATACTGTACTTAAAATGGTAGTTTTAGCTTAGTTCTCATTAGCTCTTAAAATGCGACACTTTAAGTCAATGTACCTTACGATGCGTCACGCTTCCACGACGAAAGTGTTGCAGAGATGAAGATGCGGCAAAGATCCGGTGTAAAGAAATAAAGATGTGAAGTTCTTCCTGATGTGGCACGCTTCTCCGATGTTGCGGGAAGTCTCAACTCGATGCGTCAGCTGCAGTGGCGATTCTCTTGTTCAGTGATGCAACGACAGCGGCTTTGGCGGCGACACTCTTCTCCGATGATGCGATATGCTTCCGCTCGATGCGACAACTGCAGCGGCGACACCCTTATTCAGTGATGCAACAGTAACAGCTCCGATGGCGGCACACTTCTCCGTGGATGCGAGGCGCTTCTTGTGATTCAGTGCAATGCAACAGCTACAGCGGCGACATCCTTACTCATTGATGTGACGGCAGCGGCTGCGACGGCAACACGCTTCTTCCTCGCTGCAAGACGCTTCTCTTGATGTGGTGCAATGCGTCAGCTACAGCGACGACATCCACGATGCGACAGCAGCGGCTGCGACACGCTTCTCCTGGGTTGCGAGACGTTTCTTTGAGATGCCGTGCAATGCGTCAGCTACAGTGGCGACAACCACAATGCGACGGCAGCGAGGGCAACACGCTTCTCCCTCTTGAGTCACGCTTCCAGCTCCTTGGAACATGCAGCCCCTCAGAAGGCCCAAAACAGCAGCAGGGACTTCCAAAGAACTCTGGGGAGCTGGGGGTTGAAGTCTGTTGTCCCTAAGACTTCAGCAAGAGACACGCTCTTTTCTCAAGCTTTTGGAGATCCTTCACAAGTTGAAATAAAGCATACAACATTCCTTTCTCCTTTCTTTGGTAGTCAGGCAACCACTGCAGGCTAATCCCCCAAGCAGCACTTCAGTCTCTCCTCAGTTTCTTCATGTTCGTCTCCTCAGCAGAGGTTTCTTCTTCTTGTCCAAAAGTGGTTTAATTTCTTGGGATCAGGGTCCCAATATTTATACCCCAAAATCCTTTGTCTTCTGAGGCAGAGGGGCCTTTGCCTAGTCCAAACCAGTTCTGGAGCACTCTATGTACATGACTCCTTCTTTCCTTTCACAGTGCAGGGCAGAAAAATCAGAAGCACCACAGGAGGTGGACCCAGCATTGTGGAAGGAAGGCACAGCCCTATTCATGTCCCAGGTGCAACTTCTCCCTCCCATCTAGATGCAGATCGCTCTATTCACCACTGGGCTGACTCATCCTGTCTCTTGGAATCCCCCAGCCCTGTCACTCAAACTCCAGACAAGGAATACACAACCTAGCAGAGGCAGGCTTGGATAGTTAGACAAGAAAATACCTACTTTCTAAAAGTGGTATTTTCAAACACAGAATGTTTAAATCTACTCCACAAAAAAAATATTTTATCATTCCGAAGTTCAGGCATACTAAACTCGAATTTCTACCATGGTCCCTGATTCAGTTAGGATTATACAATGAAATAATCGAACTGCCCATTCTGGCCTATGGAGAACAGGCAGCCTTGCAATAGAGAAAAACGAAAATGGCTGTAATTCACTATTAGGACATGCCACACACACCAGGGCATGTCCTACCTTATACTTACAATGCACCCTGCCCTTGGGCCTACCATAGGGGTGTGTGATATGAACAAAAGGGAAGGTTTAGGGACTGGCAAGTGGGTGCACTTGCCCGGGCAGCATGGCAGTACCAGGCTGCACACAGGTTCTGCAATGGCAGACCTGAGACACACTTTTACAGGCTGCTTCTGTGGGTGGCACAACCAGTGCTGCAAGCCCACTAGCAGCATTTGGTTTACAAGCCCTGGGCACATTCAGTGCACTGTACTAGGGTCTGACAAGTAAACCAAACAAGGCAATCATCGAATCACTAATCCATATATCAATTTACCATAGGGAGAGCATATGCACTTTAGCACTGATCAGCAGTGGTAAAGTCCCCACAGTCATAAAACAGCCAACAGTAGGTCAGAAAACATATAGGAGGAAGGCAAAACGTTCAGGGATGACCCTGCAAAAAGGGCCAAGTCCAACAGGGCCTCTATCTGTTATTCTCAGGGGAAGAAAAATAAAATAGCTGACAATGCATTCCTGTGTGAATTTTTTTATTTGATGAACAATATAACAATTTTGGTGAACCTTTGCTAAAACTCCTCCGGGTGAGGAAAATACTGTAGTGCGCAAAGAGGACGCTGTTCCCGGAATGGGACATCACTGTCAGTCCTATCCTCAGAGAGAACTGAAACAGCTATTGTGTTACAGTGAACCAAACTCATTTCCTCAGTAAAAGTGCTGCTGGATGAGGGTTAGACCCTGAAGCAATTAGTGACAAGCTGAACTGCCAGGACTCCCTAGCTTAGCATTATTGAAGGAACAAAGTATTTTCTCTTGCATACCTGAGTATTTTTCTGAGTACTATCAGGTTGGATTGTCACAATGTGATGGATGAATGTGTCAAGAGATAAGGACAACAAATGCCCTCATTACAAGAAGGGAAGAGAGGCAGGGTAGGGAGCCTCTGGCAGAAAACCTGTAAATATGTTTAAAAAAAAAAAGTAATTACAGTTTTATAGAAGAGTTGTAATGAGTGTAGAGTGGTTGATTTTTGCCAAAAAGTATGAGTCTAATTGTTCGATAAAATTATGTGCTAAGTACTTAAACATAGTTTCCCTTGTATACCATATGCCCAGAGTTTTGATGGAATTGTTTACATATTTGTGTTTCAGTAGTAGGAAGGAAATAAAACAAATTTATTTATGGATGGTGAAGTAGAGTTCTAGACATGAATATAGATCAGTTGTCTGGTAAACATTAATAAAAAAATGTTTTATACCCAAAACTGAAAGGTGTGGGGTAACCTGTTTTGTACTTAAAGAATAAGACACTCTGAACTATATGTTTAGCAATGTCTTTGCATATGAATGTCAGAATATCAAGGGAAAAATATAATTGTACAAATTATTACAGTCTATATTTCTGCTACAAACATTTTGTGATGGTAAGTATATATATATATAAGGGAAGCAAAGTTTTACTATTCTTAACTCCACATTCACGTACCTTGAAGACATGTATATATATATATATATATATGTATATATATATATATATATATATATATATATATATATAAAACCTACTGGCCGTCACCAGTACGTAGTTATAGTTAGGACCTAGTTTCCATAGAAAAAGCAGTTTTTTTTGTTTGCCTAAGACTTTGGTGCTGTTTGACGAATCTTCACGGAATTTTCCATAAAAAAGTGACCTCCAGTTTCTAGTTGTGCATGGAAAGTTTCAGGGTTATCTGTCAAGCATGGGCTGAGAAAAAGAAGGGGGGGGTGAAAACATTTGCATTTCCAAGATTATTTCTCATAGAAATTTTAGACATGACTACAGCCTGAACTGCTGAAAATGAATGACACCAAATTTGTCAGAAAGCTATATTTAGCTCCAGAAAGAGTTCTTTTCATGATTTCGTGTAAATTCGTTCAGTAGATTTTGAGATATTTAAGGAAAAACAAATGTGTATATCTAGGGATGCTGAGCCATCGTGGATCCTTTGTGGATCCCTGCGAATCCGCACACCAGCAGCAATGCTACGATTGGCTGGCCGGAATGTGAGTAGAAAGTTGTGGCCACCATTTTATATATCAGTGAACAGTCCCAGGCTGAGAAATTTCAGATCAAATGTAGGAGAAGGGGTCAGGGTAGACATACCATGACCCCATGGGTACAATATAGGGTTCTGTTAGGGACCCCTGATGAACAAAAAAATGCCTTGAAATTATTTTCTTTCCATGTGCGAGGCTTTGCGAATCTGCTGTGATGCTCAGCGCTACCCCCTAGTAAAGTTGCGTGGATCTGCAAATAAAAAATATATATATGTGCAATCACATATGCACTCAGACACTCATACACTTACTCATAGACCCACTCAGGTGCTCTCACACCCACTCACAGACCCACTCAGACACTCACACACACACTCACATACCCACTCAGACACTCACACATCCACTGACAGACCCACTCAAACAATCACACACCCACTCACAGGCCCCCTCAAAAACTCTTACACCTACTCAAAGACCCACTCAGACACTCACATACCCCCTGACAGATCTACCCAGACACACACTCACAGACCCACTTAGATGCTCTCACAGCCATTCACAGACCCACTCAGACACTCTCACACCCATTCACAGACCCACTCAGACACAGCGACGGCTCGTGGAGGGAGTTACGGTGGGGCAGGAGGGTGGGGAGGGGGATGGGCAGGGTGGAGGTTGCTAAAAACCGGCATATGGATAATTGCAGGTAAGTAAACAATTTAATTAATAAAACGAATTTCGTAGCTCGCACTGCATTGCATTTTGCGATGCAAGGCGCACTACGAAATTCGTTTTATTAATTAAATTGTTTACTTACCTGCAATTATCCATATGCCGGTTTTTAGCAACCTCCACCCTGCCCCTCCCCCTCCCCACCCTCCTGCCCCATCGTAACTCCCTCCACGAGCCGTCGCTGCTCAGACACTCACGCACAGACCCACACAGACACTCACACATTCACTGAAAGACTCACTTTAGCCCACAGGGGCAGGACTTTTTATATTACACTTGAGTTGGTTTATGATTCTCACTTATGACAATGTTTGCATGTTGTACATGAACATAGCTGCTGGAGATATGAGTTTGGGCAGCACGCTATATGGGATTTCTGGATTGACAACAGGGCGCCGTATTTCACTATTTTATTATAAAACTAAGTATTTACTTTAGTTTATGCACCTCCTGATTGTTAACAGGGTACTGCTATCCACAAGCACTCTGAAATTAATTTGTCATATACTTGGGTTTATGCACTGCATTTCCCAATAGGTCGGTGCTGTGATTATATATATTTTTCTCTTAATGTAGTCATCATAAGGTAGGCAGTTCCACCTTTTTGCTGTCAATATTATTACATCGACCAGAGACGCAGTACTGGGCGGTATATGTTTTACTGCACATATTTAGTGTGCAGATTCACCAACACACCTTGGGTCCCATCATGCATTTGGAATGTGCTGAAATACTTCATAGAATGCAGCACGCATAGTTCCAGCACAGATGCAGTACAGATGCAGTACTAGTTTAAACTGCAAGCATTTCATGTGCACGCCAACACAACCTCAACATCATCTCCTACGCCGACGACACCCAGCTGATCCTCTCCCTCACCAACGACCCGCCAGCGCCAGAGCCAACCTACATGAAGGGATGACAGAAGTAGCCAAGTGGATGATGAACAACCGCCTGAAACTGAACTCGGACAAGACGGAAGTCCTCATCTTGGGACCTGCACCCTCCGCCTGGGACGACTCCTGGTGGCCCCCCACCCTGGGCAGCGCACCCAAACCAACAGACCACGCACGCAACCTGGGCTTCATCCTGGACTCCTCCCTCTCCATGACCAGACAAGTCAACGCCGTCTCCTCGTCATGCTTTAACATCCTGCGCATGCTACATAAGAACTTCCGATGGATCCCCACTGAGACCAGGAAGACGGTCACCCAGGCCCTCGTCACCAGCCGTCTGGACTACGGCAACTCCCTCTACGCCGGAACCACCGCCAAACTCCAGAAGAGACTCCAGCGGATTCAGAACGCCTCAGCTCGACTCATCCTGGACATCCAGCGTCGCAACCACATCTCCGGACACCTGAGAGATCTGCACTGGCTCCCGGTCAACAAGAGAATCACCTTCCATCTCCTCACCCACGCACACAAAGCCCTACTCAACCAAGGCCCAGGATGCCTCAACAGCCGCCTCAACTTCTACGCTCCCACACGCCAGCTTCGATCGACCGGCCACGCCCTCGCCGCCGTCCCCCGTATCCGAAGAGCCACCACAGGAGGAAGGTCCTTCTCCTACCTGGCCGCCAAGACTTGGAACTCCCTCCCGACCCACCTCCGCCTGACCCAGGACCACCTTGCCTTCAGGAAGCAGCTCAAGATCTGGCTGTTCGAGCAGTAGCGGACCCCCCTCCCCCAGCGCCTTGAGACCCCCCGGGTGAGTAGTGCGCTATATAAATGCAGTGATTGATTGATTGATTGAGATTCACCACCACACCCTACATGCCCCATCACTGTGTCTGGGATGCATATATCATGTTAGTTTTGTAACTAGGCCATGCCATCCGATACAGATTGCAAATTCTTCGTACACAAGTGAAGTTATTCTTACAACTGTTCTGTTTTGTATTTTTACATATCATGTACCTATTGAATGTACTTAGCATTGGTTAGCATTAAACACAGTTTTACTTTTGGCTTTTCATATATGCTATGCCAGTAGGTAGTTATAGTTAGGACCTATTTTCCATAGGAAATCCGCAACATTCTATTTGCAATAACTTTGGCGCCGGTTGAGAATCTTTGCGACATTTTCAAAACTGTAGGGGCGCTCTGGTCCGCTCTTTTCCTGAAAGTTTCACGGTGATTCGTGTTTTCCCCATGCAATTTTCGATAGGAAATCGCATCTACAGCCCGAACTGCTGAACGGAAATACACCAAATTTGGCAAAAAGGTAGCCCTTTGTTCAGAGTCGTGCCTTTTTGTTAAATGGTGTAAATCTGTTCAGTAGTTTTTTAAATATTAAAGGAAAAAATATATATATATCTGGGCAGAGCCTAACCACACATCTCATCGTGAGATATGATTGGCTGTCAGCACTTCATTCAAGAAGTGTTAGCAGCCATCTTAGGACCAATATACACGATAGCACCTCATTAAAATGCATTGAAGTTAATAGAAGGTTTTAAAACTTTAGTTACAATATAAATCATTTGTTGATGGTACCATACTCATTTTAGGAATTGTGGTGTGTTTAAGGTGATTTTACCATGTGAAAACGCCTTCTGCTGGGATATCATGAATTATGTTTGAGAGAAAACTATTTTTTCATGCTTTTCCCACAGAGGTTTGGAAGGTGATCTATAAACTAAACTGAGAGCATATTTTCTGTAAATTCACATTATCTTTCTCAGTCATGTGAGAATGAAGTCTGACATTCTCAGTAAAACATGTACATCCAACAAGGGCAGAGACTGTCAGTTGATTCCTTTGTGTTCTACTGCAGCTTCCCAGAGTGATGCTGTGGCATTCAGTGGTGCTGAGTGATGCTGTGGCATTCAGGGGTGCTGAGCGATGCTGTGGCATTCAGTGGTGCTGAGTGATGCTGTGGCATTCAGTGCTGCTGTGGCGTTGAGTGGTGCTGAGTGATTCTGTGGCGTTGAGTGATGCTGTGGCATTGAGTGATGCGGTGGTGCTGAGTGCTGCTGTGGTGGTGCTGAGTGATGCTGTGGTGGTGCTGAGTGGTGCTGTGGTGGTGCTGAGTGATGCTGTGGTGGTGCTGAGTGATGCTGTGGTGGTGCTGAGTGGTGCTGTGGTGGTGCTGTGGTGGTGCTGAGTGGTGCTGTGGTGGTGCTGAGTGGTGCTGTGGTGGTGCTGAGTGGTGCTGTGGTGGTGCTGTGGTGGTGCTGAGTGGTGCTGTGGTGGTGCTGAGTGGTGCTGTGGTGGTGCTGAGTGGTGCTGTGGTGGTGCTGAGTGGTGCTGTGGTGGTGCTGAGTGGTGTTGTGGTGATGCTGAGTGATGCTGTGGTGGTGCTGAGTGGTGCTGTGGTGGTGCTGAGTGGTGCTGTGGTGGTGCTGAGTGGTGCTGTGATGGTGCTTGCTGAGTGATAATGTGGTGGTGCTGTGGTGGTGCTGAGTGATGCTGTGCTGGTGCTGTGGTGGTGCTGAGTGGTGCTGTGGTGGTGCTGAGTGGTGCTGTGGTGGTGCTGAGTGGTGCTGTGGTGGTGCTGAGTACTGTGGCAACAAAATATTCAAGTGTATTTACCTGATATTCAGTAGGTCCAATTGCCTGTGAAAATGTAATGCATGTGTGAATGCAAGCGTATCTGTGTTTAGTCAGAGCACTAAAGTGTGTCTTACACAGCAGTCCAAGTGCATTTAAAAAAGTAAGGGAACTGTGATGCTGTGCACAAGGGGGGCCCCGGGCGAGTAAGCTTGTGGCACGGTCAAAGACATAGGTAAAAAACAAAATAATCTGTAACTTTTTTCAGTCTTTCACCTTCAGGTATGTACATATAAAATAAGACAGCTTAAATCTCAAATAAATAAATGCATGTTAAGTTAATCTGTGGAAACTGCACTATCGGACTTTATGACACTTCTATTATTTCATGCGCTGCAGAAGTCTGTGTCTGTGACCTGAGAGCCAGGAATTTAATCCTAGTTGGAGAACTGGAGAATAGTTAGGGGCGTAACACAGGCCGTAAACCCCTTTAAAAAGCACACACTTCCCAGCTCAGCTGGTAACTGCTTTCCAACAACACTCACAAGGAAAACATATTCTTCATCAGGATGTGTCAAGTGACTCCACTAATCAAAGCCAATGCCAGCTTCCAAGCCCCCTTTACATTTGTAGATTGACCCATTGGCCACATTTCAAGTCAAGTCAAGTCAAAATTTGTATAGCGCACTACATACCCAGAGGGTCTCAAGGCGCTTGAGGAAGGGGGGAGGTTTACTTATCGAATTTCCAGGTTTTAAGCTGTTTTCTGAAGGCTAGGTGGTTTTGGGTAAGGCGGAGGTGGATGGGAAGGGTATTCCAGGTTTTGGCCGCTAAGTAGGAGAAGGATCTTCCCCCCATGGTGGCTTTGTGGATGCGCGGAACAGCGGCGAGGGCTTGGTTGGACTAACGCAGTTGACGGGTGGGAGTGTAAAAGGAAAGGCGCGTGTTAAGACAATCAGGTCCTAGTTCGTAGAGGGCTTTGTGTGCGTGGGTGAGGAGACGGAACGTTATTCTTTTGTTGATGGGGAGCCAGTGAAGGTCTTTCAGGTGAACGGAAATGTGGTCTGTGCGGGGGATGTCTAGTATGAGTCTAGCTGAGGCGTTTTGAATGCGTTGGAGTTTTTTCTGCAGTTTTGCGGTGGTGCCGGCGTAAAGGGTGTTTCCGTAGTCCAGACGGCTTGTGACCAGTGCGTGGGTGACCGTTTTTCTTGTTTCGGTGGGGATCCAGCGAAATGTTTTTTTGAGCATGCGTAGGATGTTGAAGCAGGATGATGAGACGGCGTTGACTTGTCTGGTCATCAAGAGTGAGGAGTCCAGAATGATGCCCAGGTTTCGTGCGTGGTCCGTCAGTATGGGAGCTTTTCCTAGGGCCGTTGGCCACCAAGAGTCGTCCCAGGCGGAAGGGGAAGTTCCTAAGATGAGGACTTCCGTTTTGTCCGAGTTCAGTTTCAGACGGCTTTGCTTCATCCACTCGGCTACTTCTTTCATCCCTTCATGTAGGTTGGTTTTGGCGGTGTTTGGGTCTTTGGTGAGTGAAAGGATCAGCTGAGTGTCATCAGCGTAGGAGATGATGTTGAGGTTGTGTTGACGTGCGATGGTTGTGAGTGGGCTCATGTATACGTTGAAGAGGGTAGGGCTGAGAGAAGATCCTTGTGGGACGCCGCAGATGACTTCGGTGGCCTCTGACTTAAAAGGGGGGAGGCGTACTCTCTGAGTTCTTCCAGCGAGGAACGAGATGATCCAGTCCAATGCTTTTCCTTGAATTCCGATGTTGCTGAGGCGTTGTATAAGGGTGCTATGACAGACTGTGTCGAAGGCTGCGGAGAGGTCGAGGAGGATGAGGGCGACTGTGTCTCCGTTGTCCAGTAGTGTTCGAATGTCGTCTGTTGCGCTGGCAAGAAGGCTTGTTTAGATGTCTGCTCGCCTTTGGTTTCACAGCACAGGAGAAGCAATTCAGCTCGTGGAATTAACCTCCTGGGATGGTTATCTTTTTCCACAGAAAGTAGGGTAACTGTTTTCCTTAAATTAAAAAGGTGTGGGCAAGTCGTGCCCCTACGATCCCGTCCACTTCGACCACTGGTCTTAGCATTCCATTAAAGACACACACACACCTCTCTGACGTCTGAATACAAAGATCAAAACATAAGTGCTGTGCAGCGCAATCCTTAACAACAAAAGTTTCGTAAGTGACACTACCTCCTCCTTTAACTCTCTCATGGATAAAGTCAATGCTGCCTGGAGGGTCAAATACACTGAGAGGCCTCACAGAAACGGTTTGCCAGGGCGCTGTATATAGTTACACTGGCTGCCAGCCAAGGCGATGTGGCAAGTGGCTCAAGGGGACAGGAGCTGATGTGCTCGCATTAAAGGAACAATGCCCTCCCCCGCCCCCACTTCTGGGTAGATGAAAGGTGTCTCCTGCAGTGAACAGCTGATTGAGTGCACGGTTCGTGAGAGGAAACCGGTGATTGGTGGAAGGCAGCAGGCCTACCTAACTTTCGGAGAAGGAGAGGGAGGAACGACCCCCTCCTGCACCCCTGGGTCATTTTCAGGAGGCAGATTACAGTACTGCCCTCACATCATCCGGCAGATGGTGCCACTGTTCTGTCCACCAGTTAGGACCAAACTCCACAACACAAGATTGTAGGTTACAGTTCACTCTGGTGAAGCAACACAAGAAGAAGGCTGCTCGTACCCGAAGTAACACGTCATACCTGTGACATCAGAGGTCTATCAACTATTCTCAAGAAGCAGTGGATTGAAGAATTCTATGAGTTTCAAGTGAGGACTTGGAACATTGAACAGGTTATCATGTTGCGTTATTCAATGCAAACCAAGTCTATAATAGTAGTTACTGGCCTTACTGGAAAGGGATATTATGAACAAATGAAATTGCCAGAGCCGCCGCACCCCTCACTGTCTGTTCCTTTTCAGTGGCGCCTTCTCCAGCAATCTGAATGATTAAACTGTTCTGAGAGCGAGGACAGAGCGGTCTCATACTAACAGTTATTAAATGCATTCTGAGGGAACCGGTTGGCTGTCCAGATCTCAGCAACCCAATGAACAGACACAATTTCTTAGGCTCTTTCGAGCAGGTCTTTCTTCAATCTGAGTCTGGCATTTACGTGCATTAATTCCCCGACAGCCTTGCCGAGACACGCATACAGGGGCGGGGGATCGAATCCCTTTGAGGCACGGCCTCGCGGCCGTGAAGAAGTGTGAACAGCAGGGATGTAATTCGGAGGGGGGAGGAGAAGTGGAGAAGTGAGGCCGAGCACGCTGGGGAAACAACAGATGGCTTTGATGTGGACGCCCGAGGCAGGCGAATGGAAAGCGCATGCAGCAGGGGGTGGAGCAGATCGAAGTGAAGCTGCTGGTGGCAATGATGCGAGACAGGCGGATGGAAGCGCGTGCATGGACACATGCACTCGTCGAAATTGGCCGCCTGGTTTAGCTTTCTTGATCCAACCCTATAATTCTCCCCTATCCATTCCTTGCGGAATGGGATAGGCGAGACCTAAAAAGGGGGCATGGCCTCAGAACACCACTCTGCAACGCAGCCCCCTGGCGCATACTGGAGGTTCCTGGTGGGTTAGTTGGCCCCCAGGGACCCCCAGTATTCATGGGGAATTCATTCCCTCTCTGCAAACGTGCCAGGGGGCGCGTTTGCAGAGTGCTGCATAAAGGGGGGGGTGGCCTCCGGCACAATTCTGGTATATTTTCTTTTTTTTTTAAGAAGGCCCCCTTCTGTTTCTATTTTTTTTGCCCTGGGGACCCCATTCCCCAGGGTTTGCCCCCTAATATTTTTTTTAATGGGGTGGGGGGCTGCGTGGCCCCCCTCGTGAGGCTTCTTTTAGCCCATCCCCCGGGCCTCTGCCTCATTTTTTAAAAAACATTTGTTGTGGAGGGGGGCCACATGGCCCTCCTCATGGGCCACTTCTGACCCTGGGGGCCCCATCCCCCAGGGCCTGGCCTCTCGTTTGGGACTGTGGGTGGGTCCTCAATCCCCCCACGGTCCATGCCGGCTCCTCGCGTCCTGCGGGAGCTGGCATTGCTTTTCTACATGGGGAGCAGCTAACATGCTGCTCCCCATGTAGAAAAGCAATAGTCTTTGGTTTTTGGAAGAGAGCAGGTTTCCTGCTCTCTCTTCCAAAAACCAAAGCAGTTTGCTATGGTAGGCTCCCGCCCTACCATAGCAAACTACAGTTTCCCGGGGGTGGGCACCCCAGTACACTGCAGGAGCCGGCCCTGGGGGGTGGCGGTCCCCAGGGCACCACAAGGCTCCCTCCCAACATTTAAAAGCCCCGGGGGTGGTGATCCCCGGGGCTGGGGGGTCCATCACAGCCCCCCCAATTTAAAAATGTATTGCCCCGGGGAGGTGGCGGTCCCCAGAGCGTGTGGGGGGGCTTGAGCCCCCCACACAGGTTTTTTTTTTTTTTTTTTTTTAAAGAAGCCCTGGGGGGTGGCGGTCCCCGGGACTGCGGGGGGCCGTGAGCCCCCCGAATACGTGATGTTAAAGCCCGAGGTGGTGGCGGTCCCTGGGGCTATAACTAACTACATTGCGCCCGGGATTTGGACCCCCGGGGCTAATTGCAAATAAACCCCTTGTGAAACCCCCTGAGCAGGCCTAGGGGTCAGGGTGTTTCTACCCTGCCCCCTTTGCGTCTTTTGCACCCTTGTTTTTCAGTTTTCTTGTGCCTCGGTTCTACCGAGACACAAGATGGCTGCCAACACTTCCTGGTTTGGAGTGTTGACAGACAGTTGACAGGCAATTAGCATGCAGCTCGTGCACGTAAAGCTACGTGCATGATCCTCCGAGGATACGCGTACCCTACTTCGGCCATAGATATAGCTATGATTTTATTTTTGATTTTCTCAGGAAATACTGCACGGATTTACACCATTTACCAGAAAGCGTGATCTGTGACCCAAACTCTACATTTTTGCCAAATTTGGTGTTATTCCGTTCAGCAGTTCGGGCTGTAGCCGCGGCTAAAGGTCCCTATGGAAAATTGCATGGGGAAAACACGTTTTGGGACCCCCCTTTTTTCTCGACGAATAACCCCGAAACTTTTAGGATAGGAGCGGAGCGCCCCATCTTCTTGGAGAATTTCACGAAGATTCGTCGACCGGCGCCAAAGTTATTCCAAATAGAATGTTGCGGATTTCCTATGGAAACTAGGTCTTAACAATAACTACCTACTGGCGACCACCAGTGGGTAATATATATATATAGTACTGCATGCTTTTTTATGGGGTTAATATTCATGTTGTCTACATTGAGGCCACAATATATATGTATAATTATATTCTACCCGCAATACTCTAGCAGAAAACCTGTGTTTTTCCATGCTGCGTGGTATGGAAATAAAGGTTAATAGAGGCAAAGGTGACACTTTATTTTGAATTTACAAATAATATTACATTTATTAGAAAGCCAATTTGCATCAACCAAGGTGAATTTACCACATACTCTTATATTACACCATGATGTGTAAGCCTTTTCGCATAGGAGGGCCTAAGTCTGGTTTCCACTTTAACATTCCTAAGTGAGAAAGTTAGATTACTGTAGAGCAGTGCAATTTAGACTCTATCCTCATGTGTCACAGAAGTGCAAATTATATACGTGCAGTTGACATTATATTCACTATGTGCCTTAACTTATTAACATGTGTGACACATTTAAATGTATTATTCAAATGTATTAACTGAAGAACTAGATATTTGTATACATGTGCACTAAAGCTTAGTCTCATCATGAAGAGATGTAATTTACATTTTACACTTACCTTTCAAGTTATATTGGATTTATTTTGAAAGTTATATTGCGTATGTAAACATGTACTCGTTTTACATTTATTCCTAAAGTTACATATGCATGTTAACCATGTATTTGAAGTGCTTATTAAAATGCTTCCTAAAGTTACATATGCATGTATAACCATGAATTTGAAGTGCATATTAAAATGCTTAACCAACTTTAGCCTGAATACAGGTCTCAGTTGAAATGTATTTTGCTTTGCCTACAGGTTTTCTCCTTTCCCCTCTCATGTTTATGATCATGATATTTCTTAGCTAGAGGAAGGCTCATGATCTGTATTAGACGACTGTTAGAAAGGCTTGAGAAGAAGCTTGGTAGTGAACATGGAGAAACAATAGTCGAAAGAGGCTTCTGTTCACCATGTATTCAAAGGTATAGAGAAAGTTCAAGGATCCTAGTCCTGAATGAAGTTGCCTGTATCTGTTAACGAACAATGGAGAAGCTTTGCTTGAGGCACTGGACCTTTCCAGCCTCGTATTCAGTTCAAGTTCAAAAGACCTTTATTCGAATTCCTTAAAATTCATAAAAGTACCGAACATAATTCATCAACAAAAATAAAGTAATTAAACATACAAATAGTAATTAAGAATCGATATACATATGACGTACCCTTTTATGCAGTGACAATACAATGTGTTTTAAAAACAATATGCTAATTTCCATAGTAATGTTAACAAAGCTGATTTATCATACTCATGGGTTTTCCATCGTTTTGCGTGCTCGTATAGCCAGTCTTAAAAAAGAACTGACACGAAAAGTCAGTTCATCACTATCCAAGGCAATTAACATGTTATATGAGTCTTGAAGAGTCAGTGGTCTGGATTTTTTAAAATACGGAGTTAAAAACCATTTGATATACACAGAATAAAATTTACAGAAAAATAAAAAGTGCAAATCATCCTGAGTGCTCACGCCATCACAGGGACATGAGGTAGAATCAACACTGTGACAATGTCCTAGTGGAAATGACAACATAAATTTTACTGTTCCTGCCCTTAAACGAAACAACAATGATCTCTCCCAGCTAGTCATAGGCAGCGAGAGGTAGGGCGGCAAAGTCGGTCCACACAAACCATTGCCTATATATTTCGTTACAGTTGATTTTTGTGATTCGCTTCTGAACCTTTCATTGTTGTAAAGTGCATATAGTGCGTTCTTAACCTGAACTTTGTCCTGCGGTTCTATAGTTGTGGGATCATTAAACAAAGTTCCTCTGCCAACTTCATTCAAAGATTTTAAAACTTCAGACAACCATGGAATTCTCATTCCATGGTCGCTACTTAGACAGTCCTTTATAATATTCTGAGTAAGAGCAGCAGCTTCATTCTGCCAGATTCTGATCCAAAAGAGTGCCGGTCTTGCTCTAATAAAATCACTAATATATGGAGTGTTTAGTTCACTATGACAGATGAAGGTTGATGAGGAGATTGGTACACCCAACACTTTCCTGCAGAAGCGATTCTCCTCACTTTGGATGCATGGACTGTTTCTTGATCCCCATACCTCCGCTCCATACGTGGCAACAGGTGCGCACTGTAATTTAAAAATCTTTAAAATAGCCCTAGTGGCACCTATTTTCTTTGGGCGCGGGAGACTTAGAACAGAGTTGTTGGCTTTCGAGAACTTGCTCGTGGCGTGGGCCATATGCCCACTCCACGAGCCGTTCGCAGCGAAAACCAACCCTAAATATGGGAATTTGGGGACAGATATCAATTTATCTGTGCCTAACTGGATGGTATTAAGTTTCTTTTTGCCAGGGCCACAGGACATAATAAAAGATTTTTTAAAATTGACCTTTAAATCCAGATCCTCCATGAACTTAACAAAACTATGTACAAGCAGACGAAGGGCATTAGGAGTGCGGGCCATTAGCACCGCATCGTCTGCATATAAAAGTACTGGAAGTGGTTTCCCTGAAACAAATGGGACATCTGTGGTAACTTTTTTCAGACAGGTGGATAAGCCATTAATATAAATGATGAACAACAGGGGTGCTAAAACGCACCCCTGTCTCACCCCCCTTCCTATCTCAATGGCTCCTGATACCTCTCCGCCCATCCCGATACGTACCCGTGCTTTCAGGTCCGTATGGAGATAGGCTAGGAAATTTACCAGAGTGTCATCAAGACCATTAGTTGAGAGAATGGACCAAAGCTTTGATCTATTAACAAGATCAAAGGCGGACGAGAGGTCCATAAATGCAAGGTAAGTGGGGGAGGAGCGGGCAACACTATATTTGTCAATTATCAATTTTAAGTTTAGGCATTGCTCCACTGTTCCTACCCCACTACGGAACCCCATCTGACATGGATCTAAAAAGTCAGTGTCATTCGCCCAGTCCAGTATTCTATGAAAGATTATACGACCCAATACTTTCAAAGTATTATCCAAAAGGGAGATAGGGCGATAGTTCGCTGGATCAGACCTATCTCCCTTTTTGTAGATAGGGACAATAATACTGGTGGCCCAAGTAGTTGGCATGGCTGTTTTTGGTAAACTGTTAAAAACATTAAGAAATATGGGTGTCCACAAATCAACATCATGTTTAATGATGTCAATAGGGAGACCATCTGGTCCGGGTGCTTTATTTCCCAGACTCTCTTTTATGGCTATTCTAATTTCATGCTCTAAAATTAATAGACCCCCTGATTGGTCAGAAATAGATGGAGAATACTCCTCTTTAGGGGCTGCATAGATGTTAGAAAAATGGGTCTCCCATGCAGCACTTGTTATGTTACAACTGATTTGGGTGAGTTTCTTTCCCATTTCCCGTGTTTTTCTAACAGATGACCAGAATGGGCCGCTACCACCCAAGTTTGCGCTGATTACCAAAGAGTCCCATTGGTCGGAAAGTAAATTAGCCTTCCGTTCTGATATTGTAGCTTTGTACTGTTTCCTAGCTAACTGAACGGTTGTTTTACACCTAGGTTTCATGGAGAGAGCCTTTCTTAGTTCTCTATTTGCCAGGGAACATGCTGAATCGAACCATCTTGGCTCTTTACCTTCTATGGGTAGTGGAACAGACAAAAGGGTTTTGATGGCTGAACACAAGGATTCAAAATCAGCAATTAATTGATCATAATTATTACTTAAAACTTTACAAGAGTCAATCAAATGTGGAAATAGCAATTGTACATTTGTTAAAATAGCCTCACAATTCACCCCCCTCCATTTTAACCGCAGGCCATCAATTGATGGGGTAATGTCCCTTGCACCATTTAAATTTTCGAAAATCGGGCTTGGGGCAAGATCCAAAATTACAACCAATGGATTGTGATCGCTAAAGGGTGTTTGTAAAACAGAAGTTTCCACTATACAATCTATTAACAGTGGTGACATAAAAACGTAATCAATAGTGGAACTACTGTTCCCACCAATATATGTAGGAGCGTGATGGGAGTCATAATTATGTCCTACACTCAAAGCATCATCTAAGTCAAATTCAGTGAGTAGTTTGGATAGTTCAAAACCCCTACGCTCTGCTGGGTCAAAATAAACGTGATTAACAGATCCAGCACTCCCTGCTAATTTTGCGTTAAAATCACCCCCTATTAATATACATGACTTTTTGTCTACTGCAAGGGAACATTCCAGATTTCTTAAAACATTAGATAATGCCAAAAGGTTCTTGTTTGGTACATAATAAAAATCATTGTTATAAAAATTTATTAAATAGATTGTGGTCTTTGACTTCAATTTATACTCAAGAATCTGGATGTTGGAGTTTGCCGGACCATCATATTGCAGGTTTCCAATTGTACCACCTGCAAGAATCTTGATCCCGATGAAAAGACCACCCACCGCTCGGCCAAAACATGGTTTCGGCGATGTTAAACTAAAGCAGTGATAGCCCTCAATATACAAGTTACCAACAGCCCATGTTTCCTGAAACATAACAATATCCGCATCATTAATTATCTTAATCCATGCAGGATCCAATAATTTGGATTCTAATCCTGCAACATTCCAACTTAAGATTGTTAGCCCATGAGTATTGCGACGGTTACTTGGCCTAACCCTAGTACAGCTACTCCCTGTTTTTTCAGAAATGATATTAACAACTGCAGGTTGATTGTCGTCAACAGGCATTAGGTCCAGGATTTCTTCAGTAGCACCCATAGCCTGAGCATGTACAACCGGAACCTCTGGTATGTTAACTGTAGTTAGGCTATCAGTATCTTTTGTTGGCATTATATACAGTCAGTCCTGTTCATCTAGGTTGGAAAAATAGTCAAAACGATTATAGGTAGGGATGTTAAATGTTGACCTCGCTTCGAATGATGGTTGGAATAGATGAGGGTCAGGGGCAGGATAGGATCTATCTCTATAATGGTTAGCTTGCTGCATGTTTGGGAATTGAAAGTGGTGCGGAGGGTAACTAGGGGATACTAACATTGGCATCTGGTTTGGCATTTGGTTCCGCCAATTATTATGGCCATTCAAATGACCAAAATCCTGATTTTGTAAGAAGAGCGGCGATTTGAATCTTGCACCAAAATTCAAATCTTGAAAGGTGGTGATGGGATTGCTCTCCATGACTTGGTTCTGGGGTATCAAATGTCTATAGAAATACCCTAAGGGAAGGAGTGTAGTATTGAATTCCCGAGTTGAGGGTGGTGGGGCGCTTGCTAGTGTTTTCTCTGCCCACTGTGGGTTTTTTAAATTAATTATAACACAGTCACCCTCAAACTTTTTCCTGAGTGGGCCTATCCAGCCCACCCGCTGAGTATTGATAATTTCTCTTGCACCTTCTATTGGGAAATTGCAATTTGCAATTAACCAATGTAGGGTTTTGTTTTTAAGAGATGTGGGAATTTCTTCTTGGTCCTTCCTTAGTTTGGATACATTAACTAGAACAAGGACATAGGCCCCGCATTCAGGTGGTAAATTAATGCGGGAAGGAGCATGTCTAGATGTTTTTTGTAGTGGTTGGGCCTGGATGGAACCACCTCCAGAATTTGGGGGCTGGCCCATCATAGGGACATTTACATGTTTTGTGATATTATCCTTCCTTATTACAGGGGCTGCCTTGTTACATTTCGCTGTTGGTTGGCTGACACTTATCCCCTTCGGTGGTGCTAGGGCAGGTTTGGGTGGGTTAACTGTATTTGTAAATAATACCTGAGAGACATTCGAATCGGGACCCACTGCTGGATTAGGAGTGGGTTGACTTGTGTCTTTTGCAACGGTTACTTTAGCTAAGCTCTTAGTTGGCCTGGTTAGTTCTGCTAAATGCTTTTCTATCCGGGTGAGCCTACTTTCGATAGGGGATAGATAAATACCAAGAAGTTCACCCAGTTTTGCCAATATATAGTCATTCATTAATTCAGTAGGGTCGATCAATCTACCATCCTTTACTGCTAACCCTTCCAGGTGTTCCGTTTCTTTTCCTTTCCCAGCCTCATACTCATGGCGATTGTTAGCTGTGTCCACAGTCCTGCTTATATTTGAGTTGGGGTTGGTACTAGTTTCTTCCCCTTGGTGTTTACTGACCCTAGGGGCTTTTGACGTGGGTGCGCTTTGGTTATGTTGTAATTTTTGAATAGCGCCCTCACGTCTGCCCCTTACTTCCCTAACATTCTCTGCTGATATAATTTCAGGTGAGGGAGTCATATGTAGGTCAGGGGTCTTCTCCAAGTCTAGGCTAGTGTCTGTATCGGAATCAATCAGGGGAATGGAAGCAGATAGATTTACTTCATTGGGTATGGTATGAACATCAACACACATGTTCAGTAAAGATCTATTGTTATTAACAGCTGGAACCTGAATGGGAGTAGTAGCAGAAGCAATAAGTCCCAAGGAAGAGCGTCTTGCATGAGCAAGATCTTGTGAGACCCTACGTTCCAAAAGGGATATACCTTGATTTATGGCATCATTGGCCTTGATTATAAAATTGTCAATAGGACCTGTTTTGCTAACTTTACTACTGCCCCCGGCAGCTGCAGTTCTGCTGCGACTTCCCCGTGGAGACATACTTATTTGCGGTAGGTAGGAGAAAGTAGTAACTGTAGTTGTTATCACCTCATAAATCGAAGTGTAAGAACTACAGCAATCAATTTATAAGTTAGCAAATACCTGGTACCTAAGATAAAATATACGTGGTCCCACAGTCTGTGAAGCAACAGCAACAATAGCTGATAGTAACAGTCTGGTTTTCTCCCGATCCAATAGTCTTTAGAATGGTTGGCAAAACACAAAGTCACTCGGAGAGGACTACCAAATACCTTATGTTGATGGCAACGTTAGGGGACTGGACCCGTCCCGTCCACCTCCGGCCGCTGACGGCCTAAGACGGCCCGCCCTCTGCCCGGGCTCCGCCCGGCGCCGCCCGCGTGCGTCCCGCGGGGCGGGAGGCTCTCGGAGCTTTTGTAGCGCCTCCGGGCGCGAGGAGAAGTGTCACGCCCTCTCCGGGGCTGCTGGGAGCGGTAGTCCGCAGGTCCGCAGGTAAGTTTGCCTGGAGCCGTTTCCCTCACGGCGGCGTCAAGCTGTCCAAATGCCCCCCAGGAGCTCTCGGCGCTCGGAGCTTTTGTAGCGCCTCCGGGCGCGAGGAGAAGTGTCACGCCCTCTCCGGGGCTGCTGGGAGCGGTAGTCCGCAGGTCCGCAGGTAAGTTTGCCTGGAGCCGTTTCCCTCACGGCGGCGTCAAGCTGTCCAAATGCCCCCCAGGAGCTCTCGGCGCTCGGAGCTTTTGTAGCGCCTCCGGGCGCGAGGAGAAGTGTCACGCCCTCTCCGGGGCTGCTGGGAGCGGTAGTCCGCAGGTCCGCAGGTAAGTTTGCCTGGAGCCGTTTCCCTCACGGCGGCGTCAAGCTGTCCAAATGCCCCCCAGGAGCTCTCGGCGCTCGGAGCTTTTGTAGCGCCTCCGGGCGCGAGGAGAAGTGTCACGCCCTCTCCGGGGCTGCTGGGAGCGGTAGTCCGCAGGTCCGCAGGTAAGTTTGCCTGGAGCCGTTTCCCTCACGGCGGCGTCAAGCTGTCCAAATGCCCCCCAGGAGCTCTCGGCGCTCGGAGCTTTTGTAGCGCCTCCGGGCGCGAGGAGAAGTGTCACGCCCTCTCCGGGGCTGCTGGGAGCGGTAGTCCGCAGGTCCGCAGGTAAGTTTGCCTGGAGCCGTTTCCCTCACGGCGGCGTCAAGCTGTCCAAATGCCCCCCAGGAGCTCTCGGCGCTCGGAGCTTTTGTAGCGCCTCCGGGCGCGAGGAGAAGTGTCACGCCCTCTCCGGGGCTGCTGGGAGCGGTAGTCCGCAGGTCCGCAGGTAAGTTTGCCTGGAGCCGTTTCCCTCACGGCGGCGTCAAGCTGTCCAAATGCCCCCCAGGAGCTCTCGGCGCTCGGAGCTTTTGTAGCGCCTCCGGGCGCGAGGAGAAGTGTCACGCCCTCTCCGGGGCTGCTGGGAGCGGTAGTCCGCAGGTCCGCAGGTAAGTTTGCCTGGAGCCGTTTCCCTCACGGCGGCGTCAAGCTGTCCAAATGCCCCCCAGGAGCTCTCGGCGCTCGGAGCTTTTGTAGCGCCTCCGGGCGCGAGGAGAAGTGTCACGCCCTCTCCGGGGCTGCTGGGAGCGGTAGTCCGCAGGTCCGCAGGTAAGTTTGCCTGGAGCCGTTTCCCTCACGGCGGCGTCAAGCTGTCCAAATGCCGAAAGAGGCTTCTGTTCACCATGTATTCAAAGGTATAGAGAAAGTTCAAGGATCCTAGTCCTGAATGAAGTTGCCTGTATCTGTTAACGAACAATGGAGAAGCTTTGCTTGAGGCACTGGACCTTTCCAGCCTCGTATTTGTAAATGTGCCGTGGCGGTTTGAACATATATTTCTCCCCAAATAGTATGGATAATTTCAGTCATACAGGTGATTTCCTTGGTTAGATTCTGATGTATAAAGGAATTGCAATTGTCTTGTATTGTTTTAAAGAAGTTGCGTTATTTTCATTGACATTCTTGGTAATCCAGAAGTCATATTTTTTGGTACTGTGGAGGTGCAACAGCTGACATGTGTTTCGCCCTAAATGGTCAATTAGACCAGGGCCTTCTCAAGGCTTTATAATCATACAGAAGATCAGAAAAAAAAATTCCCCTGATACAGTACATCAATCAAAATACAGTACAAGCTGAAATTGTCGCTGCAGAGAAACAGTCCCGGATTAATCCCTTATGCTGACCGCCGTGGCGTGCTGTTCATCGTGTACCAGAACAGTAAGGTTGAGAATTGAACTTGCAACTTGATATGGTGTGAACCTGAACTGATGTCGCAAATCCATTCAAGCAGCGATCTGATTGGTCTCCGGGAGTGTGAGAGAGATAAGAATGTTCTGAATTTCTTGTTACTTTTAAATTGATGTTCTCACAGTTGTCGGTAGAGCAGATGCAGATTTCCTTTTGACTCGAAGAGGTACAGACGTCTCTGCTTACCCTATTATTGCATGTGTAAAGCTCTGTTCTAAATACTGATTTCCTTTTCTTTCAGACTTCTTATGAAGTCTGATCATGCTGACAGCTTTCTTCCCTTTTTTCAAAGGTTCACGATTTAGAGATTCTTACTAGATGACTTTGAGAATGGTTGAAACATTTTTTTAAGTGCAGGCAGTGGTCCCACGAACCACTGTCTACTCTTTAAAAATTCAAATAAAACTGTTTATTTTTTGTTTGAAACACATCCCATTTCCCTTCAAGGAAAACTGGCTGCATTAAAAAAAAAAAGATTTCTTTATTTAAAAGCAATGTCAGACATGTTGGTCTGCTGACCCCAGAAGGCTCCAATCCCTGTGATTTTTGCCATTCCCAAAGGGTCGCAAACTGAGACCTACATAATTAATATTCATGAGGTAGGTCTATTTGCAACCCACTAGGAATTGCCAAAAGTGTAAAGCGCACTTTAGCAGGGCGGCTCCTCCACAATGGCGGAGGAGCGTCGCCTCACTGGTTTAGAGCCAGCAGCTAAAAAATAAAAAGATATTTCATTATCATTTTATTTTTAAGGGGCTGTCTCAGCCAGCGTGTGCAGGGAGGGGGAGGGCCGGGGCAAAGGGAGGGAAGACGAGGAGTGCTATGCACACTCTCTAAGTGAGCATGTGAGTTTGGCCGGCCGTCTCAGGCCAACCAAACACACATGTGCACTTAGGTTTCTCTAACTCGGCTGTATTGACCAGCCACGCTGGAGAAACCCCACAAACTCCCTGAGAGGAGTGTCTTTTCAGCCCGTTCAGGCCGATCCCCGTGCTGCTCTCATAGCAGGAGTGCAGTGCAGGGAGTGGACAGGGTATCTGGGACGTAGTCCCAGTGTCTGCTGGGACAAGGAAGAAAATACACCGAGGTGCGACGCTGGTGGCAGCTGGCAGCAGTTAAGTTTAACTTTTTTAATATTTTTATTATTATTAAACTCCCTCCCACTCCCACCTGCGCTTCCTCCTCCTGTGCTCCCCCAACCCCACCACTTATTCTATGTGGCGGGCGCCGCTGCACTTTAGTACATTAATGTTTGCGATTACCAAATAGCAAAATGCTAAAATTTGATATTTTGTAATCGCATACACTAATGTTAGTACAGGTGGCCAAAGATGTAACTAAACATTACATTTATTTGTGCAGGGTAAAAAACGAATTGCCATCAGTGTGAAGAACCAACCATCATTGCATAATCAGTAGGTAGTCAGATTATAATTCTACATTTGTAACATACCTAAAATACAGACCGCACAGACGATTATGTAAAAAAATCAATTCAAACATTGAACACAGTGGGAATACGTGTGGGCATTGTACCTCCATAGCCAAACTCTACATCCTGTGTTGCCTTAATGAAATTAACAATTTAAAATTAACAATTTAAAAGAAAACGCTGGTGAGCTCTGCAAATCATAGCTCGTAATTGCTGTCATTGTCCCGGAAAGCTCTCCTGAGCTGATGATTGATACCTAAAGGCCTGCCTTCTGACCCGTGACTCACCTTGCTGCTTGCTGCAGTGTTAATGTCACATTCCTAATCGCGCATAGCTTCTTACCTGGATAAACACATAATCCTCTCGGGGTTGTATATATATATATATATATATATATATATATATATATATATATATATATATATATATATATATATATATATATATATATATACACATACATATATCTAAATGCATATGCATATATGTATATGCATATATAAATATATATTTGTGCATATGCATATATGTATATGCATATATAAATATATATTTGTGCATATGTGTGCGTGTAGAGAGATGGTAGAGAGGTAGAGGTGTAGAGGTAGAGAGGTAGAGGTAGAGAGGTAGAGAGTAGTAGTGAGAGAGGTAGAGAGAGGTAGAGAGTAGAGAGTGACTAATAGAGAGTAGAGAGTGAGTAGTAGAGAGTAGTAGAGCGCAGTAGAGAGTAGTAGAGAGTGAGAAATAGAGAGTGAGTAGTAGAGAGTAGTAGAGAGTGAGTAGTAGAGTGAGTAGTATTTGTACAGTACTATGACTTTGCATGGACAATTTGCACATTCCCGCTTTTCTATTGTAAAATGAATTTTATCTAATTGGGCTCATTTACGCATTTGGGTGTCCGTACTGGCACTCTCAGCATTGGGCGTCCATCAGCTTTTATGCATGTGAAACAACGCTTATAGATAGATACTACTCTTGGCATTTTAGTTTATCAATAATGTTTACATGTGCTGTTTGTTTTATAGTAATTCACATTTGTCAATATGTGGAGCAATTATGAAAATAACTGTGGCGCTTGATATTAGTATCTCATGTGTTTTTGTTGTTGTATGCACCGTGCTAAGATGGCACCCACAATATGATCTGCAAGCTGAGTGCATGCATTGATAGTCCTTCGACTCTGTTTACTATTCACCACTGTGGTTTGGCACGAAATGTGAAGTCCTTTGTTTTAAAAACACTGTGTATGCTATTTGTTGATTATCAGTGAGCAAGGGCACGGACGTGCCAGAAACGCGTTTGATGACATTGTTTTTCACCCATGAGTTGATGAAATAAATAGCAATTTGAAGAAGCTTGCCTCTGGAGTGCTATTTTGCTGTCTGCGTGCTTTTCTGTTCGGTCAGCACATTTAAGACGGGCTGGATCTACATATATATATATATATATGTGCATATGTGTGTGTGTAGAGAGAGGTAGAGAGGTAGAGGCGTGGAGGTAGAGGTAGAGGTAGAGAGGTAGAGGTAGAGAGGTAGAGGTAGAGAGGTAGAGAGTAGTAGTGAGAGAGGTAGAGAGAGGTAGAGAGGTAGAGAGTAGAGAGTGAGTAATAGAGAGTAGAGAGTGAGTAGTAGAGAGTAGTAGAGCGTAGTAGAGAGTAGTAGAAAGAGTAGCAGAGAGTGAGTAGTAAAGAGTAGTAGAGTGAGTAGTAGAGAGTGAGTAGTAGAGAGTGAGAAGTAGAGAGTGAGTAGTAGAGAGTAGTAGAGAGTGAGTAGTAGAGTGAGTAGTAGAGTAGTAAAGAGTGAGTAGTAGAGCGTGAGTAGTAGAGTGAGTAGTAGAGAGTAGTAGAGAGTGAGTAGTAGAGAGTAGTAGAGAGTGAGTAGCAGGGAGTAGTAGAGAGTGAGTAGTAGAGAGTGAGCAGTAGATGGTGAGTAGCAGAGAGAGAGAGTAGTAGAGAGTAAGTAGTAGAGAGTAAGTAGTAGATAGTAGTAGAGAGTGAATAGTAGAGAGAGAGTAGTAGAGAGTGAGTAGTAGAGAGTGAGAAGTAGAGAGTAGTAGAGAGTGAGTAGTAGAGAGTAGTAGAGTAGTGGAGAGTGAGTAGCAGAGAGTAGTAGAGAGTGAGTAATAGAGAGTAGTAGAGAGTGAATAGTAGAGTAGTAGAGAGTAATCGGTCAGTGTCAGTCAGCCAGTGTCAGTCAGCCAGTGTCAGTCAGTCAGTCAGTCAGTCAGTGGCAGTCAATCAGTGTCAGTCAGTGTCAGTCAATCTGTGTCAGTCAGTGTCAGTCAGTCAGTGTCAGTCAATCATTGTCAGTCAGTCAGTCAGTGTCAGTGTCAGTCAATCAGTGTCAGTCAGTGTCAATCAGTCAGTGTCACTCAGTCAGTGTCACTCAGTCAGTATCAACTAGAGCAGCTCTGCTGACCTGGTTCTCTCCCTGTAAAACAGCTCTGCTGACCTGGTTTCTCTGGCTCTACAACAGGTCTGCTGACCTGGTTCTCTGGCTCTAGAGCAGCTCTGCTGATCTAGTTCTTAGGCTACAGAGCAGCTCTGCTGATTGGGTTCTGTGGCTCTACAACAGCTCTGCTGACCTGGTTCTCTGGCTCTAAAGCAGTTCTGCTAACATGGTTCCCTGGCTCTAGAGCAGCTCCACTGGCCTGGTTCTCTCCCTCTAGAGCAGCTCTGCTGACCTGGTTCTCTCCCTCTAAAGCAGCTCTACTGACCTGGTTTCTCTGGCTCTACTGACCTGGTTCTCTGGCTCTAGAGCAGCTCTGCTGACCAGGTTCTTAGGCTCTAGAGCAGCTCTGCTGACCTGGTTTCTGGCTCTAAAGCAGCTCTGCTGACCTGGTTCTATGGCTTTAAATCAGCTCTGCTGACTTGGTTCTCTGGCTCTAGAGCTGCTCTGCTGACCTGGTTCTCTGGCGCTAAAGCAGCTCTGTTGACCTGGTTCTCTGGCTCTAAAGCAGCTTTTCTGGCCTGCTGTTCTGGCTCTAAAGCAGCTCTGCTGACCTGGTTCTCTCCCTCTAAAGCAGCTCTGCTGACCTGGTTTCTCTGGCTCTACAGCAGCTCTGCTGACCTGGTTCTCTGGCTCTAAAGCAGCTCCGCTGACCCGGTTCTATGGCCCCTTCCTGCACAAAAACAATCTCCACACGACACAGATATTCTTGCACCATGGTGCAAGGGTTCCTGTGTTACCACTTGGCTGCAGTTTGTGCAGCAGTGCAGAGGGAAGCACAGAGATGAAACATATTCATGTACATATGTCACATCCCTGTGCTTCGGAAGTGCCACAGTGCAGTGCAGCTAAAGAGCTTGCAGTGTCACGCTGCAGTACTTCCTCATAAAACTTCACCTCTAAATTCACCATACACTACTAATGCATTCTTTCAGTCAATCATGCTGTATACATATATTCAACCGAACTTTCACACATTACCTTGCAATTAAAGTTCTTTCTTTAACCAGATAAGGTAGTTCTGATAAGAACTTTTTTTCTTCTTTTTTCCTTTGTATTTTTTTTTCCTTTTGAACAATTTTTTATTTTTTTGGGTGTTTGTTTCAAAAAATGTACAAAAAAGAACGAATAAAACAGGAAACTTTTGGAATTACTTATCATTCCAAAAACAAAAACCCCCCAAGATTAACAGCGATGGTTGCGTTGGGCAGCGCAAACTGCATCCACCAACTACTCACGAAGCATATGTTTCTTACACTTCACGCAGTGTTGCTCGAGAAAGGCGAATTCGGGCCTAATGTCCTTTGCAGGTGTTCCTGAGGATGCTACAGACGTACTTGACGCAGCAGGTGAGGGGTTCAAAGCAGCTCGCCTCATTTCCTCCCGAGCAAGATTGAAAGGATGTTTGGTCCGGAGATGCTTGTACACAGAAGCAGTGCAACAAGAGTATTTTTTTTCAATGCCTCTTGACAAGACTCGGTCCCAAATTTTGCACGTCACCTTTCTCGCATTTACTTTCTTCTCTCCAGGTGGAAAAGTGAAGAATTTACACACAACAGATTCCGGCCTCTGTGGAAGTGGTGCCTCCGGCAAGAATTCTTCTTCAGAAGATACTTCCTCCTGCTGCTTTCCAGAAGCCATTTTATTTGATATTTTTTGAAAAACACGAAAAAAAACAAGCAAAAAGGGTTCTTGTAGGAAAAGAGATGTATCTCTAAAGATGCTCCAACAAGAATGATTAAAATGGGTCGGGTCCTTCAATAGTTACTGTGGGAAATGTTATGAACCAATGAAATCTTTTTTTTTAAGTCACACGGGACCAGCGCACTCTGAGCTCACGATGCACGCACCCGACTTCGCGAAAATATATTTAAAAATAGTATACGGTTATTATAAGTACAAATATAATATTTTTATGTATATCTTAGATAATCTCTTGCCCTAATATGTATATTAAAGACACATACATATCATTTTAGAACATAACATTTTTTTGCGGGATTTTCACACCCAGCGCGCCCCAGCACGTATTTGACGTCACTTGGGACCCCCCACCGCACAAGCGTCTCGTACTGTAATGCGCATGTGTCGCGGGAGTCGCGGACTTGTCGCATACCAATCGCTCACATCAGGTTATATTAAATATATATGATGTAACTCAAAAACACGCAGCCATCGCACACCGTACGAGGATCCTTCATGACTTTTCTAAAATGGCGGCTACAATCCGCGCACCCACTGTGATGTGTACGCTTTGGGTGCGCGACTCCAAAACAATTTTGAAAACATTTTTTTTAAGAAAACAATATAAATATATTAAAATAAAAAATGAAAACAAAAATTTCCTCAATATTTCAGTTTGAATTAAAAACATTTTTTTTGCAATAATCAGAAAAATATATATTGTTATTTAATGAATACAATATTTATAAATAAACAGTTAAAAAACTGTAGAAAATCTGTACAAAAATAGGTATAACTACTATCACACTTAAAAATTAGCATTTAAATAACCTTTGAAATTCACTGAAAAAAGCCATAGATTTCAGAGACGTTATAGTTAGAAATTAGCATTTAAAAAAGCTTACAAATTCACTGATGCCATCAGTGATGTCATTTGAGATGTCATCAGTGATGATGCAATATGTGACATCATAGGCAGTGCATTGCGGTCGCGCGAGTTATAGTTAGCAGAACTAACTATAACGGAGGAATTTCTATGGTTTTGTATGAGTGAAATGGCCAGCTAACTATTACACTCCTGAAACCTATGTTTTTTCTGTGAATTTCTAAGGCTTTTTAAATGCTAATTTCTAACTAGAACGTCTCTGAAACCTATGTTTTTTTCAGTGAATATATACATATATATATATATATATATACATATATATATATATATATATATATATATATATATATATATATTCGGTATGTTGTCGTCCCATCAACCAATTGTACGGAAAAGACGAGGCAAGCCCAATTTCTCGTGCGTGAAGATTTATTTCAAACCCAACACCATTCTGCCATGACGCGTTTCGGCCTGGCGAGGCCTTGATCACATGACAGCGTCAAGGAGGCGGAATAGCAAATTTAAAGTGCACTGTGCCATTGAAAGTCGTAGACATAAAGAAAATACTTCATGACTTAGTGTCTTGACACAAACTAAAGTGCGTAGCAATCGTTATAATCACAATTAGCAGCTTTTGCACATTATTTACACAATGTAAAATATAATTGATTTACATTTGCACTTAAGAATAATAATAAAACATAATAAATATTATTCTAAAATGTTTTAAAAATATAAATATTCACTATCATTGCAAATGCAAAAAACTAAGCTTCCCTACAACCAAGGTAAAAAGCGTATGTAAACTACGGTTGATCATTGCTTAATATCAACGTATCCAACTAGTTTTAAAACCGCATATTTACAGGGAGGCTCAAACCAATTCCGTCACTACTACAGATGTGACCAGAAGGTCTATATATATCCCAACACTTCAGGTTAGCACAAAGAGGAGAGCCCCAGGAAGCTTCGAATTTCGTTCTTTATTTAGACGTTAAAAAACTTGCCAGCAGTCTTTACACAAAACATAGTCTTCACTTTCAGTGCTGTGCCATGCCAGACGCGTTTCTGGATCGAAATCCCTTCTTCAGTGGCAGCCCAAACAGGAATGCAAGCATCGCGTTAGAATTGCGCTATTTCAAACACCCGACCTAGTGGGCCTGGCATCTTCGCAATGCCTCATGGTGTCTGTAGTCTTTTGAAACCCCAGTGGGTGCGATGCTCAATCCTGGTAATTACAAGCAAAATGTCAATTTCCAAGTGGGTTGAAGCGCTGGGCTCTGTATGACGACTGCCCTGCTTTGCAGTTTTCCACGATAAACGTGCGAGCTGCAGCCCTGAAATGCAACTCTCACCGCTTCCGTCTCAAACTCCTTGACTTCAAACAGAGTCAAGGACCGACCCGCTGCAGCAGTTGGCTCCTCCTCGAGGCGTGCAAAGCCCCACATATCCCAACACTTCAGGTTAGCACAAAGAGGAGAGCCCCAGGAGGCTTCGAATTTCGTTCTTTATTTAGACGTTAAAAAACTTGCCAGCAGTCTTTACACAAAACATAGTCTTCACTTTCAGTGCTGTGCCATGCCAGACGCGTTTCTGGATCGAAATCCCTTCTTCAGTGGCAGCCCAAACAGGAATGTGGGGCTTTGCACGCCTCGAGCTGCAGCGGGTTGGTCCTTGACTCTGTTTGAAGTCAAGGAGTTTGAGACGGAAGCGGTGAGAGTTGCATTTCATTTGTAGAAGGGGTTGGTTTTCTAGAATTTGTGGCAGCGCTCTGCCCTAAATGGAAGGTTCCTAGCCGGCTCTATTTTGCCAGAGTTGCGGTTCCAGCACTACATGAAGATGTGCTGGAGGTGATTGGGGCAGCTTTGCAGAAGAGTGCTGTTCACACTATACATCTGACAACAGACATGTGGACCAGTGGCGCAGGCACTGATTACATGTGCATCACTGCACAATGGGTCTCTTTTTCAGGGGTTAATAATAATAATAATAATAATATGAAATTTGTAACGCGCTCAGCTTACCCGGGGGCATCCCGGCTCAAACGCAGGTGTTGACCCGGACCAAGTTTTCAAAGCTGCTCGGAAACATTCAACACTAGCCATGTTTGGTTTGGAGAAACGTCACACAGCACAAAACATTTTGGATGAGTTTAACACAAATGTCCTTGACTGGCTGTCCCCAAAAAAATGCCAGATTGGTTATGTTTCCACGGATAATGGCTCCAATGTAGTTAAGGCCATGGAGCTGGGTCACTATTTCAGAGTGCCGTGTTTGGCGCACTGTATAAACCTGGTTGTCAAAAAATTCTTGAGTGATAAAGAGAGTCCAGCGTACGAGGTAGTGGAGACCTGCCAAAAAATGTGCAACCATTTCAGCCATTCTTTTAAGGCCCGGAAGCATCTGAGGAGCCTGCTACATGACCGTCGAATGCCAGTGAAAGCACTCATCCAGGAGGAGGCAAAACACGTTGGAAATCAACCTTCTACATGCTTGAGCGTCTGTATGAGCAGTATACGGTACTCGATCAATATTTCTTAACACAGGGTACAGCTCAGAAGGACCTGAGGATGGGTGCGGAGCAATGGCACATAGTTAAAAGCCTGACACGCATGCTTCGTCCTTTTGAGGTCTTCACGCGTGCAGTCAGCAAGGAGGACTGTAATTTGGGAAAAGCTATCCCATTGTTGTACATGCTGGAGCACCAACTGAAGGAGGTGTGTTCTGTGTTTCAAAAAGATGAAAAAAACAAAGACCCTTTTGTTTTGGCGGAGAAATTTTTAGAGCGCCTATGTGGTGATGAACGTCTTAAAATGATCCACTCAGAACAGCATTACATTTGTGCTACTATTCTGGATCCACGCTACAAAAAGGCGCTGGCAGGCCAAGCATTCTTTCCTTTTGATGATGAACATGTTCCAAAGTACAAACGTTGGCTAGCCTTGTCAGCCAAGAGGTTTGAAAGAGAACAGCAGAAAATTGAAGGAAAAGGCAGTACATCAGCATCAGCAGGCCATCCCCAGTCAAAACAATCCACTTCTGCACCTGTGGCTGTGGCACAAGTGACCTCTCAGCCGTTAAAGACACCGGCAACCGGATCATCTGCACCAGACACAACAGAAACATTGGAGGCTGAAGAGGATTGCCTAGCTCGGCTTGGGTTTGGTATTCAAAAGGTCACAGGCACAGCAACAGCTAAGCAAAGTGGAGGAACCTTGGATGAGGACCTTGAGTCGATGGTGAAGGACTATCTGAATGACTCAACAGAGGTCTATGTTAATGCTGACCCATTGGCGTATTGGCATGGGAAAAAAGAATTGTGGCCACAGCTCTCCAACCTGGCTTTAAACTACTTGTCTTGCCCACTCGCAAGCGTGTCTTCTGAACGTGTTTTCAGTGCTGCTGGTGCCATTGTAACTTACAAAAAGGAGCCGCCTCTCGCCCAAAAATGTGGAGAGGTTAACAATGATCAAGATGAATCAGCACCTCCTACCACCAGATTACAGAGTACGAGAAAGCGCGCCGTATGAAGACGAGGTGGACAGCAACGTAGATGAGGGAATTTCTACTCTGTCAGGTGACACTGAGCTCACCCTGCCTGAATTCGCAGAGTATGAAGACAAAGCCTTATTCTTATTCCTGGACCTTAACACCGAGCCCTGAAAATGAGACAATGAATCAATAACTTTCTCTTTCGTCCTTATTCACTTTCATTCCTGTGTGTCTGTCTTTCTTTGTTGTGCACAGTTAATATAATTCAAACTTTAATCACCTAATCACAAAAACAAGCCCATCAGCAGAACTGTCTTCACTTGTTTGCTTATTGATTTGAAGGTGCCGCAGTCTGCATTCCTCAGGTTCACAAGTTCAGAAGAACATGCTCCTCTATCCTCCTCCTCCAGACTCCTATTTCCATCAAAGCAGAGGGCTGGATTACGCCCAATGAAGAAAGACTCAGCACTTGTGGGGGTGTTCTACTTCTTTGCGGGTGAGTTGACGGGTCTGGGGCCATTGCTGGGAAGCTCCAATACCGGATAAAAGTGGTTTGGACCAAATCGGAGGCAGAATTATTTTTGTGTTTTTGCTGACTTGCTTGCCTTTGAGGTGCTATTTGGGGGGGTTCCGGCTGTTTGTGGGTGAGTTTCGGGGTCTGGGAGCATTACTGGGACAGTCTAATCTTGATTGCATTTGCTTTTCAGGAAATCCGTTGTGGTAAACCGGAGTTATGGCCTGGCTACACAGCGCGTTTGGACTGAAGGCCGAGAAATATTGTAAGTATGAGATTTTGCTTTTGGGCTGTTTGGGGGTGTTGTGCTTTTTGGCGGGTGGGTTGGCGGGTCTTGGGGCATTCCTGGGAAGGTCTAATACCGGATAGAAGTGGTTGGGACAAAATCCACGCTGATTTTTTTTGTTGCTATTTCTGACATTTTGCTCAATGTAGCGTTTTCGGGGGCCTGTTTGGGGGGCTTCCAGGTGTTTGTGGGTGGGTTTCAGGGTCTGGGAGCACTGCTGGGTATGGATACTTTACTTTGCAAGAGGTTTGAAGCAAATCCATGGTGGCAGAGGGGAGTTAGGGCCTAGCTGCAGAGCGCGCGCGGAGTGTTTTGGGAAATTGGCAAAAAAATGACTAACGGGCATATGCATCAACATTCGGTAATACACGTCGGTAATAGCGAAAAATACCGTATCGCTATTAAGGACATGCAAACCGCGATGCATCAAACAAATCGGTAAAAATTACCGATTCAGTAAAAATCGATATAAAATAGCGAAAGTACACCCGCACGAGTAGCAAATAGCGAGTTAGCTAATACCGATTCGGTATTAGTGAATCCGGTATTAGCGATTTCGGTAATAGCGAAAACGGGCAAATTACGCGACGCTTCGGAAGCGGTCCGATGACATCACAACCAGGAAGTAGGACAGCCACGCTGCATTCTGTGCTCGGAGTTGCACTGAGGAGGAGGCAGAGCACAGGAGCTGAGGACCAACACTGAACCTGTAGCAAGCAGGACAAGGCAAGCAGGACAAGATGGAGAAGGAGGCCCCCCAGCAGGGAAAGGACACACACCGAAAGCGCAAAAGGAAGTTTTCTGATAAGGAGCTGGAAATCCTCATCGAGTGTGTGACCAGCAACAATGACAGACTGTTTGGCAAATTGTCCCTGAAGGTGCCAGAGGCAGAAAAACGCAAGATGTGGCTGCTCATCAAGGACAAGGTAAATGCCTGCGGAGTCACCCACCGCAGCATCGACGACCTAAAAAAACTGTGGTATGACCTAAGGAAGAGGGCCAAGGAGAAGATTGCGCAGAGGGTCAAGGATGCTGCTGGCACAGGAGGGGGCACAGCCAACGTGACACCAAACACTGCCCTGGAGGATCTAGTGGAGTCCACCATAGAACCGGAGGCTGCTGTGGGGGTCACAAGTCTGGACACCTCTGGTGCTGCGGAAGGAGGACAAGGTAAGAAGCATGGCAGCATAACTATGCAGCGTGTACTAAGTCCCTGCCCAATCCCCCATGCCAGACCCAGTGCCCATGTAGTGTTGCCCTAAACACATACCCTCACCAATGTGTTGCACCATGGGAGTTGTAGTCCGTACATGAATGGGTGCATGCCAGAACACAGAGATGAATTCAGCAGCAAAGGGCCAATTGTCAGACTGAAAATGTTATTTATTGTGAGATGCCACTGCTATTAGCACATACTATACCATGATTATAACTATGCACTGTTTCACACACAGATGAATCCCCCGACGATTCAGACGACAGTGCCCGCCTCGTCATATCTGAGACGCCAGTGTTGTCAGAAGCCGAGTGCTCACATGGAGCTGAAGCCATGTCCTCCCCTTCACCACCACGGCGGTCGACACCTCCACCATCCCTGCGGTCCAAGGCACCACCACCACCACCACCACCAACCTCGCGGTCTAAGACACCACCACCACCACCACCAACCTCGCGGTCCAAGACACCACCACCACCACCACCACCACCACCAGTGCGGGCCACTCCGCAGAGCCGCAGAGCTCCCTCCCTCCCTGCCCCTGATGGAATCTGATCACAGTTCAGCACCCCCAAATGTTCCACGCCAGGCTGTCGTCACTCCAACCAGCCAAACATCATCACAACAGCGCATCAGGCAGAGGGCTGTGAACCCGGCTCGTGGTGCTGCAAGACTAGTCGATCTGTCCGGAGGGTACGGAGTTGTGGAGACCCGGATGCTGCGTGTCCAGCGCCTGCAGGGGAGACACATGGGTGCCATGAAACTCTCCATGACCAAGCTATGCAACAAACTTAGCACCATGACAGACGCTATGCGTGAGCACACCACTGCCGTAGCTGCCGGCAACAATGACATTAAGCTGTGCCTGCAAGAACTCACACATGCCGTAGTGGCAGGCCAAAAGAGTGGGCGGCGACGTCACAGGCAGATCATGCTGGCAGTGACTTCAACCAACAAGGCCATCAATAAGCTCTGCAACAGCACGGCTGTGCTGTCCCGCAGGTCCGTGTCCCTGCAAGTGGACCTAGGTCATTACTGTGGGGATGTGGCAAAGGCCCTTGAGAGGGTGACCACCGCAGTGGAGCAAATGCAGCCTGGGTCAGCCAGTGTCAGCGTACTGGGGGCGGAAGAGGGGAGTGAGGCAGCCTCCAGTGTCAGCAGCGTCTCCCTATCGGACACCAGCGGGAGGAGGCGCAGTGGCCGCAATGCAACTGCCACAGACTCCCATCGAGTAGAAGCCGAGGAGTCACATGACAAGAGACTGGGGGTACGCGGCAAACGGAAGTGAACATGTGACAAAGTTACACTGTCCTTGGTGACGTAACCATGGCCAGACTTAAGTGCCGCACGCATCACCCGTTCTGAGTACGGACAATTAAAGTTTGACTTTAACTGCAGCAGCAGCATGTTTTTGTTTGGTTTCTCTGCACCACTCAGGTGTCCATGCCCATTAAACCCTTGCAAATCGAGACCTGTTGTCAAGTCTCTCTCTTACCTGTCTCAGAAATGATTCAGTGTGATGTATGTCCGCCTCCGTTGCCCTTCAGCTGTGTTGGGCACATGCGCCTGTCGGTGTTGGGGGGGTGGTTGCTGTGCAGGTAGTTCATCCTCTCCGTCCACCTCTATGGGTATCCCCCTGCGTGTGGCGATGTTGTCAGGATGGCACACACAGCAATGATCTGGCAGCAGGTCACTGGGTCGTACTGCAAGGCACCTCCAGTCTTGTGCAGTATACGGAAGCGGCTCTTGAGGATGCCGAATGTACGCTCAACCACATTCCTTGTGCTGATGTGTGCTCTGTTGTAGCGCTGCTCTTGTGGTGTCGCAGGGTTCAGGTAGGGAGTGAGTAGATATTCACGCAATGCGTATGCGCTGTCACCTGCAGGATGGGGAGAGAATGGTCATCAGCATGATTTTAAATATACATGTGGGGATGGAGTGGGTGGAGAGTACGATGATGCATCAATATGTACCTAGTAGGTGTCCCTCTCCGAATTCACCGTTGATCAGGTGCCTGTGGAGGCCACAGTGACGGAATATGTAAGCGTTGTGTGTGCTCCCGGGGAATTGGGCTACAAGGTCCGTAATGATGTACTTGGCATTGCACACCACCTGCACATTTATAGAGTGATATGACTTCCGGCTGCGGAAAATGTATTCCGTGGCTGATGGAGGACAGATGGGGACATGCGTGCAGTCAACACACCCTATGACATGGGGGAATTGTGCCACCTGGTAGGATTCCCGTTTGGTGCGGGTCAGCTGCTGGGGGGTTGTGGGGAAGGTGATGTGGCGATTAATTAATGTCAGCATGGCCTCTAGGAACCGGTGGAAGAAGCGTGATAAGGCGATTTGCGACACGCCTCCAGTCTCAGCTATTACCCCCTGGAAGCTTCCAGATGCAAGCAGGTGCAGGCAGCATAGGACCTGCACATGGGCTGGTATGGCGTTGGTCCTACGGGTCTCGTGCTGCAGTAATGGTTCCAGGTCTGCTATTAGGCGCATTATCATGGCACGGTTCAGTCTATACTTGTCGTAGACCTGTTCCTCGGTCTGCCCCAGCAAAGTGATGCGCACCCTGAAGATCCTGTCCTGGATCATCCTCCTGCGCTGGGCCTGGGCGTTGATCCTCCTCCTCCTAGCAAGCACGTACAGGGCAGCTATTTTGGTAGACATGTGGGGTTTCCCAGGGCTTTTTTGAAGGGTTACTGATTGTGAGCACCTGCAGTTGGGGGTTGTAATTTTTTTTCTGTCCTTCCGTTTACTTTACCTCCTGCTTGTGATTCCCCTTAATTTGCTCATGCTAAATAGCGATTTTAGGGTTTTTCGGTATTAGCGAGTTTTCATGCATACCATTGCGATTCTTTATTACCGATTCGGTATTACCGAGGGCCGCTTTGGGGTTCGGTAATTCCGCGGGGGGTTATTAGCGATTCTTTATTTTTTGACGATTCATTGTTTGATGCATGCCATTTTCTGGTTTTGCGTTCGGTATCGGCCTGTTTTACCGAATCGCTGTTTTACCGGGAGGTATTTCCGTTGATGCATCTGCCAGATTGTCCCCATTTTTGTACTTTTGCTCTTTGGCTGTTTGGGGGTCTTCTACTCGTTTTCTCCTGGGTTGACGGCTCTGGGGCCATTGCTGGGAAGCTCTAATACCGGATAAAAGTGGTTTGGACCAAATCGGAGGCAAATTTTTTTGTGTGTTTTTGCTGACTTGCTTGCCTTTGAGGAGCTCTTTGGGGGGGTTCCGGCTGTTTGTGGGTGGGTTTCGGGGTCTGGGAGCACTGCTGGGACACTCTAATCTTGATTGCATTTGCTTTTCAGGAAATCCGTGGTGGTAAACTGGAGTTATGGCCTAGCTACACAGCGCGTTTGGACCGAAGGCCGAGAAATATTGTAAGTATGAGATTTTGCTTTTGGGCTGTTTGGGGGTGTTGTGCTTTTTGGCGGGTGGGTTGGCGGGTCTTGGGGCATTCCTGGGAAGGTCTAATACTGGATAGAAGTGGTTGGGACAAAATCCAGGCTGATTTTTTTTGTTGCTATTTCTGAAATTTTGCTCAATGTAGCGTTTTCGGGGGCCTGTTTGGGGGGCTTCCTGGTGTTTGTGGGTGGGTTTCGGGGTCTGGAAACACTGCTGGGACACTCTAATCTTGATTGCATTTGCTTTTCAGGAAATCCGTGGTGGTAAACTGGAGTTGTGGCCTAGCTACACAGCGCGTTTGGACCGAAGGCCGAGAAATATTGTAAGTATGAGATTTTGCTTTTGGGCTGTTTGGGGGTGTTGTGCTTTTTGGCAGGTGGGTTGGCGGGTCTTGGGGCATTCCTGGGAAGGTCTAATACCGGATAGAAGTGGTTGGGACAAAATCCATAAGGAAAACTCTTTTGGCACTTTTTGTAACTTAGGGTTCGTTAGGGTTAGCCCCAGCAGCAGGATTGCATGTGTTTTGGGGTGTTCTAGATTTTTGCAACTGAGTTCTGGGGTCTTAGAGCACTCGTGAGAATGTGTAATTTTGGTTGCAAGTCATTTGAAGAAAATGCATGGTAGGAAAGGGGGGATTTGGCATAGTTAAAGAAAGCCTCTGCCACTATTCTTAACTTAGGGCTCGTTAGGGTTAGCACTAGCAGTTTTTCTATTGCATGTGTTTGGGTGGGGGGGTTTTCGAGTCTAGGAGCAATGCTGGCTATGGATACTTTTGCTTGCTTGCAAGTGGTTTGAATACAATCCACAGTGGGTAAGGGGGTATTTGGGCCTACTTTTACTTTTGAAGTACTTTTTGTCACCAGTTTTCTGCTAGGCCTCGTTTTTTGAGATCTGATTGGGGGTCTTCTACATTTTTGCAACTGGCTTTAGTAAGGGTCTGGGTGGAAGCACTGCTGGGAAGGTCTAATTTTGCTCTAAAACACAGTTTACAGTACACCTAGCTTGAGGGGAAAGATCCGCTAAATTAATTCGCCCATACTTATTTATCCTTGAAAAGGTGACTCAGACAGAGTACGCACTTTCAAAAATGTTGTACTGTCTATTAGGAAAATCAAAGTGTGACTTTTTGCACTACACAGCGTACATACCTTATATTTATTTATCAGTGCTGTTTTTCGTTCAATAATTACAGGCCGGGTTTCAGTCTGCAATGGGGAAAAAAGGATGGAGTCAGGCTTCACATTAGCGAGCCGCAATTCAGAATCCGCCAGGCAGGCAGTGTACAGGGTGTCTTCTGGTCACCAACATTGATGGACGAAGCGTCAGCTGGAATGGAGGAATGCCGCTAATAAGAGGAATTGTTTGCTGCATGCAACTTACTTACCAAATTCAACAGGACTACTACAACAATACAGATACAGTATCCATTATTTTATTCAATGAGTGTGTGTGACTGCATTTCTTGGATCTCTCTCTGCTTCTAAATTGATCCTACAGCCATTCTATATGTTTTACTTCGGCTATTTTTTTTACCTAATTTAATGTAGCCCTGTACTGTCGCATTCTGGCATTCACGGTTGTCGAAAATACTACTTACTTTTCTGTAACAATGCATTCAGTAGTGCATGCACTTCCTTTATGTCGCGTAAAAGATTTATGGTTAGCTTTGTAACTAAAAATGTCTTTATGTTCAATTATTGTTTGTCCATGCTGTGCTTTTTTTTTCTCTCAACAAAACCTGCCCAAAAAGAAACTCCCATTCCTATCCATTTTACAAACCCTAACCCTCTTCCCTCGGGTTGTGTGGTTTTGCTTGATGTGTGACTAACTGACATCAATAATTCCACACACTTGCTGGGGAGGATAAGGTCGTAGCAACAGGCTGGTGAAGGAATCCGAGGATATATTCTAGACTTACTCAGCTTCAGTACTTTTTCTTGTAGTATTAGCCAATGTCAAAGAAATCCTACGCAAGTACAAGTTATACTATAAATACTTTACCATTTGTTAGGCTACATTGTGGCACTGTTGTAGTCTAGTGTACTGTCACCTGCTATATTCTCTATCGTACCGTTGTAATGCTACAGTAAGGACAAACCAGGTTTCATTTTCTTTTTTTCCATAGCCATGCAACTGCCACTGTGTCACACCACTAGTACCACCACAAGGAGGAGGAAATTTCAGCCGCCCTGGATTGCACCCTTAATCGCCATTTCCTGTGGAGCCAGCCCTGGGCCTAGCCCTACTTTCAAACAGAAATTACAGGTAAGATAAGCGTTTGGTTGGAGGTAGTATAATGGAGTATTAGGAGAGACGAGAGATTGACGGTAGTACTACTAAAGTCCTAGGACTATTCAGGAAAACAAACTTACTGTTAAACCCCCACCCACCAGACTCAAAAGCAGTAAAAAACAGGTATGGTCAGATAAAGTTTCAAAAAGTATATCTTTATAGCCCTAACAAAATAATCTCCCGCAAGACCCTCCCTAACCACAACGATTGTCCTTCAAAAGTCCCCAAAAACCCAAATCCCAATTCCCACCCCCCAAAAGTCTCAAAAGGGGCAAGGGACACTATGGCAGGGTGCTGTTGACTTTGGCAGCCAGGGCATCATGCTCCTTGCGGAGGGTGGCAAGTTCGGAGCGGAGGCCCTCCACCAAGTTCTTATAGTTCAGGACCTCCTGCTCCAGGTAGGACAGTCTGGGGGATAAGCGGCGCCGGCGTGCCTTGCAAATCCTGTGGGCGGCAGCTGCTGTCTTTGCTGCTCCGCGGTGGCCTTTGGCTTTGGTAGCCCGGCTTCGTACCGCTGGAGCACTGCGCTGGCTGGCAGCCCACACGGAGGAGGATGCAGCTGTCCCAGTGGACGTTGTTGTATTACCAGACTGCGTCTCCTCCTCCTCCAGGGCCACCAGCCGCCGATATTCAGCGACAGTGGCATCCAGCCTCCGTTGCCGGGCCATTCGAGCCAGCTCCTTCCTCCTTGATGGTCTCTTGGATTTGGAAGGAGCATTTACATGAAGAAAGAAAGACATAGTCTGTAACCAATGCTCCTTAAGATTAACACAAAATGATTGAGCAGAAAGTTGTCACAGTACAAGTAGCAAATTGAAAGCACAGTACATAACTATTGAGGACAGTATCTATGTAACCTCCGACTTCTTCATCCTTGCTCTAACATTAGTGGGAGTTTAAGGAACAAATTCTACGAGCACTATGGACTTCCATTACAGTCGACTATGACAGTACACCAGTCTTATTCTTCTTCTTCTCTCTTGTTTAGGAAAATTGGTACGTTATCTTATGCAAGCCGGCATAATGCCAGCGCAGTGAACTTTCACCCGAGAAAAACAGACGCACACCATGGTGAGTGAGACAGACTTGCGTTACTGTACCGGTCCAGTCCATGCAGGTGGTGAAGCTCTTACTTTTCTATTACGGGTGGCACTGAGAATACTCTGTTAAAAGGGCTACTGCTTAATTAATTTAGCTTTCACCCTACAGTGCAAATGAGTATTAGAAAAGGAAAATGAAGAAGCTAAATAATCTGATTATCTATCACTTCACATGGGATGTATTTGATGGCATATGGGATGACTTTAGGTGCTTTGCTTATTATTGAGTGAACAGTGATACACCCACTCATGAATGACGTACTACTACTAAACTAAAGTTATTAAGAGAGGTAGGGAGTGTCCACCGTAATAACCGGATATATGCTGTGCTTGCAGTTGCAATACAAACTACTGCTACTATTCATGGTAGTATTTGGACAAAATTACAACTTCTTTTCCTTGCCTTTCCTACACTGGAACGGACGTGCGGGTGCGGTGTTACATGCTCTTCAAAGTAACACTTAGTTCATCCAGTGACCGTCTACTCTCTCTAGATACACATATGCTATCTAAGAGTCAGATAGTACCATGAATGATCCAGGCATCCATCCATTCAAAGTATATGCACACATACAGTTTCTGTTTCACCCACCCAGGCTGTTCTCCTTCCACCCATCCTTGCTTCATCATTCACCCAGCCATGCACCATACCATATTCTTTCCTTCCCAGCCACCTCGGGGACCAAGCAAACACATATCATTCTTCTTTGCCAGTCATCATTACATTTCTCGTCCTTCCACACTTACTTACACCCTTCTTTCGCTTTTTGTTCATCCCATCCATCAAGTTCATCTCAGATCTGATTGGGATTCTTCTCGCCAAAAACTTCACAGCTAAGTCGAAGTACATTTAGAGGAGGCTACTACCTGGTTGATTTATAATACACCCGTGCCGAAAGCACACTCTGTAGTCTTCAATCTCAATGAGTAAGGAATATATAGCTTACCTCTGCCCGCCACCACTGTGTCATCCCCCACAGAATTGTCCGGCACTTCCACCGCCTCCTCCCCAGAGTTGTCCTCCTCGTCCAATGCCACCACCACCTCCGCGCTGGCCCCGCCTCCAGATGTTCCACCTACAAAGTACATTTAATAATGTTAGAATACACCACTCACTACTATATAATATTTGGTATAGGAGGAAGAAAGAAATGTGAAAAAAAACAGTACATAATTTAATAATTTGTGACTGTCTACTATAAAGTAAAAATGTCCCTTTTTCCAGGGAAGGCTGTTGTCTTGCTGCACTTTTTGGCACAACTGATGAATGCTTGCTTTTTATTTTTAACAAGAGCCACTTTTTCTCCTAACAGACAGAAGCTTGACTTCTAAGAACACGAGCAGGATCAAGTTCAAACCAGGTGAGAGCTCGGCTCGACTACAAGAAATGTGTCCAATTAATCGTCAGCACTAAGCACTTTTCCATTTTCAGTTAAACGTTTACTTTTATGACAAACTTGATTTTAATAAATGTGTTTACTTTTAATAAAGCTTTTAAACTTAAAAAGACTCTGTGGTTTTTGGTCCTCCAGACTAGAGTGGATGAGCTAAAGGTTTTGCAATTTTTGCAAGCATGAGTCCGTGCCTCTGACATCATTGGGGAATAATCACAATCATCTGTGACTTTGGGAGCTAAATGACTCTGCCACACTATCTAGTCAGTAAGGAGATTGGGGGTTCAACTAAAAAGTCTGTTATCACTGAGGTATGTGGAAAGTCTAACAGCACCTATTATAATTGATAAGCTAAGCAATGCATTATTTAGTGTCCATAGTTCTGTTTGTGCAGATTTGTCCCTGCAACAGTAGTAGAATGGATTGTCCTCCTATCCAAACCAAAGTAAAGTAGTATCTTATTCTTTCTTGGTGGTCATTCACCTTTTTATTGTTGGCAATTGTCAAAGCATAAACATTTAGAAGACTTGAAAAGACATTATGGAAAATCCCAGAGGACTGCACTCTGTGCATAGAGCTATTGCTGACTAGAATGGGAGTCCAATGGAATTGCCAAATGTACAATCTTAGTTAGCTACACAGACAGACTAATAAGAATAATCTAGTAATATCACACAGAGTCATAGTCGAGGCAGGATAAGAATTTAGATCCAGTCTACAAGAATATCAAAGACGATTTAGAAAAAATCGAATGAGGAACGCTGGGAAAAAATAAGTACTCTATATTAAAATTAAAACTTACTGGGCCCAGCAAAGGAGCCCTCGCCTCCCCGATCCTGGCCTGCATCCTCAACAGCACCCTCCTCCTCCTCCTCCTGTGTCCTCCTCTTGCCCCTGGGGGAAGCTGATGTACAACATGAAAGAAAGAAAAACAGAAAACATGGATGATATTTGTCAACCAAATCAAACATTTCAAAAGAACTAACAAATTATTTTGGCGAAATAGCAAATAGACAACTATTCAACGGGATATATTATTGACCAATCTCATGTGGTCTACTACGTTATTAGTATTGCTTGATTTGCGGACCGTCGAATTGTAAACTTCTTATGTAACTCACTACACAAAGTACTAAAAAGGTTTGCCTAGGATTGGCAGGCAGCAGTCCGCAGCACGCAAAGTGACAGCCAAAGTCCACCGTGAATGCAGATCAGCGACAACACTAAAGTTTCCTACTACATTAACAAGTCATTAAAATACTCAAACTATCAATCCACCACCACTATTTCTTCTTATCGCCATGTGTACAAAGGAAGGACTGGACTTGAGTCTGTAGGGCTGATTTAGAAGCCCCTTGCGGCTCTTTTGCTCCATTGTTGCGTGACTTTTGTGACGCAGCGGCAGCACAAAAGAGGCGCAATGGTGCGGCGTATATTAACAACGTGACGCATATGGGAGATGCATCACGTTGTAAAGCCCTGCGCCATCAGGGGGCGTTCCGGCGCAAGGGAGGGCGTTCCTGCGCAGGAACGCATCCTAAAAGTGGCTGAGGGAAATCTACAAGATTTCAATCACTCACTTTAACGACAATGATGCGTGACTCAAACCCTGCGCCTGCTTGAAGCAGACGTACGGCTTGTCGCAGCTTTGGAAAGATAGGGCACCCCAGAGCATTGATGGAGCTGCGCCATCGTTGCGACGCAACTCCAGCAATGCGCCGGCCTTACGGCACAGATGCGTAACGCTTTGGTGACATTTTGGGCCCATGGTGCGCCGCATTGTAAATACGGCGCACCATGGGTGATAGTGGCGTGGCGCACAATTACTGGCGCATCCCTGCTACTTTGCAGGGATGCACCGGTAATTAAACATCTGAACCTTAGTGTGTAGCATTACGCAGTTCTTTAAACTACACTCATACATAATTTCACAGGCCAATGAAATGAACACAAAATCGGAAACAAATAAGCATAGTAGCAACACTACTGAGAAGGAGAGCAGTGCACCTGAAATGCACAGAAGATTTTGAAATATAATATACCTGCAATGTAATGAGCAGCATTATTGCTCTTGGTAAAAAAAAAAAATTGCAATATAATAACACAGCAGGAGAAAACAGAGTAGTAAAGAAATAGCTACTACTACTACTCACCAAGCCCGGGGATCTCGAGGCCAAGCAGGTCGAGCAGATCTCGTTCACGGGTCAGGACATCCGTCCAGCGGTGGGTGGCCTGGTTGATGGTGCGCCGGACCCGAGAGTGGTGGTACATGGCCCGGCACACCTTATCCCACCACTTCCGGCGCTCCCGCATCCCGTACCCGCCACCGATCTTGCCGCCTGCCATTATGGTGCTGGGGAGGTGGCGCTGTACATAGAACAGTAGTGCGCCCACCTCCTCCGGGCTGAAAATCTCCTGGGGTGCGACTGTCTCCCCCCTCAAACGCCCGCACGGGAGCCGGGCACGAGGTGCGGGACCCTTCCCCTTCTCGGGATCCTTCCCGGCTCCCTTCACCATGGTCTGGGCGGAAAGGAATAAAGAAAATAGAATAGGGAAGAGAAGAAAAGAAAAGAGTTTAAAAAAGTAGTTTAAAATTAACAAAAAGTAGCAGTAAACACAAAAATATAGGGCTAGAAAAATAGAGGGGTAGATAATAAGTAAAATAGATCCAAAAAAAACTTCAAACAAGCACAGGATGGCACAGATTTAGAGAGGATACAAGAAGCATGCCCAGAACCATAGCAATGAATGAGAAACAAGATGGCTGCGCCCGTTCACGACCGCGCGGGTAAGTTTGCGCGAGATGTTCATCGCGAACACTCGCGAAATTGTACTTGCGAGCCGCACACTTTGCGAGATTACACTTCGCGCCCGGAAACCGAAAGACGTCATGCAAACAAGATGGCCGCGCCCTTGAACGACCGCGAGGGTAACTTCGCGCCTTGCGCTACAAGCGGCACGCGAAAACGCACAAAACCTTGCAAACTAACACGCTGCAAAAAAAGAAATCGCATATTCGCACGAATTCGCGGCTTCTGAATCTGATCTTGCGCGTGTTCGCGCCCCGCGAATCCCGCCAAATTGCAGAAAAACGAGTTTTGCAAAACTGAAAGCAATCGGCAGGTGCAAGAGTTCAAACTCATCATTAGTAACAATTCACTGTAGTGCTTCCTGACTGGGGCCCCTCCAGAGTTCAGTTGCTAGTTGCAACAATTGTATGACCCTGCTCTGACCCTCACAGCAGGCTCATAGAATAGCTAGAAGTAGGCCACAAAGGTCCTGGAAAAAAAAATTAAACTGCAACAGAAAGCAAATTACTGATAAGGAAGCAGGTGCCAGACCTGGAATTCTAAAACAGTGACACATTAATAAACTAACCCCAAATTAATTCATGTCAGTTGAAGCAGGGCAGGTGTGCTTGCTTTTCCCCCCATCATCTACAGTGATGATGAACCAGAGGGTGGCATTGATGTAACAGAGGGTGGCATGGGTTAAAGAGAGGTTGGCAGTGGTGAAACAGAGGGTGCTGGGAGGCTGTGATGTTGAACCAGACGTAGAAACAACATAGTCGCGACCGTTGCGAGCCGACAAGTAAGTTCGCAATTGCGAACTAGTACCAAATCCTCGCGAACTGGCAGAAACCCTTGCGAACACAAAAAAAAAAAATGCGCAAATTCGCGAGAATTTGCGGATTTTGCGGATTGCGAGTTCCCAAATTCGCAAAATTCGCGAACGCCAGATTCGCAAAATTCGCCCATGCTTAGTTGGGATATGTGGGGCTTTGCACGCCTCGAGGAGGAGCCAACCGCTGCAGCGGGTCGGTCCTTGACTCTGTTTGAAGTCAAGGAGTTTGAGACGGAAGCGGTGAGAGTTGCAGGGCTGCAGCTCGCACGTTCATCGTGGAAAACTGCAAAGCAGGGCAGTCGTCATACAGAGCCCAGCGCTTCAACCCACTTGGAAATTGACATTTTGCTTGTAATTACCAGGATTGAGCATCGCACCCACTGGGGTTTCAAAAGACTACAGACACCATGAGGTATTGCGAAGATGCCACGCCCACTAGGTCGTGTGTTTGAAATAGCGCAATTCTAACGCGATGCTTTCATTCCTGTTTGGGCTGCCACTGAAGAAGGGATTTCGATCCAGAAACGTGTCTGGCATGGCACAGCACTGAAAGTGAAGACTATGTTTTGTGTAAAGACTGCTGGCAAGTTTTTTAACGTCTAAATAAAGAACGAAATTCGAAGCTTCCTGGAGCTCTCCTCTTTGTGCTAACCTGAAGTGTTGGGATATATATATGTATATATATATATATATATATATATATATATATATATGTTATACCAAATGCCCAAAGCATTAGGAGGGAACACGACTGTGCTTTGGCCATCCGGCAGTGATGGCCAAAGCACAGTCGTGTTCCCTCCTAATGCTTTGGGCATTTGGTATAACATTTCTTACACGGCCGCCCTGCCGTGGGGAGGAGAACCATCGTCAGCTGGAAAAAAGCAAATCCCAGTTGACAGAGGCTTATGGTAACGAACCTTTCGAGACCTGAACAGCACTGCGCTTTACATGCTAATTAAGGCTGCAGCGAGACTCTGACACCTACTATAGGTTTAAAACAATGCTTTTAAAATTGGAAATCACATGCTGGATGTACTCGCACTTAAGAACTCTGACATCCATCATGCACTAATGAACTGCTGAGATGCACACGCCCTCTGGGGGCGAACATGAAAAAAACGGCGGAAATGGATTTAAGTGCGCAGCTTCAGCCTGTCTTCCCAAGCAGCCCATGAAGAAGAGGCTTAGTGCCTTGAAACGCGTTGGCAACAGGAAACACACGGAGCCAAGATGCAGCCTGCATTTCTCACTGCCGGATGGCCAAAGCACAGTCGTGTTCCCTCCTAATGCTTTGGGCATTTGGTATAACATTTCTTACACGGCCGCCCTGCCGTGGGGAGGAGAACCATCGTCAGCTGGAAAAAAGCAAATCCCAGTTGACAGAGGCTTATGGTAATGAACCTTTCGAGACCTGAACAGCACTGCGCTTTACATGCTAATTAAGGCTGCAGCGAGACTCTGACACCTACTATAGGTTTAAAACAATGCTTTTAAAATTGGAAATCACATGCTGGATGTACTCGCACTTAAGAACTCTGACACCCATCATGCACTAATGAACTGCTGAGATGCACACGCCCTCTGGGGGCGAACATGAAAAAAACGGCGGAAATGGATTTAAGTGCGCAGCTTCAGCCTGTCTTCCCAAGCAGCCCATGAAGAAGAGGCTTAGTGCCTTGAAACGCGTTGGCAACAGGAAACACACGGAGCCAAGATGCAGCCTGCATTTCTCACTGCCGGATGGCCAAAGCACAGTCGTGTTCCCTCCTAATGCTTTGGGCATTTGGTATAACATATATATATATATATATATATATATATATATATATATATATATATATATATATATATATATATATATATATATATATATATATATCTCACTGAAAAAACCATAGGTTTCAGGTCAAGGACGTTATAGTTAGGAATTAGCATTTAAAAAACCTTAGAAATGTACTGAAAAAACCATAGGTCTAAAGGTCGATTGAAGAATAAATGGGTAAACAAGTGTCTAAATGGATGTTTTTTTTGTAAAATTGATTGTATAACTGACTTATTAAGTGTATCTTAGTGAATACATGTATTAGCGAGTAATGTTTAAATATTTAAATATCTGTATCAGTGTCTCACTTTGTGTATAAATGGCTTCACGTGTTGGTGAGTAGCTACATGAGTGTCTATATGGGTTATTAGTTGTTTTTTTGAGTATCAGTATGAGTGTCTGTATGGTTCGGTGGGGGATATTATTTAGCGCATAGATGCATGAATGAGTGACTCACTGTTTGTATGTGTTTTGAAGACAGCATGTGTGCAGGACTGTATGGGTGGATGAGTGTGTGTATGGGTGTGTTAGTGAGTGAATGACTGTCTCAATAGTGTCTTTATGAGTAAGTACACATGTTTTAAAGTAGTATATGTGAGTATTGATGTATATAAGTGAGTATATATGAGAGTGAGAGATTGGAAGAGTTCCTGTATAAATAAGTATGTGTTTTTATAAGTGATTGTTTAAGAGAGTAAGTATGTGTACGTTTCTGTAGAAGTAAGTGTAGTGGTGTGTTAATAGCTGTATATGCAAGTAAATGGATGTTTGATAGTTTATTTGCATGTGTGAGTAACTCTATGTATAAATGTTGGTGTGTAATAGGATGTGTAGGTGTATGACTACATATGATGAGTACATGTATGAGTGACTATATAGAACTGTTGGTGAATGAGTGGATGTGTATGTAGATTTTGGAATTACTGAATAGGTTGTTCTAACTGGAATTGGTATCTCCATTGTTTTGAAAATTTTAGTTTCTATTTTTCAATGTGTGTATCAAAGGTTATATTAGGGTGAGAGGAGGTCTGCCACTCTTTCACAAGGATGATGTCATCAGTGATGTCATCTGTGATGTCATTTGAGATGTCATCAGTGATGTCATGAGTGATGTCACTGACCATGTCAGCAGTGGATTGCGGGCGCGCAAGTTGTAGTTAGCAGAACTAACTATAACAGGGGAATTTCAATGGTTTTGTATGAGTGAAATGTCCAACTAACTATAAAATGTCTGAAACCTATGCTTTTTTTCAGTGAATTTCTAAGGTTTTTTAAATGCTAATTCCTAAATATAAAGTGGCTGAAACCTATGGTTTTTTTCAGTAAATTTCAAAGTTTTTGTAAATGATAATTTTTAAATGTATTGTTATTTTTTTATACTGATTTACTACATTGTTTTAAACTATTTATTTCTAGATTTTTTATTGTTAAAATTACATTACATATTTTTAATATAAATTGAAAAAACGTTTTTAAAAATATTGAAATTGTAATAATTTTTATTTTTATTTTGTATATTTTTTAAATTTATATATATTTTATATAGCAGGCAATGATATACTATGGAAAGAAATTCAAGTTACTGTAAGTATGGTTAGAATTACTTTTCAGGATCAGTATGGGGCTGAAAGATGCAGCACTGAGGTCTCTCCTGATAACAGGTGAGTAAAGCGGAATTCGTAGTTCGGCTGATTTTAGTGGAATATTTAAAGCTCCAAAACTCCACACTTAGAAGAATTTCCAAGTGAAACCAGTCAATGTTAGCCTATGGAAGGAAATTCAAGTTACTGTAAGTATGGTTAGAATTACTTTTCAGGATCAGTAGTGGGCTGAAAGATGCAGCACTGAGGTCTCTCCTGATAACAGGTGAGTAAATCGGAATTCGTAGTTCGGCTGATTTTATAGGAATATTTTAAAGTTCCAAAACTTCACACTTAAAAGAATTTCCAAGTGAAACCAGTCAATGTTAGCCTATGGAAGGAAATTCAAGTTACTGTAAGTACGGTTAGAATTACTTTTCAGGATCAGTAGTGGCATGAAAGATGCAGCACTGAGGTCTCTCCTGATAACAGGTGAGTAAATCGGAATTCATAGTTCAGCTGATTTTAGAGGAATTTTTTAAAGTTCCAAAACTCCACACTTAGAAGAATTTCCAAGTGAAACCAGTCAATGTTAGCCTATGGAAGAAAATTCAAGTTACTGTAAGTACGGTTAGAACAGTCCAGCCATGGCTTGGCAGTTCGGGCTGGACTGTTCCCATGAGGCACAGGGTCAGACTGATTTGCATATAGCCATGTCTGAACTGGGGTGGCAGAGTGGGCTAAAGAACGGTGATGGATTAAACCCAGATCTTTTGACTGGGTGTGAGTGTTTGATTGGTTCAGATGCTCCGTCCATTACCACCCCCTTTTGTACCACTTTTGGTCACCATAAGTGTGGCAGGGTATGCTCAGACGTGAGTCCCTTGCTCACTTTGCCACTGGATTCAAGCAAGCCGGGCTGAAGACGGCTGGAATGCCAGAAACCGGTCCTCGGAAGCTTGTTTCCGGTCCAGGGAAGGCATGGCTTGGCAGTTCGGGCTGGACTGTTCCCATGAGGCACAGGGTCAGACTGATTTGCATATAGCCATGTCTGAACTGAGGTGGCAGAGTGGGCTAAAGAACGGTGATGGATTAAACCCAGATCTTTTGACTGGGTGTGAGTGTTCGATTGGTTCAGATGCTCCGTCCATTACCAATCCCTTTTGTACCGCTTTTGGCTGCCATAAGTGTGGCAGGGTATGCCCAGACGTGAGTCCCTTGCTCACTTTGCCACTGGATTCAAGTAAGCCGGGCTGAAGACGGCTGGAATGCCAGAAACCGGTCCTCGGAAGCTTTTTTCCGGTCCAGGGAAGGCATGGCTTGGCAGTTCGGGCTGGACTGTTCCCATGAGGCACAGGGTCAGACTGATTTGCATATAGCCATGTCTGAACTGGGGTGGCAGAGTGGGCTAAAGAACGGTGATGGTTTAAACCCAGATCTTTTGACTGGGTGTGAGTGTTTGATTGTTTCAGATGCTCCGTCCATTACCACCCCCTTTTGTACCAATCCAATCCAATCCAAAAATTCTTTATTTCGGTCATATAGACCATAAAAGATACAATACAGCAATCAATAAAAACATTACTTAAAACAAATAAAAGCACATTTCATACAATCTTACAGTTAGTTTACCCCCTATACCAGGAAAAAGGAGGTTAAAACAAGCCATATCAATGTCCACACATTAAAGAGTTTTTTTTTCCTAATCTGGCAAATTGCCATTAGATATTTGGCTACTGCAAACTCAATATGGGCGACAGTGCTGGTTTTCATTATTCTGAATGCATGGGAATAATCTCTGAACCCCAAGTTTCTGCAGAGGGGCGTTAACCAGTACTTTCTGGGTTTGCTATAGGCGGGGCAGACAAACATAATGTGGAGCTCGTCTTCCTTATAAGTATTACAGCTTAGACACATCATATCACCACCATTGTGCCACTTATGGGTAAATGTTCTAGTGGGCAGTGTACCTAACCTCCATTGTACATATAATTTCCTCGCAAGGATGGGAAAAATAAGGTCTATGAAACTTTCAAAAACATAAGGGGGTAGATGTATCAAGAAATCGTTTTGCACTTCTCTAATAGCGATTGGTAAGGAATCGCTATTAGAGAAGTGCAAAATGGTATGTATGTAGGAATTCTCTATTTTTTAGCGATTCCTTAACATTCCTTAATTGCGATTAGCAAATTGCTAATCGCAATTAAGGAATAATTTTCCCATTCATTTCTATGGGCCAGGAGGCCCATAGGAATGAATGTGCAGTAATTCTCAAATTGCGAATTCGCATTTTGCTATTCGCAATTTGAGAATTATTTCAAGGGTGCAGGGGTGTCTTATGGACACCCTGCTGCACCCCTGAAACTTACATGTGTGTGCATATGGCACACATACATGCCCTATGGGCATGTATGTGTGCCACATGCCACCTTCAAAATAGTGTTATTTTGTTGTTTTAAAGGATTTCGCAAATTAACATGAACCTGAAGTTCGTGTTAATTTGCGAGTCCTTAACCTAAATTCGCTAAAAAAAAAAGCTTCATACATGGCATTTAAGGAATCGCACATTTGCGATTCCTTAAATGCTGATGCAAAATAAGGAATCGCAATTTATTGCGATTCCTTATTTTGCTAATCACACATACATCTCAAAAGATGCAAAATTTCAGTTTACGATTCGTTAAGGCCGAAATTCGCAGAATTTCGGCCTTAACGAATCGCAAACTGCTTGATACATCTAGGCCAAGAATTTTTGGATTCCAGAAACCGATCTGTGATGGGTGCCGCTGTTTTGTGCATTCAGCAGGAGTGAGAGTCTCTTTTCTTTGTACATTTGGACCAGATTTTTGCGTGAAACCCTTCGACAGCCCTGTTCGGGATCCTCCCATAGTTCGGATAAATTTATGAGGTGCAGTTCTTTTTTAACAAAAGCTAGCCAAGGGATTTTGTCACTTTGATACAGGTTCATGACATGAATAAGGTCCTGCCTATAATGCTGGAGTTCATTGGTGGACCATACCCTATGCCAGAACCTCACCAGCTTTGACTCTAACTCCTCAGTAATAGAGGGAAGGCCCAAGTCTAATCTCAGCGGCAAGAGCGGTGTGCCTCGCGGGAGAACCAAGAGGCGTCTAACAAAGTTGTTTTCCACTCTTGCTAATTCTTGGCCAGCTTTGTGCCCCCATAATTCACTCCCATATATTGCAGCTGCCTTAGCTTGAGTTTGGTACAATTCAAGTGCCGGGCTGATGGGTTTATAGGTTGAAGTGTTTGATACCTTCAATATTGCACCGGACAGTTGGGACAGTTTAAGGCGTGATCTCATTATCTGGGGGACCCAGGATAAGGTTTCCTGCAACGTTACTCCCAGGTACAAAAAGGTAGTTACCCTCTCAAGGCTGGCGGTACCCAGGGTGGGATTGGGTCTGGCTTTTTTTGGAGGATTAAATATCATGAATTTGGTCTTTTCTGTATTGATCTCAAGACCATGTTGGCTACAGAAAAGACCAAATCCGTCCAGAATCCTCAGAATTCCCATTGGGGATTTAGAGAGGAGGAGGGTGTCGTCGGCAAACATAATTGCCGGGACCCTCCTTCCTGCCAGGCGTGGGGCATCATTGTCCTTGACATTTTCTAAATGAGATATAACATTGTTAATAAAGAGGCAAAACAGGGTTGGTGCCAGGACACAACCCTGCCTCACCCCTCTATGAACAGGGAACCTGGATGACAGTCTGCCGTCCCTCCCGCACCTGACCTGTGCATAGTTATTATCGTGGAGCCTGATTATAATATTTAATATCTGAGTGGGTACCCCCAACTTTTCCAAGACCTCCCAAAGTTTCTTACGTGGGACTAGGTCAAAGGCTGACTTCAGGTCTAAGAACACCATGTACAGCCTTTCCCCCCTCTATCCTTACCGTCTTCCAGTAGAGCAGGACGAGGCGGAAAATCTGGTCCATGGTGGACGCATTTTTCCTGAAACCAGCCTGGAGGGGACTCAGAATGTCATTGGCCTCCACCCAGTCCAACAGGTGGTTCAGGATGAGACGAGCGAATAGCTTTTGGGGGACATCTATAAGGCTGATCGGCCTGTAGTTGGCTGGGAGCAGAGGAGAGCCCTTTTTATATATGGTAACAATCTCTACTCCCAGCCAAGTACAAGGGATCGCCATACCTCCTAAGATGACATTAAAAAGGATAAGGAGGTACGGGTCCCAGATCTCAGGGTGGTGTCTAAAGAGATCCCCCGGAAGTCTATCTAAACCAGGGGCCTTCCCCAACGCTAACCTCTCCATTGCAGTCATCACCTCACCAAGGGTAAGTTCCAGGCCCACTTCCGAGGGACCGGGGTCCTCGGACACCTCGCCGTCAGACAATAAAATAATGTCTTGATAGGGTGTCCCGAAATGGGCCTCCCAAACAGAGGAGGCAATATTAGGCTCCACTGCTGATTTAAGTTCCCCTGTCCCATTGTTCACCAGAGCCCAAAATTTCCTAGAGTCTTTGGCTTCTAGGGCAGCAGACAGATCATGCCACTCTGCCCTAGCTGTTTTCATTGCCACTTTGTACTCCCTTCTAAGTTCTGCAACCTTGCCCTTGTTGGAGCCGTGTTTTATAGTGGCAATTAGCTCAGACTTAATCCTCCTGCAGGAAGAGTTATACCAGGTCGGAATTTGAGTCTTTTTCCTACGTGCCGGTACCTCAGGATAGAAAACCTCCGCAAGACCACTCACAAGTTCCGTGTGAATTTGCGCTAGTTTCTTGTTATAATCTAAGGGTCTCGGTTGATCTATTAGATCATCCACTTCTTTGAACCTGGGGAGTGCTATTTCATATAACTTATTCATGCCACCTTCCGCATTTAGCAACTTCCCCCATTTAACGCGACGCCTATTTGTAGTGAGAAGCAAGTTCCCAGGGTCATCGCTAGGAGTGGCAATTGAAGGCCCATCTACAGGTGCAGGGTGTTGCACCTCCAGCAGGAGCGCATTGTGGTCGCTATCTATTCTGGGTAGCACCTTAAAATCCTGGACTTTGGGCCACATACTAATGTCTATGAGAATATAATCTAACCTAGACTCATGCTCTTTCCTATTGAAGGTGCACACTGAGTGGGTGTCGGACGGAGTACGCCCATTACAAGCCCTTATTGCAAAATTCAAAGTGAGGGACATAATCTGTACTGCCAGAGGGGACCAGGTTTTGGGGTGTGGAGATGAGGATGGTGGAACTCCCCAGAAATTGTCCTCAGAAGTGAGGGCGCCCTCCTTTAATCCTGCTAGGGGTTCGAAGTGGCAGTTAAAGTCCCCACCCATCACTATCTTGTAATCACCTGGCAGTTGGCCCAAAAAGGATGATAGGTCATCTAGGGTGGATGACTCCTTTGCCATGGCAACGGGCCGCGAGTATACATTAATGATTGCCCAGGTTAATGGACCAGGCCATCTGAGCAGCACACACTGGATGTCCTGCGAAAGCGTAGTCATACTTACCGCCTGACATCCAATGTGAGTTGCTACCCAGACCGCCAAGCCACCCGAGGGCCTTCCTATACCACTCCACTTAGCCAGAATTTCGAAAATTTCATACCCCGTTCTACTCAGGGGTTCCCTCGCCCATGTCTCCTGAAAGAGGCAGACATCACTGCCATTTATCAGGAGATCCCAGTCTGTCGTGTTCACCTTATTTACAATCCCCGCCACATTCCAGGAGAGGACCCTCAAAGGTGTGGTACGTGATGTTCCTACGCCATCAGATATAGTAGGTTCAGTGGCTATGGGAGGGTCAGGGATAGCGGAACAGTTAAAAGTGCTAGTGTTAAGGGCGGGACACACACGGCTGCCGGAGTCAAAATTGTACCCGTCAATCTCTTTAAGGAATTGACTGCTTGTCCCTTGGGGCTTCCGAGTGATCTCATTCTCTTATTGGGGGAGTCCTCCACCCAGGTGTCAGTGTTGCAGGCTGATCTCATCACCCCCCTGCCTGCCTCCCCGGTGAGAGTTTTTTGGGGGGCCTGTTGGATAGGGCCCTTTTGTGGGCAGTCAACTTGGTCAAGGCAAGAATATCTGTTTGGATGAATGAAGTTACCATAATTAGGGAATGCATTGTGCCTAGGCCTATATCGTGAGCCGTCTACTGCAAAGCCAACTCTAGTCCAGCCCTCATCCCTCCTTGTGGCCAAATTGTATGCATTTGGATAAAAGTATGAAAGGGCCATCACTTCAATAGAGGTATTACCAGCACTGCCAAGCCAGTTACAAATATAGGGGGCAACCTGGGGACTTTTAAAACTAACAATTATACAATCCCCCACATATTTTTTGGGAGTAGACCCAATCCATAGGACCCTTCTGACCATAAGGACGTCTCCTTTTAAATTAGGTGGGAGTGGCCTATGGATATTTAGCCAATTAATTACCTTGTTGCGTAGGGAATCCTGCGATTCCGTTACGCCGCCGGTAAGCTCCGGTGCTCCCCCCAGAATCGCAGTATAAACTACTGCCTCAGGAGGCAAATTGACCGTTCTACGCCTGGTGTTGGGGCTAATAGGACAGTCGGTTTGCCCACTGGGTGGTCTCTCCTGTCTGGGTTGTTGTGACGGAGCAAGTTGTTTTGACCTTCTAGGTGCAGGCACCGGAGGCCTCCCTGTTTGGGGCACTAGAGGACCCGGTTTGGGGATGGGAGCAGTACTATTTCTGGGGGGTTCCCCCGACTGAACTGGTGGGGGATTTGGGGGCTGGGTGGTTGTTACTAGGGACAGATGACTGGTCCTAGTACTGTCCCTGGAGGCCCTTTGAGAATTTGTACCCAACCCAGAATCAACGCTATTGGCCGTACAGAGTTTTTCTATGGCCGTCAATCTGGCCTCTGTGGAGTCTAATTTTACAGACGAAGGATTCAAAAGATTGTTGAAGATATCCATAAGTGAGCTAGTGAGCGAGTCTGTGGTATTAGAAGGGACCCCACCAAAAATAAATGGCCCGGTGCACACTGGTAGGGATGGAACTAATGGGGAACTTAAAAGTTCTGTCCTATTCCTCATGGGTGGAAGCACAGGAGAGGCCGCAATATCTGTGTTGTCGATTTGAGCGGGCATTATTGAATCAACTTTAGCCCTTTTGGCGTCTTTTGGCTTCCTTGACCTCTTCCTTTTAGACGGATGGTCCCCCTGCTGCTCTTGTGTTCAGATGAAGCTACAACTGATCCCCCCTCTTGCGTCTCTATCTCTACACAATCAGCTTCCGGGGAGTATTCTACAACTCCAGAGAGGCGTAATGGGTCTCTATCCCTATGGGAGGTTGAAGGTGTCCTCAGTTGTTGTAGGACTGATTCAATAGTCTGATCAATACTGACCATAAGCGACAGGTGGGTGGCATCAAGCAGTAGAGGTGTGCTAGCATTAATTGAGGAACCTGGAGAAGCTAATAACAAATTATCTGTACCCTCTTCTGGTTGACTTTCTAGCACGGTAAGTCCTTTGTTAACCACAGCATTGGCCTTCGTGAGAAATTTTTCCATAGTGCCAGAGATCTGTTGGGCGGCCTTACTTCTAGATTCTCTGGTAGCCATGTATATTGGGCGTCTGTGGCACACAAACAGGAGACAAGGAGAAAAGAGTGGTGAAAGGGCAGGGCGTAAGAGGGATGGCCCGGTACGGTCTCTCCCGGACTCTAACGGCCTAAAACGGCCCGTCCTTTGCCCGGGCTTAGCCCGGCGACCGCCCGTGCGCGTCCCGCGATGCGCGTCTGTGCGGTTGGTTTTGTTTCAACTCAGGGCAGGTGGGCGTCACTAGCCGGGAAGAGTCTCCAGGTGCGGTGTTTGCTCTGCCGCTTGGATACCTGGGACTCGCAGTCCCGCTGGCTGCCGGTGCTGTACCAAGTGTCCCCGCTGCTGCTTGACTCTATCCCAGGCACAGAGAGTTCAAAGGTCCTTCCTTCTCCTCGCATGCATCTACGAGCGGCACCCCTTTTGTACCCCTTTTGGCCGCCATAAGTGTGGCAGGGTATGCTCAGACGTGAGTCCCTTTCTCACTTTGCCACTGGATTGAAGCAAGCCGGGCTGAAGACGGCTGGAATGCCAGAAACCGGTCCTCGGAAGTTTGTTTCCGGTCCAGGGAAGGCATGGCTTGGCAGTTCGGGCTGGACTGTTCCCATGAGGCACAGGGTCAGACTGATTTGCATATAGCCATGTCTGAACTGGGGTAACAGAGTGGGCTAAAGAACGGTGATGGATTAAACTCAGATCTTTTGACTGGGTGTGAGTGTTCGATTGGTTCAGATGCTCCGTCCATTACCACCCCCTTTTGTACCGCTTTTGGCCGCCATAAGTGTGGCAGGGTATGCTCAGACGTGAGTCCCTTGCTCACTTTGCCACTGGATTCAAGCACGCCGGGCTGAAGATGGCTGGAATGCCAGAAACCTGTCCTCGGAAGTTTGTTTCCGGTCCAGGGAAGGCATGGCTTGGCAGTTCGGGCTGGACTGTTCCCATGAGGCACAGGGTCAGACTGATTTGCATATAGCCATGTCTGAACTGGAGTGGCAGAGTGGGCTAAAGAACGGTGATGGATAAAACCCAGATCTTTTGACTGGGTGTGAGTGTTTGATTGGTGCGTATGCTCCGTCCATTACCACCCCCTTTTGTACCGTTAATATTCATGTTGTCAACATTTAGGCCACAATATTTTTGTATAATTATATTCTACCCGCAATACTCTGGCAGAAAACCTGTGTTTTTCCATGCTGCGCGGTAAGGAAATAAAGGTTAAAAGAGGCAAAGATGACCCTTTATTTTGAATTTACAAATAATATTACATTTATTAGAAAGCCAATTTGCATCAACCAAGTTGTTTTGAAGGTGAATTTACCATATACTCTTATATTACACCATGATGTGTAAGCCTTTTCGCATAGGAGGCCCTAAGCCTCGTTTCCACTTTAACATTCCTAAGTGAGAAAGTTAGATTACTGTAGAGCAGTGCAATTTAGACTCTATCCTCAGGTGTCCCAGAAGTGCAAATCATATACGTGCAGTTGACATTATATTCACTATGTGCCTTAACTTATTAACATGTGTGACACATTTAAATGTATTATTCAAATGTATTAACTGAAGAACTAGATATTTGTATACGTGTGCACTAAAGCTTAGTCTCGTCATGAAGAGATGTAATTTACATTTTACACTTACCTTTCAAGTTATATTGGATTTATTTTGAAAGTTATATTGCGTATGTAAACATGTACTCGTTTTACATTTATTCCTAAAGTTACATATGTATGTAAAACATGTATTCGAAGTGCATATTAAAATGCTTCCTAAAGTTACATATGCATGTATAACCATGAATTTGAAGTGCATATTAAAATGCTTAACCAACTTTAGCCTGAATACAGGTCTCAGTTGAAATGTATTTTGCTTTGCCAACAGGTTTTCTCCTTTCCCCTCTCATGTTTATGATCATGGTATTTCTTAGCTAGAGGAAGGCTCATGATCTGTATTAGACGACTGTTAGAAAGGCTTGAGAAGAAGCTTGGTAGTGAACATGGAGAAACAATAGTCGAAAGAGGCTTCTGTTCACCATGTATTCAAAGGTATAGAGAAAGTTCAAGGATCCTAGTCCTGAATGAAGTTGCCTGTATCTGTTAACGAACAATGGAGAAGCTTTGCTTGAGGCACTGGACCTTTCCAGCCTCGTATTTGTAAATGTGCCGTGGGGGTTTGAACATATACTTCTCCCCAAATAGTATGGATAATTTCAGTCATACAGGTGATTTCCTTGGTTAGATTCTGATGTATAAAGGAATTGCAATTGTCTTGTATTGTTTTAAAGAAGTTGCGTTATTTTCATTGACATTCTTGGTAATCCAGAAGTCATATTTTTTGGTACTGTGGAGTTGCAACAGCTGACATGTGTTTCGCCCTAGATGGTCAATTAGACCAGGGCCTTCTCAAGGCTTTATAATCATACAGAAGATCAGAAAAAAAACTGCCCCTGATACAGTACATCAATCAAAATACAGTACAAGCTGAAATTGTCGCTGCAGAGAAACAGTCCCGGATTAATCCCTTATGCTGACCGCCGTGGCGAGCTGTTCATCGTGTACCAGAACAGTAAGGTTGAGAATTGAACTTGCAACTTGATATGGTGTGAACCTGAACTGATGTCGCAAATCCATTCAAGCAGCGATCTGATTGGTCTCCGGGAGTGTGAGAGAGATAAGAATGTTCTGAATTTCTTGTTACTTTTAAATTGATGTTCTCACAGTTGTCGGTAGAGCAGATGCAGATTTCCTTTTGACTCGAAGAGGTACAGACGTCTCTGCTTACCCTATTATTGCATGTTTAAAGCTCTGCTCTAAATACTGATTTCCTTTTCTTTCAGACGTCTACTGAAGTCTGATCATGCTGACAGCTTTCTTCCCTTTTTTCAAAGGTTCACGATTTAGAGATTCTTACTAGATGACTTTGAGAATGGTTGAAACATTTTTTTAAGTGCAGGCAGTGGTCCCACGAACCACTGTCTACTCTTTAAAAATTCAAATAAAACTGTTTATTTTTTGTTTGAAACACATCTCATTTCCCTTCAAGGAAAACTGGCTGCATTAAAAAAAAAAAAAAAAGATTGCTTTATTTAAAAGCAATGTCAGACATGTTGGTCTGCTGACCCCAGCAGGCTCCAGTCACTGTGATTTTTGCCATTCCCAAAGGGTGGCAAACTGAGACCTACATAATTAATATTCATGAGATAGATCTATTTGGAATTGCCAAAAGTGTAAAGCGCACTTTAGCAGGGCGGCTCCTCCACAATGGCGGAGGAGCGTCGCCTCACTGGTTTAGAGCCAGCAGCTAAAAAATAAAAAGATATTTCATTATGATTTTATTTTTATGTGGCTGTCTCAGCCAGCATGTGCAGGGAGGGGGAGGGCCGGGGCAAAGGGAGGGAAGACGAGGAGTGCTATGCACACTCTCTAAGTGAGCATGTGAGTTTGGCCGGCAGTCTCAGGCCAACCAAACACACATGCGCACTTAGGTTTCTCTAACTCGGCTGTATTGACCAGCCAGGCTGGAGAAACCCCACAGACTCCCTGAGAGGAGTGTCTTTTCAGCCCGTTCAGGACGATCCCTGTGCTGTTCTCCTAGCAGGAGTGCAGCGAAGGGAGTGGACAGCGAATCTGGAACGTAGTCCCAGTGTCTGCTGGGACAAGGAAGAACATACACCGAGGTGCGACGCTGGCGGCGGTTGGCAGCAGTTAAGTTTAACTTTTTAAATATTTTTATTATTATTAAACTCCCTCCCACTCCCACCTGCGCTTCCTCCTCCTGTGCTACCCCCACCCCACCACTTATTCTATGTGGCGGGCGCCGCTGCACTTTAGTACATTAATGTTTGCGATTACCAAATAGCAAAATGCAAAAATTTGCTATTTTGTAATCGCATACACTAATGTTAGTACAGGTGGCCAAAGATGTAACTAAACATTACATTTATTTGTGCAGGGTAAAAAACTAATTGCCATCAGTGTGAAGAACCAACCATCATTGCATAATCAGTAGGTAGTCAATGGTGGGCGTGGCTTGTAGGAGCAAGATGACGGAAGCATTATAGCTCTGCTCCGCAGCACACCCTTATTATCCTCATTTCTAGTGCCCGAGGGACACCATCCAGCAGACCGGGCTGTGCCAGCTGAGCCCCAGCGCCCCTGAACTATTCTGATACTGAGAATCGTGATGTTGCACCAGCAATCAATTCCAGTATCGGCTGGAGATCAAGGCCGGCCGGAAGAAGCAGGCAGAGGCACCTTGTATGTGCCATCTGGGCACCAAGAAGGGATCAGATGGCATTGAAGGAGACTGCAGGGGAGCACTGGACCTCGAGAACACGCAAGCGTAAAGCAATACCTGCGTCCCGGTGTCTGATGGCGACCTGCTGATTGGAGGTGAGAAGTAGGCTGCAGCGAAAAGGAGACGGACGCAGACGTGGCAGATCGCTTGAGCACCGGGGCCTGGTCTGGACCCTCGCTGGTATTTGGCCCCACTTGGGAGTCATATCAGAGCGCTGGGATGGAAGGTGCCCTCTGTGCATCTGGGCCTGTTTCCTGACTGATTCATCCCCCCCTCAATGTTGGTGAGGGGTGGGATGGCAAACGCACACGCAACAGAATCAAAACCAGGACTGGAGTTGTGATAGGGCTGGGCCGGTGTTTGAGGCCCTGCTTTTTTGAGGGGCCTGCCTGTGAACTTTTCTCCACCAGCAAGAACACGGTGCATTGTGCCCCCCCTTCTCATCGATGTAAACAGACATGTGAGATGCGCCATTGGGGTAAGGATGAAGACAAATGAGAACATTGTTGTGCATCTCACTGCGAAATGCACACTCACTAAGCCTGCAGTACATAAGACAATCATGATGATTGCAAATGCAGATAAGAACCTTATGGGACTGATCTAACTGGCGGAACCCTATGTCCATGTGTAATTTTGGAGGCAGCTACTGGGTGGGCCTCTTGGGGTGAGTCAAATTAGAGCTCTTCCGGAATTCTAAGTATATTGCATGAAACGATGCCACAATGCTTGGGGTGCCCCTGCCCTCCAAAATACTCAGTAAACTGCTGCAATAGACCGGGCACAAGAAATCAGTATATATGTAAGATGGCAGCACTGTCTTGTGGTTAAACACCTAATAACACCGCTTGCTCCGGCGCTGTTCACGAACCTTGGGAATGTGCTGGCACAGGTAGACATATTGCAGATGTGCAATAGCACTCCAATACAAGAAATTGAGGACCTCACCACATTAGACACTGTTGTATAGCAAGAAAGCATAAGAAGGGATCCACACAGCTAATAACTGCTTGCGATGGCCGTACTGCCCTGTGGGATACCAGAATAGGACACACCAGAGGTGTCGGCTCCAGAACCTCCTCCAGGTCTTCGTCCGTAATGGAAACAGAAAAGCAGGACTCTCAAACTCAGCAGACCCCCCTCTCAAGTCCCAACCCTCATCTGGGGACAGATTAGATACGGTACTCAATGATATTGAGCGCTCTTGGATCTCCCTTGAATCTAAAATTGATAATGTGGTGGCGGATCTAACGCTGCTCCATGCGGACCAAATAAAATTGTCTGATTGTGTCACAAATGTAGAGAAAATCTTAGCTGAGGTGCAACCGACCACTGATACAATGGGAAAACCAATGTGGGAACATGAAGTCAGACTCTGCCATCTAGAGACAAGGGTAGAGGATGTGGAGGAACACTCAAGACACAATAATGTCCGCCTAATAGGCCTTCCGGAAATAGCAAAAGGCCAGGATGCAGTAGAGTTCATTGAAAAATGTCTGAGAGAATTGTTGCCAACATAGTCCTTGTCACCTTATTTCTCAGTCAAGAGGGCGCATGGAGTCCCCGCTAGGAGGCCTGTACCAGGTTCAAGCCCCATCCATTTATTTTTAAGGTGCTCCACTACCGTGATAGATACTCAATATTACGTGGGACACGGAAGCTACAAGAGGTCCGAATGGAGAATGCTAAGGTGATGTTTTCCCGGATTATGGTATAGGAGAACAGTGCTATTGCAGCTCTTTTCTAGCAGTAAAGCAGCAACTTCAGTAACTTGACATCCAGTACTCTTTACTCTGCCTTGCGAGACTGCGCACAGTGGCCGATGGTAAGACTCGGTTCTTTGAAATGCCACAAGACACATGGAATTGGCTGGAAACATCCAGGAAATTTACTGGCCCCCAGCCCGCTGGCTGGGGAGGAGAGCTAGGAGATGTAGTGAAAACCCTTGAGTGATGTAGACAGCAGAGAAGAAACATGCATGTAAACTGACTGCAGTTCTGAACCTAGAACAAATAATTAAAGAACGTCAGCAGGCTGTCCTGGAGGCATAACGGATTTCGGATCTGGCCTAAGAATCTGACATAGATGCAATGTCATTCTAATCGTCTGGAGAGGAGGGCTCCTCAGTGGTTCGTCCATCCGACACTATCTCACTACATCTGCCAGATATTACCCCACAGACGTTTGATAGAATCATCTGATATATAATATGTCCTTTAAAGTTACCTCCTTATTGCTGCATCATTAACTGTCTGTATGCAGATCACTAGGCATTGATATGTCACTTATATGTCTGAATGGTGCTGGCCCTGGGGAGGAGGGAAGCGGTGTGAATACTGGCTTTCCTCGACAGACCTGTGAATGGGGAATTGTTTTCCTGCCACATGGTAGGAATGTCGCTGGATGTACTTCATTTTCTTGCTACTGGGGGGATATGCTGCACCTGAATGCTTTGCGATGCTATGTGCCCTCACACCCACATACCTTAGGAGTTCCTTTCGTTTGAGTAGCGTAGATTCTGGTTTGGGCAGCCCTTCAAGTTTGCAAGGACCACTCTTTTGGTATTACAAACTCACCATGTTGGCATTACTTTTTAAGTTAAGTTCATTCAGGCTCTGCTGTGCTCACTTTCTGTTATCCCTAGGTACTTACGGACCCTCTCCCGCAGATACACAGTATACTCCCACCTTAAAAGACATAATGTACAGACAGCTCGTCCGTTATTTGGTGACCTACATCTGGCCCTATATGTAGATTCAGCCAGAGGAGATTATTCTTCAAATGCTTATTTTAAATTGCTTTAGGAGAACATTGACACTGTGGATTCAAAGACTCCTACGTTTGTATGGAGTTACCTGGATTTTCTGCAGCGACTGGGGCTGCGAAACAATTCCCTGACGCCGACAGCGATCACAGTCGTCTGGCCTCTTCCCTTCTTTGAGGCGCACAGCAGGAGCTGGCAGCAACGCCTCCAACGTGAGTACGACTTTGCTTCTTTCATTATTTTCTCTCATTACGGAACAAGCACCATCAGGAGTTGCCAGCGCTTGTTTCTATACTTTATGAAAAAATCCCTTGAAGTGAAGTGTTTATTTTTAATTGGTACCAATTGGAGGATAGCTGCCTGCTGCCACATGGTTACACTGTTTTCACGCTGTTTTCCCAGCCTGTGACCGGCTGCCTTCTGCGTTCAAGGCACCCGTGGATCCTGCAAAAATTCTGCGGTCCAAGGAGGACGCCGCACAGCTGCCTTGGGGCCTCGCTGATTTCCAGCCTGCCGCATCTCGCTGTCTTCCAGACTTCCGTGGCTCCTGCAAGGTTTATAAAGTTGGGTATTGCCGGCTCGCTGAGTCGCGAAGGGACTACCGGCCCCCCGCGACATTGAGGAGCGGGCCGACCTGGCCTAATACTGAGCCCCGGGTTAACCCCTTCGATGCTATTGATGGAATGGTTCCGTCATGAGCGTCGGTTGGGTTGTGCTCATGACGGAACCGTTCCGTCATGAGCCCGTTGGCTCATTAGAACGTTCAGCACAGCGCAGGAATATACGCCGCGCTGAAGGTGTTTTAAGATGGTTCTGCACAGCGCCGGTCGACCAACGGAGCAGCCGAGGGTGCTGAGAGGTGGCTGAGGTGTGGAGGAGACCCTGAGAACTGTGCTGCCGTGAATTTCAATTCCCCAATGGGAGCACTTGGCTCTGCAAGTCTCAGGTGAGCTGCCCCACTGATGCGTTTGCTCCTTACCCCCCTACAACACTGCCCGCCTTTTCGCTCACCACATACCGCATCGGAGAGGACAACGTTCCACAGGGGGACTACTGTGCATAGCCACGGTCACGTCAAAACCATTTAATAACTCCTCTCTCCCAGCACTTTCAAAATTCTTCAGCACCAACGAAAGGAGCACTCGCCCCTTCAGCATTCGTTGGTGCGCATTCCGGTAAGAGTTGCAAGTGAACCACTTGGAGCAAACAGCAGGATGAGCTCCCTCAGTGTTCCACCGAGCAATGGGCCCCAAAAGAAAAAGGCAAGTGCCCACGACCCCAGAGGAAACTCGCAAAACTCACTCCCCCAAAAAAAGGGATTACAAGGATTACAAGGAGTAAATCACTTACAGATAACCGAAAGGAAACACTGCAAGACTCTGCACAAAAGGGCTTGATAAGGCACTTCCTCAGGAAAAAGGACACCCCCAACACCAACCATGGGAAAAACCTTGGCCCAAGACAGCAGTCCCAAAGGGCTGGGCAGATCACTCCCGGAGCACACCCGTATTTACGGGGAGGGACTACTCCCGAGTAAGGAATCCAGGAAACAGAATGAAAAGGAAGGTGCACCCCGTGGGCACCCCGACCCGACGCAGCTCAACGGTCCAGTCACGTGCCAAACCCCTCTTCAAATCTTAGAAACGAGGCAAGACACTCACTAAGCCGCACGAAACAGCTCTAATCAAGGATACACCAACTTTAGTGACGAAAGCGCAAATTCATCAAGCTAAAGCCCACGGTTCAGACATCCAGAGCACGGAGCCTAAAGCAAATTGCATAAGCCTGTGGTCGCACTCAGTGACCGAAGGACTAGACTCCCCTGCGGGAGGGGACCTAACAGCCTAATTCCTCCACAATCTGGGCAAAAGGATCGAAAGAACTTTAGAATTAACCCTAAATCTGCTGCTGCCATCAACACCCTCATGGGGCATCAATTCAAAAGCCGACCACAAACTCTACAACGTCAGCAGAGATACGGATATGGAGAAATCTCCCCTGACTAAGATAAACTGTGTCACCAACAAAGCTCTTCTATGACAGTCATCCAAAATGGAAGTCCAAATAGACCTCCTACAAGCCATTGCAGCCCATCTAGTCAATATAAGATCCAGGGTGGCCGAATTAGACATCAGGTTCTCACAGTAGTTGGTCTCTAACCCGGGGGGCTGCTCCTGCTCAACCCTCATAGAGAAATGGGCCTCACTCCCTGAGATCCTAATGGACATAGTAGAAATAGCCAAAGGACGCTGGGAGACATCAAGCACAATCACTATAGATGCCAGGGCGTTGACTAACCACAATCGCCAGGAGGCAAGACACCCAGCAGGACCTCAACCAGGTCCGGAACCAGAGACTCCAGCCAAACAGGGCAGTCCTTAAAGGGCCCAAGGGACACCCAGTCTAATCCAGGGGCACAGCGGGGAGAGCGACGCTCCAGCACTAGACCCACAGGAACATAACCTCAGTACAATGGACGCACAAGATTCCATTTTATCAAGGCGAGCAAAAAAGAAGTTGAGGAAAAAACTGAAAAAACAAAGACAAGAGGGAGACAACTGCAGTTGATGAAGAGCATCCCTCCACCCCCGCAAGGGGCCACTACTCCACCTCAGCCCTACCCAATTTTTATCACCAAAAACTGGGACAAAAGGGTCTCCCAGGCTGTTCACCCCCCGGCAGAAGAGCAAAAACAATTAATTTCACTGAGCATTCCAACCGTGATGGACCAAAAACCTTAAGTAAGGCCAGACCAGCCTATGAGCTACGATTCAACAGTCTGATCAAGCTTGGCACCACGTGAGGCAAGCCCCTAAACAGCAACGGCTACAACAGCACAGCAACCGCCGGATCAGTCCCCACTTCAAGTAGAACTTGGACAAGAGTCTGGCACTGGGGGCAATCAAGGCCACAATAAGCTGCCCCAAGCAGGACATCCTAAGACCAAACAAGGAAATCAAAGCTCAGAACCGAGGCCAGAAGTGCCCTCCCCACACATGGGCAAAGCGGCCCCAACTCCGGGCTCACCAATAATGCTCCAAAAGGTAATCCTCACCCCAAGGTACCTCAGAACGGGACAGCACGACATCTTGAACAGGAGCAATGTACTCCGCTTCTTCAAACATCTGGCAAGCTTTGTGAACAACTCTATACAACTTGCTGAGTGGGGCATCGATGTCCAGATGGTGCCGCACCCAAAATACCCTCATTTTCTGGCACTAGATAACATGGGAAGGCCCCTTGGTCGATCCTGCATGGGACAAATAGTTTGGGCTCTCCGGGCAAAACACGGACAGCCCCCAAGGTCCCAATGGTCATCAGGATCATGCCAAAATAACAATTGGGACAATTTTGCAGACCCCTTTTCTCCAAACCCACCCGAAATCTCAAGTGGGGTACACCAGTATCCCTAACAGCAGATAGTGCCAGTCAGCCAGGGGAGCGATCAGGCAAAGAGCAGTCCATAAACAGCAACTAACCTTAATCTCCTGGAATATAGCAGGGATTAGTAAAATCAGCGGAAATGAAAATCTGAAGCAGTTTCTGGAAACTGGCGATATACTCTCCCTCCAAGAGACCTAAGCCTTGTCCAGCACTCCACTGGCAGTGTACTACGATCACTTTACTCCAGCTACAAAAAAGAATCTATTTGGCCAACCGGCCGGCGTTCTATTAGTCTTTTTAAAGCACGAAAGTGCCCTCAAAGCTACAGTTATCAATTTAAACTCACCCGGATTGCAAGCTCTACATATCAGAGACCTGAACCTTAACTCACATCCAACGCCCCTTTTAATAATTAACTGCTACATCAATCCGGTGCAGCTCACCACGAAAGAAAAGTTGGAGGGATTGCTGGGGAAACTAGAAGACCTTGTGTATAAATATAATTCTCACCAGGTTATCCTAGCGGGGGATTTCAAACTGAAGGACCTGGATACAACCAAACCCCCCCTTCCCCCTTGAGATTCGGGAGGGCTTCACCCTTGTCCAACTTTATTAACAACCACAAGCTGATCTCAACCTAGGCACTGAAAAAAGCCCACTCAAACACATGGGATCCTCCATGCACCTGCAGAGACATCTCAAGAATTGATTACATTATGGCCAGCGAAGCGCTGGCGGCCAGATTGGAGGACTTTAAAGTTGAAGATAGGATGGAAAGCGATCACAGGCCACTGAGAGCAGTCTTTCTGATGACAGTTTCATCAGCCTTATACCACCAAACCATTGGTGTGTCAAGAGGGGATGAAGAACACAGTGTCTAGGGGAGGATCAAATGGTCGGACAAGATAGGTAACACACTACAAACATGGCTGCTGGAAGAGAAACAGGAAGGCAATCTGTCTTTGTCGCTCTCACCCATAAAGGACGGGGAAGATTCCGTGGAGGACCTACAAGCAAAGCTCGGGAACTCCCAGTCACAACATCCTAGCCCAAAGGGCAACCAAGAAGTGGCAGCATATGACCAAACAAAGAATACATGATTGTAAGCGGCTTGTGCTTTAGGCCCTCGCAAAAAAGAAAAGAGGGGGTGGCCCATTTGCCGGACCGTCGGTGGCTTCACTTGAGGGCAACAATAAGGAAGAAAATATGGGAACATAAAAATGCCACCATGGAAAGGGAATGGCTCAAAGTCTTCCCCCTGATAAAGCAGAAGAACCCAGCGCATCTGTGGAGACATATAAACCAGCTGAGCAGCAGAGGAATCTCAAGAGAGAACGGAGTACAAGAAAAGGACTGTCTGATTTATATTAAACAGCTCTACAAAATTGCTCCTCCCCCCATACAAAGATAGTTAAGAAGGGGCCAGTGGCGTGGCGGGCTGGACTGGCAATCTAACACCAAGCCAGGGGATACGATCGCCAACCAATGCAACTGGTCTGTGGGTAACAGAACGCCGGTGGAAACATACTGTACATTATCAGCCCAGCTAAATCCCCAAATGTTCATCAAGACCATCAAGAATATGAAGAACGGTGGGGCCGTGGGGACTAATGGGATTCCAGCGCCAGTCTTCAAAGAGGCCCCTGATTTCTGGGCAGCAACGCTAATGCCTTTATAAAACTACACTTACCAGAAAGCTATAACTCCCGACTCATGGAGGGACTCCATCCTGGTCCCTATTGTCTAAAAAGGAGACTACTCAAAGCTATCAAATTACAGGCTTATTGCCCAACTTGACCTCGAAGCCAAGGCCTACGTCGCTTTCTACTAAAGGACTTGGAGATATGGGTGGAAGAGAATAGCATTATACCTCTTTACCAGACTGGCTTCAGGTCAGAGGCATCGACCATGGACAAGATATTGGCACTGGCATACTTCTCAGCCCAGGCAACCTGGAAGAACCACCCTACAATTTTCTGCAGCTTTGTGGATTATAGCACAGCTTTCAACAAAGTTGTTCGTAGAAGATTATGGTGGAAGCTAGAAAACTGGGGCATTCTACCAAACCTACTGAAGGCAATAAGTTTGCTCTGTGAAGATACATGGGTAAGGGTCAAAACCAGCACCATTACAGTGTCCCCCAAAATAATCACGGAGAACAGGCTGAAGCAAGGCTGTGTGCTGGAACCCATTCTTTTCAACCTATACAATGTGGATCTGTGGGATGCCCTAAAAGGAGCCTGCCTAGTAACACCAAGACTAGGAAACATGAGGCTGCTGGTGCTCCAATACGCCGTTGACACAGCCGTAATGGACCACATGAAGGTGGCCTACAAAGAGCCCTAATTGCACTAAATCGCTTCAACAACATCAATAACTTGACAGTAAGCCAAGGAAAGACAATGGCCGTCATTTTTGGGACCTATTACCAGAAAAGGAAAGCACAATAGCAAATGGGCAACGTGCAAATCAAGACGGCGGAGTCATACAATTACTTAGGGGTTTGGCTGACGGAACGGGCTATGGTGAACACCCACTTGAAACACCAGAGCATCAAGGCTAATATGGTCATACATCTACTTAAGCAACAAAGCCACCACCTGATCAGTCCGACTGCCGGTCCAATACTGAAAGTTTTAAAAGCAAAACTTTTACCAGCAATTAGCTATGGCCACCTGGCCTTCCCCGGGTCATAGCATGCATGCTTAAAGTCAGCACAATCTTAAGCATACAAAACAGTGTTTCAAATTCCCAAGTCAGCAAGGAAAGCAAGGCTAAGGCTGGAACTAGGTGTGGCGAGGCCAGACTTGATGTGCCATGGGTACTTTATAAAACTCTATCTTAGGATTTTAAGGGCCCCAGCTAACACACTAAAATACCAACTGAGAATCATTTTTGAAGACCCATACACAACCTGGAACACCAACCTTGTTTTATTTGTACATTTTATTTAAATTAAATTTTCATCAACAGTGTACAATCATTGTTTTCCACATTCTGTATACATATATTGTGAACTTGAGTGGAGGTGGATTGTCATGACACATATTACACATGTAACAATAGGGGCACATATAAGCAAATAATAAGGACATTCATACATTATTTAGGAATATTGTACTGACAGCGTACACATAATATCCATTGCAAACTATAGCATATTGGGAATGTCAGGGAGGTATAGCGCCAATCATGGAAAGGAGGAGCCTGTTTCTACAGAGTGAATGTGAGAAAGGGGACCACCACACATGTCATCTGGGCCAATCACAGGAGGCAAGTTCAGCTGTCGGACCCATTTGTGGTGTGAACAGGGTGTTCCAGCAAGTATGTCTGCAAAGGGCCCCAGATGTCCTGGGGACATGAAGAGCGGTGAGCAATTCAGCATAAGTGCAGAGCTGGTCCTGCCAAAATATCATGTCTCCCAGCCAATTTGTAAAATTGGGCTCTCGCCCTCAGCCTCACCTACAGGCAACACGTTGTTTGGCCAGTACAAGACGGAAAGACACAAATTTGTGATGCTTGGCTGGAATCTGATCCGTGTATCCTAGAAGCGTTACAATTGGGGATCTTGGAATAGGCATTGAAATCATAGAGTCTATAGCTGTGAGGACCTGGCACCAATTTGCGTGCATCTCTTTACATTCCCATTCAAGGTGTAAGAAGTCAGCTTGTTCTGTGTTACATCTGTCACATCTACTCGTTTCTGTGGAAGCCAAACTATTGTAAGTCTACTATTGAAAGAGACCTGTTCAGTTTGTTTACAGCAGAATAGCCACTGTGTGTTAGTAAGGTCTTGTCCTAGTTCTGTCGCCCACTTAGCCCGCGCATGGGAAGTATTCAACATCAAAATATAAAGTGTGGTAGAGGGTAGATTCCAGAAATGAACCTGTGGGTGCGCGTAGGACATGATGCAGGGGCACCAGTGTCGTAGACTTGGAGGGGAACGTAGTGTTGCAAGCTTGTATTCCATGTCGGAGGCGAGCATATAGAAAGGTTTCCATGGTATATGGCGGTGGATCAGGGCAACGTTGTTGGAGAGTGCAGAATTTGCCATTCATGTGCAGGTCCCCCCAGTAGTGGATGTTTCGAGTGCGCATAGTTTGTTTAAAAATACCTTCTTGTAGGAGTGTCATCTCTGGATGATAGGTGAGCGGCAACATGGAGGAGTATAAACTGGGTGTGCATGTGCGGTCTAGGATACGGGACCAGGCTTTAATCGTGCAGTCCACTGAGGACGGCCATCGCCCCGGGGCTCAACCTCAGAAAGAAGAACCCCATAGAGTGGGATAGGATCAGCAAGCTAATGTTCCGAGGCAACATGTGGAATGTAGCGAGGTGGGTGGAACCAATAATGGGCATAGTGTGCCTGAGCACTTATATGATATAATGCAAAGTTGGGTATGTCGAAGCCTCCATGGGCGTATGGTCGCATGAGTGTGTCCCATTGTATGCGTGGTTGATTACCACCCCACACAAGGCGAATCAGTTCCGATCGTAGGGAGGTGAAAGTGTCTTCCAGGGTCGTATGGGATATTAATGAAAAGATACAGGAATTTGGGGATGATTATCATTTTAATGAGGGAGATACGACCAGCCATCGTTAGGGGAATTGTAATCCAGCGATTAATACAGACAGTGATGTGTTCCATGGCGCACCCATAATTGAGCTGCATTAATTTGTCGCGGTCTGCTGTGACACGTATCCCTAAATATTTAGCCTCGTCTTCACACTACCCAATGGGGAAGTCTGTTTCAAAGGGAGTGACCGAGTTGGTCAGTGGAAATATTTGTGATTTGGACCAGTTAATTTGTATCCCTGATTGGACCCCAAATGTAATAAATTCCCATAGGAGCGGGTTGAGATTTTGGCGTGGTTCCTTAATGTACAGGGTAACGTCATCAGAATAAACAGAGATAAGTATAGGGCGGAGGAAGCAGCCGAGACCCACATGACGATAGTGTTGCCTGATCCTGGCAGCGAGAGAATCCATTACTAAAGCAAAAAGCAAAGGAGAGAGTGGGCACCCCTGCCGCATGCCTCGAGAAAGGACGATGGATGAAGATGTATGCCCATTGATCAGAACTTTCGCTGACGGCGATGTGTACAAGAGCCGATCCAGGATATAAAGCCGATAGGGAAGCCCATGCACTGCAAAATGGTAAAAAGATAGTCCCATTCTACCAAATCAAAATCCTTAGAGGCATCCTGAAAGACTGCCACCATGGCTTACTTTGGGTCCACTGTGTGCAGAATGGAGAAGAGTGTCCTAAGATTATGGGAGGTGGCTCTTCTGGGTATAAACCCGGCCTGATCTGGAAGAACCAGTTTTTCCATTAGTATACTGAGGCAATTTTCTATCAATTTAGCGAGAATTTTTGCATCTGTGTTTATAAGAGATAGTGGTCTATAGGACTCGCACCGGTCTGCGGGCCTGCCTGGCTTTAACAAGGATATAATTAGCTGGTGCTGCTTGAAATTCACGCTGAGTGTCACCTAACCAACCCAATGTTATGTCCTCCAAGTAGGGAGCAAAGTTGGGGGGAGATGTTTGTTGTGAGGTGTATAGGTCTGATTAGTATGTTGCAAATATATTTAATATTTCTAGACTATCCCTATGGCGCACTCCATTATCATCCATCACATCTAGGATGTAGCTGGAAAACCGAGGTTGCTTAATAGCAGTTGCCAGTGTTCGGCCAGGTCTTTCCCCCTCTCCGTACCGATGGGCCGTGTAATATTTACCCCTGAATTTAACTTCATGGTCTGTAGTGGCAATGTACTCAGAGAGTTTTTCTCGGAGCGCAGCCCTTTGGACACCTGAAGCAGTAGTCCACAGGTTGGCCTCGAGGCGTTTGATATCAGTTTTCAATTGTCGCAGATTTCTCCTAATATCCCTGAGTACTCCAAAGCTTTTTGACATACATATGCCCATGACTGTGACTTTGAAAGCCTCCCAAAGTGTGCCTACCTGATCGACAGAGTCCTTATTTCTAGTAAAAAAAAGTCAGAGATTTCATCCCCTACCTCAGCTTGAAATACAGTGTCCAAAAGCGCATCTGGTACCAGCTGCCAGCATTGTGGGGAAGTGACTAAGTTAGGAAGGATTATTTCAAGATAGACTGGCATGTGATCTGAGTATGTGCGGGCTAAATGTTTAACAGTTGGAACCCAGGGGATCACTCCTCGCGAGCAGAGCCAATAATCTAGCCACGACCAGGTTGCGCGACTTGCTGTGTAGAAGAGGCCTTCCCGAACAGCGGGATGTACATGACGCCATGCATCTATAAGGCCATGCTCGTCGCATATGCCTGTTAGAGCCTCCCTGGCATTAGTATAGTGATGTGGGAGGGAGTTGGATCGGTCCATGGCTGGGTTTATAGTCGTGTTAAAGTCCCCACCCCATAAGACATGTGTAGAGCCAATTTTTAGTATGTGACTCCGGAGTGTGGTAAAATAGTCCGGGTCATCCACATTAGGGCCAAAGCTACATGCATGGGGAGTTATTCCTTATTTGCGATTAGCAATTTGCTAATCGCAAATAAGGATGCGATTTCAAGGGTGCCAGGGGTGTCCTAAGGACACCCAGTAGCACCCCTGATATGAAAATGTAGACTGATGTTGTGCACACACATGTCCAAAGGACATGTGTGTGTGTTACATACAACTTAGAAAAATGCACTAAAGTGCGTTTTTCTAAGTTTTCGCCATTTACCACGAAGTCAGACTTCGTGGTAAATAGCGGCCAAAAATAGCGATTTCGCAATTTTTAAATGCTTCATGAATTGCATTTAAGGAATTTCTAATGGAGATTCTTTAAATGCAATTATTCGCAAATATGCAATTTCTAAAAATGCGATTTTTGCATTTGGGATGATGAATCCCAAATGCAAAAATAGCGCTCGCAAAGGGCCAGATTCTCAGAATCTGGCCCTTTGCGAGCCGTTTTCGGCTTGATGAATCTGGCCGACAGTGTCTCACGTAGTTCTTATTGCAAATCTGTGTGAGGACGATATCCAAAAGAAAGGAGCAGCCTGGCTAGTCTTCTTCTTGTAAGGACAGTATCAAGCGATTACTCTGCCCCTTCCACTCCTCCTTCAAATACGTCAGTTGTGGGCCCCGCAGGACTCTTCACCGAGTCCCATGCTTTTTAGTTTATATGACTCGCTTGGTTAAGTTAATCCACTCCTCCAAAACGAGTTTTATGAAATATGTGGATAAACCCTAGGGCCACAATTACGAGTCTGGCGGTCCACCGACCACAGGCCCGCCAAGCATATTATGAGTTTCCTTTCTGCCGGTGGTGTCATGGAGGTTTCTCCTTCATAAACACTGTGGCTGAGAGGAAACAAAGGGGGCTCTGCAGGTTCTGTGTCTCCTCCGCATGTGGATGCACACAGGGCGGCACATCTGTGCATGCGCCCCAGTTCCTGCACGACACGGACTTTTCAGTCATGCCGTGCAGGAACTGTTTTTGGAGTTCCCATTGCGGTGCCAAATTTTAGAGGCACCGCCATGGGAGCGCCAAACACCAGCCCACCATGCAGGAGAAAACTCCTAAACTGGGGGGCAGTCTGACTATGGCTTTGGCGGCGCGGCAGTGGGGTGAACCCAGCACTGCACCGCCAAAGTGGGAATCGGACCCTAAGCCATCTTAAGGATATACAGCAATACTGTCTCAGGCTAATGGATGAGTGACAACTGTCTAAAATTCAGTTCGTACATGACTGAAGTCCTGCTAGTTGGTGAGCCGCCATCAGTTTGGATGTATCACTGGTGGCAGTCCTTACTTGGTGGCAGCCCTAAACCAGTTTCATATGTTTGCATCTTCTGTTTATCTTTGAATCAGACCTCTGCTGCTTAACTCAAATTGCAAAAGTTACAACTTCGGTCCAGATTAACATATATTTTGTGCTGGGATTGAATCACAAAAGTGATGCAAACCTGTAAAAATTGTTTTTAGGGATTTAATGTTCAATGCAAAATGTGTTTCTCGCTGAAAAGTTGCCTGGGAGTAATGCAAAGCAGCGCAAAGCACTGCTTTGCAATACTCTGCGTCAAAGGGGTGTACCAAGGGTTGTACATGTAGATATAGTTTTGCATCAATAAATAACCCCTCTTGAAAGCCGGCATTAAAAAGGAGAAATGCTTTTTTTTCTCCTAACTTTTCCCACTTAGCATGTGAGGTACACTGTACAGCACATATCCAAAATGGAACACATTTTAAATTTTGTCTACTCATGGTATTTTGTACTGGAAGGGCTAATTTCAAGTACAAAGCCTATGCTGCACACACCCTTGAACTATGGCGCAAAGTTGTGTGGTTGGCACTTAGCAGCCAAATTGTGAAACAGCATTAGTCACAAACCAGGATAGGGCCATATATATTTGTAAATGTGGCGATTTCCTGTCTCTGTCGCTCACGCAATGCAGGGCAGCAACGTTGGATGCTGTGCTGCGTTATGTGAATGTTTTCTTAATCTGGGCCTACATGTTTCTTCTATCTACAAATTTTTAAGAGCTTGCCTTTTTTTACCACCTGGCCACCATACAGTCATTCGAGCTTTGATAAGCTCATATCTTGACTACTGTAATGTGCTATTCCTTGGTCTCACAAAGTATTAAATTCCATGACTTTTATTGGTCAAATTTGTGGCAGCCTGCCTTATATTTATTTGTACTCCCCCAAGGTGATCCTATTGCCATTCATCTAACATAACTTCATTGTCAATAGTATTCAATAGTAAAATGTGTAGTCTTTTAAAGTCTGTGATTTTTAGGTCTCGGCCTGCGTAGGCTGCGCTTGCGCAGTCTCGCCGGCGAGATCTTATGTCTCTTAGTGTGGGGCTTGAACCTGCCCCTCTTCTCCATTGGCTGGCTTCCTAAATGGAGGCCAGCCATTGGAGAAGAGGGTTCTGTGACGTCATTTTTGTTAGCTAAGCCCAATCCATTGCCGATTGAGGGGTGTGTTTTTTTTGTTTCTTTCTCTCCTTGAAAAACACGCCCCCTGTCTGCAAAGGATGGGGCTTAGCTTCCAGCAATGGTTTCTTAAACGTCCCGGAAAGGAGTGTGTAAAGAACGCAGGAACCAGGGTACCTACCCGTGTTAAATGAACGGAGGTGCGGTTAAGGTTGCTTCCAGAAGTGTGAGAGAAAGACAGCTTGCGGGGCAGCAGTTGTAAGCATTCAACGACTGGACTTGCGCAGGTGTACGTTCTGCTCTACCATAAATGTTAACACGCTGCTCTACCATAAACGTTAAGCTGTCACCTTGCTCCTTTTCTTCTTGTGCTTGGATAATGTTCTTTCAATTTTACAACGAACACTTGCGCGGTACGAATCCTGTCTCTTAGCTGCAGACCAAACGTTGCCTTTTCACAGCTGCAGACTCAATGTAAGACTGAGAGGCTGTCCAGTCCAAGTTTAATGTTTGTCGCTGGACGTTGCCGCTGTTTTACGCCAGCCTGAACGTACAATGCGCGGCGTCCATCTTGGATTAGGAGCGTTTTCAATCAGACCTCTGCTGCTTATCTCAAATTGCAAAAGCTACAACTTCGGTCCAGATAACATATATTTTGTGCTGGGATTGAATCACAAAAGTGATGCAAACCTGCAAAAATTGTTTTTAGGGATTTACTTTTCAATGCAAAATGTGTTTCAAACTGAAAAGTTGCCTGGGAGTAATGCAAAGCAGCGCAAAGCACTGCTTTGCAATACTCTGCGTCAAAGGGGTGTACCAAGGGTTGTACATGTAGATATAGTTTTGCATCAATAAATAACCCCTCTTGAAAGCAGGCATTAAAAAGGAGAAATTCTTTTATTTCTCCTAACTTTTCCCACTTAGCATGTGAGGTACACTGTACAGCACATATCCAAAATGGAACACATTTTAAATGTTGTCTAGTCATGGTATTTTGTACTGGAAGGGCTAATTTCAAGTACAAAGCCTATGCTGCACACACCCTTGAACTATGGCGCAAAGTTGTGTGGTTGGCACTTAGCAGCCAAATTGTGATGGTCAGCCGATTGAGGGGTGTGTTTTTTTCGTTTCTTTCTCTCCTCGAAAAACACGCCCCCTGTCTGCAAAGGACGGGGCTTAGCTTGCGCGGTGGCCATCTTGGATTGGGAGCGTTTTCAACAATTCAATACAGTAGGTTTGGGGAACCAAGTGTTGTTTTACAACACAAAAACTAGGATTTTTTCTTTTTTACCCACTCTGGTTCTATTATGCCCACAATTATGCGTAATTGAAAAAATGATAGGAAACACTGGGTCGGCAGTGACATCCCTGCTGATGGCAGGCTTCAATAATGGCACATCTGGTTAGTCTTTCAAGCTATCAGTGCAGGGCGTCAGTGACGATATTACCCGATCATTACCTCTATCTCTGCCCGCCCCAGTGAAATGTTTCTCTAATGAAGATCAACTCTTGTGAGAGTCTCGCGTCGGAAGATGGCGGCGCCCGATGCAGTGGAAGCGAGGAGTATGGAGTCGGTTGGTAGTGATAGCGAGGAGGTGGTTGAGATTCCCCAGCGCGAAGGGCTGTTTCCTGGGCATAAGGATGCCAATTCCTTAGTCAAGGTCTGCAACGTGGCATACATTGTTGAACAGTCGAGACGGGATGGGTGTGTGGTGTTAGCGGCAGATGTTTGATGTAGAAATCACTATGTAGAAAGTTCCTTTTCTAACTTTTTGTTTGTATTTTATAAGGAAGGCTTTGGAGTTCATACTGATTACTTTTCTTGAATTGGGGTGATGGGGGGCGGGGGGACGGTCATAGATCTGTTGGGCATTAGATTTAGGAGTTGGTCCATTAAACTGAGTTTTAAAAAATGTAGCTTGTGCTACGGTGGAAACTAAATGTATCTCCCACTTTTGCCTTGAGTGTTGTATATCTGAAGAGAGAGATTGCTGGTTTGATTCGTTATTGACTTATCTGCTGGCCCCGATTAACCTATTGTAACTACTCTGTCTGAGCCCACCCCCTTGCCCTCTCCATCTCTCGTCATCTCTTGCCGGAGCCCTCCGGATACCCTCTCTTTCCCTCTGATACAGACAATTTCCTCTGCAGAGGTAAGGAGACGCTTTAAGATGGCTTATAGATGCTTTTATTTGTTTACATGCCGCTCCTAGCTCGTTGTAAGCAGCGGTGTCTTCCCTGTATAGCGCTAGAGCAACCCAAGCCCTCTGCTCCTCTCCGGGGGAGAGCCCCACTCCGCGGTCTGCGGGGTGAACACCGACGTCCCCACCCAGCCAGGCGCTCAGTACCATGCATTCTCTTGCCGGGAGCCCCCCCCCTGCATGGGACAGACCTCCCTTGGGCACGAGGGTGCAGTTTCCAAGCTGCCCCATGCCACCCACGCGCACCCTCCGCCACCTTCCGGAGCAGAAACACAGGGGTGCAGTCCGATCCCCTGGACAAAGGCACCCCCCTTCATATCTTGCAGCCCTCTCTCTTCCGATGCCCAGGCACACCCCCACCACCTTCTCACCCTCCCACCTCCACAGTGCCACCTGCCCCAGCTAATGCGGCCCCTCGGCAGTGGCCTCCACTCAATTCACAGTGTCCTTGGAGTTATCACTGGTAAAAGCCGGTGTCTATTACTTGCTGCAGAAAGTGAAGCAGGTGGGCTGGAGGGGAGAGGGGCGTTGTTGGACAGGCCACATGAAGGGCTCGCTTCCCCCCCCGCATGACAGAGCCAGGACCCGGCGCCTCAGATGCTACCCCCAGAAGCAACCCACACTCCGTCTCCTACGGGACGCCTACCCCCGGACATCTCGGTGTCCCGGGCCCGGGCCACCATCAGCACCATTGCCCAGCCCGGCGGCCATCTTGGACACTGCACCACGAGGCCACATGGCCTCAGCTCGACCCCAACCCTGGGCCTGGCCAGGCCCCGACATCCCGGCACCACCATCCACCCAGGAGGTGAACGGCCCACTCGGCAGGTCAATGGGAGAGAAGAAGTGTCGATGGCTCTCCCCCGCCAGGTGCCGATCGCCCCCAGCCTCCCCGGGCGCTGGCTCCACCCCCCTGCTGGGTGTCTGGACTCCCTCATCCCGGACCTCCCGACCTCCAAGTGCGAGGGTCCGGACATCAAAGGGCGCCAGACCTATAACTGAGGCAGCTCCAGAGCAGGAAGGCAGTTGTATCTTGGAGTCGAGAGACACCGTGAAGAACTCATCCTTGACGGACTGCTGGCGCTGCCGCAGCCCTGCCTTGTGAACTATCGTCCTGCCGCTGGTGCTGCCGCGGCCCTCTGCAACCTTCATCCTCGTCGGGACCTGCTGGCGCTGCCGCGGCCCGTTGTAACTACCATCTTCATCGGGACCTGCTGGCGCTGCCGCGGACCGTTACCACCTCGATCTACCCGGGACCTGCTGGCGCTGCTGTGGCCTGTCCTCCTAAGATAGCCGAGCTCGAGGATTGTGAGCTATCCATCATCTCATCGCATCTACCACATTGGTAATAAGACTGTCCCGCTACCCCCTTTCCCATCCAAGAGACTAATATTGAGGGGACCCCTGAGTCCAGACCTCCTTGTACCATTCTACCGTACCTTACGATTGCTTATAAAGAACGTTAAATCTTATCCTTGTGTGGTGTCCATCTGTGGGGGGGAAGTTACTTGTCTGTACGATCGCTGGAGACGGCTCTCCCCGGAGACCTCTCCCCTTGTCCTCGGCCGACCCTCCAGGTCCCGTCTAACATTGGTGGCCAGCGGCGCGATCCGAACCAACGCGTAATCGTACAGAAAGCAACTCACCCCACGACTAAACCACAATGTCGACCCAAGAGAGCGGGTCTACGGAGAAATTCCAAATGGACAAGCTGGAGGAGTACAACCATCGAGAATTAAAACAATTTTGTATGGAACTGGGCATTGCTACCACCAGTCTGAGCACAAAAGATGACTTTAAACTCGCCCTGGAATCGTGGGCAGAAGCAAATACCGCTGGTCCCCGGAGCCAACGCATCGAAACACCAGAGACTAGCACCACTCCTTCCGAAGAAAGGAGAACGGGTCTCTCCCGGGAAGAGATCCAAGAGCGAGAAAAAAACAGACTGCATGAATTAGAGTTGGCACGGCTCAAAATGGATGGAGAACTAAAACTAGCGGAACAAAAATTGAACCTAGAACACTTACGGCTCCGAGAAGAGCGGGAAGAAAAACAAAGACAAAGAGAGCTCGAAGAAAAAAAACTGGCATACGAACACGAGCGCAAACTAGCAGAAATAGAACTACGTAAGCAAGGCAAAGACATGGGGGTGCCCGAGCAACCACGCACCCCAGGAGCTACAGAACCAAAGGTCCACATCCCCAAAGATGTCGTCCGAGAATACTACCGGAACGACGACATACAGCAGTGGTTCAAGGCCTATGAGATCGCCATGTCCTCTCACCGGATCGATCGAAGTGACTGGGGAGCCGGCCTATGGGGGAGGTTCGTCAATGAGGGCCGTGATGCCTTGTTACAGCTCCCGGATCATCAAATGACGTCCTATGATCACATGAAGGCCGCCCTCCTCACTCGATATGGGCTGACACCCGAGATGTACCGCCAGAGGTTCCGCGACTGCACCCGAATCCCGGGTACAACTTGGGTGGAATATGTGAACTATTTCAGCCGAGCCCTTGAGGGATGGATCAAGGGGAGCAACGTAACAACCTACGAGCAGCTTTTTAACCTCGTTGTGTGGGAGCACCTCTCCAACAACTGCTTCGTCGAGCTCAGGCAGCACCTCCTCGACAGTAAATTGACTGATCCACGACAGCTCGCCGCCGAGGCTGACCGATGGGAAAGCACCCGAGTGGGCCGGGGTGGCCCGAACGAGCAGAACAGGAACAACCAAGGCCATCACCGTCCCCGAGGAGGAGGAGGAGGCCAGGGCCGGGGGAAAGACACAGTCCCGGCCGCTCCCGCTACCAGCACCCCGCCCCCGGCCGGTCGGGGCAACCCCCGATGCGCCCGGGGTTCAGAGCCAACGTCACGTGTCATCGGTGCCAGCGAGCCGGTCACTACGCCAATGACCCGAACTGCCCACAGAACCAGACTCCAAGGCCCCGCCAAGTAGCTGCCGCCGCCCTAGGAGCAGAGCAAGTCTCCGAAGAACAGGAGGAATACGAACAAGAGCAACAAGAGTGGGAACCGGCCGCCATGGTCCTGGCGTGCCTAGGGGGAAGAGACATGATCCCGCGGGCTCCCCTACCCGCCAACACCAGAAAATACAGTCAGTGGGTGAACATAAATGGGCGCAAGGCTGAAGCCCTACGTGACACGGGGGCCAGTGTGACGGCCGTCCGCTGTCACCTGGTGACCCCAGATCAAATAATACCGAACATTCTCTGCCCCGTCCGTTCAGCCGACAATTCGGAAAGCATGTGTCGGATGGCCTGCGTCCCCTTCGAGTGGGGAGGAGTATCCGGCATGCTGAAAGTGACGGTCCGCGATGATGCCCCCGTGGACTGTCTCCTGGGGAACGATCTCGAGAGTTCCCCGTGGGCCGCCGTGGAAAGAAAAGAGCACCTGGGGATGTTGGGCCTCCCGGACTGGGCGTGTGTAACCACCCGGTCCATGGCGGCCCGCGCCATCCCCCGACCAGAAGAACCAGAATGGCCAGCACCTCCTCCCCCGATCGCTCCAGGGGGGGACGCCGACCCCCCGGAACCAACACAAGAGAAACTCGCTCAGCCCCAGGACCTCCCAGACCTGGCTCAGTGGCGACAAGAAGGGGGACCCACTCCAGAACAATTCCGTCAGGAGCAAGAGACATGTCCCTCCCTCGAGGGACTACGACAGCAAGCACTCGCCCAGAGCACGGGAGATACCTCCGGGGCCCACTGGATCTATTGGGACAATGGTCTATTGTATAGCGAATAAAGAATCGCCGAGCTGGGGGCCAGCCGAGTGTTGGTGGTGCCCCTCCGTTTTAGAGACTTCCTGTTGAACTTGGCCCACGACGTCCCCCTGGCCGGACACTTGGGTCAGGACAAAACCTATCAACGCCTAGTGACCCACTTTTACTGGCCCAAAATGAGAAATGATGTCCTCAATCACTGCCGGTCCTGCCCCACTTGTCAAGCCAGCGGGAAGAGCGGCCGCAAACTCAAGGCACCCCTGCAACCCTTCCCGGTGGTTACCATCCCGTTCGAAAAGGTGGGAATAGACATTGTGGGGCCCCTGGACCCCCGGACAGCGCAAGGGCATTGATTCATCCTGGTACTGGTGGACCATGCCACCCGCTATCCCGAGGCCATCCCCCTTCGAACTGTGACCGCCCCGGTGGTCGGCCGAGCCTTAATGGGGATCTTCTCCCGGGTGGGCTTCCCCCGGGAAGTCGTCAGCGACCGAGGCACGAACTTTATTTCAAAATACATGAAATCCCTCTGGCAGCAGTGCGGGGTCACCTACCGATTCACAACCCCCTATCACCCGCAAGGAAACAGACTGGTTGAGCGGTTCAACCGCACACTCAAGGGAATGATTATGGGGTTGGAAGAGCCCCTCCGCCGCCAGTGGGATGTGCTACTCCCGTGCCTCCTCTTCGCCTACCGAGAAGTCCCTCAGAAGTCCCTCGGCTTCAGCCCCTTCGAACCCTTGTACGGACACCCGGTTCGAGGGCCCCTCAGCCTAGTGAAGGAAGGTTGGGAGATGGCCCCCCTGAAAACCCCTCCAGACGTCTACAAGTACCTCCTGACCCTCCGCAATCAGACCAGACGATTCCGAGAAATCGCCAAAGCCAATCTTGAAGCCAGTCAGGAGGACATGAAGAAATGGTACGATCAGAACGCCTCCTCCATAGAGTTCGTACCTGGCCAGCAAGTATGGGTGATGTCCCCCACCGAACCTTGTGCCTTGCAGGATAAGTGGACGGGGCCCTTCAAGGTGATCGAGCGCAAGAGCCCCGTCACCTATCTCATCGACATGGAATCTCCCCGGAACCCCCTCCGGGTCCTCCACGCCAACAGACTCAAACCCCACTTTGTGCGCTCAGAGCTCAGCCTACTGATGGCTACAGACAGTGGGGCGGAAGAAGACTCCGAGCCCCTCCCTGACCTACTGAGGACCGGGGAAAAAGATGGTTCAGTAGACAGGGTCCGGCTGTCAGATGCACTAACCTCGGAGCAGCGCCAAGACTGTCGGGCCCTCCTGCTACAATTCGCAGCCCTATTTTCCCTCACCCCAGGGGTCACCCCCTGGTGCTTGCACGATGTGGACACTGGGGACAGTCCCCCCATCAGACATCGGGCGTACCGCGTGCCAGATCGGGTACGTGCCTGCTTTCAAGAAGAAGTATCAAAAATGCTCACACTCGGAGTCATCGAACCCTCGGACAGCCCCTGGGCCAGCCCAGTCGTGCTGGTCCCCAGAGCTGCTGCCCCCGGCACCACCCCTGAGCTCCGATTCTGCGTTGACTATAGGGGTCTGAACGCTGACACCCGAACCGACGCTCACCCCATTCCCCGAGTCGATGAACTGATCGACCGCATGGGGGCTGCCCGCTACCTCAGCATCTTCGACCTGACAGCGGGCTACTGGCAGATCGGCCTCACCCCCAGGGCCCAAGAACGATCCGCTTTCTCCACCCCGGATGGCCACTACCATTTCAAAGTGATGCCATTCGGCATGAAAAACGCTCCAGCAACCTTTCAACGCCTGGTGAACCAGGTATTGGCGGGCCTCGAAGAGTTCAGCGCCGCCTACCTGGACGATATCGCGGTATACAGCCGCCACTGGTCAGACCACCTCCGCCACCTCCGAGAGGTCCTGCAGGCCCTCCAACAGGCCGGCCTCACAATCAAGGCCAGCAAATGCCAAATTGGCCAGGGGTCCGTGACCTACCTCGGACACCAAGTGGGGAGCGGTCTGGTGGCCCCCCTCCAACTCAGGATCGCTGCTATCCAGTCCTGGCAGCCCCCCGTAACGCAAACCGAGGTCCGGGCCTTCCTGGGGCTCACCGGGTACTACCGACGGTTTGTGAAGGACTATGGCAGCATTGTGGGGCCACTCACGGCACTTACATCTAAGAACCAGCCAAAAAGAATCGACTGGACTCCCGACTGTCAAGCGGCCTTCGAGAAGCTGAAGGCCGCCATGTGCACCGCCCCCGTGCTCCAGGCTCCCGACTACAGCCGGGAATTCATTGTCCAGACTGATGCCTCCGACCACGGCATTGGGGCCGTCCTCTCCCAGCTGAACCCCGAGGGAGTCGACCAACCAGTAGCCTTCATCAGCAGACGCCTACTGGCCCGAGAACAGCGCTGGAGCACCATCGAGCGGGAGGCCTTTGCAATCGTATGGGCCCTTAAGAAGCTCCGGCCCTACCTCTTCGGTACCCACTTTCGGGTGCAAACAGATCATCGCCCCCTGCAATGGCTAATGCAGATGCGGGGGGAAAATCCCAAGCTCTTGCGATGGTCCATCTCCCTGCAGGGGATGGACTTCACTGTGGAGCACCGCCCTGGCCAGGATCACGCCAACGCGGATGGCCTGTCACGCTTTTTCCGCCTCGACGAGGAGAGTCCCCAAGAGGATGGGTGACTCTCCCCGCCTTCAGCTGGGGGGGACGCATGTTGGACAGGCCACATGAAGGGCTCGCTTCCCCCCTCGCATGACAGAGCCAGGACCTGGCGCCTCAGATGTTACCCCCAGAAGCAACCCACACTCCGTCTCCTACGGGACGCCTACCCCCGGACATCTCGGTGTCCCGGGCCCGGGCCACCATCAGCACCATTGCCCAGCCCGGCCGCCATCTTGGACACTGCACCACGAGGCCACATGGCCTCAGCTCGACCCCAACCCTGGGCCTGGCCAGGCCCCGACATCCCGGCACCACCATCCACCCAGGAGGTGAACGGCCCACTCGGCAGGTCAATGGGAGAGAAGAAGTGTCGATGGCTCTCCCCCGCCAGGTGCCGATCGCCCCCAGCCTCCCCGGGCGCTGGCTCCACCCCCCTGCTGGGTGTCTGGACTCCCTCATCCCGGACCTCCTGACCTCCAAGTGCGAGGGTCCGGACATCAAAGGGCGCCAGACCTATAACTGAGGCAGCTCCAGAGCAGGAAGGCAGTTGTATCTTGGAGTCGAGAGACACCGTAAAGAACTCATCCTTGACGGACTGCTGGCGCTGCCGCAGCCCTGCCTTGTGAACTATCGTCCTGCCGCTGGCGCTGCCGCGGCCCTCTGCAACCTTCATCCTCGTCGGGACCTGCTGGCGCTGCCGCGGCCCGTTGTAACTACCATCTTCGTCGGGACCTGCTGGCGCTGCCGCGGCCCGTCCTCCTAAGAACGCCGAGCTCGAGGATTGTGAGCTATCCATCATCTCATCGCATCTACCACATTGGTAATAAGACTGTCCCGCTACCCCCTTTCCCATCCAAGAGACTAATATCGAGGGGAACCCTGAGTCCAGACCTCCTTGTACCATTCTACCGTACCTTACGATTGCTTATAAAGAACGTTAAATCTTATCCTTGTGTGGTGTCCATCTGTGGGGGGGAAGTTACTTGTCTGTACGATCGCTGGAGACGGCTCTCCCCGGAGACCTCTCCCCTTGTCCTCGGCCGACCCTCCAGGTCCCGTCTAACAGGCGTATAAGGGGTATGCGGAAGATTATGAAGGGGCATAAAACAAACCTCACCGGTGGAGGGCGCTCGCCCCTTTCGGTTTGACAGATGCCGTGTTCTGCAGCAGTCACAAGGTCATATCCCTCTCTGTCAGCGAAACTGAGGGCCCGACACTGACAGAAGGTCATTCACAATCTTGCAGCTGAGGGCCCCTGGTCTGACAGTCGGTCACTCTTTCTTTGCTATAAACTGAGGGCCCGGCGCTGCTGCAGGTCCCACCGAGTGACAGGGGTATGCCCTGCTGCCGAGTCCCCATGTCACTGAGGGCCCGGCGCTGTCGCAGGTCACACCGAGTGACAGGGGTATGACCTGGTGTCGAGTCCCCATGTCACTGAGGGCCCGGCACTGCCGCAGGTCACACAGAGTGACAGGGGTTGACCTGCTGACGGGTCCCCATGTCACTGAGGGCCCAGGCTCTCGCACGCAGCCGGACCTGCGCTGTCATAACAGATGTTTTTTTTTGTTTTTGGGGGGGTCACGGCTGAGTAGTCATGCCCTGCCTGAGGGGAACCGCTGGGACTCTCAGTGCATCTGAGCGGGGGCATCTTTTTGAAACATGCAAGGGTGGGCGATTAATACGCCCGCATCAATGGCCTTAGGGACCCGAAGCTCCCTGTGTTCTCATCCCAGTATGCAGCTCAGTGGGTTGATGACCCTGCTGCAGCTAGAGATCCGCGCGTGTGTCACGAGCTGCAAGGGTTAATCCCATGCTTTAAATGGGCCGGTATGCAGTACTGGCACTTTTTAGGATCCCAGTGTGACCCTGGGCGTAGCTTTCCTTTCGTGCATGTGGTGCAGTGGCACCTCGGCACAGCGTCCAGAGGGGCCCAAAGAACCCTGATTATTCCTGTATTTTATAACTTATATTAGCAGCCCACCCCAGCGTTGCCTGGGGCAAAAAGGGGCTGGGGGCAGTACACCCGCTCCCGCCCCGACCCCCTCGCGCACCGACTCCCTCCCGCCCTGACTCACTCGCGCCCCCTTCCCGCCTGACTCACTCGCGCCCCCCTCCCGCCCAGACTCACTCGCGACCCCTCCCGCCCCGACTCACTCGCGCCCCCCTCCCGCCCCGACATTTTCATTTACTGCTGCCTCCTTCTTTCCTCCCCCTGCATCACAGTCTCACTTTCCCTTTCCTTACCTGTGCCGCCGCTCCTCACTGCACAGCCGCTCGTCACTGCACCACCCTCCTCCTTCGTCGTCATCACGTACGTCGTGTCGCGCCAGCGCTAGGTCCCGGCCGGCGCTACTTTCAGGGGACTACTTTGTTTACAAACGTAATTTTTTTTACTTACTTTTTTATTTTTATTTATATAGCCTATGTCCATCTACACACCCTGACATTTTCATAGATGTATCGTGTGTGTAGATTGGTGCTGTGGTTCCCGAGTTTACCTGGCCAAAAGGTGCAAGTTCTCTCTTTATAATAGTAGTATAGACAACAGCCAGGGGGCATTTCCTTCCATGCCCTAGAGCCTGTGGCACACTGTCTTCACTACTGTTTGTGATCAGTAGGAGTTTGGCACTTTGTCCATTTTTTGGCAAGTGGCGGCTCAGTTTCGTATTTATTGCCATAAATGCCACTTACTTCGGAGCCTGCTGACAGCTGTCTAGCACTCGAACGGCACATTTCTACATTCCCAGTAGGAATGAGAGACAGAGGACTTTGACAGACCTGCAGTTCGCATTTCTGATAGAGCTAGTCATGCTGTTGCAAAACTTTCTTCCAGGGGCCTGGTTTCTCAGTAAGTGCATGAAATTAAAAAATAGAAGTGCAGGTAGCCTGTACCAGGGCCGTGCAGGAAAGCAGAGCTGGAAGGCAAGAGTGCCCGGGCCGCATTCCACAGCGTACTCCCGGAACACACACCCTCTGGAGCTCTGTGTGTGCGTGTGTGTGGGGCTCTGTGTGTGTGTGTGGGGGGGGCTCTGTGTGTATGTGTATGTGGGGCTCTGTGTGTGTGTGTTGGGGGCTCTGTGTGTGTGGGGGGGGCTCTGTGTGTGTGTGGCTCTGTGTGTGTGTGTGGCTCTGTGTGTGTGTGTGGCTCTGTGTGTGTGGCTCTGTGTGTGTGTGGCTCTGTGTGTGTTAGGCTCTGTGTGTGTTGGGCTCTGTGTGTGTGGCTCTGTCTGTCTAGCTCTGTCTGTCTTGTGTGTGTGGCTCTGTCTGTCTTGTGTGTGTGGCTCTGTCTGTGTGTGTGTGTGGCTCTGTCTGTGTGTGTGTGTGTGTGGCTCTGTCTGTGTGTGTGTGTGGCGTCTATGTTTGTGGCTCTGTCTGTGTGTGTGTGGCTCTGTCTGTGTGTGTGTGGCTGTGGCTCTGTGTGTGTGTGTGTGTGGCTGTGGCTCTGTGTGTGTCTGTGGCTCTGTGTGTGTGTGGGTGGCTCTATGTGAATGACTGTGTGGGTGGCTCTGTATGTGTGTGTGGGTGGCTTTGTGTGGGAGGCTCTGTATGTGTGTGTGGGTGGCTTTGTGTGGGTGGCTCTGTGTGGGTTCAAATGCAATAGGTCTCGCATTTGCTAGAGATTAAGCTATTGGCATTGTTAATGACAATGACATTTATTTATATGTTTTAAAAACCAAAACATAAATAAAAATAATGTCATGAGCAATGCCAATAGCTCTAACTTTAACAATGCCGAGACCATTGCATTGTAAATGCGTGTTTCAGATTTCCAGGAGTATAAGGCTGCGATCAAATGAGCTACTGGTGTAAACACTAGAGTTGCGCGTGTTTTAGGTTCTGCTTTGATATCAAAGCGCACAGGGATGAAGGCGAACAGTAGCGCGACAGCAGAACGCTCTCCTCTGTTGAAAGAGGCAGTCCCCTGTGGTCGGGTCCGTCAGTCACTTTGGCAGCTCGCTGTTGGTTAAAGATAATTTTTGTGCGGCACAGACACCCCTTGAACAATGCCTTTTCTGGGCCCACTGAACTGTCAGGGGGTTAGCTTTGGCTGTATTTTGCCAATGGGTGTTTCTTTAGTAGACTTCCCTCTGCTGTTTTTTTAGGTGTGTGTGTGAGCAGGGCTGGTGCACATTGAAGCTGCTGGCTACTTCTACCTTGGGGTGTGTGTCTGCTGCCATGGCCGTGTTATTAGCAGTGGTTCTTGCAAATGTTCTACTGCCTCGAAGTAGAGCTTCCACCGCACTTTTCGCTGTTAGGACTCATGCCAGAGTGGATATGCTGTAAAAGTCTGCACTTCCGGGTTGTAAAGCTGAATTCATATGTACACTGGTCATGTGTCTTTTTGAATTTTTTTGCTCAGATTTGCATCTCAAAGAGCAAGCTATGCATTTCCGTATAACTGATGGAAGAATAGAATACAGAAACAAGGCACACCAATAATGTGGTATTATGGGTATCAACAGGGAGAAAGCAAGGGAGAGACTCAAAGCAGAGAGAGAGAGAATCAAAGGAAACAGACAAAGAGAGAAAGAGGCAAAAGGAAATGAGACACAGACTTGGAGAAACACAAGGGAAAAGAAACAAAAAAGAGTGTTAGAGAAAAATAAGAACGAAACATAAACATACAGAGAGAGAGATAATGAGAGGGGAAGTGGGAGAAAACGAAACGAGAAGAACACAGCAGACACAAGGAAGGGATTGAGGCCCATTCCCAAGGCAATGATTTTGCTGGCATGAGATTTCTCCTAGTTTGGATCAAATTTTAGACTTTTGTGGAATTCTGAAAGAATTCCGGAAATTCTCCCGAAGCTCTATGAAAGTCGCAGTTCTTAAGGACTGATCACATGTGCAGTGTTTGTGCGTGCAGAATATAACAGGTGGGATCAGATGTAATCATGCATTTGCTCTTGCTCCATGTGGAAATCACCCTTCATCCTTCCCCACCCCCCAGACATGGGAATGTTGTTCCCGAATCCCACCCTTGAAACGGACCTATCCCTGCCCTTGACAGGTGTTAATTTTATGGTGGAAACTGTGCACATCGTCGACGAACAACCACAAACCTATGAGTCATTGAACGGTCACCCCTTTTACAGATGGGGCCACCAACGAACAACCACACACAACCACGTACTACCTCTTCTACTAAATTTGCGAATGCGTCAATTACACCATACTTGCTGAATGTTCATATTTGCAGCTGTACTTCGCACATGGAAAATATCACCAGTCTTGGCTCTGTGAACCAGGACTTGGGATTTCTGTGTGAAAAATGAAAAATTGTATACCTAAGTTAAACTTTGATGAGTGAAGTGGACCTTGGAATGAGAAAGGAAGGAGAAGAAAGAGAGTGTGAGACGCGATGTAGTTAGTTAGAGCTCTCAAGAATCTGTTTAATTTGAGTGTCACATCCAGTCTGATTTTAATTCCACTTTGAACATAACTCGCGACTTACCCTACTTCATCCATACATTCTAACACCTAGTAATAGCCTTTATATCAGTTTCTGCATTGCATGAAAAAGATGCACTGTGACCTAATGAGTGCATGCACTTGTCGATGCATTTTAATAGTGCTTTCTTGCCACTAGTGGGCAGGTGCATTCCTGTGTGGACGAGAATGGTGTTGGTTTTTGGAACATATGTGTGGGAGCAAGTGTTTTTCACAGGGTCTGGAGAAGTGCTCCAATTCATGCCCTTGGGCGACGTAGAACCATCAGGTGGTGTTTGCACCCGGAGCAGGCGGTGCGAAGAAGCTGTGCGAGTTTCTGACATGTTGTCTGTACAGTGTCGAGCAAGCTGGTGGTGGGATTGTGCAATGTGCAGTGCAGTGATGATGACATGGAGCAGTATCAAAGATGTGTGCCAACTTGTGGTGCAGAGAGTAGGTGTGGTTAAGTCCATGAAGGTTAATACATACTTGTGTATTCAGTGTGGTCTTTTTTTCGTGGTGTGGGTGATTAGATGCAGTTATTGCTTAGTTTGTACCAGTGGTTGCTTATACTGAGAACTGGTACTAATGTTTGGTAACTTGCATATATATATTTAGGTTCAGCCTGCCAGACAGCGCAAAGTGTCCGGTTGCAAAAGACCTATTGTGAACTTACAGTGGATTTAGAGCCTGTCCATAGCTTACCATTTGTTGCCGTTATAGCATTTGAATAAGCTTGCATTTTATTTCTTGGCTTGAGTGTGCTTTCCTTTCTCTTCTTGTGTTTGTCCCTCCAATGGATCATCTCCTCTTTACTCGTGTCCTTCCACTGATCAGTTATAGGGAACTATTTTTTTGTTAGCAAACCATGGAAGTGTGTGTGTTTTCCAGTTATCTCCCTCTTATGCTTCTCCCCCGTGCTACATGTTGTTCTCTCACATCTATGTGGTTCGCTTCCCCTGCACTCCGTTATTTGCTTCCTTGTCTGTGTGCTCCTCTCTCTCTCCCCAACTCTCCGTGTTGCTCTCATTCTCTTGTGTGCTTCTACTGGTCTCCGTCTTGCTCTCCCTAATATGCTGTTTTTTTCTCTTCCTCATTAACTCCCTGTGGCTTTCCCTAGTCTAACCGCTCCTCAGTTGCCCCAACCCCGCAGTCCTATTTTCAAATTATTATTTTTTACATTTCTTTACATAATAAACGTACAAGAGCACTTTCACATTTGTTTTAAAAAATATTAATTATGATTTGTTTAAGATTGGTAGATAAAAAAGGCACTCGTGTCATTTTTTGAAATGTGCATGTTTGATCACACACATGCACTTGTGTAATGATGCATGCTCCTGCAAAGGTCACCACATGTGCATGCATAGACATGAATAAAAGACACTGGCCGAGCCAATAGTTCTCAATGGTGGCACATACTGGCTTTGACAATGCTTGTTTATCATCAGTCTCCACCCCAGAGCAAGAGTGATAGAGCCAGACAATGGAAAAGGAAGGAAACAGAGAAAGATAGGCAAACAGTGACAAGGGGAGACAGCAAAGATGAAAAAGAACCTGTAAGAGAAAGATAAAGAGACAGGAACTGTAGGATAGAGCAAGAAGAGACATGAGGTGGAACCAAAACTAGGCAGCCTCAGTATTCTGCAAACCCAAAGTTCAGCAGCGCCGGTGGTGGGCTCCTAAGAACAATTTTGAGTTCCTGAATTTCTTTTACAAATTAAGGAGACGATGCAGTCTTGTCATTAATGTTTTATGAAAAGTTAGATGATATTGAAGATTTCATATTCAAGCTTGATGTGTGTTCCAAAGTTTTGCAGGCTTGACTCCCATTTGAGATTTTTTCGATGCTGGATTTTCAAATAAAGGTGAGCTTAAACTTTGCCGGTTGTGATATTTGTTTACAGGAAGTAGACTACTGTTCCGTGTATGGCTGAGATACCCGCCACCCCCTCTCAACACAATCCCCAAGGATGGGAAACCGGAAACGGTTCTGAACTTTTGGAAGGCGGGAGGGAGTGACCCTCCCGGCCGTATTTATTAAAATATGAAACAAAATCAAAACATTAAAATAACAGTTTCATATTATGTACAATTTCATTTCCACATTACGATGTTTGGCTAACCTTAACAGATCTCTAATACAAAGGTTCTCCTAGCCGAACTAACATCCTACAAAACATTTGACTTGAAATTGTACATCCTAACGTTAAGGGCCAACGGCAAGGTCGTAACCGGTGTCAGATCCCTAAACCAGAAATACCCCCCCTCACTTGTGAGGGGAGCGACCGCACAGAGGCGTACCTCAAGTGCATCTACCAATTTCCCTTGGACTTGACGGGGGCCCCAATGAACTCGACGCCATTTAACGGTCGTCCGAGGACTCGTGTGAGGTGTCTAAAAGGTAGCGTAAACCCCCTCCCGAACCCCACACAACTTACCCCATCTGCCGTCGCAGATGTCCTGGTCCCGGGAAATTCCCCAGGAGGGCCCGTAGCCCCTCCTATCCAGGAAGGGGCCTTGACCACCTTTCCTTTCCTTCCGGCGGCCTATCCTTAGAAGGGACCGCCTCCCCGTTGAGGGGCCAATGGCCACCTCCCCCGAGCGCTCCCATCCGTAATGGGTGACGCCCCCCCATAGGGATCTTCCAATTACTGCTCACCGATCATGACCTTACCGCCCAACCAAAATAAATACGACAATTTACCTAAATTACTAAATTACAAAACAATCATAACTATTACAAGCATGATTACTGATCAACACTAGTGCAGAATTACTTTATTTGAAAAAACATACTGAAAATGATCATTCTTTATTGCATACTCAAAATATCACGACAATCATCACAACCTGTAAGAAATAGAGTTACCACATCAAAACTTTATTCAAAACAACTTGCTGTCCTCAGGGGCTGGTGGGTGGGTCAAAATTGGCTCTTCGTTCCGTCTCGAGCTCACGTGCAGTGGGGAGGTGCAGCTTCAGAGCACAGGAACAAGAGGATGCTTTCTTGGCTTGTTGCTCCTTTTATCCGTCTTCGGGCGGGCGTAAACCCGCCCCCGCCTGCCTCCGAGGGCGTGGCCATCCGCGTCAGTGTCTAGGACAACCCACTCCAGGGCGGGAAAAGGCGCGCCCCGGCTACGCCGCTTCGGGCATACCAGCCGAGACTCGCCTCCCGCCCAAGATGGCTTCCCGGGGGGATCGTGGTACTCCACCATACGTTCGGGGGGACCGAATGGTCGCCCCTTTCCATATGGCTGAGATACCTGCCACCCCCTCTCAACACAATCCCCAAGGATGGGAAACCGGAAACGGTTCTGAACTTTTGGAAGGCGGGAGGGAGTGACCCTCCCGGCCGTAATTATTAAAATATGAAACAAAATCAAAACATTAAAATAACAGTTTCATATTATGTACAATTTCATTTCCACATTACGATGTTTGGCTAACCTTAACAGATCTCTAATACAAAGGTTCTCCTAGCCGAACTAACATCCTACAAAACATTTGACTTGAAATTGTACATCCTAACGTTAAGGGCCAACGGCAAGGTCGTAACCGGTGTCAGATCCCTAAACCAGAAATACCCCCCCCTCACTTGTGAGGGGAGCGACCGCACAGAGGCGTACCTCAAGTGCATCTACCAATTTCCCTTGGACTTGACGGGGGCCCCAATGAACTCGACGCCATTTAACGGTCGTCCGAGGACTCGTGTGAGGTGTCTAAAAGGTAGCGTAAACCCCCTCCCGAACCCCACACAACTTACCCCATCTGCCGTCGCAGATGTCCTGGCCCCGGGAAATTCCCCAGGAGGGCCCGTAGCCCCTCCTATCCAGGAAGGGGCCTTGACCACCTTTCCTTTCCTTCCGGCGGCCTATCCTTAGAAGGGACCGCCTCCCCGTTGAGGGGCCAATGGCCACCTCCCCCGAGCGCTCCCATCCGTAATGGGTGACGCCCCCCCATAGGGATCTTCCAATTACTGCTCACCGATCATGACCTTACCGCCACAGGCCGGATAGCTGACCGGCTATCCGGACCCCCCACAACAACTCCTGCCTAAAGGTCATGTTTTAAACTCTTTAGCCAAGCCATGAGGTCCCCTATGAGTAACTCATTCCCCACCCGGGACAAATGAACCCCATCCCCCAAATACATACTGTCCCCTTTGATACAACCATGCGAAACAGAATGCAGTGTACTTGACCGAAACAATCTACTCAATTTGTTATTTATTTTCTTTACTGAATGATTCAGAGCAGAAACCGAAATAGCCCCCCGCCACACTTTCCGTGGGATCATATGGGACCATGCAATTGTGCACCCTGGAACTCTTCTTGCCAACCAACTTACTGTGGAAAGCATTGCCTCAAGAAGAAGTCGTCTACCAGTGGCCACCAAATCGTTGCCCCCAAGATGGACTATGATTATAGACGGCGGTGACCTTGTCCGCCCTAACAAACCCTCGAAAAAGGATTGAAACTGGTCAATACAGAGCCCGCCCTTTCCGTAGAAGGACACCCTGTACCCGTATTCCCCAGCCACGTGAATCATGTCACCTGCTTTGAATACGTCTGCGGCACGCCTCACGTATGAGTGGCCCACGACCCACACCTCTTTTTTCGCAGCCGGTGATGTCTGACCGCTGGTCCCCAGGTGTCGGGTCGACTGCACAGTCCGCCCCGCCTCGTAAGCTTGCGCAACTGAAAACCAAACAAAAACAAGAAGCGTGAGTACATCATTACAGCTTCACAACATGTGCAACCGCACATACCTTTTATAACAGTTCGAGGACCAACGCCCCACACGTTTTACTTCTTCTACACTCAGACCCCTGGCTGTAGCCTCAGTAGCAGCCCCTATCCGAAAGGAATGGGTCCCGAACTCGCCGGGGTTCAAGCCCGCGGCCGAAATCGACATCGCAAGCACCCGCTGGAACTGAAACCTCGTCAGTGGGGTGGCGTCAGCGTGTCTCAACAAGGTCCCCCCCCATGATGCCACCCTCTGCGCTACATATTCCTCTACGCACACCACAGGGCACATGGAAGACCCGGGGATCTTCTGAATGATTATGCAGTCCCCATTTGCACCCTGATCGGTTTTGGACCTTACAAACGAGACTGTCATCGTCTCCCCCCTGACCTGAATGTGCTCCCGGCACAGTCCCCCCATCGTATCCTGCTTGTTCTTCGCCACCAATTCGCTTACCCGCATAGCCCCATGGAATGCTAGCGCAAATGCAGCTCGGAATAACACTGCTTCGTACTGGGATGAACACGTTGCCGGGAGTACGGACAATAACAGGGTCAACCTATCCAGACCTATCGGGTGCCTCTCATCTACTCTGCGACCCTCAAGGCGTTGCCACCCACGCAGCGCTTTCTGCACCACAAAAGACGCTGTCGGGTCCTGGATCCCATGAGCCCTTGCCATAAAGGAAATGGCGGCCCGATGCCTCTGGGCCGTAGCTACTGATTTGCCTGCCTGATGTAAAGACAGCAGAAATCTCACGACAAGCTCTTCCTGTCCCCAAAGCTCCCCCCCAGCAGAACCCAAAAAGGACAAATAGGAACGGAACGCCCCTTCATATGCCTTCCTTGTCCTGGGTGCTAAACTCTCTCCCACGAGGTTTTGTAGTTCGGGGCACCGAGAGACCAGAGAGCTTCGGGAAAGGGTGCTGCCACCAGGTCCGCTGCGGGCAGAAAACCCCAGAAGGCCTGCATACGGAAACGAGAAAGCGCATCAGCCGCTTGGTTCAGTACCCCCGGGACATGTCTTGCCCTAAAGAGTACATTCAACTGCATACACAATAACACAATTTCTTTGAGCAGTCTCAGAATCCATTTGCAACGTGCTGCCTGACTATTGATACACTCAACCACAGTCATGTTATCAGACCAGAACACCACAGAGTGATCCCGAAACCCCTCCGGCCATGTTTTCAAGGCCACCAAAATAGGGAAGAGTTCAAGGAAAGCAATGTTACTTGTCAGCCCGCACTCGTGCCACCATGACGGCCATTTTTGAGCCGACCATTGTGTACCAAATATGGCACCAAAACCTACACTCCCCGCCGAATCTGTCTAAAGCCCCAGCTCCTCGGAGGACACTGCCGGTTTATTCCAGACAATTCGACCATTGAAATCCGCCAAAAATGCCAACCAAATGCGCATGTCCTGGCGAACCTCTGCCGAGAGCCTCGTGCGGTGATGTCCTTCCTTCAGGCCGACCATGGCTTGTGCAATCGAGCGGGAAAAGGGGCGTGCCATTGGCATTACTCTCAGGGCAAAATTCAACTGACCCACCACCTGTTGCAATTGATGCAGGTTTACTTTTGTCGCACGAATACATGTTTCAAGGGATGACCTGAATTTTAACACTTTTTCCCTGGGTAATTTAAAACAACCTTCTTCCGAGTCGAGCTCGATCCCCAGGAACTCGAGCAAAGTTGAGGGACCCACAGTCTTACCTGGCGCCAATGGCACACCGAATTGCTTCATTAAGACACAAAATTCATGTAAAGCCTGTCCACACTCAGGATCCCCGGCTGCCCCCAAAAACAGAAAGTCATCGAGATAATGCATAACATGCTGAAAACCCGTCTTCCTTGTGAATACCCATTGTAGAAAACAACTGAACTTTTCAAAATAGGCACAGGATATCGAGCACCCCATTGGCATACATCTATCCATGTAATAGCGACCCTGAAACATAAAACCAAGGAGACGCTGATCGTCTGGGTGCACCGGGAGCAACCGGAACGCTGACTCGATGTCTGATTTTGCCATCAGCGCCCCGGGCCCCAGGCGATTCAACATGGCAACGGCCTCATCGAAAGATGCGTACCGCACCGAACACACTTCCGGGTCTATCGCTTCATTAACGGAAAGACCACGTGGGGCTGACAAGTTATGTATCAGCCGAAACTCACCCGGGTCCTTCTTGGGGACCACCCCTAGAGGGGAACAAACAAAGTTAGCAACCGGTGGCAAATCAAATGGACCGGCGACACGACCTCGAGTCACCTCCTTCCCAATCTTTACCTGTACCACCGCCGTATGCTGCAAGACCGATAGTTGATTCTTACAGTTTGCTACACCCTGAAAATCCCCCACTGGGATGCGGAAACCATATGAAAACCCGTCTCGCAACACCCCAGCGGAAGCATGATCCGGGTATTCGTTGAGCCAAGGAATCATTGCCATGGTATCAATCGGAGTAGGTAAAGGCGCCCCTCGGACTATTTCAGACCTGTTTGGCGCTTCCCCTACCACCGTTATCACCCGTTTTGGCTCTGCACATGGACTCAGGATGGGATGGCTGCCCACACCCCCCACATTCATGTCTGAACTTGCATGACCCCTGGGGCCTCGTACATTTCCCCCTGTTAAAATTCCAACAAATCCCCTTTTTACCTGCGTTGCCACTCGGCTTCGAGTGGTACTCGTTACCTGCACCCGTCCGAAAGGGTGTCCCAGAGGATTGGCGGGAAGATTCCCCCCCGTTACTCCCTGACAATGGCACTTTTAACATTCCTGAACTCTCCATTTTTTGCCATGAAACGGAGTCTAAACAATCCCAAGTCAGAACTGGGTCGTGCTCCTTAGCTTTTCTAAAAATATTGTCATAACAGAACCACTGATTGCCCCCATACGATACGGAATACTCCATGATACGTGACTGATAAATAGGCAACTCGGTTAGCAACTCGGGCCTGCGCTCGCCCATGATGGAGGTAAAAATGCCCCACGCTCTGCCCCAAGTACCTATGTTCTCATCAACCTTAAAGGCGGCCATTTTTGCGCGCCAAACACCCGGATGCATGAGCTCCTTTTGGCTCTTAACATGCTCCATCTCGTAATGGTCGGTAAGCAAAGAAAAAATGTTCACATACTTATTCGCCCAAATCTTTTCCTTAATTTCCAGTGGAACGTGCTGAGCCACCTTCTCCCTTCGTGAAGGTACAGACCCCTCCCCCGCGATCGGCAATGGCCGCTTACCTGAACCAGATGCTGCATTTGCCGCCGAACTTGGGCCTGTTGCATTTTCAGCCGCCGGAACTGGCGGGGTAACAGAAGATGGTGCCTTCGCAGCCTCTCTAGATTCCCGCAGTTGTCTCATTACTGCCCGGGCGTCGTCAGCCGTGGTGCCCTCACTATCTTTTCCCAACCACGCTGCTAATTGTGCCGCTAACTCGGGAGGCATATCTTCCCCGGTCACGGGGATCGGATGCCCCTCCTTCGGAACCGGGGTTGGCTCCTCGAGTGGGGTGTCGGGAACCGGGGTTTCCCCCTCAAGTGCCCCCCTTTTGGACCTCTTGCCTCTCCCACCAGGGACTACTCCTGGCAAAGCTGGTCCGATGACTCGCTTCGGTCCTCCCTCCCCGTTCTTAGCCGCCATCTGCTTCTTCAAATCGGCTACCTCCTTTATGAGCATGCGGAGCATCTGATCGGTACCGACCCGCTTTCCGACCTTCTTGCCTGGCATTCTCAAACGAAGATATCTGTAAAACAAACAGAAAGATTACAACGCTCAAAATTGGCTCTTCGTTCCGTCTCAAGCTCACGTGCAGCGGGGAGGTGCAGCTTCAGAGCACAGGAACAAGAGGATGCTTTCTTGGCTTGTTGCTCCTTTTATCCGTCTTCGGGCGGGCGTAAACCCGCCCCCGCCTGCCTCCGAGGGCGTGGCCATCCGCGTCAGTGTCTAGGACAACCCACTCCAGGGCGGGAAAAGGCGCGCCCCGGCTACGCCGCTTCGGGCATACCAGCCGAGACTCGCCTCCCGCCCAAGATGGCTTCCCGGGGGGATCGTGGTACTCCACCATACGTTCGGGGGGACCGAATGGTCGCCCCTTTCCATAAGGTCTGGTGGCAAATGTTCTACAGATCTGTGTTCTTCATTTTATCATAGTTGGAATTGAGTGAACACTGGTGGTTTTAGGTGAAGATGAGGTCTGTGGAAGCATTGAGGCTGCCATGCTGAGGTTAGGATCAAGGGAGAAGCCAGAAAATTAAAATACCCCCCACTTCGAACAATATATAGTGCTACATTTCTGAGGAAAGTGAGAGATCCCAACCTTTCCTAAGAAGTGCCAAGGGACCTGTACCCCTGTAGAAAACTTGCAGAAAATTGTGCAAAATGATGGATATTAAAGCATAATTTTAAGTGACTTTGGCCTCAAATTACAAATTTACTAATACTGACTTATTTATCTCATTCATTCTTTTCTCCATTCCATCTTCTTTCTTTCCTTTAATGCTTCTTTCTTTCCATCACCTTTCTTTTATTTTGTGTCTTTCATTCTTCTTTTCCATCTTTCTTTCATTCTGTCCATTCTTCTCTACTCCATCAATCCATTTATCTAGCTTTATATTCATTTTATTCTTATATTCTTATCATGCTCAGTGTCCTTCCTTTGCACCTTCTTTTAAATTTTTCTTTTTGTATCCTTTCATTGTAAATTCTTTCTTTCGCCTTCTTTCATTCTATTGTACTTCCTTTCAACTCACATTTCTCATTTTCTGTTATTTCATTATATTTTTCGTCTTCTTCCTTTCTATCCTTCCATTTGTCTTTTTTGTTACATTTTCTTACTTATTTTCTTCTTTCCATCCTTCATTCTTTATCTTCATTCTTCCTTTGCAACTTTTTTGCTTATTTTATGTTTCTTGTTTAACAACAGTGACAGCTCTCTCTCCAAAAAATGCAATGCTGCGTGGATCAATATGTCAAAATTGTCAGTTTGGCTTTACAAAAGAAAACCCCAAAAGTGGAGTTTATTTGTATAAAACAAAAAACTAAATGTCTATAACACAGTGGACTTTTTGTCACCATGATTGGAGGGCATGTTTTAATTTTTAGGTCAAGCATTCGAGAGCTCTTGTATACACTTTGGTATGTACGTATATATGTATGTACTTTGTGAGCTCTGGAGATCAGTGCTGGGACTTGTCTACTTCTGCTTAGGGACTTTTTTCAGTTCAACTGCCTCTATTTAACTGTATTGATAGAAAACGACCAGTAGAGAAAAGGTAAAATACAAGTATTGCTTTCTGCTTGTTCAACTGCCTCTATTTAACTGTCTTGATAGAAAACGACCAGTGGAGGCCAGTAAGATACCAGAATTGGTTTCTGCTGGGGAACGGTCTTTTTTTAATTTTTCTGGTAACTGCCTCCATTTAACTTTCTTGATAGAAAATGAGCAGCAGAGGTCAGTAAAATACCAGAATCACTCTACCATTCTCTGTATCCCAGTCCATAGAACTGGTCTTCCACGAGCATCCGTAGACAATCATATTTTTTTCAAATCTTGTATTTTCAGTGGTATGACCACCAAAGGCCCTGATATTAAACACAGAGCTTTGGACTATATCATTTCCTTCTGCAATGCAACATTTCTCTCCATGTGTTCCCATACCAGATGTGTCACGCAGTTTGGTGCTTATTTTCCCTCCATGTTAAAGAACTGTAGATGTTTCAGCACCCAGGCTATTGTTGATGCATAACTAAATACATATAATGTCCCAAAGGCGCGACCAATTGTATTGCAAATGCTTCTTAATATTTGAGACCCCAAGAACATACATGACAGTCATGAACAGGATAAATCAGAGGCAGCAAGCCCCCAAAAACCAAAGTGATCCTTCCAACAAACACTCGGATACATGGGGCTGGGGCATTAACTACTGGCTAGATTTTACCAAGGCCTAGGGGTTTTGCCTAATTTGTAAAGTCATCATTGTATAACTAACTGATGAAAGTAGGTTGTGTCAGATGTTTCAAAGTACTGATTGGTTTTTAGTGCATTATGTAATAAATAGGACCGTGAAAAAGGATTCAGATCCATAGACAATTTACACTAATTTTCATAGAGACTGGGTTGCTTCAATGTATATTTGGACACACACTAGCGATGGCCTTGTGGTTTTCACAGTTTCTATAAACTGGTTAAAAATTTGGAGACTTTATAGGGAGGTATTTTTTAATAATTAGGGGTAGACTGACTATGTTACTTTCAGCGCAAAAAATTTAAAAAGTTTTACTTTATATATATTGTGTAATGTGCTGCTATTGTTTTTAGACAAATATATTGGCCATTTTCTATTTGTATATTTAAAACTCCATACGAGTTTTAAATTTAAAGATTTTTTTTAAATTATGTTCTGAAGAAGATAGTTTCAAACATCCTATTCCACCAAAATGCGTCAACCAATGCAAATGTTCACTTCTTGTGTCAGGATTGGTTTTTGAAATCAATATTGGTATATATATTCAACACCATATGATCTGTGATAAGAGAGAGTCACACACATTTCTGATTATATGTATTTTAATGGAATTTTTATTTTTGTTATGTCTCGTTATTTATGTTGATATAATTGTTGATATATAGATTTTAATAAATAATATGGTTTTGTATATTGTTGTATATTTGAGTTTTTTGCACAGTTTTCACATGGTCCATAAAGTTACTCATTAAAGTGCATAGCGAAATTAACAAGTTATTCCAGCTGGATAAGGCTCCACAGGTAGAAACAAGGAAAATAAGGGCAGAGGGACACATTTTATTAATATATGCAGAAGACTTTTGTCCTAACGTGCACCCACATACATTTGACACATTCCACCCAGGAACCTTGGTGCCATCTGAAAGTTGACAGTTTAGTGCTGCTCCCAAAACGAGATAAACATCTCACGTTTGGTGTAAGCACTCTTTGCCACACCATGGCATAGTGTTCATTCAGCTCTCTCAATATGCAGAAAATGCAAGGAGCACATAAAAGGGCAATGAATTGCTATGCCTGCGCTAAATACTTGGCCACAGCAATTTATTTTTCAATATATGGCACGAAAATGCAAATCTGGTCTTCTGTCTTCTTCTTTTAGGTGATCCTCTTCTACTTGGCGTGGATTGAAAAATTGTGACAAACAGGGGATATGACCTTAGTGAGGCTATACAACATTCCTTGTCAGCATTTGATTTGTGTGGGGTTTGAAGCACGGTAATTCTGATTAGCTGCTGGTAGTCAATCCTAATGGCCTTTACACAAAGCCCTATAGCTATTGGTTGCAACAGTGTTCTGTCGGGCAAAGGGTTTTGTACTGTAAGGGAACCCTTCCACCACAGTAATTATGCTTTAATACGTTTCTCACTTTGTGTGTGTGCTGTTCAATGCAGCACACATTAGAAGTTTGGAAAGTATGGTACAATTAAAAGCCTTCATTACTCCTCCCTTGAGAAGGTGTATGTTTTTGGCACAAATCACTGCCCAAACCCGCCCCTAATTTTTATCACTGCCTAAACTATTAGTAGATAGATATTTGTCCCAAAACCAATGTGTGGCTGCACTAAAACATCCATGCGCCACAAATGGTACGCCCCCTTGATGCAAAGTAGTGCAAAGTGGTACAAAGTTGCACATAGCACTACTTTTTATAACTTTGGCTCCAACTTTCCAATGCAAATACTGAATTGTGTTGAAAGTAAATACCACCACAACGCCTTGGCATGGGTTTGTGTTACAAAACAAACCCAGCGCAAAGTTTTGGTAAATGAAGATCAGACGGGCAACGCCCATTGGGCTAAATAGGCTTCAGCACCCCTCCTCCCCCCCCCCCCCCCCCCCCCCCCGTCGTGTGTCTCAGCCCGGGCTGCTGCAGCTGTGGGCTCTGCGGGGCAGTGTCTGAGTCTTATCTCCGGCTGGCACTCCCTGGTTTTTCACAGGTCTTTAAAGACTATTTGCATATTTACATACCTTTGTAAATAGCTTACTTTTTTTCTGGTTCCAGTAACCCCTGGGCCCCCACTCTGCTTATTCTTTACATTGTATTTTACATTTACTGCTGTAGTGTGAGAATGAATTTCATGGAAAGGAATGTAAAATAGGGTTGCCAAAAGAAAAATGCCAATCATATGTTGTTTAAAGGAATGTAAAGTAGGGTTGCCAGAAGAAAAATGCCAATCATGTGTTGTTTAAAGAGTCTGCAAAGTAGGGTGGCCATAAGAAAAATGCCAGCCATGTGTTGTTTAAAGAGCCTGAAAACATCTCGTCTTCACACTAAATAGGGCTATAAATAAAAAAGTATGTATTCATTTGTAAAGTGACTTCTCTACCTACTACAATGATAGATACCACCAGGAAAGACCTGAAAAAATTATGTCTAACCCATCTTAGAGAACTACGTCTTTCCCAAGAAGTAAGCAAATCCTCAAATGTACAGATCCTATCGGTCCAGACCGTCTTGGGTATCCAACCATATCTAACATTCCACCTAACTAATTATGAAAAATATGTTTTGACTAGGTTCCGATTTAATTCTTTTTTTTGCTTAGTTACTTTTCCAAAAGAGCAGGACTGGTCACATAATCCAATGAAATGTCCATGTGATGGTACATCATCCCAGTCTACAATGCATGTAACACTGTTCTGTAGATATTACGAGCTTCCTCGCAAGCGCTGGATCATTCCCTTACTCCGAAAAATGGGCCTGAGAACATGTCGGCCCGCTTATCTGGCCCTGCAGTCTCTGGATTCCCAATACATTGCTAAATGCGTAGCTTGTTTTTTAAAATCATGTTTAAAAATCCGCTGTAAACCTTGAGCTTTTGTTTATTCGATTTCTTGTTTAGCATCCCAATGAATTATTTTTAACAATGGTTTTAAACGATAATAGTTTTTAAATGTATTAGACATCGAGACTTTTTATATGTATTGTAATATTTTATTTCTGTACTTTTTATGGTTTCGCTATGATGTAACTGAATAAAAGTTTTATGAATGACTTCTCTGTCTTTGTTACCTTTAATTATTAATCATGGATCATTCAGGTAGCCCTAGAACACATTTAAAAGTGCTTTCTATTTATATTTGCTGTTCTAAGTGCTGAAAATACGGCTTTAGGTGACTGCTTATTTTTGTACTATCTGGAACATCAAAACAATAAGCTGGCAACCCTAATCATAAGAGTGGAAGTTTGTTGCAGGATCAGCACATTATTTATTTCCTCGCGCTCGATCCCTGATTAAGGCCATAATAGCAGGGCTTTAAGTGGGCCGGGTCCTGCGGTGCTCAGCACCAGCAGTTTGTAAATGTAGGCGCCAAGACAGGAACCTATCGGGCTCTCCATTTTCACCCTCACAATCAGACTGGAAAAACAAATCTTAACTCTGCAGCAGTTCACTGTTTTGATGTAACTTTTATTTTTTGCAGTTCTGTATTGCTAAACTTGAAGTGCTTTACATGAGCATATATTTTTTGGTAGGCATGCACGATTAAGTGATCTGCCCGAATCTGCCCAGAAACACAGGATGTTGAGCTGACGCTGAGACTCAAACCTGCTTCCTCAGCTCCAACGTTGGCAGCTCGAGCCATTATGCCATAATCTCTGGCACAAGAACCAAAGCATTTACAATATTATATACAACAAAGCCAGAATTGTATGTATGCATGTAGTATTTCTATCTTATGCAACTAACAATCTTTGACAAAGCCAATAGTCCTGGCTTGTTGTTGGTGTAATGATACCTAGGTAGAGGCAATAACAGAAGAAGCGAAATACTAGTCGGGCGGCACATTATGCTGAGCACAGAATTTTTGCATAAATCTTTTAAGCCACGCCCTTAATTATATCAACCCTTTGAGAAACCCCCTGTAGGAAGATGGCTCCGTATGTAATGTACCAAAATGAGGTGTAGTGTGCTCCAAGTCCAGTGGAACCCCAAAAGTAGGCTGGGGTTTCCCCAGGGTCGAGGATGCACTCTCAGAACACGCTAAGCGGCACTAGGGAGGCCGGGTGCAGAGTGCTAAGGCCCAATGTTATCCAATGGGGCATAGGGGCCTACGGCCACAAGGTTGTGGGAGCAAAGCTCCTGCTGTTAGGCTCAGGGCAAAGGGGCGTCGAGTTAGAATACAAGCTGCACTCGCAGCGTTGCAGGGCAGCTGGGTGCAGGGTGCTGTTTTTGGCATCCGGTGCCCTGTTGTTTTCAATGGGGATTGCCGTTTTAGATTTTAACTGCAGGCTCGGTCCAGGAAGACTTCCAGGAGGAACCAACAGCTAAGCAGTTACGTTGGAGGGCTTGGGATGTAGGTTATATCTCGGAATCTCTTCTCCCGGGCGCAGGGCAGCTGGATACAGGGGTGTCTTTTGAGGTCAGGTTTCAACTTACCGGGCCACTCGCGGTTGAGGAGGTCTCCGTGCAGAGGCAGCAGGCGACGTCGAGGAGTCCTGGAGGGGTCAACCGACAGTGGACTCCGACTCTGGAGCACTGCGGGACCTCGCTGGGACCGGTGGGCCACCCAGATTCGGGCCATAGGCATCGGGTGAAGTGGTGGTTCCAGGTGTCAGATTTCTTTGTCCTCAGCAGGCTTAGAGTCTGTCTTGGGAGTTTCTTTTGAACGGAGCTGCTGTTCACAGGAGATACGGTCTTTGTTGAAGGCAGTAAGTCCTCCCAAGGGTTCTGGGGGTCACTGACTGCAGGACAAGGCAACTTTTGGCACAGGATCTCTGGAAACTGCAGACGGGCTGGAAGGGCTGGGGCCAAGTCAGTTCTTTTCTGTAGTCTCCTCTGCTGGGCGTCTTCTTTCATCCTTCTTCTTCTTAGGTTGCAGGAATCTGTCTTCTTGGTTCGGGTTGACCTCAAAATACTGAATTTAGGAGATGTTTTAGGGGTCTCAAAGTCAGTAGCCAAAGGGCTACTGACCCTAGGGTGACTACACCCTTGGTGTGTTCACCCCACATGGACGAGTGGGCACAATCCCTAATCCTGATTGGAGAGTGACTGCCATCTGCAATATGGCGAGCACTGAAGAGGAGGCTTCACCTCGCCTCGTCCACCTCAGGGGTGGGATTGGCAGAGGGGGCACACCTTCTAGGCTGTGCTAATTGTTCCCGCCTGTCTTCCCGCTGAAAAAAAGGAGGCAGGAAGGGGGCCTGCTCCTGATAGCAGGAGAGGCTGGGGGTCGCGTTACACATGCAGAAAGGCCTTTGAAGCTCCTCTGCCACAGATGGCTCTTCCTGGCCTGGGGAGGTGTGACCAGCTCTGCCAAGGAAAGGCTTTGTTTCTGGGCTCAGGAAGCAAAGGCTCCCACCCCAGGGGTCCTGAAAAATGTTTCATAGTGGCAGACTGGTGTGTACTAGTCAGGGAACCCACCAGAGGCTGGTCGCTTTTAATGGTGCATCTCTAAGATGCCCTTTGATTGCACTGTATAATAAATCCCACACTGGCATCAGTGTGGGTTTATTATGCTGAGACGTTTGCTAGCAAACTTCCCAGAATTCAGTGAAGCCATTATGGTGCTGTGGAGTTCATAATGACAGACTCCCAGACCATCTACTCTTTATGGCTTTACTGCACTCACAATGTCTAACAAGCATTGGCATAGCCAATAGGTCTCGCCTTTTTGACCTTATAAGTGTTTAGTCATGCAACACATGATGTTGTTGCACCAAGGATATTGTGCTGGATAACTAAACACTTATAAGGTCCCAAAGGCAAGACCTATTGGCTATGCCAATGCTTGTTTGAGGAGGCTGCAGTGCACAAAAGCACCTGTGATGGGGGGGGATGTGAGAGTCTCCGAAGATGCCTCTCCCGAAAGCCATAGGTCCTGGAGGGAACTAGGAGACCACATAGGCTGCTGGTGCATAAACAACACCCATCACCACAGATTGAGTTACTTAAATCCCGCAGACTAACTGGAGACGCGCTTCTTGCATGGGTAGTACAGGTAATAGAAAGGAACAAGACACCGGTTGAGTTGTGATATTAATTCAGTAAAGTATTAGACTATGAAATTAAACCTTACAACATGAGGAAACGGGCCTCCGATTTCCTTTTAATGTATTATTGTACATTACCAGATTTTTTTTTTAAACTACTGCAGCCAATTTACTGAGAGAACAAACATTTGTGTAGGGTTATTGTATTGTTAACTGAAAACCTTGGTTTGATCACGATTTTGATGCGCTACTTCACTTAGTCTTACGCATACACACAATCGCCACTATACAGTCCTCCATTTGTTTGTCATTTTCATTACATCCAACGAAACAATTTCATAAAAGTCAGGGATGCCAAGACAGGAGCAACCGGTTTGCAAGACTGCTTCCTTGCAGTGAAAGGCTCTTCATTTTCCTCTGCTCCAAAACACGCAGTCTGCAATGGCAGTGTGTGTGTGTGTGTTAAGGTACTGGACCTCTATGGGTGACACAATATGTGCTGCAGCCCTTGGAGGCCTTTCCCTGGTCACAGTGCCCATGGTACCCAATGGTACCTTTTGCAAGGGACTTACATGTGGCCAGAGAGGTGCAAATTGGGGGTACAAAGGTACTGTTTTGGGAAAGAACACAGGCCCTGGGAACCTGATTGGTAGGGACCCAGGGCACGTCAAGTCAAAGTGCATTAGAAATCTAGCAAAAAGTGGGGGAAATACTGCAACAGAAACCCAGCTTCCTACACGCCCCAGTTTTTTCATCCCACTTAAAGCCTGCATAATAGCAATAGTTTAACTTATATCTGCAACTCTATGCCACTGTAAAAAGCATGGTGAGTTACTTCAAGTGTCTGGGAATTCACCCTGCATTCAGACAACTCATTCCTCATTCTCGCCCTTCACTTTCACGATCACCCTGCAATCACAGCGATTACAATGCACTCCCACTGATCACCATGCACTCACACCATTCACCCGCTCACCCTGCAATCAAAGTGATCACTCTGCACTCACAATGTGCTAGCGCTGTTCACCCTGTACCTCACCCTGTAGTCACACGAACACACTACTCACTCACACTCATGTGACACTTCACCCACCTGTTCCCCTCACTGCTCAATCAGCATTCTCACTCAAACAAGCCCATCACTAACCTTGCATTCATGCATCCCACTTTGCTATTACAACCACACCATATGTTCACATCACTCACCCTGCAGTCACTCTTCTTACCCTACTCTCAAACTGTTGCTTTGCTCACGGTGCACTCACATGGGCACTCCTGCCACCCACACAGTGCAGAGGATTAATGTGCCTGCTACAAAGAACGTGTACCATGCAGATCACAGAAATGAGTGTCTGTGAAATAAGAAAAACCCTATAAAAAATGAAATGTTGTTCAGAAAGGTGCTATAGAGAAATAAGGTGCATTGTTGGTGAGTGGTACTGAGGGAGTTAATGGAAAAGGAGGAAATGGGGAAGGGGGCACCCCAAAAAAATGTTGCATCGTGTGAGACTAGTGCTAGGGCCAGCCCTGGCTGGGAGAGTTAGCCCCCCCGAAGTACGGGTCTAGTTGCGCCCCTCGTGAAGACCCTATACATACCGGCAGGCAGCACAGTACAATCTGAGTTTTCAGTATTGTGGGCAACCACGGCTTACTGTAGTTATTAGAAATAGTCTCTGTGGGCCCCTCCCAGTACCTAAGAGTGAGAGAGACATTGCTTCGCTCTAGGTCATAATTTGTATGGATGTAACATGAGGCTAAACCATTTCTAAGCAAAGTTCTGTATTGAACACCCACATCAACCAGTGTCCCCTGTCCTAAAATATATATTGAAAGAAATGGATACCTCTGTCTAAGCCGCAATCCTGGTTCTGAGAGTGGGACTGTCAATTCAATTCAATTTATTAAAGTTTTGGAACTCCAATGAGGTCCACTTAAAAATTACACACCAATTTATACATAAAGTGCAATAACACCTTGTGGTAATACAGCGGAAACAAGATAGTAAAAAATGTCAACGTAAAATCGTTTCAAGGGATAAAAGTTTGGGACTGTCACTAAAAGACAGACAGCTCAGGCGAACAGTTGAGAAGACTCGGATAGGGGGACCCCTCTGTTAGACTGGGCTCTGGGCCGGAGCCCACTTTGCCCATGCCAGGTTCTACTCTCTGGGCCCTTTAGCACCACAGGTGATTGTTAAAGGTGTTGGGGCCATAAATAAAAAAAGCACATCAGAGATTTGCTACGGAAAGACCCAGTGCAGGGGCCATACACAGATCCCTTTCCACTTCTCACCCCTGCAAACTGAATATATAACGACTGAGCTCTGTTTTTCAAGCTGATTCGTTTTCCAAATGTTTGCTCAATTGGGTGATCGCTAAACGTGGGTGCTGGGGCATTGTTTGCCCAGTTGCTATTTATAGAGACTTGCCCTGCCCCTATTATGGCTATGAGTTTTTTCCCAGATGGAAAACTACATTATTGCCACACATCAATATATATGTGACTCGCCTCCATCCTTTCACTGCAGGCATCTGGATTGTACTGTATCTTTCCACGATGACCAAAGGACCATCTCATTAACGTGCTCTAATTATTGGTGCCTATAATAATAGCCCGTATGCGTCACCCGGTAGGAGAGTGATCCACTGTGGGGTGGGTAGCAGGGGGGTGGCGCCAATCTACTGCTGAACCCCAGACATTACCTGAACCGTGTCCCTCCGTTCACAGGTATGAGCTGCGTCAGACACGCGGGACGGACCATGCTGCATTTTCCCAAAAGAGGTGGCAATTATGCACTTCGTTTGACAACCAAACAAGATACAAATTGCATTGTGCTCACGCATAGAGACACAGCTCCATCCAAACCTGCTTTTACATGAACCAGTCTTGTGCTCTGACTGTAATTTAGAACTCTTAGCAGTGCTGAGTCATGAAACCATCCGTCCTTTGTGCGGCGTAAGGGTTTCCAGAAAGAACTTTGGCACCGAAAGTCCTCCCCGTGTTATCCCTGCTTATAATTCCAGTTGGGGGTTTCTCTGCCTCCAGTTTGAGACTCCGCGTCCCACGTGTGGTTGAAGCCGGGAGGTTGTGCGGTTGGACGCCTCTTACACAGAGGCCAGAAGAGGTTTTGGCGCCTCTCTGCAAACCGCCCTCCCCGGTCCCACTCTGGGAAAGAGCCTACGCGGTTGTCTGGTTTCTGGCGGAATTTAGGACGACGGGTCGGAAACCTGCGCAGCGTCAGAGGCCTCACAGCCTGTGAGCACAGGAAAGGGGACCCGCAGCAGGCAGCTCCGAACCAGGCCGGTCAGAGGGTGCCACGGAGGGAGCTGCAGCCGACATTCAGACAGGTAAGGACGTCCGAGCTGGAAAGTCGTTGATGTAAGTCGACTCCTCAAACAATACAACATGTGACGTGTCTGAACCCCCAGGTTGTGAGCGCTTGACCCCTGTAAAAAGAAATGCAGCCATTTATTTTTAATTTTACATGTCAACTTTTGTCTATTACTCGAGCAGACCACACAGACCTGTGTGTTTTTTATTTGAATCGTGCAGTAAGGGTTGGAGCCCAAGTCTCGCATTTATAATGAAACTTATAGAGTCTATAGACTAAAAGTAGACAACCTTAACTGGCCAAACTATTTATTCCTGACTTGGAACAACTTTAGATCACTACTCGAGACTAGTTCCATTCTAGTGACCGTTCTGCGTCCGGCCCTCAAGGAAAGATAACGGAAAAACTGTTCTCGGCGTCCATTTATTGTACACGGTATGTCTCGTGAGAACCCAAACAAAGCTCGTAACACAAATGTTTGGAGTTCCTGCTCCTCGCATATCCAGACGCAGAGCTGCTCAACTGAGATGATGTGTTATTTAATTGGATATGAAAAAATACCTGTAACAATGAAAACTCTGTATACAGCCCTTAAAGAGCATGTTACAGTCACACGTGTTTTAGCACTTTGAGGGAAATTGCCTCGGCGGCGAAGCCAAATAAATCCGGATGTCTGACCTGGCGGGGATGAAGCAGGCGGACGGAGAGACGGGGCAAGCAGTCCAAGGGACCAGTATTTATTGTGGCTGCGGAGGAGGATTTCGGAATTAGAGCATTTCTGTGCGGGGCGGGGGCGCAAGGACCGGCCAATGCGAGGTGGGCGGGATTTTTGAATACTAAAATAGAATGCGGTGTCAGCGGAGCGGCATAGCAAGGCTCATTTTGGTTAGAACATTTACGGGAAGTAAGAAGGCTCGTGCCATTCTTCAGTATATATACCCCCAGGATATATGTATCAGCGCGGTTCTGGTGTTGCTCTCAGTAGGAACGTCTGCTTCTGGGAATGGACAAAGATGGAAAGGCAGGTGCTTGCACAAGCATACTTGAATAGTTCACGCACTGTATCACCAGAGCGCCACTGCTGATGAGACACAGACGCGTGACTAATTGGAAAACCAGGCGCTGGGATTCGAAGCATAGAGCTGTCGAGCCTGCTTCACATAAACAGCTGCCCGGATAGCCTGCAAATGCAGTGCTCATGTTTAGTGATTTATATAAAACGCTAAAGCTAATCACAAGGGTATTGCCCAAGGTCACACAACTGGTCACATAAGAAAAATAGGACCAGAACGCTGGATTCCTGCACTCAAACAATTTAGCTAGTATACCACATCCCTTTCCTAACTACAGAGCTCCAACCCAAATGACAGTTTGCGCTTCTCGGTCCCTGCAAGGCAGTATCACGTTTCATCCCAGATGTGCTGGGCTCTATAAAGAAAATTATAAAGCACATCTGTTGGACACATGGAAAATGCACTTGTCTTAATCAATACCAGTAAGGGCCTTGCTATCTGCAACACTCAGTTAAGCCATTAGAAAGCATTTTATCGAAGTGTGATAACTCAAGTCACTGATCTGTGCTAGTTTAACCAGTTTAGAGGGTCACTTCATTATTTCGTTTCAATCTGCTGTAAAAATGATGAACATGGTGGGTTGGTGTATGATCTGATTAGCTTAGTGTGCTTACTTTATTACTCTTAGTCCTAAACGTCCTTGATATGTTCCTTAGTTGTAAGGTGGAACCCACCTCTTGATAGGAAGACTCATGTGTCCTACAGATTCACCTCCTCCCTCCCTGACTCTTCCTCTTAGGATATAGACCTTTGGCATCCCAGCTGGCATCGGAATGATATCCAAGCCCCTGATCAGATACAAAGTCCCATCATCCTGGAAGGGTGGGGAGGCACAGGGCCAGTGACTTGGAAGACTATAGATTATCCACCAGCAATATAGGCGTTCCTCAACGTGATAATCAGACACTTTTTGGATATATTTGTCTTATTTTGTCCAAGTGCTGGCTGTGCTTTCTTGCATTTTTTGTTATTGATTTGTGACGAGTACTAGAAGGTCCCAAAGCCACACTTTAGGTCACAACAAGCAAAAACACGACCAGTACATTTATTTTTTCGGCTTCCTTTCGCCTGAAAATTAGCCATACATTGGGGATCCTATTGTCCAATTATGTATTGAGAATATCGAAGACCAGTGAATTACAAGAAAATTGTAAAAGGTGGCCTCACACACCACCTTGAGTGTAATGCTTCAACACTGGACACCCTCACTCGCCACAGAATCCTCTTGTGACGAGTGGGCTCCCTGTGTTTTCCGGTAGTACTTCTGGAAAGGAGTGAGAACCAGGAACCAGTGTTAATGGATGAATATCCTAAATGCCTTCCCCAGCGACTGTCTCTTTTTAATAGGCAGCATGAGGGCCAGCAAGGCCACCAGTCTGCCAACCCAACTCCTGTTCTCCTGCTACAATGACCCACAAAACGCTTTGGTTTGCCCTTAAGGGGCAAATGCACAACCAGTGGGAGGCATGGTTGAGCTTTCATCCCTGCGTTGGTGATCCCCCAATGGGAGGCAGGATTGAGCATTTACTCCTGCGTTGGTGATCCACCGAGTTCGAGCTCTCTTGCTCTGAGCCTTTTTGTCCTCTTGTCCTCGTGCATCCTCCTCATCAACCAAGGCAAGAGGCACATGGCTTCTCTGCAGTGGAACTTGAAGTTCCAGTGGGCTCAGCATCAACGCAGCTTTCGGACACTATCCAAGTGTTGGTGGAGATTGCCCAAGTAGTTGTGGCTGATCAACTGCAATTTTTCCAGCTGCAGGCCCCTCTCGCTTCCCATCCCAGTGATGACAGACATGCCACTGATGTATTGGGGGTGGTCACCGGGGGAGATCTGAAGTCTCTGGTTTCACTGCGGCAAGAATGGCTCTCCCTTAGGCTAACACTGGTTTACACTATTACACTTAATATGTGCTAACGTTAGTTTGAGAAATATGGTTCAAGGAATCATTTTAACAGTAATTAAAAACCCAAGTAATAGTCAATTTGGATTTAATATTACTATTTTAGAAATAACAGTATTATAAAGTTATAATTTTCCTGCTTAAGGCAAAACAACCTTTTTGCCAGTGCACAGTATCACATGACTTTTGATGACTCCCCAGGCGATATGTGGATTTCTCCCAGACTGTAAAAAGGGCTGGTTAGTGGGGAGATGTTTTTCCTATTTGAGCAGGAGGGCCTGAGGCTGTGTTTAGCCCCTTCCTGAGCTTCATAGCGTCCCTACCCTGCCAGTGGCAGATGTTGTTCACATCTGGGCCTGCCTACATGTGTCTTAATAGCCAGCTTGGCTCTTAACCCAGTGGTAGGGGGGAGCTTCCCAGAATTGGCTTTGAATCACCACAAGGGAGAGTTTTCCCATTATCATAGTTACAGCTGTGTTTGGGCACAGGGAGCTATGACCAGGGGAAGAAAGATTCTACCTTGTTGGATTTAGGTAGAAAGGGGAATTGTGGGATAGTTTATAGTAAAATACACAGGAAGTGCTACAAATGTGGGTGGGGTCATCCTTGGTTATTTTTACTTTGTTGGCTAGGAAGTGGCCAGGAGTTTCCCCCTTTCACAGGCTGGCACTGGACATCCACAGTACCCTCCTCAGAACACACCTTGACTTGTGGAAGAACACAGGAAGATTGGACCTGCTGTCTGTGACCTGTGAAGACTTGAAGACCGAATTTGCTGTTCCTCTTGTACCCAGGACAAAGCAATGGACTCCCAGGGTCATAAAGCTGACTTCCTATTTGGCCCACAGGCACACAAAAAGTTCCAAAATACCCTTTCCTGCATTCTCAGCTGATCGGTTCCAACTGGACCTACCTAGGACTGTGCTGTTGGCCTCTGCTGGAGTGAGTTTTTACCCGCAAGTGTGTCCCCAGGGTCCTGGACCCTTGGCTGGTGTCAAAGTGTACTCCTTTTAAAGTTTCTGAAACCCTAGGACTTAGAAACCTTTGTCAACGTTATGCTCTGATAACTGAAGGAATCTAGACCAACCTGCTAACCCTATACGAAAAATACACATCACCGCTGGACCATAGATTCAGTTTGCACCTGCTACATTCTTCTCCACAGCAGCAAATTCAGTTCAGCTTGACCTTGTATATGAGCCTTCTTCGACTTCAGTCTGTAGCCATGCCCCTTTGGAAGAATCTGAGCTCCAAAAAAGTGACTCAGTTCAAAGGTAGAAGTCTCCACCAGGTGAAGCTGCAGAAAGTATCTGGTCCACTAGGCACCTTCTCTGGGCACGAAATTCAAATTTCTCCTACTCAGAGCGTTCCCACCAAAAGTCAATGGCTTCACCACGATCTCGCCCGATGGCTATCTGAAGATGTGCAGTCCGCGTCAGCCACAGCTTGCTGCTTTACACAACTGAGGATTTTTTACTTCCATGCCAGAGGATAAGTCCAAAGGTAAAACTTTTCACGGGGACAAACCTGGTCCCTGTATCCCACCCACACTTCATCTCTGTCGGCCTTTAGTCTTACCCATGGCCCAGTCAAGAGTAAGCAGATGGCCATGTTGGGGCTTAACACATTTTGGTACTTTTCCGAGCCTTGAACTTTAAAAATGCATAACTCCTGCTTCTAAGTATTGAATTTTTGTCATTTTGGTGTCATTTGGTTTATTAAAATGTACTCTCTTGCAATAAGTTGGTTTGGTATTTTTCTTGTGTTGCATTTTGACTTGCCCTAAATTGGTTTGGTATTTTTCGTGTGTTGTTTTCACTTTATTACTGTTTGAGTACTGCATACATACTTGACACATTGTCTCTTTGTTAAGCCTGACAGCTTTCTGCCAATCTACCAGAGTGTTAAGCAAAGGTTTATTTAGTGACTTTTGTAGTTCACACTGACAAGGATTGTGGTTATTATTTAAGGTGGGTTCTCACCCCCTCACCTAATACTGCCATTCCTTACAAGATGCCTGCAGAGAGCCACTTTGAAGATGATTTAAATAAGCTGAGCTCGCTTTGACACGGTATGTCCAGTGTAGAGAAGATGACGTACATTTACTTGAATTTCAAGTAGTGTAGATACAGTTACAGGTTCTTCACAAGGAGGTTGGCTGAGGTGTAGATGAAGCTGATGAGTCCAAAAATGGTGACCTGCCCTTTTAAGTATTTTAACACCAAAGTGATGCATTTTAAGGCAACCTGTTGAATGACATAAACGAGCCAGCATAATGTACTGTATGCAGTAGAAGGTGGCAGTGGATCAGAGAAGGTTATAAGGTGTATAGGTAGTAAAGTTAAAAACGTTTTGAGGAGGTTGAAGGAAGTTGTAATGCAGCGGACTCAAGAGCAGACTGGTAAAATATTTCATTTTGCTTAGGGCACATTCTCCAGTCATGGTACTATAGAGTGGAGGGCTAAGACTGGTGGATTTGACATATTATGACCATGTTGTGTCAGATGATGGTGTCTTTTTGGCTTTCATTGTAATAAACTGCAATGTTTACTCGTTAAATTAACCTTGAGGAAGCAGGTCCAGGGGAAGAGAGGATGGATTCTGGAGCGGATGAGCCCAGATATGTTTTTCAGTTGCTTCCCCCTTGAAATGAATGATTCAACTGCATATAGCAGCGGTCTTGGATATATATGCTTATGATCCCTATAAACACAGATTACAGTAATGATTTTAAGCAAATTAAGCAAGGTTCAAAAGAGTGATGACCTGACTTGATCTGATGTCTGAAGTGTGTAGTGTTTAGGAAGGTTTGCTTTGGCTCTTCCTGTTGGTTGTCTAGCTAAGGGCATGTTTTCGAACCATAAGGGACATCCTTTGTTAAACTGTAATCACATTCTTTTAATTTTAATGTGCCAGTTCTTTCAATTTAATGCTGTTCAATAGACCTTGATAGTAGCCTAAGTGGAAAAGCGGTTAGCAACAAATTTGAATCTTAAGGTACAGTGTTAACATTAGAGTCAGTAACTTGAAGTTAACTTGTTTACCACAAACTCAAAGCCAAACAAACATAAATCAATCTCAAGAATATACTGTAAAAGTACATGATTATCAAAGGAAGACCCAAGCGACTTACAATATTGGCCCTCAACAGCAAAGAGCATATAAGGTTTTTTTGTTGCAGCTATGCAAAAAATATGAAAAAGTATTTGATGACTAGATGAAGGTTTCGATCTGTCTCTCCATGCATGGAAAAGATTCACTACTTCTACTGAACCCTACACTAAATTAAGGATAGGGGAAACCCTATTAAATCAAGGAAGCAAGAAAGGTGTCAGCATCAGAACTTCTGTAGAAGTTCTATAGGTAAGGAGTCATGTATAGTATAAAGCTACGCAAGCAGAGATGGCAAGAGAGGTCTGTACCTTTCCAAGTCTAAAGGGAATCTGACCAAACCCAAGATCGGTTCACTAAAACTTAAAATGCACAAAGAACATTTGAGAAATATGTCCTCATACACATCACAGTACTTTTCCAGTTCCCAAGAAAGAACTTGGTGCCTTGAATGCTACTTTCATATTCCATTCTTCACTTCTAAGGCGTCCATGGATTCCTCCCTTTGTCTGATAGTATCAACTGGTAATACTCCCTTTGTTCTTCATTAAAAATATTTGACCTTGCCAGTTCAACCTCACCTCTTTATCTCTAAAAAACAATGTGCTTTTCATTAGCAAATGAAGGCCTTTGGTCTGCACCTGTAGAGGAGAAAAATATGCAGGAAAAAAGCTGCCACATTAGTATTAAGTGTCTTGACTGTAAGCTTAAGGCCCACAATCATGCTAACTTAACTGTTTTCTTTAAATGCATATTCTACAACCTACATGTAAGCCAATAAATGATACTTTACTCTTATATTGGGGACAGTAACTAATGCATATATCATTAATCCAACAAGCATTTACAATGCAACGGTCTCGACTTTGCAAAAGTTAGAGCTATTGGCATTGTAAATGATAACATTTTTATTTATGTGTTGGTTTTGAAAACAGATAAACAAATGGCATTGTCATTTACAATGCCAATAGCTTAATCTCTCGCAAATGAGAGACCTATTGCACTTGCAATGCAATAGGTCGCGTATTTACGCGAGTTTGAGCTATTGACATTGCAAATAACAATGCGTTTTATGTATGTTTTAAAAACCAAAACATAAATAAAATGTTTCACACTGCTTTCTCTCTCACACTGCTGTCTCTCTCACACTGCTGTCTCACCCTAGAACACACATATGCTGTCTCTCACACTGCTGTCTCTCTCACACACACTGCTGTTTCTCACACACTGCTGTCTTTCTTACACACAATGCTGTCTCTCACACTGCTGTCTCTCTTACACAATGCTGTCTCTCACACTGCAGGTGTGGGTTGTGGGATGTCTGTTGCCAGCTCATATCTGGAGGGTGGGCGCTGCTGCGTTTCATGGGTATTTTTTTTTTACATACTCCCCAGGGCATTAGTGGTAGCTTCAGAAGCTTTTGTTTTGGGGGGAGGGATGTTGGGGGTCAGATCTCAGCCCAAAGCCCTAACCCCCCTACATGACCTTGTGCCCTCATGCCTCGTAAACGCAATTGACTTATGATTTTGTCCCTTTAAAGACACATCTCCTATAAGATCCTCCCCCCAAACTCCCTCACCCCATTGTGAAATGTATCTGCATGTTGGCATGCCTGGGCAGTAATTTTGTGGCAGTCAATGGATCACTCCAAAAATGTAGTGTACAATTCATTAATGTTCTAGTCCACTGCAGGCAGAAAGAGGATAATGCAAACACTGAGATTTTTCACCTGATTCACATTTGCATACTACGGCTAAGAAAAAGTAAATATTTGCCCACGCAGACTGAGCCACACACACACACAGAGCCACACACACACACACACAGCCACACACACCCAACCACACACACACAGACACACACACACACAGAGCCACACACACACAGAGCCACACACACACACACAGAGCCACACAAACACACACACAGCCACACACCCAGACAGAACAACACACACAGAGCCACACGCAAACACAGAGCCACACAAACACAGAGCCACACACACACAAACACAGAGCCACACACACACAAACACAGAGCCACACGCACACAAACACAGAGCCACACACACAAACACAGAGCCACACACAAACACAGAGACACACAGAGCCCATACACACAGAGACACACACACACAGAGCCACACACACACAGAGCCACACGCACACACACAGCCACACACAGCCACACACACACACAGAGCCACACACAAACACAGAGCCACACACACAAACACAGAGCCATGCACACACACACAGCCACACACACACACAGAGCCACACACACACACACAGAGACACACACACACAAAGAGCCACACACACACAGAGCCACACACACACAGAGCCACACACACACAGAGCCACACACAAACACAGAGCCAAACACACACACAGAGCCACACACAGACAGAGCCATACACACACACATAGCCACACACACAGAGCCACACACACACACAGAGCCACACACAGACAGAGAGCCAGACACACACAGAGCCACACACACACACACAGAGCCACACACACACAGAGCCACACATACAAAGTGGGAAAAGTATTGACGCAGAGTTTTTCTACAACAAGGCTTCCCTTCCTGTACAAAAACCTATGCTTGACAAAACGCACATGCCCCCACACCATGGTTGAAGGGCACGTGCCAACCTGAAGTGCACCGTGGCATGGAGAGAGGGCCACAGAGCCACATCTTTATAGTTATGGCCCTGTTCTGTTCTCTCCCTTCTATGCAGCGCAGCACGTTGGGTGAACATGTAGTATATCTGCTTCTAGAGGTATTTACATTATTGACACCCAAAACATAAAACCCAATCGTTTGGAGGGGAGTTCGGTGTGTTTAAGGATCTGAGGCAGAGATTTGCGTCTACTCTGCAGGTTTACAGTTCGAATGAAAGCTCAGTGGATATCATCTGCGGACAGGGTGGGGAGGGTTCCGTGGGAAGAACGAGGTGACAATGGGCGTCCTGGGTGGGGCCGTTACCTTGTGGTGGGTGACCAAAGCAAACAATTGCATCTCAATGCGGGTGCTATCCGTCTGATTGAAAGCCACCTACTCAGAAACGCCCAGCCATTAGCAGCCCCTGTGGGCAGAGGATCCCGCCCAGCACCCGGGGTGCCCACTTAGCCCCCGTTGATGAGGTTAACATCTTAAAAGATGTGCCACTTTCAGAAGAACTGCCTCCCCTCTTTCCACAGGGACAAGCTCTTTTCCCTTACTGTGGTGTTTTTCCTATATTGCATTCTCGGGGACCGCCATGTTATAGATGCATATTGCTGACTGCCGACAGACATCACAAACAGATGGAAGACCGAACGAAGTGAATACATAAGTGACAGAACGAGTCCTGGGCACCAAAGCACCCAACCACTGCCTGCACATCAACAAATGCGATGTCTTCTCAATTACTGGTATACCTTGAAACATTAGTAGCTGTCCGTTTAGCTGAATTCCTCGTGCTAAAATAAAATTGCGTCCTCTAAACCGGCCACCCGCAGTCCATCCAACAAGACTGTCACATAAACCACTGTACCATAATTCCATGCACCTTGCAGCTTGATCCTGCAGAGGAATTACAACTCTCCATGACAAACACAGCTGCGGTCACTTGTAAACAGCCCAGCCTGACTTCTGATCTCCAGTCCAGAACACGGTAAATGTCAGGCAAAGACAAAATTTCCAGGCATTTCCACAGCTGAATCGTCTATTGAGCTGTAGCCTGGTCCAACCCTCATCTAGCGCCCGTGCCTCCCGCATCCTCCGAGGTGGAGGAACCGCAACAGTGAAAATCTGGACACCTCCCATGCTCAGGGGGCCCAAACCTCTTTGCTGTTGGTGATTAGACTGGGCGCCCAGTGCGCCCATGTCCTGTCTGACGACACGCGTCCCCACCCCATGGCAGCCTCAAAAGCCAAAATTGACCAGCGGAACACGTGGTAGTGGTATGAAAATCGGCACTACATTCTGTTACGTACAATTATTGGCACGAAAAAGTGGGTCCAACCCTGTGTCATGACACAAAACCATCACACAGCGGTGCACACGTTGTTCTGGAAGGCAAAGGGCACTGTGTTTAAGATGGACCCCGAAATACTGACTTAACTCAACTACTAGTCTGTGCGCAGCATATGCTGCACAAGAACACGCGCTAGTAAACTGTAATCCTAAGCAAATACGGTGTGCGACAGTCATGGTGCTAGTCAAGTTACTGCAGCTCTAAGTGCTACTATGACCCCTGCCTGCGTATCGCCCGTTCACTACGCGCCTCCTAGACCGGAATACTGCCCAGGGGAGACAGCTGCGGCAGTGTGTGTGAGATGCCTCCCCCTCACTTAAAAGCCGGCCCCCCAGTGTCCACCTAAATGCCCGCACCCCAGTGTTCACCTAAATGCCTGCAGGCAGATGAACTAAACAAACGATACAAATGCCAGTACTGAACTAACTTAGTTTATAATAGTGAAAAGATCTGTTATGAATAAAACATAGCAGTCTCTTATAACATTTGTTACTAATTTATTCAAATCATTTTTCAGAAGTTTTTCATATTTTTCGAACAGAAATTTTTGTGCATATCACAAATATATACAAAATATACAACTAGATACAAACTTTTTCAAATATTTACAAAACAGATCAAAAACAGCTCTATAATACATTCACACTGATACTTTCACACTCCACGCATACAACTTGTATCCCTGAAACAAAAACAAATACCTCTGAGGTATGGGTCCGTGTCAATATTACATTAAATCATATGATACAATATACATTTGTCATTTATAATATGAATAACACTGGCAGTTGTTGCCCAAACAGATCATTTTATGTTTTTGGCTCAGTACTTTAGATTTTTAACTGACACTGAACCTACAAGGTGACGCGTTTCGAACCCCCTAGTTGCGGGGTTCTCCTCAGGACCAAACACAATTTCTTAATTCTCCTGTGTGTGGTAGGACAGTCAGATGTGAACAAGTCTTCACTCTCGTGAATGTTGACTTTAAATACCCGGTCTCGGCGTGCTGGACGTTAATCCGGGATTTAACATGGCGTTGATTTCAGATCAACCGTTGTTGCGATGTTTTTGAAAGGCAGAGCCTACAAATGAATTGTGCCGCCGAACGTATTCCCAGGCAAATGGAGACGGCGCGTCATCAGTCAGAAAACAGGCGTGCTTCCACAGGCAGATGAAAGCATAATCCAGGTCCGCCTCGGGTGGGCAACCCTAGCTGTAACTTCTACAGTCTGGGTAAGTGACACCACTAACTGATTGTCGTCTGCGTAAGACACCAGTTGCAGGCCATGAGCTTTTATAAGTTTAGCCAGTGGAGTCACATACAAGTTAAACAAGGTGGGGGAGAGTGCCGATCCCTGGCGAACTCCGCACGGAAGAAAAAACTCTCATGATTGAATTCCATCCCAGTGGATTTGTTGTACTCTGGCATCTAAAAAGGACCTGAGTAGGGTTAGGGCAGTATCTCTGATACCTACAGCTTTGAGCCTTTCTAATAGGACCCCATGGTTAACGGTATCAAAAGCTGCCGTCAAATCCAGCAGTATTAGGACAGCTCAGCCACCTTTATCCATGGTCCTATGGATTTCCTCGGTAGCCATCATTAGGGCAGATTCCGTCGAATTACATGATCTAAAGCCATGCTGGGTAGGGTCCAAAATGTTGTTAAGATCTACAAATTCCATTAGCTCATGATTCATGGCTTTTTCCAGTATCTGGGATGGTAGAGGGAGACAGGATATAGGGCGATAATCCTTGGTATCAAACGGGTCCAAGGAGTTCTTCTTCAAGATGGGTCTTTTTCCATCTTTGAGGGAAGACTCTTTTACTCCAGTAAAATTGTGATAGATAGTTTAAGGGGGATTCTTTTTGTTCCCTGTAGTCATTTCCCTCTATTGCTGATAGGTCATGGAGTTCGTTATAGGCAGCTTGATCTTTTTTGTTGAAAGAACAGGGCCAGTTTGTCTACAGAATTTTGATCTGGGACAAATATTATGTCGCGAGGACACTTAGCTAGATTTGATACAGTTTTGAATAATTTCTTTGAGGAATTCGTGGCCTCTTGAATTTTTTGGTAAAGTAGGCCAATTTGGCCTGTTTTATTTTTGTTCTATAGTCTTGTAAGGCTGTGGTGTATTCTTTCCTATGCTGAGCGCTATTGTCAGATCTCCATATCCGTTCCTGGTGCCGGCATTTCATTTTAATGAGTTTAACCTCAGCTGTATAACATGGTGAGGTGACTAGTCATCTCCTAGGCTTCTTTATTTCTTCAGGAGCCAACTCGTTTACAGCCTGATTGATCCATAAGTCGAATTTATTTGCCCCACTGTTACTATCCTCTATCGAGGGGGCATTGTTGGACAAGATTTTAGTTAACTCGTCTCTCTGAATGTGTTTCCAGGTCCGAGTTTTAGCTAAGAGGGGACGATTCCTTCGGCCAATAGTAGGTGAATTAGTTTTTACTTTAAAATGAATGGCCGCATGATCCGGCCATGGGACAGGCTGCACCAATACCACTTCAATATGGTCATTATTGGTAAAAATGCCATCCAGCGTATGGCAGCTTGGTGAGTAGGTTTTGATACAATCTGTTCCATCTCAAATCTCTGCAAATTGTCAATTAGAACGGAGGCGTCTGAATAATTATTTTCCTCTAAATGGAAGTTAAAATCACCTAACACTGTGAAAGTGGCAGTATCTAGACAGGATTCCTGGAAGGTTTGAACTGCTCTAATAAAAGGGTCTCTTGTTCCAGGTAGCCTATATATCAATAGAAATGATAGGAGTTCTTGATTATTACCTTTTACTCTGAAGGACATAGATTCAGCCTCCAGACCAGTTTCTGATTGGAAAATCACTTTAAAATGTGAGCGATATAATAACGCAATTACCCCCCCCCCCCCCAGCAGCTCCTATCCTATCTACCTGTGCCACTGAATATCCTGTAGGAACAGCAGTGTTCCAGTCTGGTCCAGAAGTGGGAGAGGCCCACGTTTCTGTAAGGAATACCAGATCTGAGGTATTATCAGATATTAGGGTTTCCAATTCATATTTATGCTTGGGCAAGGACCTGGTGTTTAGCGAGATACATTTTATTATCTTGCAATTTTTTCGTGTGGTCCCATTTGTTGGTTTCTCAGCGGCAGGGCTATTCGCTGGGTGTGGGTTTATCGAGTTAATCCCGAAACGAATTATGTTAGTATCCTGGTGACGGTCAGTCAAATGTACCATGTAGGTTAGTAATCTCAAAATCGCAGGATGGGCAACCATTGGGCTCGGTGACATGGTGGTCGTGCAGTATGGATGGTGTTAAACATTTACCGGTGTTTAAACCCAGCAATTCATCACGAGAGAAGCTAATTTTTGAAAATTGAGCAGGGGTTATGGCACTGGGCGCGTTTTGGGTGCTGATGGGCGCAGGTGGGCTTGCCTTTGGCGCACCTTGGGCACGCCGGCGGCGCGCCCGCTGCGTGCATCCGCTGTGCGCGTCCACTGCGCGTCCTGCTGAGGATTAGGCTAAGTAGGCTGTCCCCGGAAGTAGCGGCAGCTAGAGCGTGGCCCACCACTCCCGAAATGGCGACTGTGCTCTCTCCGAAACCCAAAGTGACCCTGCACTCCCTCCGCTCAAACGGGACTTCCCGCGGCAGACCAGGGAGTCGGGCTATAAGGTACGGTACAATTTTAAAAACAAGATTGCTTATGTTGAAAGTTTTAGAATTGTGGTAGTCTTGTGCAAAAATGCAAATTAGCAGCAATCACTTCCAGAAATACAGTGCATTCACTCGGTTACAGCAGATGAAAAGGTAGTGGTAATCGGCGCTTAGTTCCTCCTAAGGTCCAGTGAGGACCTGACTTGGCAGTTCGGGCTGGACTGTTTCCATAAAGCACAAGGTCAAGACTGATTTGCAAATGGCTGGGTCTATACTGGGGTGTCATGGTGATCAAAAGTATGATGGATTTAACCCCGATCTCTTGACTGGTGGTGAATGCATGATTTATTCAGCAATCCGTCTATCATTTGCTTGCGTAACACTTTCCACCCTAAGTGGGATGGGTATGCCCAGATGTAGGCCCTTTGCTCATTGTGCCACTGGATTTAAGCTTGCCTGGCTGATGAGGGGTAATACTCCGAAACTGGTCCCAGGATGCTTGTTTCCGGTCCAGGAAGGACCTGGATTGGCAGTTCTGGCTGGAATGTTCCCATGAGGAACAGGGACAAGACTGATTTGCATATGGCTGAGGTAAACTGAGGTGGCATGGTGAGCAATAGAACAATGGATTTAACCCAGATCTCTTGACTTGGGGTTAATGCAGGATTTATTCTGAATTCTAGCCATCATTTGTTTGCGTAACACTAGTACTCTTATATGGGGCACAGTAACTAATACATATATTATTAATCCAAAAACAACTGGTTACAATTTATAAAGAAAGCATTGAAAACATATATGATTACTTCTCACAAATCCCTGGCGAATGCACAGCATTAAATGTATTTTAGCACACCACCTTACAATCTAAACCTATAGAAGATTAATATCAACAACCCAGATGTTTCTCAAAAGGATTTTTTTTAAAATATGCAAACATATATATACACCAGAAAACACACAATAAATGCACCTTCTATACCTTTAGTGCACCATATCTCTTTAATATAATTGCATCACACGAGTACATAAGGCCACAGGTAAGTATATTGCCTAGCCAAATGTAAAAGGATGGAGCCAAAATTATGGTACTCCACTACTTTAAAAAAGACTAGAGTATAATCAATGATCTGCCTTACTGGGAGTCTGCATGAATACACAAGCTACCACGCAGAGACTAACAAGCAGTGGAGAGTGAACAGTCAAGAGGCAGCTATCTGTTTGTGAGTTACCCAAGTGAAATTAATCTAGCAATACAATCAAGCATTGCAAAATCTCTGTAATAATACATGATGATAGCAATTGTTTTTTAAGGTTGCCAGATCCAACCAGATCTAAAATCACAAAAGACCTATTAGAGAGGTATGACTAGATTTTCAATCTAATGACAGGCAATCCATTGTTAGACCCATTCTCCGGAGCCAATGGGACTGTGAGTAACTACGCTTTCTTGTAACAAGAATTGCTATCGTCTGAGGAACCACAAGTGCCAGGTAGTACTGCAAGCTCAACAAATACATCAATGTTAGACTTTGACTTTCAATGTGTAGTAGTTCAAACTGTCAAGCCTTAATCTTGTAAGTTTCTTGTTACGGTAGTGTGATATATTCAGCTACCACTTACATTTTTTTGATTGAACCAATTTTTTATTGATTTTCATCTTAGCACAACAGAAGCAAATTACAAGCAAAGTGATCTGTTTAACACGTCCAATGGCAAGAATCTTACAGTGGTAACTGCGCATTTATGACAGCATAGTAAATTCCACTGGAGCAGTATGTCAAAAGTATAAACTGATAAACAAACAAATGGAACTTTTAGGTCATGACAGTTACAATTCTGGATGAAATTACTGAAAAAAGAAAAACAATACATTGTCTCCCCTTCAAGTGTCCCTCCCCCAGGTGTACACCCTTCTTTCCTTGGAGGCCAACGACTCTCCTAGGTGAAAAGTCCCTTATGCCCCGTGATGCCAGTCAGTGCATCCCTAACCTCCTCCCATAGTGTGATGGACACCGGGCACTCCTAGAACACGTGAGCTATGCCAGCCCATGGCGCCCGGCACTGAGCAGCTACCACATAACTAAAGTAGAACAATTCTATTGACCAGGCAGTTTTATGAATTTATATAACAAAAGAATACTTTATTTCTGTTAAGGTTTGATTAACACTGTGTTCTGTACAAGCGTAAGTTGAATTGGTCAGGTTAGGTGTGTACTAACACTCATATGTTCTCCCAGGCTTATGCATTTAATGGGCAATGGTGCAAATTCAGTATCTAGTTCTGAGAATGATTTTTCAGAGAACAGTCTAACTTTGGCTTGGTACACTCATATGATGTAATAAAGTGGATTCAAGACCACCTGGTTTGGACACTTGATTAAGTAGGGGAAGGGAACCTGCAGTCTGTCAGGTGGTGTGATGTTATATCCATAAGGGCTCATCACGTAGATTCATCAAGCTAAATTGCGCTTGCAAAGGGCCAGATTCTGAGAATCTGGCTCTTTGCGAGTGCAATTTTTGCATTTGGGATTCATCATCCCAAATGCAAAAATCGCTATTTGCGAAATCGCATATTTGCGAGGAATTGGATTTAAGGAATCTCTATTAGAGATTTCTTAAATGCAATTCATTAACCAATTTGAAATTGCGAATTCGCAATATTTGGTCGCTATTAACCACGAAGTCTGACTTCGTGGTAAATTGCGAAAAAATAGAAAAAAGCACTTTAGTGCATTTTTCTCTGTTGCATGTTACACACACACATGTGCTTTGGACATGTGTGTGCGCAACACCTGTGTAAATTTGCATTTCAGGGGTGCTATAGGGTGTCCTTTGGACACCCCTGGCACCCTTGAAATTGCTATCTTATTTGCGATTAGCTAATTGCTAATCGCAAATAAGGAATACTCCCCATTCATTCCTATGGGCCTTTAGGAATGAATGGGGAGTATTCCTTATTTGCGATTAGCAATTTGCTAATCGCAAATAAGGAATGTGTAGGAATCGCAATTTATTTTGCGATTCCTACATGAATCCCGTTTTGCGAGTCTGTAATAGCGATTCCTTATGAATCGCTATTACAGACTCGCAAAACGGGTCTTTGATGAATCTACCTGTATATCCTTTCATATCAATGTACATATGATATTGTGTTTTTATTATCTTTTTTCTTCCCTTCAAAATGGCCACATCTCCAAAATCTTAAACATTCAATGTGTCCGCCATTTCCTATGAATACTCAGTTGTGTTTCCTCTAAAGCAGCTTCTCTCCCCTCGCGGGGGTTTGGTAGCTTCCAGACAGCTCCTGAGGTGCTGGCTTCTCTCGTCCAGCCACCCTGCAGTAAGCAATTTCTTATTCCACTCCTTTTCAGAACCACATCTGGTCAGACGGGCCTCACTTTGCAACCACCAACCTGGTCAGACAGGCCTCACTTTGCAACCACCTCCAGCAGGGCAACTGGTTATTTTATAGGTCCAAAGTATAGGTCACCCGGACCCCCATGCACCCAAAGCTGTCTGTTTTCACATCTGAAACCAACAAGTCACAACTCATGGTCTTAGGCTATGACAAGTCTGCATACTCCTACTCACACTCCTAAGACACCACAACTGCTTCAGGAATGTCAAAGCACTGCCAAATTTCCAAACCGGAACATGGGACCTTGGGGATGCAGATGGGGTAGGGGCAGATACCAACTGACACTGGGGTAAATTCTAATTACCTAGCTGGAACCAATTCTGCTACCAGATTATTGCAGCAGGGATCGAAATTGCACCATACACATCCTGTTGGCACAAACTCAAGTACAGGCTATGCTCGAGCGGATGGACCTTTTGTCCGGGAACGAGATTAAAAATAATCATCAGTACATCAATAACAGTGAAGCACATTAGGTCCCACAAGGATGACAGAGAGTAATAGTTTTACAACCCATGAAGGTTTATTAACCAATTAGTAGAGGTTCAAAATCAAACGTTTAGTCGTAAATCGATGAACATCATTTTAATGCTTAGCCACTATAATTCAAAGCAATTCAGATGTAGCAAATACAAAGGAACACACTAAGATTTGTCACAGAGCAACATTTATCAAATTTTGGCTCCCATGAAGGGACAATTCTCTAATATGCCATGCTAAAGGAAATCAGGAAAATTTGTGAGAGAGGTCAAGCAGAAGGTGTCAATAAGTAAAGCCACTAAAAGACAGAATCAAATGAAGATTCAATTAGGTAAGTGAGATTGGATTTGCTCAAGAGTTTAACTCTTTGAGCAGGAGCAAATAAGACATCTAGTCCCTGGAGAGTGAAAAAAGTCATCTGAATCTAACTAGCTCAACAATGCACAATTAAAACATACAATTCTCAACAAGTTGCAACAGTACCCACGGTTGTCAGGGAGAGGAGACCCATCAGAATCAGACGGGAATAAGGGGCACATCACTTTCTCTTCTATCATCCTTTCTGTCAGACAGCAGACAAATGATCTGTTGGAATAGCCTAAGATCAGAAGAGTTGACCTTGCCGGGTGGAGTCCCACAGGGATCTGCCTTATCACCAACTTTGTTCAACATATATGTGGCCCCACTGGCCAGAATGATAAAGAGCCATGGGTTTAAATTGGAGTCTAATGCTGACGACACACAGCTTATAGTATCTGTTGCAGAGTCAGCAGACACCAGGGCCACAGACTTCTGCAACTACATCTCTTCTTTGATGAGTTGGATGAACGTGAATTTTCTAAAATTAAATGCGGCAAAAACAGAAGTCCTGGAATTTGGCCCAAAGGATCAAATCTGGAGCCAACTATGGTGGCCAAATGCTGCCGGATCACCTCCGATACCAGTTTTAAAAGCCAGGAATTTAGGAGTAATGGTCAATAAAAATTTGACCTGGGCCCCACAAATCAATCAGGTCACATCCGCATGTTTCTTCACCCTAAGAAGACTGAGAAAGAATCTCCCCTACATCCCTTTTGCCCTAAGGAAAACAGTAGTTGTCTCTACCATTATGTCCAGAATCGACTACTGTAACGCTCTGTATTTGGGAATGGGTGCGGCGCAATTAGATAAGGTTCAGGCTATTCAAAACGCAGCAGCCAGAGTACTGCTTGGGCTTCCCAGACATCACCCTACATCTAAAGCCATCAGAAACCTTCACTGGCTCCCTGTTCGCAGACGAATAGAATTGTTCATAAAGCTCTGTTCGGAGAGGGTGCGAAAGATGTTCAATCTCTCTTTGCGCACTACGTCCCCACAAGGACTCTTAGATCTTCGTCCTTTGGACTTGTACAAATTCCAAAAATAAAAAGAGCACGCTGCGGAGGAAAACGCTTTTCATTCCTGGCGTCTAAACTCTGGAATGCACTTCCACTACATCTCAGAGGTTTATCAAATAGACTGGCGTTCAGGAAGGAAATTAAAACATGGCTCTTTCCAAAGCATTAGTAAGATGCCTCTAAGATATTGCCTAACTCTAACACAGCGCCAAGACGCCTCGGTATTAGTGCGCTTTATAAGAACAGTCAGTCAGTCAGAATCACACATTTTATGAGAAAACATTTGCAGTCTTCTTCCCAGGCATTCAAACAATGGAAGGTTTCAGCTGCACAACCTTCAATAGATATCTTGTAGCAGGATGATACTTTCCAGCCAGCTTGCCCCAGGCACAGGTGTGGAAATTCACTATTCACTCTCTATGGAACGCATTTGGGTAAGCAGTTCTCAAACAAACCAAAACATTGTAAAAATCTAATTAACTCAAACTAATGCAGCTTGACTCTTGAAATAAGACAAAAGAGAGAAAGAATTCGCAGGGAAATATAAATGTCTTTGTTAGTGTGAGTCATTTAAAGGGAGGCCTACATTAACTACGCCTAACTTAACATGAACACATATTACCTATGGCCAGTCTTAACATTAAAATGCTTCATTTATGCTTTCCGAACTGCTGAATGTTGACAGTTCATTTACAGGTTTTTTCATTTTCTTGTGTGGTTCGTCGCAGCGGCCTCTAAAAAGTGACTCAGTGAAATCTTGTAGATTTCACTGCCTCACTTTTACAAGGCTTTTTCCGACAGAACGCCCACCGTGCATACATTAAACCTGACGCAGGTCACGTTGTAAATAAGTCACAACGTGGCACATGGTTTACGCTACTGCTGCGTCACAGAAATTACGCAACAGCGCCTCAAATGTGTCACAAGGGGCTTGTAAATCTGCCCCAGGGTGTTTTTCCCCTGTTTTAAAAAAAACAAAAACAAATTTTGCTAAAACAAATTATCGCTTTACATTATACCTGGTCCTGATGAAACGCAGAGAATCCCTTGTGGACCAATAGGGTGTGAAACATGTAGACCCCTTTCACTGCACACACTATCTAAACCAAGCTATATTTCCTCATCAGTTTGTTTTTTGTTTTTATTCTACCCGGTGGACTCAGGAATAAAAGTCTTTTTTTGGGTACTACCAAGGTATTTTTAACTCACTGGTTCATTAATTCACTAGCTCCACACACCCGCACTCACAAAGTCAGTGTTTTTTACAAAGAGATCTCCGCCAAAGAGCCATCTCGAGGGGCCCGTGGGGTATTGCAGCGTCCGACCCTACGAGGAGCAAAAACGCCCAATGATGAAGCATGACACATTCATGGGTGGTTGAGGGTAAGTTTTCTAAATAAGGAAATTCCCCTTTAATATATATGCATCTTGAGAACAACCAAAAATTATTTTCCTAACCCCTGTTTTTCGCTCCGCTAACCTTTCCTCTGTCCGGGGCCCAATGGGCCGGAACCCCCTTTAGGAACTGTTACCCTCTAATTTTAGACACCACCTTTTCCACAGTTTAGGGTTGAATAGTGCCTTAAGTAGTTGAATTGCTGTCCGGGCAGCACTATTCACCACCTTAGAGAGTGGTTAATGGTTGCTTGTCATAAGAACTTTAAAGGCTAGTGATGCTTTTGGATGGTAATGTAGCAGTATTTGTTGATATATCTAATTAAAACAACAGACTATAATAGAATAATATACACAAATCAACATAACAGCACAATTAAAATATAACAGGACAAAACACCAAATTAGTCAAAACATAATACAATGCAACAACCACCTTACAAAACAACAAATCGTAATACATTAAGACATCACAAACCAGAGCAGTACAAGAAGAACAGAACACATCACTACAACAACCATATAATGAACAACAAATGTGGACAAACATTCGCAGTCTACACAAACTGCAAACTACCTCAAAATGCTCTGCCAGAGTTCTGCTTGGGCTTCAGCCTCCAAGGCTCTCGCAGGGCTACATTGGCTGCCCATCATTAAGCGCATTCAGTTTAAGGCCTTATGTATTGCATTTAAGGCCACCAATGGCAAGGGTCCATGGCAATTGTTGCAACCTTTTAGACCCTACATCCCAGGCAGATCACTAAGATCATCTAACAGTGGCAACTTATCTATCCCCAAGATTTCAAAAGTAATATGTGAAGGCAAACGTTTTGCCTACACCACTGCTAAACTCTGGAACTCCCTGCCCACTTCCCTTAACCGCTTAACTGCGGCGCGCATTCCGCCGCGGTGCGGCCGTATAAAGGAGTGGGCGGGGCCGCATTGGCCAACGGACGTGCTCAGCCAAGGGGTTAAAAACAAATATAACCTGCTTCAATTTAGGAAGCATTAAAAAACCTGGCTTCATTAATGCACCTTCCTAAAACTACTGCCTACTGGTATATCCAGCACCTAGATACCTTCGGGTTTTGTCGCGCTTTATAAATCCCTCATTTAATTTAATTTAATTTCATCCCACATTACCACCTCCAGAAAACTGATTTTGTAATATGGTGGTAAAAGGTGTTTGCATCAATTACATATTGAACTAATCACTAAGGGCATGAAATGGCTCTAGTCAAACATGTTTTGTGATACTGTCCATGTCTTTTGTTCACTTAGTAACCTAGATGTCATCTAGAAAATATATAGTTTGGGGGTCTTTCATTAGTTCCATGGAACATAAGCTGTAATCATTGTCAACAGTTTATCCTTTTCTTTAGAGTATATATCGGACTCCCTAAATGGATTCACAGAATTATAAATCCGCTTTCCCTTCAGATTACCCTAACAACCTTTGTACATTATGTGCGTTATAGTAATAGATTTGCACCAGTGCACCATGCTTCTCTGTGGTAATAAATGTGGGCAACAGAAAGCAATGCCCCAGTCCAACCCATAATATAAACAACAACAAAAACGTACAATAATGAGCAATGTTTTCTTATGACAATAATTCAGGGATGTCATTATTTCTAAACTTTAACAATTTAATTCCTTGGCCTTGCTGAATGTGGAGGAAAGGCATATCACTGCATTGTGTGATGCAGTTTTTAAGGTATCTAATCACTTAGCTTGGTAAGCCTCACCAGCCCTCACCCCACTAGGAGAGCACATGTTACACATTAGCAGAGGGCTTGAATGAACTATGGTACTTTCCTAGGGTAAAGGATGTCCCGTATCAGACACGGGTGGACTTCTCAATTAACTGCTTCACATCTCTTTCCTTGGTCAATATTAGCACAAGCTGAGCCTTGAATTACTAATTTCAAGAAGTGATGTAGATATTAAAATGTAAGTGGGCACTAAGCCTGTATTGTTTTTAAAGAGGTCCTTGACATGGTAGGAGTGCCTTGACATGACTTTGACATTCACTGGTGGGCGTTTCTCTTCCTCCTCATAAACTGGCCTTCAATCCACTCATGGAGGTAAAAAGATAAGACAACCATATTATTATTATTTTCGGATTTTTAATAAAACATGGTAGATCTATCTCTCATAAGGGTATCAAAGCACTTCTAAACAATTTAAAATGTTAGTTTTAAGTTGATATCACTTTTATACCAATTTAGGTAAGACAAGAGATTCACTATTACAAGGAATCATCTCCGTTGAGTTCCAGGCTTGTTCTAAGGGATGCTGGTAATGCTCCACAGTCAAGACTTTGTTTCTTCTTTGTGCACTGTTATCCCTACGCAGAGAGCAATAACCTTTTGTGTTTAAAGTGGACTGATTGACCCTTCAAATCCTGTCGGTCTTGAAGCCAGCAACCTTCTGCCCTTAGATGCAGACCTCAAAACATGCGACTGCAATTTCAGATTTCACAAGTAGATAATGTACTCTCAGCTATTGTCCGTCAATAATGTTATTAAAAATAACGTGTTTCAATATATATCTCTTCATGCCACACTTCCAGTGTTTCTAAGCACAATATATAATAGGTTTTACTATTACCTAGTTTAATGGTACCCAATTCACCGAAGGGAGGAAGGTTGAGATATCTCTCCCAGGATTCGTACTTGTGACCTGCTGATCGCTGTCTGTTTCAATAATGAGCGTTCAGTTCAATGGGGCATCCTCTTGGCTACAGAGAGATTGCTTTTGTCCTTTTGCAGCCGCACGTTGAGAGGCTGAGTTAGTTCAGTGGAGATCTCTCTACTGTGATTTCCAATCTACCCTAACAGGGACAGAGGCATACGCTTTCTACTAGTTGAACTGTTGCTCAAGGACAGCGAACACTCAAAAACTGCTCAAATGTATGTAAAGTACCTTCTCTTTAAAGTGGATATATCCCACTCTACACACTCCTAATTTTCTCTGGTCCTGTCATGGTCATTTCGCTTCGAGGGTGGCAAGGGGACTCCTATTTCTGTATGGTAAAATTCAACTTTTACGAAATTGTATGTCTTGGAAGCATAGGACATACACGAGGTTAAGCCATTGTGTTATGAACTAGAGATGTGTTTTCCAAGAACAAGCTCACAGATACTTTAAAACAGTTTTTCAAACCACGACACTTATCGATACAGCTGATCACAAAGAGAAGGTGATTGGGGTTCGGCTGCATTTGCTTCAAATGCATGAGCTGTATTGAGGTTGTTTTCAAATTGTGAAGTTTGCAATTTAAACCATCTTGACCAAAGTAACAAAATACACCTTAATATGAAAACTGATTAAATAAGGCATATCCATATGAAGTATTTTGCAGTATGTGCTGCTTTGTAATGTCAGAGTCACAAAGCATATTAGGGATTAATCATTTTCTGCCAAGAGCCCCAATAAAAGAAACATTATTGTAGATTAGAGCACTCGGCTCTTGTCATTTTCCAGTGGATTGGGATTTGTCTCCACAAACATGGAAATATATTAAACCTCCTAATATTATTTCAGAGACTTCAAATAGTAGTCACAAAAAACGCTACCACAGCCTGGACATACATTTCATTACATATGTTAATTTAGAAAGAGTTAGGGTTAAAATCACTCCGATTTCTTTATACTAAAATCGTTACATGAGAATATGCAGACTACCGATACACCAACCTATCCTGGTAAAATAATAGCCTATCAGAATAAGCCCACGTCATGAGTGAGGGGACCAGAATCTCACAATTCAGTCAGTGTTTCCCCACCAAATTCTGGCGATTAATGACAGCATGGACAGATTTATACCAGGGACCGTATTACCAAAGTGCCCTGGGGGCACAACGGGTGTCTGCACCTGCTTTATTTATTTATTTATTTATTTGCGGGTTTGTATAGCGCTTGATTCAACTCCCGGAGGAGTATCTCTGCGCTTTGGCACCCACAACGGTAAGATGTATGGAAGTTTAGCTAGATTGGATGATTAGAGTTGGAACAGATGGGTTTTAAGTTGTTTCCTAAATTGTAGGTGTTCTGAGCATTGTCTGAGGGCTCTAGGGAGACTGTTCCAAAGAGAGGGTCCAGCCACAGACAGTGCCTTACCACCGTGTCTAGCCTTCTTAGTCCGAGGGACACAAAGCAAATCCTGGTCACTGGACATGAGGGAGCGTGTAGGAACGTAGGGGATGAATTTGTTTTTTAGGTATTCGGGCCCCGAACCGTTAAGGCATTTATGAATAATGCAGCAAGTTTTGAATTTGGTTCTCTGTTTTATGGGCAACCAATTAAGTTTTGCCAATAGAGGTTTGGAAGGGGTTCGGGTAGGGGCGTTAAGGACTAATCGAGCTGCAGTGTTTTGAACCACTTGGAGTTTTGCTAGAACCCCTTCATTAGCGGTCAGAAACAGGCCATTGCAGTAGTCTATGCGACTTAAAACAAGAGCCTGCACCAGAGTTTTTCTGACTGAGTCGGGAAGCAGAGGGAATACTTTCCGTAAGAGCCCAATTACGTGGAAGCATGAACCCACAACGTAGTTGCTATGCTGCTTTAATGAGAGTTCCTGATCTAGTCTGACTCCTAGATTTTTTACAACCTGCTTTGGCTCCGGGACTGGACCAAGATCTTGTGGCCACCAGTCCGGAGTCCATAGCAGTTTTGCTTCTCCAAACAACATGACTTCGGTCTTACCGACATTGCATTGAAGATAGTTGGTGGACATCCAATGCACCACAGCCTTCATACCCTGGGAAAAGGAGTTCTTGACCTCGGGGGTGAGATGTTTGAAAGGGAAGAGGAGCTGGGTATCGTCGGCGTAGGACACCGGAATAAAGCCATATGTTCTCATGATGCTGGCCAGGGGTGCCACATAGATATTAAAGAGGGTGGGGCTCAAACAAGAGCCCTGTGGCACCCCTTTTGAGATCTCAGTCTCTTCTGAACGATAGGCCCCCAAGGTCACACGTTGGGTCCGGTTAGATAGAAAACTCCTAAGCCAGGCTAGAGCCTTGTTATTCAAGCCAATGTTGGCCAGCCGAGTTGTCAGGATGTTGTGAGACACAGTGTCAAACGCCGCAGACAGGTCCAATAGCACCCTTGGGCACTTTGGTATTATAGAAGGGGCAGCAGACGCTTGTGTGTTCCCTTCTGTAATACCAATAGCGCTGGCGCACATAAAGCCCCAGCTCCATCACCAGAGGGCATTTCTTCATTTGCATAGGGGTGTGGCCCCATGCAAATGAGGGGTTCTCTTTGCCTCTGCCCACGCGCCATATTATAGATGTGGGCGCAGAGGCAAAGAAGCTGTCTGGAGGCACGATGACAGGGCGCCACCTAAAAGATGGCACACTGTCTGTGCACCTCCTGATAGCAGCCCTCTGGAAAGGGCCAAAGGGGGTTCCATGGACCACCCAGACATCCCCTTGCCAGCGGGAGCAGTCACTCACTGCAACTGGCTGCAAGGGGATCTCTAATCCCGCATAAAATTGCAGGCGGTGGCTGTCACTTGATGTTTCCAGTCTCAAGCCTGATAGATCCTCTGCTTTGGGATCAGGATCTGCACCCCTGCCGCTACGTATCTGTGATTCTGTGGTGATGAAAGGTGCAAAGCAAAATAGCTGAGTACAAGAACAACATTTACACCAACAGGAGGCCTGGTTTTCACACACACGCTGCCACTCGCACCAGAGGGACACTCGATGTCACAATGATTGAGTAACATATGGTGGTTTATTATTATGCATGTACCAAACACATGTACATTTTCAGTTAGTCAAGCAAAGAAATACATCATATGTTTCAAATACTTTTTTTAGCTTTACTTTGTATTAAGTGAGCAAGAATCATTGCAGGTTTATCCAAGTGCTAATGTTATGTTCATTGCTTGTAGGCTTCTGCTCGTCTTGCCTGTTGCTTCTTAAAGTTACTTCATTGCAAGCTCCAAAGGAGGCAGACCTTTCAGTAAATGCAGCCCCTGGCAGAAAACTCTCTGCCTCTGAAGATGGCTCTGTCGACAGCCCTTCTACTGCTCTTCTACACAAGTCTTGCATCACCATTGGCTTATGAAGGTAAGTGTGGTCATCTTCTCTGCCTTTGCCTTAAATTCCAGTTATTATTGATCTTCATTGTTGTTTGAAGAGCATGTCATCTGAACTGCCTTGTTCACTTAAAGAAGACAGCCAGATCCTTTGAAGATCCCGATAAAAGACTGTTGAAATAATGTCTTATTTTACCAATCTGAGGCTCCTAGTAGAGCAAATATGTCATGAAGTTTGAGATAGTGATCGTCTGAGTAGCAAAATAACAAGAATGGTACAGATTGTTGGTGGTCCAGAGAGAGGCTAGGGCACAAAATGTAAAAAGAAAATGAGAATGTAGATGAATACTGCGGTAGAAGAGAAGCAAAATATTCTTGTGTGAGTGAGTTGGAAGCAACTGGAAAGGTATAAAATAAACACTGAAGTGAGGAGTGTATAGAATCATCAAATCCATTACTTGCTCAACAGTAAAGATAAATCATACATTAGAATACCTAATCTTAGAATGAATGTATTCTGAAGGTTAATTAGTTTGAAATTGGAATGCAAGAAGTCTATCTCCTCTTACAAACATGTATTTTCCATTTTGTTTGAAGATGTTACACCCTCGTGAAGACACCTCACCTCTTTAATATTGGGTGCAGGTACTCTCCTTTGTGTATTTTATTACTATAGGCTATTCATAAGCTATTGTGAGGTGATGATTGCTCTATGTTAGAATTGGGTTTCTTGTTGGCAGATGTATGCACCCTGTTCAAGCAGGAACCCCAGTCCTAGTCAGGGTAAGTCACAAACACACCCTAAATTAACCTGTGCTCACCACCTGGTAGCTTGGCACAGAGCAGGCAGGCATACCTTAAGAGGCAATGTGTAAAGTATTTGTTCAAAACTTTAAACAGTAAAACTGTAAAAACACCACATAAAAAGATTCCAGACCTGATTAGAAAAACGGATCTTAATTTAATGAAAAAAACAAGACCAAAATGACCAATCAATCAATCAACAATAAATTATAGAGCGCACTACACACCCGCGAAGGTCTCAAGGCGCTGGGGGGAGGGTGGCTGCAGCTAGTGGTTGAAGAGTCAGGTCTTGAGTAGTCTCCTGAAGGTATGAGGGTCTTCTGTCTGCCGTAGAAGGAGCGGGAGTGAGTTCCACGTCTTGGCGGCGCAGTAGGAGGAGGACCTGCCCCTGGAGGTGGTGTTGTGGGTGTGTGGGACGGCGACCAGTGAGAGGTCGGCGGAGCGGAGTCTCCTGTTGGGTATGTAGAAAGCCAGTCGGTTGTTGAGGTATTCTGGGCCGGTGTTGTGGAGTGCCTTGTGTGCGTGGGTCAGGAGCTTGAAGGTGATTCTTCTGTCGACAGGGAGCCAGTGCAGGTCTCTCAGGTGGGGGGTGATGTGGTCTCGGCGGAGGACGGCGCGGATCAGGCGTGCGGAGGTGTTCTGCATTCTTTGCAGTCTGCTAATGAGCTTGGATGGGACTCCGGCGTAGAGGGCGTTGCCGTAGTCTAGTCTTCTGCTGATGAGGGCGTGGGTGACGGTTTTCGTGTGTCTGTAGGGATTCATCTGTAAATCTTGCGGAGCATGCAGAGGGTGTAGAAGCAGGTTGAGGAGACTGCGTTGATTTGGTTGGTCATTGTGAGTTTCGAGTCGAGGATGACTCCCAGGTTGCGTGCGTGGTTGGTTGGAGATGGGGCAGTGCCCAGGGAGGTGGGCCACCAGGAGTCATCCCAGGCGGAGGGGTTGGGTCCGAGGATGAGGATCTCTGTTTTGTCCGTGTTGAGCTTGAGCCGGCTATCTTCCATCCAGTCGGCGACAGCCTTCATACCACGGTGGAGGTTGGCTTTTGCGGTGAGGGGGTCGTTGGTGAGGGAGAGGATCAGCTGGGTGTCGTCAGCATAGGAGATTATGTTGAGGTCGTGGATTCTGGCGATGCGCGCTAGTGGAGCCAAGTAGATGTTGAAGAGCGTCGGGCTGAGGGATGATCCTTGCAGGACACCGCAGATGGTCTTGGTGACTCCGGAGTGGAACGGGGGGAGGCGGACTCTTTCGGTTCTGTCGGCAAGGAAGGAGGTGATCCAGTTAAAGGCCTTGTCGCAGGATCCCTGCGTCGTAGAGGCGTGTGCGTAGTGTGAGATGGCAGACGGTGTCGAAGGCGGCGGAGAGGTCCAAGAGGATGAGGGCTGCTGTCTCGCCGTTGTCGAGTAGGATTCTGATGTCGTCTGTGGTGGCGATGAGGGCGGTCTCGGTGCTGGGGTTCTTGCGGAAGCCTGACTGGGAGGGGTCGAGGATGTTGTTGTCTTCCAAGTAGCGGGTGAGCTGGGTGTTGACGATTTTTTTCGATGACCTTAGCTGGGAAAGGAAGTAGGGAGATGGGCCTGAATGTTCTTAACGTCGGGTCCGCCTTGTTTTTTTTAGTAGGGCGTTAATCTCGGCGTGTTTCCAGCTCTCAGGGAAGGTCGCTGTCTTGAATGAGAGGTTGATGATGTTGCACAGGTGGGGTGCGATGGAGCTGTCGGCATTGTTGATGATGTGGTTGGGAAGAGTGTCGGAAGGGGCGTCTGAGTGGATGGTACTCATGGTTTTGATGGCGTCCTCGGTGGTTACGCTGGTCCATGTGGTGAGGTAGTCGTGGTCGGTGCGTGTCGGTGGGTCCGGTGTGGTGTGGTTGGCGGCGTTCGTCTGAGGGCTGAAGCTGTTGTGGATGTCGGTAATCTTGCGATGGAAGAAGGCAGAGAGGGCGTCACACAGGGCTTGTGACCGTGGGATGTCTTTGGTGCAGGAGCTGGGGTTGGAGAGTTCCTTCACGATGTTGAAGAGCTCCTTGCTATTTTGTGCATTGTTGTCGAGGCGGTTCTTGAAGGCGGCCTTCTTGGTGGTCCTGATGAGGAGGTGGTGGTTGCGGATGGCGTCTTTGAGGGCTGCTTGGCTGTCGGGCATTTTTTTGTTGTGCCAGGTGTTTTTCAGTCTCCGACAGGTGCGCTTGGAGGCTAAGAGCTCCGGAGTGAACCAGCTGGCTCTCTGACTGGTATCTCTGTGGGCGTGTTGTCTCGTCGGGGCTAAGGTGTTGGCGCAGTCTTCCATTCAGAGTCTGAGGGTGCGGGCCCCCTCCTCGGGGTCGGTGGGGCTGGTCGGGGGTTGAGTGCGAGGTATGCTTGCAGTAGTTCCTTGGTGATTTTGCTACCAGCGCCGTCTGGGGATCTATAGGGTGCGGTGATGTGAGACGGGTTTCTGGAAAGTGAAGTGGACGCAGCGGTGGTCGGTCCGCCGACTCCGTTGGTACGTTCTCTGCAGGTGATCTTGTATCCGTTGGGAATGGCCACTGCGATGTCTGGGGCGGAGGCTTCGTTCATCCAGGTCTCTGTCAGGAAGGCTATGTCTGGTGATGTAGAGTCGAGCAGGTCCCAGAGCTCGACGGCGTGTTTGCGTGCAGAGCGGGTGTTGAGCAGGATGCATCAGAGCTGGTTGGGTTTTGTCGTGGCGGGTGTTTCGGCGTCTTAGATGCAGGAGAAGATGCAGTTCTGGCAGGTGAAGGGGCCATGGGTGTTCTTGGGGGGCGGCCTTGTGGTAGCTGTGCGGCCGTCCGTGGTTGAGTGCGATGAGGGTGTTGGCATCGTACCGTATGCGGGCTACCTGGATGGTGCGTGGTCCTGAGGTCATGGCACTGGGTGCGGTCCAGGCGCAGATGGGCGCAGACGGGCTTGCCTTAGGAGCGCCCGCTGTGCAGCCTCGCAGCGGCCGCCATAAATGGGGGAGTGGGGAGGGCGGCTCAGCTGGGAGGCGGGGGAGCTGCAGGACGGCGAATGAGGATCGGGGGCGGGGCCGCAGGGGAGGCAGCGGCGGGGAGGCAGGAGGAGCACGAATCGCGAGGGAGGGGGCCGAGGTACAGAAGAGAAAGGGGGCTGGGGCCACGGGCACAGCAGGCAAAGGGCGGCGAGTACAGGGGGGCACAAAGAATCCAACAATACAATCAGGGAGAAAATACAATCAGGAGGAAAGATAAACACTGGAAGAAAATACAGTCAGGAGCTAGGAGACCGGGGTGAGCAGGAGAAACAGGCAAGGCACGTCAGGAGGCGAGAAATGACGGCACCCAGCAGCGGAGCTGCAGTGGGAGGGGAGCTACCTACCGGAGGTAGTCAAACTGGAGATATGAATTTTGAAAGAATAACTTGAAATATAGTGCTTAAAAGCATAAAATGCCAAGCAGGGCTATCTGGCCGCACTTGAACGAGACAAAGTGAAAAGTTCTTCCCAACAGCGATGGAGTGGGGGTCAGATACAGGGACCAGACTTGGTCCAATGCGGAGTACCTTGTTGTGTTGTTGACGGATCTGAGATGGCAGCTGCAAAGGTGCGATGCATCATAGTCGAGCTTCCAGCTGGTGGCAATGAGTTGCGCAGTTGGCAGGCGATGTACTGTATCCTCGCAGATGCTTCTTAAAGGAAGGTGCTGCGCCGTGCAGTCAACATGCAATGTACTGGATCCTCGCAGCTCCATCGGCCTTGAGGGAGATGAGCCAGCTCCGATCAGTGCAACGTCATTGATGTGTGAGTTCTGGCAGTTGCAGCACTTTAGGCCCACTCATAAGGGTCCAGGACTAGATTGGTACAACTTGGCAGGGCAAGGCTCACAGATGGCAGAGTCCAGGTGCTGGTTGTGTAGTGAATGTAAGTATTGTGTGCCCTTGAGATTTCAAATAGGAGGCAAGCAGACAAGCCCTTTGAGCAAATCTGGGTTCAAGTGGTATAGGTCTATTCTTTGTCACCAAGGCAAGGAGGGCAGCAGGCAGCAGCCAGGTCAGCACAGTAGAAAAGCAGTTTGTCCAGAGCAGCAGTCCAGCAGAGTGGCGGTCCTTCAGCCGCACAGCAGTCCTTCTTCCTGACAGAGAATCACAGGTCCTTAAGTGTCCTGAGTTGGTAGGGTCAGACTGTCAGGGTGCACTCCGCAGGGTCCAATTGCAGCAATATGGGCTCCACCTCCTGACCTCACCAACACCCTGATATATAGATACACAGGGTGTTCGAGCGATCGGGCGAGGGAAATAAAGAACAAAAACCGGGAGGGACGGAAGGGAGTAGCAGGGAAGGGACAGCTGTAAGACAAAAAACATACACAGTTATAATACTCATATAAACACTACTCTCAGTTCATTCTCGCTAATGTCTGTCTAGTCACCTGGCTCATTTTCTCCACAAACACTCTCCTGCTGCTGTATGTAGATATATGGATATAACAGAATATGTTCCTGATCCCTAGTGACAGAAAGAACACATTATAACACATACCCATACATGTTTCAAGCACAACCACATTAGGAATGTTTTATAGTGGAAAGAAACGCACCCCCTAGTATTGTTTTCATACTATAAAGATGTTCCATGTCTACACTGTTTATGCAGTCAAATGCTTAACCTTATCCTTAGGTTAGAAGTAATCCAAATTATAATACATTCCAAAATCCATAGAAACCAGGGTTCCAATTCACCCAATCCAAGTAAACAAAGAATAGTTTCTACAAACGGCAAGATGTAGCAGATTACTACTATCTCCCGCTGTATTAGTTCAGTGATTATTTCCTTCACAATCCCTGAGAACCATGCATGGTATTTATAAATATATCGAACTCCAAATACGGCGAAGTGTAGGACTACCCACTACTTCCCGCTTTGGCACTTGAACAAGTGTTCCAATATTCCAAAGATGCCGTGAAACAACTCCACTGTGCTCCGAATAACAAAGCCAACCAAAGGCAGGAAACCCGTCGGGGGCACAGAAGACCCTCGACAGTTAATTGTCAGTAGAGCCTCAAAACAAGCAGGAGGCTTATGTACTCACGCTTCACCTCGGGGCTTCGCTGCCGACGAACGCCATCTGGACTGACGAGCGGCCGCTCACCAGTAGCTCAGCGAAACAGCATGGAACCCGACCCGGAAGCAAACAGGATCTGAGGAAAGGTGCTAGGCAAGCACCGCGCTCGGAAAACCCGATCTGTAATCCAAACACGAACAGAAACCAAGGACCCTTCGAATCAAGGGCGGAACACAGCAAGAAGAACTTCCTCACTGCAGCTTAAGTCAAAACTAGGATACAAGTCAAAATCACGCACGCAGTCTCCTGGACCCGCCCATATTTAAACTCCAGGGAACACACAGGGCTTATGGGGCATGTAGTCCATAAGTCAGGTAGGCGCGGCTACGCAATCCTGACACAGACGTCCAGTTTTTATTCCCAGTGGTGCTTTTGAAGTGGGGGAGGCTTCAAAGAGTGGCTTTGAAGTGCATCTACTGCAGCAGAAGTGGAGGACTCTCCTTCTACCAAATCACAGCAAAGACCTGGAACAGCCTCCCCACGCACCTCCTGACCATCACCTCACTTATGGAATTCCAAATGGCCCTCAAGACCTGATTGTTTGTATAAGCCCCATGGACCTGAAAGCTCCTGGAGAACCTATCGGGTGATTAGCAGCGTATTATAAATCTCAATTTATTTAAGTGCGAGGAGATCCTCTCTTCCTGCCCTAGCTCCAGACACACTACAGGGGGTTAAGAAGACCTTTGTGCGGGGACAGGACACAGCCTAGTCAGGAGTAGGTGAGGCAGTGCTCAGCTCTACTCCCCCATCACTCAAGTCACATCTAAGCTCCCATTGTGTGTGGCTGTCTAGAGGAAATATACAAGGCCCAGCTGTCACCCGCCACAGACATGTATTAGAGACAGGCAGCAGGCATGCAGAGCTAAAGTGCAGTAAAATGCCAACTTTCTAAAAGTATTTTTTCTAGTAAAGGTGCCTACAGGGGATTTTATTTAGATATATAGATACAATACTTAACAATATCACTTATGAGTGCCCGAGGTAGTGGCCTCAAACATATGAATTTTATAAATCAATTTGTGTAATCAGGAGTGAATAAATCAAAAATAAGTAAACAACTGGTGTATTCTTTTTTTGTAGAAATTTATAATCCAATAAATCAAATTAAAGGGTACAAAACAGTATTCACATATACAGAAGTGACAGATATTAATAATCTTTGAAGTGAAAAATATCTAATAGTCATTTTTTTAGATTACCCATTTGTGATACCTTTTTGCAAAAATTATTTTTTCTTATCATTAGGTAAAATATTCTCTACTGCGATATTGTTTTATTGTTGGGTATGCTGGTTGGCGTTTCTGTCTTGTTGTGTGATACATCAAAAAGACTACATTCAGGGCTGAAAGAGTTTTATGTGGAATGAGGACCCATTATAAAATAGATCAATTACAGACTTTAAAGTAATTGGTCCAAAGTAAGTATTGAAATCTGGTGAAAATTTGTGCCACCAATTTGCCGTGAGTTATCAGCTGTGTGATCCACTATGCCGGGACGCTGAACTAAGACGGCACTTCTCATAAATGACAACACCACAGTAGATACACCCAACTTTGACGGAGATACTACACTTCGGAGACGAGTACACAAAGCAAGTTTTGAAATCGGAAGAAAATTTGTGCTACCGGTTTGCTTTCAGTTGCTTGCATAACTTGAAACGAAGTGGTAAATAAATCGTCTCCGAAGTTTAGTATCGCCGTCAAAGTTGGACGTTTCAACCGTGGTGTTGTTATTTATGAGAAGCGCTGTCTTACTTTAGCATCCCGGCATTGTGGATCAAACAGCTGACAACTCGCGGCAAATTGGTGGCACAAATTTTCCTTAGATTTTAATACTTACTTTTGACCAATTAATTTAAAGATCATAATTGATCTATCTTATAAAGGGTCCTCATTCAACATATGAATCTTCCTGTCCTTAAGATGGTCTTTTAGATGTATCACACAACAAGACTGAAACGCCGACCAGCATACCCATTTTTATCAATGAAATAAATATCGCTGTACAGAATTTTTAAACTAATGTTAAGGAAAAGTGTATTTTTGTAAATTGGTATCAGAAATATGTAATCTACACAAGTGACTAGTAGATATTTTTCTCTTCAAAGATTGTTAAGCTCTGTCACTTCTGTATATGTGAATACTGTTTTGTACCCTTGAATTTGATTTATTGGATTATAAATCTCTACAAAAAATGAATACACCCATAGTTTAGTTATTTTTGATTGATTAACTCCTGATTACACAAATTGTTTTATAAAATTTATATGTTTGAGGCCACTACTTTAGGCACTCACAAGTGATATAGTTGAGTATTGTTTCTATATATCAAAATAAAATCCCTTGAAGGCACCTTTACTTGACAAAATATTTCATTACACAAGCCTTCAAGGGTATATTGGGTCACCCAACCAATATAATAACTTTCTAAAAGTGGAATTTATAAAATTGTAATGATAAATTAGACGTTACAATTAAAGAGGATTTATCATTATAATTCCATTGGTACTAAACATGACAGCTCTACCCCCTTCCAAGTGAGAATTCCACTTATTAGATATAACATGGAATCCCAAATGTTAACCCATAGGTGGGGTAGGCCTCACAATAGTAAAAAAATACAAATATGGGAGGTTTTCACCACCAGGACATGTAAAGCTTAAAAGTATATGTCCTACTTTTTAATTATATAGCACCCTGCCCTATGGGCTACCTAAGGCCTACCTTAAGGGGTCACCTATATGTAATAAAAGGGGAGTTTAAGGTCTGTCAATGGTTTTACATGCCAAGTCAAAATGGTAGTGTAAACTGCACACACAGGCATTGCAGTTGCTGGCCTGTGACATGTTTTATTGGGCTACTTAAGTGGGTGGCACAATTAGTACTGCAGGCCCACTATAAGCATTTAATTTACAGGCCCAGGCACATATAGAACACTTTTCTATGGACTTATAAGTACATTAAATATGCCAATTGTGGATAAGCAAATGTTACCACAGTTTAGGGAGAGCACATGCACTTTAGCACTGGTTAGCAGTGGTAAAGTGCCCGGAGTCCTAAAGCCTACAAAAACGAGATTAGCAAAAAGGGGAGGAGGAAGGCAAAATGTTTGGGGGTGACCCTGCAGAAAGGGCAGCTTCCAACACTCTACTTTCTATTTTACAGTGAGGTATATGGTTCATGTCTTCCTTTCCGTGGCTGCACTGCACTTACAACTACAGCAAGAACTGTTTTTTATGTTTAGGGTTCAGTTCTTGTTTAGTGTGTGAATGCAGAGGTGTAGGAATTGGGCAGGCTAGTTACCCTTATGGGTATGGCCAGCTTCTTATAACTCGAGGGCAAGCTATTGCCTTCTGCCAAAATAACCCATTTATGGTGAAGTATATCATCTTCAGGAGCAACACCCCTGTGGTTAAAGCTGTGCTTAGACATAAACCAGGGTTTATGGGATACCATTCCTGCAGTTCCAGGTGCTTTTCTTTCTTTTGGTTCGAGGCAACCCAGTCTCCTAATAGTGAGCCATGTGAACAAACTGGAACTCCAGGGACCCAGTAGAAGTCCCATTGAATCCGACATTTAGGACAACCCCCACATATGGTGGCAATTATGCTGAGAAGTTTTTTTTTACCTTGTTTAACCAAAAGCAGAAATAATCAGATCGAACCATAACTCCACCAAGGAAAAGACACAATACATATTTTTATATTGCACTGTCCCTTTAAGCTGTACAAACCAATATGAACAGAAGTCTCACACCATTCATGTACGGCAGCCAAACAATGCAGCGTTTTCAGAGAACCTGAACTTTTATGGGAGTAACTACTACTGGGAGGCACATGAACCTGCCTTGACCTGGAGCCTTCCTGTCTATTTCTCTGCAGAAGACAATACCATCTAAAGACTATCAGGATCATATAGACCATGGTGGATAGTCTCTGAGTTTTCGGTAGGAAAAATGCACCAGTTTTTTAAAATAATGTTTCATTAAGTTGTGAAAAACATCATATTCAATACATTGATAAACGTGACATTTTAAGTGAATGGAGTTTGCAGTAAACACACACCTACATTGGTCAAGAAACAAAAGATATTATAAGACTGCAGAACCGGAAAAAAATCTTGCCTGTACTGCAACTTTCAATGAGCACAAAATAAGTGCAAGGATTAACCTTGTCTTTGTCACAGCTGAAAATGCCACTAAAATCAGCATCTCATCATAGGGCAGAAGGGCTGTTAGACCTGTCAGACTTAGGCTGGGCTTCCCCCTAACTTGTTGCCTTACATATACTTTTAAGTTTTGCATGTCCTGGTAGTGAAAAACTCCTACATTCGATTTTCACTACTCTAAGCCCTACCTTTCCCATAGAATAACATTGGGTTAACTTATTACATTTAATAAGTGATAACTTTCAATTTGGAGCAGGTGGGAATGTCGAGTTTGGTAGATAAAGAATTGGAATTTAAACCCTCTTTAATGATAACATTGGATTTTCAGTCACAATTCTGTAAATTTGCCACTTTTAGAACTTTGGAATTTTTTTCTCCCAACCATTTGGTGTCTGCAGCCCCTTTCCTTGGCTATATGACTCTGCGTAGATGACAGTTGGTCTTTGTATATTGCTCGCACACAGTAAGACAAAGGTGCCTAGGTGTTGGCACCACGAGCCATCTCTGACTTGACGAGGGGGTGGAGCTGTCACCTACTGTGCTTGCACATCACAATCACTTCTCCTGAACACACTCACAAAGGGTTTAGCACTGTTCTATTGTGACCCCAGACAAACTAAGGCTTGGGCAGGGGGGCAGGAGATTCCCCCTTGGGAAAAAACCTCCAGATCCTTCTCCTACTTCAAAGTAGGCACCAGGTATAAATATTGAATCCTCAGACCCAACTCTTCAGTCCACTCCTGGACCTGTGGAAGACCCAGATGTACTGCTGTGCTGCTCTGCAAGAAGGACTGCTACTCTCGTACCCTGCAACCCGAATGAAAAGACTAGAGGTGCATCTTGATCCCAGGATCATCAGATTGCTCCAAGTGCTAGTTTGCTGGCCTCCTGATCAGAGCCCCAAAAACAGAAAAGGGTCCAACCAGCTGAAACCCAGCACCTAGACTCTGCATCCCCCCTCCAAGTGGTGCCACCCCAGTCCTGGACCCTTGGAAAATGGCCTTAAGGTGCTCTGCCAGCCCCGCTGGAGTCCTGCCGGCAGAACTGACCTAGTTTAACACATTTCCTGTGTGATAAAACCCCGAAGCAGGACCTCGCAGCTAGCTGCTTCCTCAGAAGCGCTGCTGCACAATGCATTCTCGACGCAGCCCTTCTCATTGCAGGGCTGTGATAAACAGCATCCCCGATGACATAGGACTCTGCATGGCAGCCCCACAACTTGTATTGAACTGCTTGTGTGCAACGCATCTTCGATGCAGTACTTCACATTGCAAGCCCGTCCTCAGTGGCATCGTGGACCACGACACAGGACTTCACTTCACCGCACCGCAGCTCCTTGGAACCGGTGCTGTGCTACGCATCTTTGATGCGGAATATTGCAAAGCTCCATAAACCAGAATTTAAGGAATTTTTGTTCAGTGGGCCTATTTTGGTCCCTGTATCCAGTACGGGCTCCATTGTGCGGCCTGAACTTATGAGTTTGGCCCGGGCTGGTGCGACCAGATAACCACAGTTGGTTCTTTGTGCTTCTAGACATTAATTTTACTTAAAACTTTAAAATTGCCTATTTCCAGATCGACTCATTGGATATTTGTCATTTTGTTGTCAAATAATTTATTACATTTGACTCTACTTTTCTAAATTGGTGTGAGATTTTTCTCATATTTTATTTTCACTTTATTACTGTTTGAAGTGCTGCATAAATACTTTACACGTTGGCTCTAAGTTAAGCCAGACTGCTTTGTGCCAAGCTGCAAGAGGGCTAAGCGCAGGCTAATTTGGGGTTTGCTTGGGCTTCATCCTGACCGAAATTGTGGTTGCTGGTTGAATAGGGTTTCACCACTCCCCACCTCAACCAGTAACCTGATGTCCAGTTAGAGCCTTATGTTGAACACTGTTGTCAAGGGAAGATAATGATTCACTTTTATGAGCCCTGCACACGTCACTATCACAATTCAGTGTTAGCTCTTCGAGGCCCTGTTGATAGACTAAGTCTTCTCAGTGGCTCACAATACCAGCTTCCTTATCTTTTGGCTCCAGCAAAACATTAACTGCCAACTTCCTGAGTGCTATTTTAATTTTAGCAATCGCAGCTTCTCTGCAGCTTCGTTGATGAAAGGAAATTCCAGCCATTGTAAACTTTGTATTTGTATTAATTGACATTTAAAGCCCTTCTATAAGTGACGTATATAGCAACGAGTAGTACAAGGCTGTCTACCAAAAGAATAATGGATGATACATGAAAAAGGTTTGAAGGATGAGAATGCAGTCTAAATAGTAAATTACGAGATATTCATAATCAATATGTATTTCGAGCTCGAACCATTCTTCGTCAGAAAATGACAGACCCGGATCTGCATTCATGACTTCCTTTACTTTATCATTCCCTCTATCTTTGCTTCCTTCCTTCCTTTCACAATTTTGCAATTGAGCCATGCTTTTACGAGGGTAGTTTTCAGTTTTAAATACGAGTGTGAGGTGTTTAACCCTCTTCTCATGAGTGGTGGCTGCTTTCTGTCTGTGTCCTTGCTCCGGTCTATCACAGTCAGAACGACTTTGGTTTGGACTTCTTGGGCTGCCACAGAAGTGGAGCCAGCCATCTTGTGTTACTGGGTGTATATATATTGAAAAGGGAGGAGGGAGGTGGGGCAGGTGACATGCTACGAACAGTCAAAGAAAAGATCTGAGTGGTTAAGTGTGAGGTAGGAACTAAAAAGCCTCAGACTCATCAGCTGGGGGAAGTGATAAGTGTTTTTTTGGAAAAATTGCTCTGCAGTCTGGAGCTAGAAAGTCTTGGTGAAATCAACCATTGAGTGACTGTTTCACAGCTGGAGTTAATGAGGTTACAACAAGCATCCACATGTGATTTGACAAATACATGAGTGCTTTTACGGAATAAGTGTATTACAGGATATTTAATCACTATTATTGCGAACGTTACACTAGAAACATTTTGTGGTTCTTTGCTTTTTAGTGTGGCTGTTATTTGACGTGTGAATTCTTTTATAATGTGTTTATTTTGTCATGGTGTACATCATTACAAACATAAAGCCCATACACTTTATTTTATTAGTCTATTCAACCAAAGTAGAGAGGGTAATAACTCAGTCGGAAGAGCAGTAGGAATAAAAGAACAAGGCCACTTTTAGACTTCGTAAAGTGAACACTATTGAATGGCTCAGGCTACAAATGTGACAATCATCCAATTAAATAGGTCCCATTTACAGTGTGTTTTTTCACTAGTAATCGTGCCTAGGAGGAAGGCAGGCGTAACTCATAGGTCTCTGAAAATAAGATCCCCTATACCTACCAGCTGAAGGTATTGAAGGTCATAATGGATTTCTTCAGTTATAGTCAGCTAGTTGTGGAGACATTAACATTGCTGCGTGGTTTGTTAGTTTACTTTTATAGTTTCACTTGTAATCTTTGAATCAGACAGAATAACCTCCTTCCTCACTAGGGACATAACCATTTTACTGTCTCTGCCAGTTTACAGTCAGATGGTCTCCTTTTCAAGTATGTGACTTGCATATAAGACTGTTCATGATATGCCAAGTTACAAAGTTTTTTTTCTCACGAATCCCAGGAATTCTACCCATTGTTTACTAAGATTTCTGAACGAGGGTTGCAAAACTAAAATTGGAAATGTAATGCCCTTTCAAGTTGTTGATAAATATCTCCAGCTTACAGGGAGAAATGTGACAGGGCTAAAATATAGGAAAGGCAGCAATCTCTCTGAGTTACAGGAATGCTAATGATTGAGGTTGTGTGTGTTGGGATGAGACTGTCCTAGGTATGGTAAACAGGTGTGTTCCTCTGCTTTTAAGTGCCCAACTGCAAATAGGTATCCTGGTTTTGATTTTGTTCTGAAGCTCACATTAATCTTGGGTGTGAGCAGAGGTCCCTTCAGATGAGGGAACTCCTGGATCTGTCCTGTGACATGGAGAGGCTCACCAAGCGTACTGTCATTTTACTGGCAGTGGACTTCCACCCCTGTCATGGGTGTCGTATGCAGAGCAGTGGTGGTAGCATACTGTGTTCTGTGTATCTATAGTTGTGATCAGACCTTGTATTCTGTGTCACCAGAGGGTAAGTCTGTTGGTCAACTTCGGTAAAGCTCTGCTTCTTTGCGACTACCAAAATCCTAGCACTAACATCCCCAGTGTATTCTGTGCATGTATGTGAATGTGTCCTGTGTGGTACATGATTTGTAAGGATTAAGTACAGTAAGAAATGACTGTGGCTTCCATTTTGAAAGCCCCTGGCCTGTCCCTCTGCACAAGATGGAGGTGGGATTATTTTCCCAGACACTGGAAGTGTATTGTTGGCACTCTTGAAGCTGTAAAGAGGAGACGTAGACAGTGAAGTGGTGACAAAGGAGAGAAGGTGCCTTTAGAAATTTAATCAGGCATTATGCTGAGGTGAGCTAATCATTAATCTTCATTTAGCACTGTAATATAGTGACGGATGAGACTGATGCTTCTCTTGTTCTACCAAAGGAACCCTTTTGGGTGAGGTCAGCCTTTTATCTCTTTATTGACACTGTTCAATGTAGCTGTTGATAGCCAGTTGCAAAAAGCTCTCACCTCTTTGTGCCTCTGTTGTGGGTATTCTAGGATGGAGACTACCCTACCACTAGGAGCATCATTCCACAAAAAGGCTGAGTCTGGAGTACAGTCTGGACAGGACATTTGAACACTTGAAAGAAGAACCAGCCCAAACTGGTTTGCAAAGGCAAGCCATAAACAGGCCTGTTGGCTCACGTCCATGACCCACCTGCCCCCAGTGCCAGAAGCCCTGGTCCTCCCAACACTCACAGCTAACCAGACACATTCCTCTGCACGCTCAACCCCAGGCACTGCTCTCTGTACTGCTGCCACATCGCATTGCACAACATGGAGGGAGCATTTGCCTGCACATCCTGTAAGTTCTCATGCACCCTTCGCCAACCTGCACCTGCCAACCCAGTACTGACACCCAAAAACACCCCAGACTCTCATACTGAGAGAACCCAGGCACCACACACATAACACCTCATACTGTCAGGCATGCTCCTCAACACCTGTTTACTCACCAAACTTACCACAGAGATGTGGGACCTTTTGCATTGCTACACCCTGGACCTGCTATTTCTCATCCAAAGGCGGGCTCACCATCATATTCAAGGGTTTAATCAGCTGCACCACCATCACAGACTCCATCTAGTTTTGTGGAACACCTCATGTTAAAGCTAAACATCTCAGCCAACTTCACCCTGAGCAGAACCCTGAGTTTTCACAAGACCTATGTGATGAAGTCTCGAGATACTTTGAGGATAAAATAAATAACATCTACGAAAAAATAGTGGTTGCCAATGCTGCTATAAAATCCTCCAACACTGGCCACCCTTATCCTCAAACATCTGTATCTGGTAACAAATCCACCCTTTCATCCTTTCCACCGATCACTAACACAGAGCTCCTCTCACTCTGCAGCCACATTAAATCCGGGTCGCCTAATGACCTTATTCCAACCAAAATGGTCGGCCCCATGATCCCTATTTTGGGTCCGCACATGTTGGATGTGATTAACATCTCCCTAACTAAAGGCCAGGTCCCTGCAGATTGGAAAAGGGCAGTGGTGAACCCGATCAGAAAAAAGGCATCCTCTCCTTGGACTGACCTCTCCAATTTACGACCGATCTCCCTCCTGCCTCACCTGGGTAAGGTTACAGAGAGACATGTGAACACCTTTCTTTCTCAACATCTGGAAGCGACGGAAGGCCTGGACCACTCACAATCTGGTTTCAGGCCTAACCACAGCACAGAATCAGCCCTTCAGACAGTGACCAACAACATCAGAATGGCACTGGATGAGGGCAGCTCCCTGATTCTGGTGCTGTTGGATCTTTCCGCCGCTTTCGATACGGTGTCTCACACGGTGCTCCTTGACCGCCTAGGTGAGGTGGGTGTGGAGGGAGAGGCTCTGACCTGGATGAAGAGCTTTCTGACTGGTCGTGTCCAAGAAGTTAGGCTGGGCTCCCACAAATCCACACTAAGGGAGCTCAATAAGGGAGTGCCACAAGGCTCATGCCTTAGTCCTACACTCTTCAACGTGTATGTGGCACCCCTAGCCAACTTGGCTAGATCTTTCGGGTTCACCCCGGTGTCGTACGCTGACGACACCCAACTCCTTTTCCCGTTTAAAACTCTCACAGCTGCAATAAAAATAACTTTTGCAGATGGTATGAGAGCCATTGCAGACTGGATGTCAACTAACTGTCTGCAGTGCAACGTGGGGAAAACGGAGGTAATGTGTTTCGGGCAAGCAGCGACATATTGGTCATCTGACTGGTGGCCCGCGGAGCTTGGCCCTGTCCCCACCCCCAAGAGTTCCGTCAGGAACCTGGGAGTACTTTTTGACCAGCAACTTACCTTCAAGGGACATGTCAATCAGGTGGCTGGTACCTGTTTCCGGGCTATCGGGATGCTGAGACGAGTCTTCCCCTATATACCAGACCATCATAGAAAAACGCTCGTGCAGGCTCTGGTCATCAGCAGGGTGGATTACTGCAATGGGCTGCTCCTCGGAGCAAACGAGGAGCAGCTCAGTAAATTGCAAGTAATCCAAAACACAGCAGCAAGGATTGTCCTGAATGTTCCAGCTAGGACTCCTTCAAACCCCCTGCTGAAGAGACTCCACTGGCTTCCAGTGAGGAAGCGAGTCCAATTTAAGACTCTATGCACAATCCATAAGAGCAGGATAGGAGAGGGCCCGAAGTACATGACAAAGATCTTTCAGCCCTACATCCCGGGGCGTTCTTTGCGCTCTACTCATCAGCAGCTCTTACAGACACCAAGAATAAAAAAAACCAGACAAGGTGGCCGTGCATTAGCTTATGCCGGCCCAATACTCTGGAATTCTTTGCCCCCAGAACTCAGATCAATCTCCAGTCATCTGTGTTTCCGGAAGAATTTAAAGACTTACCTATATCCCGATAAATAAATTACCTTCAGTTTCGGCACTCCTTAACTATCATGCTCTCGTAACCTGCACAATCTCGTGGCACAGCAATAGCGCAGAGATACCCCTTCGGGAGTCTAGTCTGGCGCTTTATAAGAATATAAAATAAATAAATAAATAAACCCTGGTGTATACACACCACCAGGATCCGCACCAACTTTGCCATCAACAATAAGGATGTTTTTGCACCCCTCATCATGAACTCCAACACCTTCATCCTCCTCAGAGATCTGAACTTTCACCTAAAATACCACACAATTTCAAACTCAATGGTCCTTCTAGAAAACCTTGAAAACCTCTGCCTCACCCAACGCATTATGAAACTCAGCCACACTGTCCGACATTTCATGGGCCCAATTTTCACCTCTTTCAGCAACATCACTACCAACAAGTAATCACAGTTTATCTGGACAGACCATGCCCTTCTCTGATTCAGCATCCATGCCACACATCACCACAGATCTATCACAATCGATCCTGCCCACAGGCACTGGAAAAACATTCCAGAAGCTAACTGGACCATTGCTCTCTCTATGTACTGGCCCAAACACACCAGCAGCCTGCCAGAAACCTTCAAAAACTTCAACAGCTTGATAACCGCATGTGCTGACACCCTTGCTCTCCTTAAATACAACAAAACAGGCAGCCTGACCACACGCCAGCTGGTACACAGAGGAATGAAACATCACTGTATTCAACTGAAGAACACATGAAAAACAGACCAAGAAATTGCGGACCAAGAAACCTTCAAATCTGCACTGAGATGCCACAGTGAACAGATCCAGAACTTCGCGCAGAGCACATGCAGACCGCATTGATGCCAGCAACAGCGGTAGCAAAGAAATCTTCACCATTGTGAAAGATTTCACCACTTCAACAGCAGCCTCCAACAGCATCACTCCTTCACATGACCTCTGCCACAAACTTTCAATTTTTATCTGCAGCGCAAACACCTCCATCTACACCAACTTTGACCCTCAACCTGACCCCATTGCCCTCTCATTTCAACTCCACACCACGACAAAAAACAGACCCTTACCTCCTAGCACATCACTATGGATGAGACCACTCCTACCATATAATCCATTCACTCTCATCAGACCACTGTACTTACCACACCTCCACCAATGGACTCCAGCCCATCAGTGAAGCTCCTGCACCTATACTCAAATGCCACCTTCTTGAATGTCTGGAAGCATGCCAATGTCAACTCCCTTCTCAAGAAACCCTCAGCGGACCCCTCCACAATTGCCAACAGCAGACTGATCTTCCTTCTTCTGTACTTGGCCAAAATCTTTGAAAACCTCAGCAACAGACACCCCACTGACCACCTCAGCAACCACAAACTCCTCAAAGCCACTCAGTCTGACTTCAGAATGAACTGCAGCACAGAAATAGCACTCATCATGGCCAGAAACAACATCTGCATGATTCTGGAGAGGGGAGACATAGTGGCCCTTATCCTCCTAAAACTCTCCACGGCATTTGGCACACTCTCCCACCACATCTGCTACCTACATGGGATTGGCATACAAGGACCCGCTCTACATCAGATTTGATTCTTCCTGATAAGCAGAACTCTAGAGTCAACCTGCACAAGATTGGCATACAAGAATCTGCTCTCTTTTAAGCTGCTCCTTCCTAACAGACAGAATTCAAGCAGTCAGCCAGACCCCGAACTCTTTGGAATTTCAAAGACTCATCTTGAGGCTCGTCCCTCAGCCCGAGCCTCTTCAGCACCTATATGATCTCCCTGGCAAGTGTCAACTGCACACACAACATCAACACTCTGTCTTACCCCAACGATACACAATTCATGTTCTCCATCTCGGACAAAAACCCACAACACATGGAACAAGTGCATCGTCTCCATGACTGATGTCGCCAACTGAATGAAGTCCAACTGTCTCAAGCAAAACACTGACAAGACAGAAGTTGTGATCTTCTGCAATATCACCACCCCAGGGACTCTACTTGGTGGCCAGCTGACCTTTGTCCCTCTCTGCCCCCAGCACACACACTAGGAACCTTGAAATTGCTATTAATAGCAAACTGGTGATGACTGCTCAAGTCAAATCTATAGTTGCATCCTACTTCCATATCCTGAAGATGCTGAGAAAAATCCTCATTCACAACCTCGACACCATTAAACTGGACTCTGGCAATACCCTCTACAGCGGGATTGAGTAACAACTCATCAGAAAATTGCAGACCATTTTGAACTGTACAGCCATACTCACCCTCACCCTTTCACATTCCTCACTCACACCTTCAAAACACTACACAACACACACCCGTCTACTTGAACACTTGTATCTACTTCCACAAATCATTCCGAAACCTCTGCTCTGCTGGACACTTTCTCACACACATCCCACGTATTCACAGAAGCATGTCCGGAGGATGGGCCTTCTTCTACATTGCTGCTAAAGCATCGAACAACCTCCCACTAAACATCATAGCCTCCTCTTGTCTATTGAAATTCTGCAGGAAGATGAAGACCTGGGTCTTCCATTAATCCCCCACCTGTGACCTGCTAGTCACTCATCTGATCAGCGCCAGTATACCCACCATGGTGATAGCGACCTGTACACATTTGCATATCATAACATGACATGACATGACATGACATGACATGACATAACATAACATAACAAAGGGCAACAGAGAATCCATATGACCCATCTACTTTGACTGGATTGAGGTGGGAGCCACTGACCAGCTTCTTGTTCCACTTCCAAATTGTCTTTGAGGATGGGAGTAGTCTGCAGAGTACTCTGTTGACTGCTGTGCAACCAGAGCTGGTGTTTGCCTGACAGACAGCTTCCCAGAGGTCAGATGACATCACCTGGAGTCTTTTGATACTAGAGGAGTGGAAGAATTGTTTTTGATTGATTAAATTGACAGCCGATGAAATGTGCATACTCAAGACAAAACAATAGATTTGATTTAGAAGAATAAAAGCAATTGGAAAAACAACAAATCTAAGAGAATAGAATTATTAAAAGGGTTTTGCGTCCCTCCCTTTAGTGTGATCTGGGACTATAAGTATTTGAATGATAGCATTTCTATTGTGTAAACAGCGGCCTGCCTGCACTTTTACAGGGTAATAGAGATCCCCTTGCAGGCGAGTGCAGTCAGTGACAGGGGATGTCTGGGGGGGTCTATGGGACCCCCTTTTCCCCTTCGGAGGGCTGCTCTCAGTGCTGAGAGTGCACCTCCTGAGGGCTGCTTTGACTCTGTGCCCGCGTCTGTAATATGGCCTTCGGAAGGTAGCGCTGGCGCTTTAAGTGTGCCAGCGCTATCTGTAATATAGAAGAGGTCGCACAGGTATCTGCGTCCCCTTCTTTAATACCAAAGAGCCCCAGGGGCGCACAAAGCAGGAGCAAATGCCCATTGTGTCCCCGGGGCAAGTATTGTAATACGGCCCCTGGTCTTAGAATGGCGATACAGGAGAAATTATTAATTTCTCCTTGTTTTTTGCTTTTTCAATAAAAGAGCAAATCACCATTATTGGTTGTTTATGTGCAGGATGGTTTTCCTGCCTACACATAATTAATCGCCCCTGCAGCGTAGGCACCCTTGCAACATGGCGGCAGGGTGCCTGAGCTGTCACTAGGCAGCCTTTTTGGTGCCAGCACTAGAGGAAACACAGGGATGCACCGTATTCTAGTGAATACAGGGCATCCCAGTGTTTTAAAAATGTCGGAGGGCGGCATTGCCAGATTTGGCGTAACACTGTGCTCCAACATTTTTTTTAAAATATGCCCCAGAAGCAGCCAGACCCTGGTGCTGTGGTTCTTTGAAACAGAGGAAGACTACAGAGTGTGATCTACTCCCCCAATGAAAGTGAGTGCATTCTTTTCAGGTATGCTGATCTGAGAGGCAATCAGTGATCAATGACTGACTTCCCCATCCTACAATCATAGCATGGCTATTCCCACCACTGACATCAAGAGTTGCGCCTATTGTGGATGTTACCTCCGAAAAAACAGAGCTGTGCCCACAATAATATCACCACCGCGAACCAAGATTTGGGCCCACAGAGAACATTGCCACAGGATTCAAGTACTGTGCCTGTGGTGGTGATCACCACCTAAACCGAGTGTGTGTCTGTGGCATTCGCTGCCTCCATATCTGAGAAGTGTTCCCTGTCACTGCAGTCATGCTACTGTGACTACTGCCTGCCTGGTGGCCCAACTAGTGACAATCCCCAAGTGACCCTGAAGCAGATCCTACGTCTGCTGAGGACCCCGGCAAGCATCCAGTACCTACTGATGTTGACGGTCTCAAGGCAGCAGTACCCTTTGCCTTATCCTGCTGCAACCTGTCTAGAACGAAGACTGTGTCTGCCATTAACACATCACCTCTCAGAAGCAGGAAAGATCTGAGAAATCTGTTGCCAGCTTCTCACTTCTGGCTGAAATTGGCACAGAGACCTGCTTATGATGAGTACTGAAATGAGTACATTGGCTTTTGAAGTTGCGTATCTGCAGCTAAGCCTTAATTCATGCTGCACAGTGGCTTTCTCCCCTAACAAGGAACATGCCTAGGAAAACTAGAGGAGGGACATCTTGGAAGAAAGGGGAGAAGGAAGCGGGTAGCAAAGGTGCCAGTATAAGTGTGTGCCTGCTGCTATTTTCTGTGTGGTATTCCATTTCAAGTGGTGTCTTATATATGCTTTCTTATTTAAGTAAAGCACTGGGTTGGATATTTAGTTATAGTGCTGCTGGGTGATTGCTGAGTTCTGAGTTTGCATATTCCCACACTCCCTCCCCGAGAAGCCTGTAACTGCTCGCAATCGCTATCACTGAGAGCCAAGTGCTGAAGTGGTTCTTTATTGTGTTTGCAGAGCCATAGTAGGAAGGACCCCGGGATATAAGAGGCCAGTGATCCAGCACCCACAGCTGAGGTGAAGAAACCCCTGTTTTTCTGAACGGAGTCTGACACTTAGGGACGCTTTGCATACTGACTGTCATGGTTGGACTCTTCATTCTCTTCTCCATTTTCATATTGCTGGTTACTTTACATTATTTTATCTGCTTAATAGTTGCATCTCATTCTTTCTATGCAAGACTATGAGTGTTTCAACAAAATTATTGAAAATGTCCTTCGTATCTTTCTTACGTTTACCACAGGCATGCATGAGTATACAATGAAAAGGGAAAGATCTGTTTCCACTATTCCCTTAGAGACCAGAGTGTCATGTTGGAGGTTGTCAAAATAACTTGCTACCCCAGAAAGGATAGGGGTTCGGGTGAGGCACTGTGTGTAAGTCAGAATTTGGGCCACCAGTCTCCCAGGATTAGCTATAAGCATCAAAAAACATCATGATACATATCAAACTATCATATCATCTTTGTATAGCTTCATTTGGCATCCTCTGTGGTTTACAGATCCACCAATCTTTATTAGGGCAAGTCTGTTTTAAGGGGAACGTCTCTAGTCATGGTTAAAGTTCTTAAAAAAATACTGTGTGGATTGCAAGGAATTTTATGGATTGGATCACCCCAGAAATACTTTGCTTATGTAAAACATTGATCAGAGTTGCCAAGGATAGTTGACTGAGAGGCTGCCAGGAGATTCAAGCAATAGGTGTGACAAATTCTAGGATTACCTCTAAAGCTGCTGTTCACACATTGAGGACGTGGTGCTCACCGCAGCTAAATAAGGCTGTACTTATGTAGAGTTCTGGGCATTTCTCCATTCTATCATCTGCCTTTCCTGGTTCCAGCAAACTTTGGCTTGAGAACTCTTGAATAATCACTGTGAACCAAAAGGAATCACTCCCTACTGCATTGCAGCAACAGAAGAGTAACACCCAGCTGACCCTGCTGCTTTTCCTTCATGCCCCTGGGCACTGCTGTTTGCAGCCACAGGTTGCTTGGCGATAAAGTTTCAGCGATGACAGGCCCACTCATGCCTTGTGATAGAGCAGCACGGACGACGACTGCTTGGAAAAGATTGTGGCATAACCAGAGTGTCTGGTGAAGGTGCTGCTGGATGGGACACCTGGCAGGTTGATGGGATCTGGAGTTGGGGCTCTCACTATTCCTGGGGACAGCTTCACCTCATGAGTTGGTACACACCTTCTTCCATGTGCAGAGCCAGGGAGCCGCTTGCTGCTACTGTGGTGGCGTGAATGAGACAAGGTTAGACCACTCTTACCCTCACTCACCACAGTGTAGGAGCCTCAGTCCCTCCCAGAAGAACCAAGAAGCTTGGATGATGAAATAAAGCGATTGAACTACGTTTGACAGGAAGAGAGGCGATGAAGATTTCTTTAGGCCCACGTTGGAACACTGAGAAAGGGACAAAAAGATGAGGAGGACGGCCCATCAGGAGTGTCAAACAGTTGACAATGGAGAGTGAATGTGGCAATTTTTATTTGCATACGCATTGGTGGTTTTGCTTCTATGCGCGTTACCAGGACTCAGCCCCCGAATCTGTACGTAAGACACATTGTTGGAAAAGCAGCAGTGACCATTTTTCTGAATAAGAAATGTTGAAGTGTTCAAGAATAGCAATTGTGGGTAGTCTGAAAGACCAGATTGTGGGAATACTCAAAGAGCTGTATTTATAAAGGCATTGTAAACATAAGAGAGGAATGAACACACAATATAAACAGATTTGGGCCCGTCCTGAACCATCCTGCACTGTGGGTTTTTAAAACAGATCGAGATCTCGGCCTCAGCTGCTGGGTGGGACACGACCAGTGAGGTTCAAAGGATATTTTGAGAAGGGTGTGGAGGAGAGGGCTCCCATCACAGAGGGCGCTGCCACCGGGTCCATTCGTTCTGTAAACATCTGCCGGTAGGAATTAACTATTTCAGTTGCTTACATCCCATGATTCCTCTGTTTGCATAATAGCATAAATAAACATGCTGCAATTGTGGCTCAAAAGCGAGAAAGTAAGTGTTGTTTCAAATGTGCCAAGGGATGTCCAGTTGTCTAGAGCCAGCCAAAATCCGTATGGAAATTGTAGATGAAGTTTGTGTTTCTGGGCCACGAAAGTATAGTCTGAAGAATTGCACTGCAATAAAGCTGTCATCTGCTGTGTCGGAGAGGACTGGTTGTAGGGTAGAATTACATGGACCCAAGTGAAGAAAATGTATGTTTGTATATTGTTCTACCTCCTGCAAATAGGTCTGGGTTTTCCGGGTATGCTCATCCCCAAGTAGAATACTATGAAAAAGAACTTCGGGCCTGATTCACAAAGAATTTGGTATGACTTACTCTAGTGGCACTCCTGACCTGCGCTTGAATTCCAGGTGTATTGCAGGAGTGAGCCAAGGCAAATTAACTTCCTCTTAGAATTAAGAAGTAGTCTTGAATTTCTTCTGGAATTAATTCTGGAGTAAGTCAACAGTGGTACAAGATTCTGTAGAGTTTCTCTAGAAGCCGTTTGGCCCTGTAGTCCTGTAAAGATAGTCTGTTGATGACTCCATGCTGGATCACCATCCGAGGTTGTATCATCTCCCTACTTTTCACCGTAGCCTACAGTATGACTATCTGCCTGTTTCAGTTAAAGCTCAGGGGAAGACGCTTAACTTCTGTGTTAGAGATACTGGTAAAGGTTATCCAACCCCGTTCTTTACACAATGTAGGATATGACCTCACTCATATATCAACTTTTGGCATTCAGATCATCACCTACGCTGATGATACCCAGTTGGTGGTCTCGCTTTATCAACTGGATGACTCAGGCTCAGGGTTAGCCTTATGCCCTGAAAATGTGTCGAGTTGGATGGACAGCTCTTGTTTAAAACTTAATGGAGCTAAGACTGAGCTGATGCTCTTGAGTAACTCCACTATGTTGAGCATAGGGTCATTTGGGCCTAGCTGTCTAGAGACACCACCTTCCACAAAACAACAAATTATGAGTCTGGGTGTGTGGCTAGACCGCAATCTTGATTTTAAAGAGCAAGCATGTAAGGTTGCATCCTGCTGTTATGGGATGTTAAGAATGTTAAGAAAGATCCTTCCCTTGCTACCCTTCTCTGCTAGAAGATTGCTGGTCCAAGCTTTGATCCTGTCATGCCTTGACTACGCTAATGCCTATATCTGGGAGCCCCACTCACCACCACCAAAAAATTGCAGATAGTGCAAAACTGTGCAGCACGTCAGCTCATGAATACTTCCAAGCGCATTTCAGCTAAGCTGGCGTGTGTATCGCTTGATTGGTTGCCTATTCAAGAGAGAATCCAGTTCAAGGCTTTGTGTATTACACACAAAGCACTCTCAGGCAAAGGCCCGCCCATTATCAGCTATATTATTCAACCCTATCGCTCCAATAGGTCTTTAAGGTCAGATAATAAACAGGTAGTCCCAAAAATAAGAAAAACACGAAACGGAAGGCGTCGCTTCTAGTACAGTGCCGCTAAACTGTGGAATCATTTGCCTCTTGGGATCCGCCTTGAGCCAAATTACCTGACCTTTTGAAAGCAGTTAAAAACGTATCTGTTTCTCTTATACTGTCCGAAGTTGAAGCTGCACTGCTACTAGCGCTGGGTTGCCCCCGCGTAGCCATGCACTTTAGAAATGCCTCTTCGTTCATTCATTCATTCATATCACACATTTCTGACGCCCTCCATAATGGAGAGAAAACGGATGCAGGTTCCACCTGCTCTGAACTCAGGTGCACAGCTGGGACCACATTGTCCAATGGGGTACACACCCATGCTTTCACTTGTTTACGCTATATCAGATGGCCATGTGAAGACTAGACTTCTGAGCTAATTAAAATATGAATGCACAGTCTCATGCATGCAGTGTCAGCATATGACTGTGTGCTGGTTTGTTGAGAACCCATTAATGACGGGCTTCTCATGACACGCACGAGGGTGGGTGCATTTCCATATTGTCTGCACCCCTCTCATAGAAGTCTGTAGCTCTTCTATGGCAGTGTCCAAGCAGAGAGAGTGACAGCTTCTGCCCATGCGAATCCTGGCTTGCATATGGAAATGCCCCTTCCCAGCAGCACATATCTAGTACCTCTCCCAGGTGCCCCTTTGCCCAAGTGCATGGAGTAGTATGGAGTATCTTTACGTCCCAATGAACTTTCGTATTTCCATGAGACATCCTCATACAATTCAGAGATACTCAGTGCAAGAGTGGATCTCCACTCAGTGATACCTGTCTTATCCCATTAATAGGACTGTTTTCTCATAGGTTGCATATTTTGTAATTTTACCCAAATAAATAGTTAAGAAAACTGTGTCCCCTGCGCAATCACGAATTGTGCCTAAACAGTTTTCATAAGCATCTTTGCTTTACTTTCTTTTTCAGAACATCTTTTACGGTAATTTTGTTTTTCCATATTATCCTAGACCAATTTTACCATGCATTCAATGGCACAAAAAGAGTGGCTTATATATGTATTTTTACTTGGCACCTTGTGTATGGAAATGGTTATACAGTTTGATGTCTACGCCTAGTTCTCTGATATGTTGATTTAGTGATGTATTTATATGTATGCCACGCTTGGCGCTCTGTTGCTGTTTTTCATAAAAATACAATAAAAATTGTTTTAAAAAAATGTCTTTTTAAATGCGCATCGTAATTTAATTTTCGCAAATAATATTTCGTAAGTATTTCACAATTTTCTTAAAATCCATAATAACATTTCTGTATATTTTAAAAAGCACAAACTACATTTAAAAAAAACAATTCAAAACACATTATTCATTTCGTCCTTGATAGTATGTTTTAACAACGTCATGTTTTTAAAGAGGGGTTAATGACAGGAAGAGCCTGATGACAATCAGCTCTGCTTCCCAGAATGTGATTCTGCCATTCGTTTTTTTCGAAATAGGAATATCGCAGACTGTCTTTCTCTAATGTTTAAGTATGCACTATAATAAAAAATTAAGCCAGAAAACAACCATTGATACATACATTTAGAGTCTGAAATGTAAAACGTATTTGCTTACTAGCTTCAGGCAATGGGAATCTATGCCACAGAATTTGGAAGCCAGTGAACAAATACGACCAGATAAGGTAACAATCCTGTACGAAAATGTTTAAAGGGCACAGAAACTAGAAGGCCAAGTGAGTAAGTGGCTAAGTCAATGCAACACGGAAAGTTGCCAGGCATCTTCTGAGCCAGTACCTACAATGTCGGAGAAGTCCCATCCATTGACCTACATCCAGCCTAGCTTTCTTGGCTCACCAGCCACCATAGTACAGTCTCTCCGCTGCCCCTGGCAATCTTTATGAAGCTGCCCCGTCACTTGAGCGGTAATGCCTGGGAGAGACACGAGTGGTTGTCATCACCATGGCACTCCAACCCGTATGAACTAGAGTTGATAAGGTTTTTGTCTCCAACCCTAACATCCGCGTGCATGCTCATCCCAACAAAGTTGACCAAAATGACAAAACATGTCCAGTTCATTGAACACTTCAGAGTTCAGGGTATACCCAATGCACTCAAGCAAAAGTAACACATATAATATGTGAGCAAGTATACAGAAAGTACAATAAAGCAAAACAACAGAAGTAAATCGGAAGCTCCAGAGGGAGAGTGGTCCGTAAGAGTCCTTTATTATGTCAAACAGCCAGCCGACACGTGTTTCATCGCTATTGCGAATCCTCAGTGCTATAATGGCTGTATCTAAACCAGAAGGTCGCACTGCTGGTGATACTTCCGACCCAGCTGGGCCCGTGACCGTAGGTTACGAGAAGAGGAGAATCAAAGGACTGGTTCCAAAACAGTATCATGCAATTGTGTGCGAGGTGTCCTGAAATAATTATAAAAGGGTCCAGTATAGATGTACGTCTCGGACTGGAGAAATGTAATCCAAGAGATCTAGGCGAATCAGTTAGTGGTAAAGTGTTCTGGTGTGAAGTCGGGTACGACTCCCACATAGTTCAAAGGGCGACAGAGACTCCGATTCACGGAGACCGGGTCGCAGAGTGTCTTCTTGCCGGGACGTGTTCACACCAGAACACTTTACCACTAACTCATTCGCCTAGATCTCTTGGATTACATTTCTCCAGTCTGAGACCGTACATCTATACTGGACGCTTTTATAATTATTTCGGGCTATGGTATTGTGGGGTTGCCAGTTATTAGTTGTAGATGAGAAGGGGCAATTTTATAGAATCAATAAAATTAGATTAATTGTTATGAGTGACACAGCAGTTTTTTCGTGATCACGGGGTACTCCGTGGTGGGACTGACCTTAGGTCATGGCGCGCATCTAGTGTCCTACACATTGGGACATTTCTACAATGCCCAAGGGGCACAGTGTATGGACTTTGGCCACACCCTACACACTGTCCTACAGCCATCTGCCATTCAAGTGTATGGCCTTTGGCCATGGCCTGTTCTTTTGCTCCATAACATGCTGGAAACAGGGCGTGACCTTTGAACCTGCCCCACATCCAATCACCGAATCCTCGTTCATCCCTCGATGCAGAGTGTGGCTTTCAAGCCACTCCTTTCGCTAACTCCAATCAATCAATCAATCAATCAGTGACACTTATAAAGCGCGCTACATACCCGTAGGGTCTCAAGGCGCTGGGGGGGGGGGGGGGGGGCGCTACTGCTCGAACAGCCAGGTCTTCAGCTTCTTCCTGAAGGAGAGGTGGTCTTGGGTCAGGCACAGGTCGGTCGGGAGGGAGTTCCAGGTCTTGGCGGCCAGGTAGGAGAAGGACCTTCCTCCTGTGGTCGCTCTTCGGATGCGGGGGACAGCGGCGAGGGCGTGGTTGGCTGAGCGGAGGTGGCGTTTGGGAGCGTAGAAGTTGACTCGGCTGTTGAGGTAGCTCGGGCCTTGGTCGTGTAGGGCTTTGTGTGCGTGGGTGAGGAGGCGGAAGGTGATTCTTTTGTTGACGGGGAGCCAGTGAAGGTCTCTCAGATGTCCGGAGATGTGGCTGGTTCGTGGGATGTCGAGGATGAGTCTGGCTGAGGCGTTCTGGATCCGCTGGAGTCTCTTCTGGAGCTTGGCGGTGGTACCGGCGTAGAGGGCGTTGCCGTAGTCCAGTCGGCTGGTGACGAGGGCCTGGGTGACGGTCTTCCTGGTCTCGGTGGGGATCCACCAGAAGATCTTCCGTAGCATGCGTAGGATGTTGAAGCACGCCGAGGAGACGTTGTTGACTTGCCTGGTCATGGAGAGGGAGGAGTCCAGGATGAAGCCCAGGTTGCGTGCATGGTCTGTCGGTTTGGGTGCGGTGCCCAGGGCGGGAGGCCACCAGGAGTCGTCCCAGGCGGAGGGAGAGGAGCCCAGGATGAGGACTTCTGTCTTGTCCGAGTTCCCCACTTCACCAAATAATCCAGTCGGCTAAAATACACATAAATCATCTTACAGTAGTTCATCCCAGAGAGAATGTACATTATATCATCAGACAGGTTTGCAGAACTCCTTAAGGTTTCTGATAAACTAGAAACAAAACTCAACATACTGGGTTTTGTTTCTAAATTATCAGAAACATTAAGAATATGTGGCAACCTGTTTGGTGATATATAATTGCTACACGCCACAAATACATTTGGCACATTTGGTGCAAGAACAAGCCAAGCAGAAAACTCAAAACATGAATCAGAGAACTAGGAATAACTTTGTTCAATATCAACAATAATAATTTACATAGAACATCTGACTCTCATAAGTTATGGCTACTTTACTACTGCAGCTCGAAGTAGTGTAGACATTTCCCTAACGTGTAAGAGATAGATGGTTAATTATTATTCAAAGTGTCATGTATTGAACTCAGGAGTAAGGGCTGATAGTACTCTGGAAATTTTTAGGTCTCGCTGAAGCAATGCGTAAGCATTGCGGCAAGATTCTAGTAAGCAGTACGAAAAGTCAGCCAAAACTGCGGATTAGAAACAGTTCATGTGATCTATGCGCGTGCACGCCATCGCCATCCACATCACACCACCATTTGTCTGTGCCTCGCATCAGACTTCAAAGGCTACCGCTCCCCCCCAATCAGACTTCAAAGGCTGCCCCTCCCCCGCCCCCGCATCAGACTTCAAAGGATTTCACTCGCGCTCCCCCGACCCCCCCACCACCTCCCCCACTGCAATGCCAAGAGCTTGTTTCTGGACGGTAGTGAAAGCCTACCGTGCTTGTTAACAGTAGCCTTGCTCCTCAAATGCTGTTGCTGTGTTGCCATCTCTCTAGGGACACGCAACTTGAAAACACTCGACTTGCTAGCTGCAATGCTACATTCGCTATGCTTTGCCTCTAGACACGTTGATCCCTCGCAGACTGTGCTGACTCTGCCCCTCCTGATTCTGAAACTGACCAAATCAGTCACCACCAGTCTCTTCTCTCTGTCTTATGATGTCTGCCCTACCACCATTTACTTCGGACCCTCGCCCTCACACCTCCTCACCCTCACACACCCTCACACCCTCTCACCCTCACACACCCTCACTAACCCTCACTCACCCTCACACACCCTCACACCCTCTCACCCTCACACCCTCACCCACCCTCACCCACCCTCACACCCTCACCCTCACAACCCTCTCACCCTCACACCCACTCACCCTCACACACCCTCACCCACCCTCACCCACCCTCACACCCTCACCCACCCTCAAACACCCTCACTCACCCTCACCCACCCTCATACCCTCACCCTCACACCCTCACCCCCCTCACTCACCCTCACCCCCTCACACCCCCTCACCCTCACCCCTTCACCCTCACACACCTCCTCACCCTCACACCCCTCACCCTCACAACCCTCACCCTCACACCTCTCACTCCCCCTCACCCACCCTCACAGCCCCTCACCCCCCTCACCCTCACACCCCTTCACCCTCACACACCCACACACACCCTCACACCCCCTCACCCTCACACACCCTCACAGCCCCTCACCCACCCTCACACATCCTCACACATCCTCAAACACCCTCACACCCTCACCCTCACACCACCTCACACCCTCACCCTCACACCCTCAAACCCTCTCACCCCCTTAACCTCACAGCCCTCACCCTCACACACCCTCACCCCCACCCCCTCACCCTCACAGCCCCACCCCCTCACACCCCCTCACACCCTCTCACCCTCACACACCCTTACTCACCCTCACCCTCACCCCCCTCACTCACCGTCACTCCCTCACACCCCCTCACCCTCACACACTCTCACCCTCTCATCCTCACACACCCTCTCACCCTCACACCCCCTCACCCTCACACCCCCTCACCCTCACACCCCCTCACCCTCACTCACCCTCTCACCCTCACACCCCCTCACCCTCACACCCTCACCCACCCTCACACTCCTCACCCTCACATCCCTCACCCTCACTCCCCCTCACCCACTCTAACCCTCACACCCCCTCACCCTCACACCCCCTCACCCTCACACCCCCTCACCTAACACAACAAACATAGCATTGCAAAGCATAGCAAAGTATAGCATAGCATAACAAAACACAACAAAACATAGCATAGCACAACAAACACAACAAACATAGCATTGCAAAGCATAGCAAAGTATAGCATAGCATAACAAAACACAACGAAGCATAGCATAGCATAACAAAACACAACATAGCATAGCATAACAAAACAAAGCTTAGCATAGCATAACAAAACATAGCATAACAAAACATAGCATAACAAAACATAGCATAGCAAAACAAAGCATAGCATAATAAAACACAACAAAACATAGCATAGCATAACAAAACATAGCATAACAAAGCATAGCATAGCAAAACACAACAAAACAGCATAGCATAACAAAACACAACAAAACATAGCATAGCATAACAAAACATAGAATAACAAAGCATAGCATAGCAAAACACAACAAAACATAGCATAGCATAACAAAACACAATAAAACATAGCATAGCATAACAAAAAAAAGCATAGGATAGCAAAACTAAACATAGCATAGCATAACGAAACATAGCATAACATAACAAAACATAGCATAACAAAACAAAACAACACATAGCATAACAAAACATAGCAAAACATAGCATAGCTTAACAAAACACTACAAAACATAGCATAGCAAAACAAAACATATAATAGCATAGCAAAACATAGCATATCAAACACAACCAAACATAGCATAGCATAGCATAACAAAACATAGCATAGCAAAACAAAGCATAGCATAATAAAACACAACAAAATATAGCATAGCATAACAAAACATAGCATAGCACAACAAAGCATAGCATAGCAAAACATAGCATAGCATAACAAAACATAGCATAGCATAACAAATTACAGCATAGCATAACAAATCAAAGCATAGGATAGCAAAACATAGCATAGCATAACAAAATAAAACATAGGATAGGAAAACAAAACATAGCATAGCATACAGCATCACTCAGCACCACCACAGCATCACTCAGGGGCACCACAACATCACTATGCGCTACCACATCATCGCTGAACGCCACAGCATCACTCGTTCGCCACCACAACATCACTCAGCGCCACCACAGCATCAATCTGTGCAACCATTCAACAACAACTGGTTCAAATATGTTCTCTCAATGTTTCAAGCTTTATTACAAATGTCACAAAAAGATGTTAATATTTCACTTCCGTACTTGGATTTTCGTCACAATAAATTACACTGAACATAATCTTCACAAAAATTATTTACAAAAGTTTCAGCTATTTCCATTATAAATTACAATAACTTTTACTTAAGTATTAATTATTAACAAAAAATAAAAGCCATTGATATTTGTAATATCAATACACCTACGTCACGTAAATACAACACATATTGCATTACAAATGCTATAGCATTTAGATATTTTCAAAACCAACACATAAATACAACATTTGCCATGTACAATACCATTAGCTCAAACTTTCCTAATGCGAGACCTATTGCATTGCAAATGCTTGTTAATCTTGAGACTGCACTTGCCATCAAATTGCTCACAAGTCTCTGCAGAAGGACTTCTAGCTCGGTGATTTCTGAATGGATATGTATTTTATGGGTAGGATATATATATTTTTAAATCTGTTTATTTCTATATTTGTTTTTCTATCCGTATATATTACTTTAGCTCTTCATATAACCGTATCTTGACACGTTTTTCCTTGCAGTTAGTCTACACTTTTAGTTCATTTGTAGGAGTGAATCCACTGATCTGCACAATAAATTCAATCAAGCCTTACATGCAGGCTCCACGATCAGTCTCTGATGTCATCGTGTGCAGGACTCTTTTGCTATCGCACATATTTATTTGCAAACTTGTACCGCGCTAGGAATCGACTCCCAGAGGAGTATCTCCGCGCCTTTGGCAGCATCTGAGAGCAAAAAAGGCCCAGTCATATATCTTAATTCCCCAACCAGATAACTAGTAATTAAAAAGGAAAGTTTTTAATTTTTTCCTAAAAGGAAGATGTTCCTTGCATAGTCTGATTTCATTGGGGAGTTCATTCCATAGCTTTGGGCCGGCTACTGATAGAGCCCTTCCCCCTTGTCTTGTATTCCTGAACCTGGGGACACATAACAGTTCTTGATCTCCTGATCTCAGAGATCTGGAGGGAACGTATGGAATGAATTTTTTGGTTAGGTAATCTGGACCTTTACCAGTAAGGCACTTGTGAATGATGCAGCAAGCTTTGAACATCACCCTCTGTTTCACTGAGAGCCAGTGAAGTTTAACTAATAATGGTTTTGAGGGGGTACGGGCCGGGACATTGAGAACAAGGCGTGCAGCAGTGTTTTGCACAACTTGTAGTCTAGCAATAATCCCCTCATTGGCGGCTAGCAGCAAACCATTACAGTAATCCAGCCTGCTCAGCACGAGCGACTGTACTAGTGTTTTTCTGGTGGTGTCAGGTAACAGGGGGAATACCTTCCGGAGAAGCCCAATGACATGGAAACAGGAGCTGACCACTTGATTAGCATGTTGTTTAAGGGCGAGCTCCTGATCCAGTTTAACTCCTAGATCTTTCACGACCACTTTGGGCTCAGGGACTGGGCCTAGATCTTGAGGCCACCAGTCAGGAGTCCACAGGCGTTTGGCTTCCCCAAAGAGCATCACCTCAGTCTTAGAGACGTTACACTGTAGGAAGTTTGCTGCCATCCAATGTGCCACTTCTTTCATCCCCCGGGCAAAGGAGTTACGTACTTCAGGAGTCATGGTTTTAAACGGAAAGAGGAGTTGAGTATCGTCCGCATACGATACGGGGATGAACCCGTGGGATCTCATGATGTTAGCTAGGGGCGCCACGTAGATGTTGAATAACGTTGGGCTCAAACAAGAGCCCTGTGGCACCCCCTTAGAGATCTCCACCTCCTCTGACTGATATGGACCCAGAATGACTCTTTGAGTACGTTTGGTGAAAAAACTCCTTAACCAGGCCAGCGCCTTGCCTCCCAGACCGATGTCAACTAGTCTGGAGGTCATGATGTCGTGTGACACAGTGTCAAACGCCGCTGACAGATCTAAAAGCACCAGGATAACGGAATATCCTTTATCCTGTAGCATATGAAGATCGTCAGCGACGGACAGCAAGGCGGTCTCAGTGCTGTGCCTAGGCCTGAACCCAGATTGGGAGGGATCTAGCCCCCCCCGCACTTTCGATGTATTTTGACAAGTGCCGATTCACAAACTTCTCAGTGAGCTTCCCTAAGAAAGGGAGGAGGGAGATCGGTCTCAAGTTAGTCAATTCGGTCCAAGGGATAGAATTGTTTTTCCGTAGAGGCCTCACCAGAGCGCGCTTCCAGTCTAGGGGAACTTCCCCTGTACTCAAGGATAGATTAACTACCTGCCGAATTCCAGCACCCAGATCGTCAGTCAGGAGTGGCATGATACGTGCCGGGATGATATCTGAGGGGCACCCGCTCTTTGTTTGGGTGATTAGAGCAATTATCTCCTCCATTGATATGGGAGGGAATTCTACAAGCTTACTAACCTTTTTTTCTGCTGTACTAATGTGTGGCTGAACCATATAGTCAACTGCTCCCATATTGTTAGGGATGGATTTAGAGGCTAATATCTTAGCATAAATGCCTTCAATTTTTCTAATAAAGAACTGTGAGATATTGTCACAAAGTTCCTGGGATTCAATCCCCTCAGTCTCACAAGCAGTGGGCTTGATAAAGGTTTGTAGGATTTGATAGAGGACTTTCACGTTTTTACCAGCTGCTGATAATTGGGCTGCTATGTGCTGTTTCCGAGCAGTCCGAATAGCTTTGTGGTAGCTTTTTAGAGAAATCCTATGGTTCTCTTTATCCTCTGCTTTGCGTGTGACCCTCCATCGTTTTTCTAGCTTCCTTGCAGTTAGCTTTAGTTGTCTGAGATCGTCAGTGAACCAAACTTCTTGTTTTGGGGCAGGCCGGGGTTTATATGTTCTGAAAGGAACAACGTGATTTATGGTTGCTATCACAGCTTCATTGAATTTACATAATGCGGCGGTGGCATTGTCCCCACATTCGTCCCAATTGGGTTCAGTGTATTTCCCCCTAAAGCCCTCTGGTGTTAATTTATTCCAGGGTCTCCTGACATCTGCCATAGTCCTCTGGATGCCCTTTGCTTTATTAATTGGACCGAGTGTAGAATTCAATAATGGAATGATCAGTCCAATCCACTTGGATGGGAGGCAAACATTTTATTGCTGTAGAGTTACGTAGCACTAGGTCCAATGTGTGGCCTGCTAAGTGTGTGGGCCCCTGATTCATTTTGTTAAATCCAAGTGTGGCCAGATCAGTCAGAAGAGTCTGTGCCTCCACACAGGTAGCAATTTCGCTGTGGACATTAAAATCCCCTACCAGGATGAAATCTGAATTCACCTGCACATGGGGTGCCAAAGCTTCAACAAGTTGAATGGAAAAAATCCCACATGGGCCTGGGGGTCGATAAACTAACGCTCCCTTCCTGGTTTCCCTGGAACTAGGGTTGATAGTAAAGATCAGGAGCTCCATCTGTGGGTTACACACTGTCTCGGTAACTACAACCTCCATCTCCTGTTTAAAAACAATAGCTAACCCTCCTCCAGTTTTAATAGGGCGGTCCATCCTTACTATTTTGTACCCTAGCGGCACCCCCATTGTTATGGACGGAACAGTGTGGGGCTTCAGCCAAGTCTCAGTTAGGAAACAGAGATGTGGGTTCTCAGTTGTTATGAGATCCAAGACCAGAGTTGCATGAGTAACTAAAGAGCGGACATTGCACAGAAGGCTCTTACAGTTTAAAAGCGGGTCTTTAAGAGGGCTGACATAGAATTATAAAAAGACAGAGTTTTGCGACTGCAAAAAAGTATCTTCATTCTAGAGAAGACGTCAAAAAGGAGTTTTGTGACCCATTACCCCGAACGTAGGGGTGTGAGACGGGCATCGCGCTCCTATTTGGGAGATGCCATGAAATGTATCAATGCTCTGTGAGTGTAACTGTGTTCACAAAGCACTGATCAAATGCCTTCACTTCAGAGGTGGTTACTGATTCTCAAAAGCGAAGCTGTTCTCCAGGGACAGCTTCGCCTTTAGGAATCATATTGGGCAGCCATGAGGGGGCAGAAAGAGAGGAGGCAGTGGCTCAGGGAAACGTTGCATACTCCCCCCCGATGTGTTCAGAAACGAGAATCATTTTTTAATGCTGCACATCTCACTTTAAAGAGAAAGGGCTGCTTTTAAAAGGCTTCCTGTTTGGGTTAGCAAATGCAAGGCTGGATGTCTGCTGTCCCTTGCAAGTCACAATCCTTGCATCCGCAACCATTGTTAAGGGATTGCAAATTGAAACCTGCCTAATTAATGTCCATTTTTTCTTTCAATTGTTATTTCCCCTTAGCAATGGAAAACCCGGCGATACAGGCCCAGATAGGGAGCCTTTTCATCTCTAAGTACAATCATCAAAGTTTTAGTTGACCTGTTATTCCTTTACTAAATTGCAGGACTGTAGAAATACATTTCAGGGAATGATAACCCTTTAGCACGGCAAAGGCTGCTATTTTCCTACAAATATACTTATTGTTACTGTGACGTAGAACTTGAACTTACTGTTCCCAGGCCTGTTGAATTGCTTTCCCCTCAAAGAACCCAGCGCAGTGTGATTATTGTAGCACATAACTCCATTAGAGAAAGGAACGAAGGAATTGATGCACGCAGCTCGAGAATGGGCATTAGCCTTAACCTAAAATTATTTAGTACTTCTAATACCCCCACGTCGACCAAGGACACCCACTCTGCCTCCCTCTCTGTGACCCAATGAGTGACTCACTTGAACCCAACGACCTCCAACTTGCTTGCAATGATCTCTCAGCAACACATTGACCCTCCTTGGAGTCCACTGCCTACCCCTCTCTCAATCTTCACCCATAGTACACCTTCAACTGACCCACTTCCTCGCAGTCACTTCCCCTACCACTTCGCTTACCACCTACAACCCTGCTTGTCTACGGAATAATTCCCCTCCCGCCCTAGAGGACCCACACATGTCCTACACCCACTACACTCCCACCCTTATTGTGGACCCTCCTTCTTTGGAAGATGAACTCATTAACTTAGGCCAAGACCTTCAAGTTGTTAAAGCTGTTCTTCAGAATCTCATAATCATTACCTCCAAACTTGAGAAGCTTTGGAATCCCAACTTGACATCTTGGGTTAACAGGAACCAGCATACTAAACAATATAACCCACCCACTAGGCGAAGGCAGAACGGATCTCGGCTGGAGTCATCAGCCAATGAGAACTGTTCGAACTGGCATTGGAGTACCTATCCCTATCTCAACCACTCTTTCAGACACTTGACGATTACTAAGTATTTATCTGATGCTGACATTCACTCCCTTTTGTTATCTTATCCCTTCACACATAAAAGCTTGTCACCCTTGCTGGTCCCATTCCAGACCATCTCCTCCGACCCGCTCAGAGAGCCCAGTATCAACTTTAGATCCATGAACAAGCATACTCTATTACATATCCTCATAACTCATCATGAAGCATTAGTAACTAAATCTCATATTAAGTCTTTGCTTCTCAACTGTAGGTCTGCGGTCAGATACAGAGCTGATATCGCAGATCTCATCTTAGCACAAGACCTAGACCTCCTAATCCTAACCAAAACATGGCTCTATGATGCCTCTTCTCACATTATGGACATCGTAGTTTCACCCAATTATGACATCCTTAGACTGGATAGATCTGGAAGTCTTGGGGGTGGCATAGCATGCATTTACCATTCTATGCTCACCTTGAAACGTCCACAAACTGCTCCATTACTTCTGTGTGAATACCTAGGTATTGAAATATGGAACAATGATAAGATTGTGTACAAACTCCACACGATTTACCACCCTCCTGGAAACAACCTACTTGTCATTGAACAATTAACAGAGACCATCTCCTCTAACTCAAACCACCACACCAACCCGATCTTCTTCAGGGACTTTAAAATTCACTGGAATTACTTAAAACAACCCCCTACTTAATACCTTCAAGGCCTTTCTCTTGGAACTCACTCTTATCCAATCTTGTAATGACCCAACTCACAATAGAGGCTCCACCCTTGATCTAATCATCGCTAAAAATGATATCATACGACTTGAATCCCTATCCCCATGTGACCAGCCCGATCACTACCTAATCTTCTTTCTCATCCTGGGAAAAGGAGCTGATTAGATAGAGACAACCTCTTAAACTCAGATAGTCTAGAGACTTGAGAAAAATTAATCTAACAGATCTCACTTCTGTTAGCAACAACCTTCTACCTCCTCCCACAAATATGATGAATGTGAATGACCTTACAGATCACTACATCCAATCCATGACAAACATACTTGACAATATCATCCCAGAGCAGCTAAATAGAACATACAGTAAGCACTCCAAACCCTGGTTCAGCAGCAGTCTCAATGAGGAATGACACACTCTAAGGCTTGCTGAGAGAGCATGGAGAAGCTCTCCCTCCATAATACATCTCAAGCCCCTGAAGTCAACACAAGCTCCTAGAACAAGCTCATCCGAAGCTCAAAAGCAGAATACTTCTGGGTGCAATTAGACAATGTTAAAAACAGACCCACAAAGCTTTTTGAAATTGTAAACAAGTTAGTTGCCAAACTAACATCCAATCGGAAGAGACTGGGTTATTGTTAAGTGGAGATGAATTCTCCACTTATTTCATGGAAAAGACAAAGAGGATGGAATCAGAACTGCAACTTGCCTCCCAACGTCTATTTACCCTGGATCAGGCTAATTACCTTCCAGTGACTAACCTGCTGAGATCCCCTCACCTTCGTTGTACTTCTAAAAACAACGCTACGTGAAGTACCTTCTTACTTCCGGATGAGGCTGATATACTTAAAACAATAACATCAATAAAACCCTCCAACCATTTCAATTATCCGCTGCCTGCCAAACTCCTCAAAGAGATCAGTTTGTCCATTCTACCGATTTAGTGTAAGGTTATCAGTGCTTCCCTCTCACAAGGCACGATTCCTTATTGCTTAAAGATTGGTCAGGTTACACCAATCTCAAGAACACCCAACACAGATTTGTCTGATCTCAACAATTTCCTTCCATTCACCAACATCCCAACACTAGCAAAAGTACTTGAAAAGTGTGTACTCATACAACTCAGCAACCACATTTAGCGATATCTGGTCCTGGACCAATGCTAATCAAGTTTAAGATCAGGACACTGAATCGTCTCTAGCTCACATTGAAGATGATGCTCTAAAATCGCTCGATCAGAATGTACCCTGCTTGCTCATACTTCTTGGCCTCTCCTCTGCATTCGACACAGTAAAACATGGCAGCTTGATTGATTTTCTTGAAAATACGATGGGGCTATCTGGTCATGTTTTAAACTCGTTTTCCTCATTTCTTCAGAACAGGGCACAAAGAATCAAAATTAATCAAACCCTTTCTGACACACCCCCGGTCTCAAGATTCCAAACTCTCCCCCACATTATTCAACTTATACATGGAACCTCTGACCCAGATTTTGAAACAATCTAACATTCTTTATCACTTGTACGCGGATGATACTCAACTCTATGTGGAAAAATTCCTTGCCAGAAAATATCAAAACTCTCAAATGCGCTCTACTAAAAACCGAACAATGGTTAACCCACAATCATCTCATGCCCAACACTCACAAAACCGAATTATTTTTGATCGCCCACGTAACTAGTCTTCCCCATTGAAAAATGCCTCACACAATTCACAGCTCTCAACTGCGCCCCACATGTTATTGACTCTACTAGATCACTTGGTATCACTTTGGACAAACATCTAAATATGCAAGATATCAGTGCAACCACGAAGGGATCCAACTGTCAATACAACACATTAAAGAAATTAAGCCATTCTTGCCCCCAGCTGACTCTCAGTGTACAGTCCAAGCCTTAGTAATCTTGATTAGAGTACGGGAGCGCCACTCTTTCAGGCTTCCCTAAAGCAAGGCTGCTGCCACTATGGCTACACTGTATTCAGCTGCTAGACTCATCACGGGATCCAGAAAATTCAATCACATCACACCAGACCTAAAACAGCTAAAATGGTTCCCATTTGAAGAGATCATCCAGTTGAAGATAGCATTCATGACTCATAAAGCCCTCCTCCACAACAGTGTTGTCTATCTGGCCCAAAAAACTGGAACTATCTGGTGGGAGCCGCACCACAAGAAACACTAGTTCCCTAGTGCTGAAACCACAGAAGTTCAACAAAAAGAGAACTTAGAACTGTGCCTTCTCTGATCTAGCCCTAAGAATGTGGAAGGCTCTGCCTCCGGAAATCAGGACAAACCCCTTGACTTGCTCCTTCAAAAGAGAAGTAAAAATGCTGTTTCTGAATAGATACCTCCAATAGCACATCTGAAGTCACCTGGCTTGGCCGCCTTCAGGCTGACACCCTTGTATCTTGATTCTACGAGGATGTTTGTTCATACCCTACCTGTATTTATGTTTCTTTATTCTTTTGCATTTTTCCCTTCATGTATGACTGGCCTGCTATCTGTATAGCACTCTAATACCCTGATGGGTGATGTTTGCACTACATAAAACTCTTCAAATCATAAATAAACAAAGGGGGTACCAGCAACAGAGGGAGAAATGTATGTCTGGAAGTTTTAACTATCACTTGCAATAGAGTCAGGGGGTGAGGGGAAGAGTGTGCCACCCAAATCCTTCAAGTAAGAATGATAGTTTAGTGAAGTCTAGTGTTCTACAGTCACCACTGACCTCATTTATAAGTAATTGGCAAGGAGATTTGTCTCCAAAACATTGTTCACAAAACCATAGCATGTCAATAGGGTCCCTGACACATTACTTTTCAACACACCAAATGACAGCATAAATGTCAATATTAAATCACTTCTTTCAAAACAACATCGTTTTTAAAGAACACATTTCAAAGAACTGTTTTATTAAGTTCACCTAAGAGTTTTTTCCCCGCAAAATTATAGCTCAGTCGTTCGATTCCGACAACACAGGACACATTTTGGAGCAACTAGTGTAAGTGGAAGCTTTCAGCTGAAATAAAATGCTGCATTTAAAACATATTTCATACATTACAGTATACAGGGAGTATTATCTGAGGTTTTCCATAAAATACTTTTCACAATGTAGAAAAGCAATAGTTCTTTTAAAGTTATGTTTCCTGAAGAGACAAGATCTAATTAATAAAATATCGATATTTATCATTTATAGAGCGAGTGGATGTTGCAACGTTGGTGCGTATTTAAAGAACAGCGGACATGTTTCCTATTGAAACAAGCATTGGCATAGCCAATAGGTCTCGCCTTTGGGAGCTTATAAGTGTTTAGCACAGTTGATGTTGAACCAAAGATATTGTGCTGGATAACTAAACACTTATAAGGTCCAAAAGGTGAGACCTATTGGCTATGCAAATGCTTGTTGTATTTTTTTTAAAGACTTACCTACACACCACCACGTGATTAGATTGAACAATTTGTAAAGTGAGCACTACAGAGACATTATATGCGTCCTACAGTATAAAATGCATCAGAAAGCTTTGAATTTCTGAATAGGGTCAACACACAGATGCTATCTTATTAAAATGAATCCACAATAATCTGTCTGCTAGTAAAAACCGGCTAATATCCACTTTCCTGGGTACCCTCTCAATCTTGCCTCATTTCTAAAGTTTTCTCATCTTTTTTATAAGAATGCACAGATGATGCATCCTATCATTTCATAACATACTACTGCTCTGATCCTCTTCCAATAAAATTGGGGCAATAAATGTATCTGCCTACAAATTACGTACAAAGACTTCTCTCTAGATCAGCCACATCCAGCCGTGGCTGCTGCAGGCAAGAGCGGTGAGGCGGTGGAGCAAGGTGAGGGGGGATTTTGAGAGACGACCACGAGGGAAAATTAAATAAATAAATAATGTTCCCTCTCACAAAATCCCCCCCTCACCTGGTCCCACCGCTCTTACCTGCAGAGGCCGCGGCTGCCCACATCTTTGGGCCAGTAAATGATGACAGTCATGCTCTTGTTATGAAGAAAAGCTTCATGGAAGGTAGAGGTTACGTTTTTATGCTCAAATACATTTGACCGTCTTGTGACCAGCCGCAGTCAGGATCTAGAGCAATTACTCTGTTTCCATGCGGACTGCCTCAATCCTGCTCAATTTAGGAAAGAGAAGAATAATCAACTTTTCAAAAAACAACACATCATGATGCAGTAGCAGCCCACAAACCAGCTGCCCTTCCTTTCAGATGTTGATTGTGTCTTTGCCTTTGACCCAATCCAGTGCTCCGCTACCTGTCACTCAGCTAAATCCTCATTATATAAATCCCACAAACATACATGCATATGTTTTCAAATTCTGAAAGACCACATATGTTCCTTGTACAGGAGACCCTTGTCAAGAGTTTCCTGACCAGCACTGCACATAATTTAGGTATGTTGCTCACCAACTCAATGCTAGACTCTGATGAGGGATCAGGTTCCACTCAAACGGGTACTTGTTTTCACGTTTGACTATCATAATTAGAACACAACACTATTAGTGGTTGGTGGCATCTGACTATAACATTATATATCTCTCTCTCTCTCTCTCTCTCTCTCTCTCTCTATATATATATATATATATATATATATATATATATATATATATATATATATATATATATATATATATATATATATATATATATGTAGATTTATGCATATATCTACATCTATATATATTATATATATATATATATAGGTGGATGGCTATATAGATTCCAAGAGAAAATTTGACTTTGATGATTAGGATGCCCAGCATCTCGGGTCGGGGCTCATCGGCGATGTCACCAGTAGCAGCCCGTGCTGCCGGGCACTGACATGGGGCATGGGAGGGGCAGGGTGGGGGGGGGGTAGTAAACTATGGAATACGGCAGCACAAAGGTAAGTACACAAAAAAATGTATTTCCTTGTGAAGTACACAAAAAAAATTAATTTCCTTGTCCGCGCTGCATTGCCAATGCGAAACGAAATTCGTTTTATTTATTTGTTTGTGTACTTACCTCTGTGCGGCCGCATTCTGCAGTTCACGACCCCCTCCCCGACTCTCCCCTGCCCCACGTCAGCGCCCGGCAGCACTCCCACAAAGGACCCTACTGCACTATCTTATATTGCAAAGGAAAACACTCTCCTGATTCCAGAAGCATAAATGAGCCCTCCCGCTGATAGTAGGTAAACACAATTTATTCCAGAGTCCGTAAGCATTCAATCATGATGTGTTTCGACCCTCATGGTTCTTAATCATATGAGAATGCCAAGCAGTTGTTTACATGCTTTTTAAATGTAAAGTGAATAGGGTCAGATGCATAAAAAAAATATTTTGCGATTCGCAATTAGGGAATCTCAAAACGGCATGCATGAAAGTGTGCAGTACCCTTTCTGCGATTCCTAAGGGGTCGCAAATGACCTACCTCTTGAATATTAATGAGGTAGGTCGCAATTTGTGACCCCCTAGGGATTACAAAAATCACAGGGATGGTGGCTTGCTGAGATCAGCAGACCACCATGTCTGTGATTACTTTTAAATAAAGCAATCCTTTTTTTTGTAAAGCTTCCCGTTTTCCTTAAAGGAAAACAAGATACTTTACTCATGGGACCACTGCCTGCTCTTAAAAATGCTTTTACAAACATTCACAAATTCCCATTTTGGAATGTCTTACCACCTACTTGAAGTAGGTGGTAATATGCGAATGTTTTGCGACCGCATTCACGGTCACAAAACCTTCATGCATACTATTAGGATTCGCTATTTGGAAGGGACTCCCCGAACACAATCCTCCCAAATAGCGAATCGCAAACCCATTTTGCGTTTCGGTAACAGGTTACCAAATTGCAAAATTGGGTTTCATGCATCGCAAAAGCATTTTTTGCGATCACAAACAAGCCGATTTTGCGAATCGGCCCGTTTGCAAGGAGAAAAATTCTTGATGCATCTGGCCCCATGTCACTAAAAAGAGACTCCACACAGGATGAGATCGACACAGTGAAAATTATAACTCTCAAGTAGCAGCGTTCGTAATTCATACAGTGGTAATCAGTGAGTGTTTTAAATGGTATAATCTTCATCCACAATAAAGTATTTGTACTAGTTGGCGCTTGCACAGTGCTTGTCACAGATATATTCCAAATGACTCCAGGACCACAGTATCCATAATGCCTTGTAATTTGTACTTCCCTTTTATAGCTTAAGCCTGTTTTGAATATTGCCAGAAATTAAAACCTTTTGTTTAATGCCCAAGTGCAAATCCTCCCTTCTCTGTGGAATAAATTGTGATTACCTTCTATTGGCTGGAGGGCTCACTTATGCTTCTGGAATAAGGAGAGTGTTTTCCTTTGGAATAGATTTATAGATATATAGCAGCCTTTTGGCCGCACCCCACTGGGTAAATTGCCTACCAGCCCCTTCCTGATAAACCTATCCTCCTCGGAGCCTCTGCTGCCATGCACACCAGAGTAATTTAGTTCTCCTTTTCCGCCGCAAATTTCTCTACTCACCCAAAAACCTTACACATCCAACCAATCCTAAAGAATCAAGGGCTCCCCCTCCAGATTCAGCAAACTTCAGGAAAATAGCCAACAGCCCATTCATGAGTCAACTTAATGAAAAAGCAGCCTTCACCAGATCGCATTCCTAGAAGAAAATATCCTCCTTTCTGATAGGCGAACAGGATTCCGATCTAGCAAAGGGACAAAATATACCTTGATAGCAATCTGTGATCTGACCTCCTCAATCTTTTGACACAGAGGACCAACCACGCAAGGATTCTTCACATACTAAGTAACATAGGAATTCTAGGCCCCATTCTGGACTGGATAACCTCGTATCTTGCTGATCTTCAAGCTTCACCATCGCTTCCTTTCTCTTCAACCCTCTCCCGAAGCACAGTAGCTTTTTCATCTTAACCTGCTATCATTAACGGGTAGATAGGCAGATCATTCCCAAGTTGGAGAAAACAGTGGTCAAAACTTCAGCCAACCGAAGTAAAGAACTTGGGTGTAATCAGGACTCCAAATACTCTATCTGACCTCAGGTCAACAGAGTGCCCCAAGGAGCCTTCCGTACCATGAGAAAACTGCACAGCATCTTTCCCAGTGCCTAATTTGTAAAATAAAAAAAGAAGTCCCTCATTATGAGGCAACTGTAGCTTACACACCACTTTTTGCCCCTGAAAGTTCTCCCAATAACAGTGCTAACACGATTTCTAACCATCACAGTCCTACAAGTGTGACAGTTCACACTATTCTAGGTCCTCAAAGTTATGGGTGGCTTGGTTGGCAGGTTTAAGCCCTTTTAATGTCTATTAAATTAATGGGCAACTGTTGTAGTGCTTATTTGTTAAATTATACAAATAGTGCCATTTGTGGCAGTCTGCTATGAGTGCCGACAATAAGTATTGATAATTAACTGCGGGTGGCAAGCACTGGAAACCACAGGCTCAAATTAAGCACTGATCTTTCCATTCCTGAGTTTTCCTCACAGGGTATAGTTTTCAATTGCTCTTGTGTTGTCATCCTTCTATCCACCAATGGCTTCTACATAAAGTCCTCTCACCTTCCCCAAAGGCAATAACTAATTCAAACCTGACCAGACAACTTCCACAGTTCACCTATTGCACCTTTATCACCCCCTACCGTCCAAACTCTGCACAGGTTGTAAGTTGCAAGACATACCTCAGCCAGGGCCCTCTTTTGAAAACAGCAGACATCTCAGAGTGAATGTCCTGGGCAAAATGAGGAATTACCAGGGTAATTAGTCAGAATTCCAAACACCCCCATTAATTCCCCATTTCTTAGCGGACCTTTAGGATCCAACTTGTAATGGGCTAGATTTTCCCTAACCCTACAAGCAGCATTGGTAACTTCAGGGGTGGGGAAATGCCAGCACATTTTCAATGAGCACCAGAGGTTAGACTGTCAACCCATACTCTATCAACCATACACAATTACCTTAGTGGCTACATACCTGTCCACAAGGAAAGCAGTTTGGAGCCTCAATAGGGTATGAAAGGCAGTGCAAATGATCCAGTGCAATGCAGTAAAATGTCAGGACTGGGTGCACTGATAAGCCCTGATTGTTTGTGGTATACACAATAGTGCTTGAATAGATGAGAGGTGAAATACCTATGGTTGGGATCTCGCCACAGGTATGTTGCCCCTAAGGTTGTAGGGTGCTCTATAGGGATTCAGGGTAGTCAGAACTGCTGTCTCTCCTTCTTCCAGCCTATTCTACCGGCAATGCCGTTCTGAACCCCTTCCTGTAAAATTAATTGCGCAGAACCTGAATTAATATTCTCTTATTGGAGCAGGAAAGATTCCATGTGCTCAGTGGACCTGGGTCAGGCTGGAGCAACAGGACAGCCTATAAGGTGAGAAGAGCAATACAGGGCGTGGGCAAAACGTCACATCCCCTGTAATTTGTGCCCTGTTCAGCTGGAATCCAAAAAACACCTGAGGGTAACAGTGCCTGTGGTTGCTGTGAGGCTGTGGCCCATGTGTAAGGAAATGCACTTGCATATGATTGGCTCCTTCCGAATGTTTGGGGCCTGCTTTCATTCTGAATGGTCAGTTGGTCTAGCTGCCACCATAATAGGTGTAAACCCTTTGTCTCTTATCCTGTACTCAGATTTGCTTACAGAAGCTTTGTGCATTTGTATAAAGGAAGACTGAGACCAGAGGCAGAATACTTGGCAACATACTGGAGTGAGGTGCATCATACCCTAGGACTGAGGAAGAAAGGGGGGCCTCTGTACCCCAGTCATTGCCGCTAGCTATGTTTCATCGTTCTTCGCATTGGGTATGAAGTGTACTGGAAGTGTGCCAGTGGAAGGAGGCTGTTTCAAATCCTGGTGAGCCCAGCATAGATGATGAAATGAGTGTCATGCTGTATTTAAAGCTGACATTTTGCCCAAGACAAGAAAGGTAACTGCACCTTTTCTAAAAAAAAAAAAGAAATTGTTGAGTTCCTACTTTCCATCACAGACATCTTATCTGCAGCACGTGAGTGTTTTCTAAGAAGAAATAGTAAGTCAAACTGTGCTGAGCTGAGTAAAGCAACAAGCGAATTTATGGTGTGTACAAGAGTCTCTGCCGCTGGCACCTGTTGGTATTAGTGCTGTTCCACATACAATAAAAAACAGGTCGAACAACAAATATGAGAGTACTTGCTGCTCCCTAATCTTTGATAAAAGGCATTCCTTGCAGACTTGAGCCTCAGCCAAGGAGGATCAAAGTACACGAAACATAACCCCTGAAGAAGGGCTTTTTCGTGCACGAAATGTATTGAGAAATTAAGCATCAGAACTTGATACTAGTATACAGACATAATGACACATTTGCTAGAAGAGTGACAGGAGATACCTATGCGTAATGAACTGAAAAAACGAAAATTGGGATTTGAGCAAGAATGTTATTTTTTTAAACGCTTTATTTTCACATTTTTGTTTCATAACAAAGATAGATAAGTAAATTGACAGCCACTATCAAGTACAACATAACATGTAATGTGCAGTGATGAATGAATGAGTGAATGGAAGTGATTTATAAAGCGCAACTCCTGCCAGGAGGCGTCTCGGCGCTATAGAAACGGGTACAGCTACATGAGAGGAGGTCCTTGCAGATACTCTAATATCTTCTAATCATGGGTGAAAAGCAAAGTTTCCGAGGCCTTCCTAAAAATAAGAAGCGAAGGAGCAGCTTTAGGTTCCAGAGGCAGGCTATTCCAGGTTAGAGCTGTCGTCCTGAATAAGCCCCCCCCTCCCAGGTTGTCCTCCTAAATTGGAGGATACAAGATTCATAGCTGAGCCTGAACGTTACATCTTCCCTGGGGTATGCCTTTTGAGCTTTCCCTTGAACCGGACTGGCCCTGGTCCCTGCACTGATTTGTATGCCAGGCAAAGTGCCTTTTGTCAGAGTGTTGAACATCAGGTTGTGTTGCTCTTGGGCTCATGCTTAATTCCGGTGATACCTCTTTAATGGGGGTTTCAGCAGCTCCCACAATGGGGTCTAGGGAGTCAGAGCCACTCCTACTCAGTCAGTAAATCTCTAGTGGAAGCACCTGCCCACTCATCTCTGTTGTACGATCCCGGTGTGGGACCCAGTACCCTGTTACTGCCATCTAAGTGAGGTCATTCTTCTTCGGTAGATGCCTCCTCTGAATCCATCAAGAGGGCAGGGATGGAGCATCACCCTCAAGTGTCTTAGCGAACGGCGCCTTACCCTCCTATCTGTCACGTCGTGTAGCATACTTTCCCACTCCCAACAATTTACTTCCAGGCACTCTTCCATACGAACTTCTTTCATACATCTCAATTCCACCCAGGCCCATTCCTCTAAGTTCATACACCACGCCTGAATCGTGGGGCCATTATTGGACAGCAAGAAACCAAGCTGTGCAAAGCTACAGTACGGTCCACCTTCCTTAGGGCACGGAATTAGGCCCAGCAGACAGTGTTTAGCTCTGGTTTCAATGCTTTAAGTGACCAATCAATCCATGCCAATACTGAAAGAGTTCCCCGCAACTCCATATCACGTAGGTGAACCCTGCTCCCACCGCCATCATCTGCATCTCATTCGTATGGGTGGTGTAAATTTTCGTGAGTCTCGTAGGGGCTAAGAACATGTGATGAAGGACAAAAAAATGGGCTAAGGTGAATTGCGCGTTACTGGACACTTACTACACCAGGGTGCAAGTTGTATTCCACTCAGTATCTGCGATGAGCTCCGATATATCTACCTTCCAGTCATCTCATGCATGGTAGGCAGCCTGCAGTCGGTCCTCCTTTAGGGCCTGGTAGATATGGGACATCAGTCTCCTGGAAGACACAAGTTCAAACATCAACCCTCGCGTGCATGTCTCCTGCTGAACAGCCAGAAAGCCAACCCACAATTGCCCCGCCACCTACGTCAGGGCTGCTAATTGTAGAATTTGTCCCAGGCCTACCCCCAATAAATCCTGTGCCTCCTGAAAGGTGACACAGTTATCGGCCCGGGCAAAGTCCTGGAGCAGCTTACACCCCCCTTTTCTTCATTTTACCAATGAGAGCTTGCAGCTAAGTTCCGTGACTTGTGGTAATAATGCTATCAGGAGTTTTTCTAGAAAATGGCTGTGCCCGGAACTCCCTCCTGATGAAACTCCCTCACACCGTAGTGACCTGTGGGTTCGCAAACGGGTAAGATGTATTGCGTTGTAAGCCAGCCATCATTATGGATGGCATGTGTAACCCTCAGGGATTCCTGCCAAAAGCTATCCTCCTCTGCGCACCATCTTGCTCCATGTTGCGACTGCTCCACCAGATAATCCAGCTCGAGGTCTGGCAGTCCCAGACCCCTCATATAAGGTCTACTTTTAGAACCTGCAGGCCTACCCTGCTGCACTTACCTACCCACACTAGTTCCACCAGGAGGCTATCAAGTTCCTCAAAGGCTTCTCAGGGAATCAGGCACTGCAAGTTCTACAAGACACAAAGGTCTCTTGGGAGCAACAACATCTTCGACAGGGAAATTATACCCACTACAGACAGTGGTAGTGTCTGACAAAATGTCTTCGAGGCGCACCGCCCTGCTAGCACCATCCCCATGTTGAAGGAGTATTGTTTCTCTTCAGTATGCACTACCTGGATCCCCAAATAATTAAATGCCTCCAACTGCCAACGCCAGCCTGGGGGAAAATTAGTGATTTATCCTGATTCACCCAAAGGCTAGATGCCTCACCAAATCTCTGTAGCTCCCGTAGCAGGAGTGGCACTGGATGCTCTGGCTGTTGTAGATAGACAAGGGCGGCACCAGCATACACAAAGACCAGTTGGTCCTTCACTCCCATTCGTGTGGCCCATCTCCCCAGCACAGCTCGTAGGCAGATTGCCAGGGGCTCCACTGCCAGGGCAAGCAACAACAGGGAAAGAGAGCTTCCCTGTCTTGTGCTCCGCTCTATGCAATAGGCATCAGATATATAGCCACCCAACTTAACCCTTGCTGAAGGACCAGCATAAAGCAAGGAAACCCATTTAATGAACCTTGGCCAAACTCCATATGCCTCCTACAGGAAGTCCCAGTACACGGTATCAAATGCCCTCTCAATAGCCAAGACAATAAATGCTCCCTCCGTCGGCAAGCACCGGACCAAGTGCTTGATATGAGTCAGTCTGCGTATGTTTAAGATGGTGCTACGTTGTGGCATAAATCCACACTGGTTTGAATCAATTAAGAGATCACCTCCTCAAGCGATTAGCTAAGGCCTTCGCTAACACTGTACTAACTGTGTTAATCATAGACAACGGGCGATATGAGTTTAGTTTTCCTGGGCTACACTCCGGTTTTGATGATATATAAGAGCCTCCTGCATTGACCTTGATAGGTTACCAGTTTAGCAGGTCCCCTGAAACACCTTCAGAGTTGATCAATTAGCAAATCTGAGTAGGTATGTTAAAACACGGGGGAGACCGTCCGTTCCTGGTGTCTTGCAACAGGGCATATTCATACTGGCCTCCACCAATTCTTCTTTAGCGAAATGTGTGTCCAGCGCTGCCACCTGCTCCCTGCTAAGGGTTGGCATCTTAACCCGACTCAAAAGCCTCTCCTGGCCACATCCCCTTGCTTATTCTGTCTTGTATAAAGATCAGACAAATGGTGATGCAACTCATCGTTTAGTTTAACTGGGTGCCCAAAGTGCCATAATCACATAAGAGGGCCTCTCACGCCTCAAAAGCCAAGCCAACACCCCAACAAGCTTATAACCCTCCCTGTGCAGTCTTTGTCTATAGTCTCTCAGAGTGAATTTATCAAGTTTGTCCCACATTTCTCCTATAGTGCCCTATAGCTGCACCATCTGTGCCTCCACTTGACAGGATGGTCTGTTGTTAGTGGCCCTCTGCAAGAGAGCCAACTTCTGCTCCTGTTCCAGCAGATCACCCTGCAGTCGGTGATTTTTAGGTTTTGCCTGGCGAAAACGATGCGAAAGCATCGTTTCGCTAGGCGAAAACCTAATGAGTATAGTATGGGGCTGGGAATCCGCCCCTGTCTTCCATTGGCTAGCTCCATAAATGGAGGCTAGCCATTGGAAGACGGCTCTGTCCGTCAATCCCGGACCAGATTCGGGGGCGTTCCTGAGAATTTTTGGCTTTTGGCGACGTCACGCTACGTCAGCCAAAAGCCAATTCTCGGGAACGCCCCCGAATCTGGTCCGGCATTGACGGCACCGAGAAGACGTCCATTGTTTTTCGTTTTAGGGCTGACTTCTGTGCAGTATTGCTTTTGGCCACTGGGTGGCACTGCAAGAAGCCCGCGAACAGCAGGGATGGCGCTCAGGAGGTCGGTACAACAGCGGCACAGTGAGTACAGGCGAGGGGGGAGGACCTCCGTAGGGTGAGGGTGAAGTGTGTCTGGGAGAGGGCTCCGGGAGGCAGCAGGGAGCACCGGACAGTGTGGAGGTGGCGCTCTGAGAGGACAGGCCAGCGGCGAGGGAGGAGCAGTGACGGTTACCTGAAAAGCCGTCCCTTTCCGTAAACTGCCCGAAGTGCAATGGTGCGAAAATTAAATAGAAGAGGGAGGAAAAATAAACTGTGCCCATTGTCGTTTTGGGATTCCGCGCAGTTACGTGACTTTCTTTGCAAGAGGCGCGCTCTGGAGTAAGAGCAATAAACGAGTCCAGTACTTTACTCTAATTGGTTGTGTGGGCTACACAAACAGTCCCAGGGCCTATCACAGCTGATCGTTTCGGAAGAGGGCGGGTTAAACGCAGAGGGTCATTGAGGATAGCTCATTCCTGCTGCTGCTCTCTGTCCAGCTGCTGTTACCACTAATCAGCTTAAACTCCTTTCCCTTTCCAACAGGTAAGAAACTTCACTCTATGCCGATGGACGATGCGCCACATTACCCTGTATTGGGATAAAGCCAGGAACCACATTTTCCTCTGACTCCAAGTTTAGTTACTCACGGCGAACTGCAGCTGCTTCAGTGGAAGGGAGAGGAAAGCGTGTTTCGTGTCAGACAAAAGTGCCCTTTAAGCTTAACTAAAGAGTGATGTTTGGGTTTGGCCCACTAAAGGTTCCTCAAAATCGCTTCTAGTCTGGCCCAACTGAATGCGATAAAAGGCTACTCGAATTAAAAGCAAAAAAAACAAACAGTCAAGCAAGCACTTGCTCAATAGACAATCTTCTTCACAACAGACGAAGGGCAAGGGACGGGTGGGAAGAGTGTAGTGTAAGAGGAGGAGACCGTGTGGGAAGAGTACTAGGGGAGGGAATTGAAGGACGAGAGTGTGCATGAAGAGCAGTGCTTGAAGAGTGCCAGGGCATTCCCCGGTAAAGCCAACAATGAACACTGAAGCAGACCCTATGGGGCACTCTACTTCCGTCATTTGCCAGCTGAAAAACACGACCTTCTCGTATGTCACAGGCTAGTGATGCCACTCGATGTCACCACAACTCACCACACATTCATTTCATTATTGGTACTTCTGTGAAGCGCTCTGACACCTTCGGGTAAAGTCTGCGCTATATAAAGTTGCATAAATAAATAGATAAAAACACAGGGACTGAGACAGGCGGCTACGTGTGTTTACCATTGGTGTTCCAGGGCCTAAAGCATTATTTCATGGCAACTGAATAACTAATGTACTGAAACTTTTAAATGCCTCATGGTTTAATTGCTTCTGGTCCTGCGTAAAGGTGCTATGTTTGTGGTAAATCCATGAATATTTGGGACTTGCATTTTTTAGGTTTTGCCTGGAGGGGGCTCGCAGTGTGTGGGGGGGCTCTGCGTGGGTGTGTGGGGGGCTCTGTGTGGGTGTGTGGAGGGCTGTGTGAGGGGCTCTGTGTGGGTGTGTGGAGGGCTCTGTGTGGGTGTGTGGAGGGCTCTGTGTGGGTGTGTGGGGGGGGCTCTGTGTGGGTGTGTGGGAGGGCTCTGTGGGGGGCTCTGTGTGGGTGTGTGGAGGGCTCTGTGTGGGGGGCTCTGTGTGGGTGTGTGGAGGGCTCTGTGTGGGGGGCTCTGTGTGGGTGTGTGGAGGGCTCTGTGTGGGGGGCTCTGTGTGGGTGTGTGGAGGGCTCTGTGTGGGGGGCTCTGTGTGGGTGTGTGGAGGGCTCTGTGTGGGTGTGTGGGGGGGCTCGCAGTGTGTGTGGGGGCTCTGTGTGGGTGTGTGGGGGGGCTCTGTGTGGCTGTGTGTGGGGAGCTGTGTGTGGGGGGGCCCTGTGTCTGTGGGTGGGAGCTCTGTGTGGAGGGGTTCTGTGTGGGTGTATGTGGGTGGCATTTGCGAGAGATTAAGCTATTGGCATTGTAAATGACAATGCCATTTATTTAGCTGTTGTGCTGTAGCTATCATGGGACAGCGAACGTGATCATTTGTAGCTCGTCCATGTATTTTAGGTAGTGTGAAGTCCTTGCTCCTGTGTTGTACTGGGTGCCACCAACTTGAAGAGTGCCACTGTGTTTTCAAGGTAAAACATTATAATAGAGGCGAAAGTAGAGCTTTACGGCGACAAGTGAAATGCATGTAAAGAATGCCAACATCTATTGCTGACATTTCTGCTTACCGGCATCAGGATATCAATTAGAACTGAAGTTCCATGGGTCTCTTAAACACAAGTGCATTCACATTTTAGCCTCTTGCACTCTTACATGTAGGCACATTTTCAAAACAAAGAAAGGGGCGTGGCAGTTATTTAATGAGGAGAAAAGGTAATGAGCCAGAAGGTGTGTGGGGGGGCTCAGTGTGGGTGTGTGTGGAGTGCTCTGTGTGGGTGTGTGTGGGGGGCTTTGTGTGGCTGTGTGTGTGGGGGGCTTTGTGTGGCTGTGTGTGTGGGGGGCTCTGTGTGGCTGTGTGTGTGGGGGGGCTCTGTGTGTGTTTGGGGGGGCTCTCTGTGGGTGTTTGTGTGTGTCATTTGCGAGAGATAAAGCTAGTGGCATTGTAAATGACAATGCCATTTATTTATGTTAAAAAAAACATAAATAAAAATAATGTCAAGAGCAATGCCAATAGCTCTAACTTTAACAAAGGCAAAACCATTGCATTGTAAATGCTTGTTTCTGTATGAGACACTCCCCACGTAGCACCACTGTGAGTGCATCCCACTCTAACGCCCTCGTAGAGGTTGACCCCAAATTATACTCAAAGTAGTCCGTAAGTACTTCACATATTCCTGGTCAAACAGCGGCATCCCCCAAAGACTTTGGCCATAGCCACTAAGTTGTGATTGCTGGACGGGGTGCAAGCACAGGCTTACATAAGGAGAACTGGTGCATGATCCAACAGGAATCTGCCAATCTGCCATAGTGCTCCACTGACTGTATTCTATCTCCCCAGCTCTCGGGACACCAGTATTCTATCCAGTCGACTGTAAGTATGATGGACCGCCGAGTAATAAGTAAACACGGTCTTTGTGGAGTATTGATTTCGCCAGACATCTATGCAATCCACCTGCTCTGTCAGTTCACCTGCCATGTCTGCCTTTGCAAGCCCCAGGGAGGGGAGGATTCTGTCAAGGCGACTATCGAGGACACAATTAAAATCGTCCTCTCAGATCATCGGGATACTCATGTGTGGGACCAACAGATTTCAGAGATTCAAAAAGCAACCCATCATGATAGAGGGCATAGACATTTAGTAGATACAGCTCCATCCCATCCAGAAGCCCAAGATGCAGGATATACCGCACCTCAATATCAGCCCGAGTCTTTTTGTGTTGAAATGGCATGCGCGGGCAGCAAGAATGTTTTTTAAACCATACACAATTGAAACAAAGATTCATTGATAGAGGAATAATTGTCCTTGTGTCCCATCCATGCTGTGCACACAGAGAAACTAACCAAAGATTAAGGGGCACACTGGAACCTTTTCTAAAAGAGGCACTGAGTAAGAAGCGATCAAAATGAGCGCGAACCACAAAGTAGATGATCCACGGTCTATTTATAACATGTTTGACAATGGATCACCCAGCTTATAAATGATGACGCTTTATACCAAGGGTGACTCATAATGGAAGCAGACAGTAGGAGTTTGTACTAGTATGGAGGCAGAAGGGACCCTGAACTCTGCCATGGAAAACAAAGAGGACATCGATCAAGAAGCTGGAAATGGACTTTGATACATGAGCGGGCACTAGATCAATCACTAACAGAGCTAACAATTGTAGATACTTCCCTGGGGTGCAGGCTGGGAAAGACAATGTTAATTTTAGTAGTGGCAGCAAAGTGGACCTATCTTGATGTCTTGCTGGTTTTCCCTATGTCTGTCCATAAGGTGCACTTGTGTGATTGAACTTCCGTCTGAGCCCCTTGCATGTACCATCTTAAAGTTGTTGATTTACGTGGGTATTTTTTGGTTAAGCTACATTTTTCCTTGTTCTTGGTCCCTAATATTACCAGCTATGAAATCATTCCCAAATACATTGTTCAAATGTGTCCTCGCATTCTATGCCCTTTATCATTTTAGAATCCCTGCACAATTTCTCACCTCTCACTTTGTGCAGGTAGCCTTATTCCTTATTCTTATATGATAGAAAGTCTCAAGACTGGATCCACATCGCAGCCAGACCCTCCATTCAGGTAAAGCCACAATCAACTTCGCACCCAGATATATTACAAAGTGCTAAGATGCCATAGATTTGTCATACACTACACAATATAATAAGCATTGGCAAAGCCATTAGGTCAGGTCCATAAGACCAATAATATTTGTCAGTGTTTTTTCGCCATGCTTAGGTACGATATTGCAGCTGATGTGCAGCATGGCTAAAAAAAAGACGTGATAACATGGCCACTGTATTATTTTGTGGACAACTACATGCATTCAGCATGCATGCACACACCTTTAAAGGAATATGGCTTTATTTTAAATTTGCTGATCCGAGACAGATCAGTAAAAAGAAAAAAGAGAAGTAGCACAAACGCAAGATGAACAAGCTGAAACAGGGAGAGCCAACCAATAGAAAGTAAAAAAAGCCAAGAGTCACAGAAGAGCCAACCAATGGTAAGAAATAGGTGGCCTGCAAGCCACTGTATGTTCTTGGTAAGCCCACAGTATGTCTTTTTCAACCAGACAGCTTGCACTGTGTGATAGGCTCGACCTTAAAAACCCCTGTAAGATACTCTGGTGAATTATGTATCCTGTTCCATTAATCTTCCTTTCCCCTGAATTATTAGATCTGCTTTTATGCCCAGCTCATAGAATAAACGTTTGTGCCCTGGTATTTCTAACAGTAAAATCAAGAAACCTATGTAATCCAATATAATAAACCCATATCACAGTGGCAGTGGTTCAACACCATTGAATTTAACAGCAAAATGATGGTGTAGAGGCCATAGGAAGATTTAAATCTCACAGAATAGTGGATAACTGAACACCTGATGTGTGCATTTGATAGACAGAAGAAGAGTTCTAGAGGCTTGGAACTAGACGCAAAGTCTAGTCATTTGATTCAAAGCCCTTCACTGTCCCTGTAAGAGTATTCCAGTTTTATTGGTGTCTGCATCCTTATGTTAATTCTAGTGAAACAGCGGAAAGAAGAATGTTCCTATATTGCTGCCAGTATCCTACATTTAAGAACCTACTTGCCCTTACTAGGTTCTACTTGTGGCAGGAAGGATGTTCCTATATATTGCTGCCAGTATCCTTCATTTAAGGACCTACTAGCCCCTACTAGATTCTACTTGTGACAGGAAGGATGTTCCTATATTGTTGCAAGTATCTTACTTTTAAGGTCCTACTAGCTCCACAATCTCCCAGCTTCCCATGAATACAACAGAGACCCTTAAACAACTTACCATTGTAACGTATGTGCATCAGATACTGCTATAAACTTTCCAGTACTGCCTGTTCCGGACCAGTACCAGCTGTGCAGCAACGTTACAATTGCCAGTAGCTAAGCACTCGTCAGCATATGAATATTCTAGTAATGCAATACTGAGTTAAGCTTTAATACCTCAGTCCACTTGAATGTAATGCATAACTAGAATGTAAAGTAATGGAATGACTGGAATGGAGCCAACCTAGAACATGGGCTGTACCTTTAGTGGCATGATGCTCTTCAACTTCATTCAAAATAACCACATCACCTCAATTCCTACAACATCACTGAAGACGCGGAACACATCACTAGACCCTTATTCCATCACACAGTGCAGTTACCACCCAACACAGCATAATATATTAGCCTGCAAAAATATCAGACTATCTGGAACCCATTAAGCTACATTAAGCTTCAACACCCAAACCCCACCACCATGCCCACCACCACCGCATGCACCCAAGCCTCACCCCAACAGATCATGCTCAACTGGACTCCGTTCACCACAGACGGCCCACTCAAGACCATAAAGAGCATTCACTCAGGAGCTCCATCAGAAACTTGCCTGTACCACATCTTCCATAGAGCAGCCGCCTACATTGCCCCCCAGCTTTGCTGAACCATCAACTGTTCCATCAAAACCGCCACCTTCCCCGATGACTGGAAACACGCCAAGATCAACCCCCTGCTGAAGAAACCATCCCCCGACCCGACAGACCTCAAGAACTTCAGACCCCTCTCCCTCCTCCCCTTCCCAACCAAGGTCATCAAGAAGGCCATCAATGCCCAACTCTCTGAGTTCATCGAACAGAACCACTTCCTGGACACCTCCCAATCCTGTTTCCAAAGCAATCACAGCACCGATTCCGCACTCCTCGCCACCACTGATGACCTACGCTCCCTCCTTCACTGGGGCAAAACCACAGCCCTCATCCTACTGGAGCTCTCGGCCGCCTTCGACAACGTCTCCCATTGCACCCTCATCACGAAACCCCACGACGCCGGCATCTGTGACAAGGTACTGGACTTTATCCACTCCTTCCTGACCGGCTGAACACAGCGAGTCAGACTGTCCCTGTTTCTCTAAGAACCTAGAGAGATCAGCGGCGGCGTGCCTCAGGGCTCCTCCCTGAGCCCCACCCTCTTCAGTATTGAAATGGCTCCCTTCGCAGCCATCATCACAAGCCATGGTCTCAGCATTGTCTCCTACGCTGACGACACCCAGCTGATCCTCAACCTCACCAACGAACCCACAGCCGCCAGAATCATCAATCACAACAGAATGAAGGTAGTTGTTACCTGGATGCAAGACAGCTCCTCCAGCTCAACTCGAACAAGACCGAAGTACTCACCCTGGTACACACACCCTCAGCCTGGGATGACTCCTGGTGGCCTACTGCACTAGGAACCGCTTCCACCCGTATGGACCATGCATGCAACCAGGGCCTCATACTGGACTCCTCACTCTCAATGAATCGCCAAATCAGCGCAGTGTCTACACGCTCTGCCTGCTTTGAAAGACATTCAGATGACTTCCCACAGAATCCAGAAAGATGGTTACCCACATACTCATCACCAGTAGACTTGGTAACACACTATACGCCGGCATAACAAAGAAACAGTTCAGGAAACTGCACAATGTCCAGAACGTCACAGCCAGACTGGCCATCAACATCTCCCATCACAGCCACATGACACACACCTCCCACAACTCCACTGGCTCCTTATCAAAAAGAGAATCACCTTCAAGCTACTCACACATGCTTACAAGCCCCTCCATGACGTAGGACCAGAATATCTGAACCACCGCCTCGTGTTCCACACACCCGCCAGAAGACCAGAACCGGGGGAAAACCCTTTTCCTACCTCGCCACCAAGACCTGGAACACCCTACTCTTTCCACCTCAGGCAAACGCGTCGTTGACTGAGTTCAGGAAGGACCTCAAGACCTAGATCTTCAATTGAACCTCAAAACTCAGACGGATCACCAGCCCTCCCTCAAACCAGCGCCTTGAGACCCTCACGGGTGAGTAGCTGCACTTTACAAACACCTGATTGATTGAAAGACCATAAGTATAGCAATATGTTGCCTTCGAACAGCACTGATTAGAACCAGCATCCACGTGTCCAACTTCCTATGTGAACAAACCTGAGTCAATTCCACCAGTACATCAAAAACCACTAGGTGTTCCAACACCACGGTCTGTTGCAACCAACATAGCATAAAGAACCATGGTGATGCAATGTGACACTCTCCACCCCACACTTGTAAATCCTGTTGCCGTAGGTCTGTCTGTTCATCCACCGTTCCCTACTATTGTCAACAGAGCCTCCAAGTACTGCGCCCGCAACCGCTTCTCTTACATGCCCAACTGCACAAGTGTTAACCCCTTCCATGCTGGTGACGAACCCCAGCCGTCACGCTCTGCGGCGCTCGTGTGCTGATGACGGCTGGGGTTCGTCACGGCCCGCCCTGTTCTTTTGTTTACCGCACAGCGGCGGAAACGGCCCAGCATGGAAGGGGTTAATCGGCTATGTTTCAACACCAATGCAGCAGAGCCCCGCAGAGACACGTTTTTTATATTTGTATGTGTACATATGGGGGCATATTACCAAGCCTGGTGATATTGGATTATCACCGCTTTAGCAGCCATTTTCGGCCGCTAAGCGGCGATAATTATATCGCCCTATTAGCAAGCTGTCGCTAACTGATATTAGCGACAGCTTTTTGGCGATAGCGAGCGGTTTGGGGCCCGCTTTGCATGTCAGCGATATTTATCGCTAATGACATGCAAAGTGGGCGTACCCAACCAGTTAGCGACTGAAAGCAGTCGCTAACATCGCTATCGCCTATTAGCAAGGGAGGCGTAGCGATGGAAATATTTGTGCTAAGCGCGAAAATCTCCAAAAACTAACGCCTGCTCAGACCAGTTCTTAGCTATTATATCTAATGGGAGTTGGATATTGTGGCTAAGTCCCTGTTAGCGATAATGCGTGAATATCGCTGGATTCTCAGTGATACCCTCGCATTTCGCCGCTAACTCCTGAAATTTTATCGCATTTGAGATAAACGTTGCTAATAGCACGTTATCTCTGCGATAAAATCAGGCGAAGCAAAGCAATAGAAAAAATATCGCTAAGCTTGGTTAGCGATAATTTTCTCTAGTTGTTGATAATAAGCCCCGTAATTATTGGTCGTTTCCTGAAGTCCAAAACTCCACTCATTAAGTTGCAGAGAACTGTACATTCATTCAATGGCTTTGACAGCATGTAAACACATTTGTCATTGCATTTGGAAGCATGGATGGATGTCAGGGAAGGGAAAGTAACATCACGCCCCTTGGTCTTCATTTTCCCTCATACACACCCGCTTACACATACACACATATTCACAATTAAACACGCACTCTCTCCCGCAAGTACGCATACAGTATACATTTAAAAGCCTTTTTAGGGCTCGCAAGCGAAGCGAGCGAAAAGCCCTTTTACTAGGGTTTCAAAAATGGACCCTGAAATTCCACATAGCTCGTGCATGTGCATTTCAAGGTCCATTTTGATTGGGCTTTGCATGCGTGCTGTTTTATAACAGAACACGCAATAGGCCATAGGCGGTCGCGTAGCTCCGCCTATGTTCTATTGGTGTCTGTTACGTGCACCAAAGCCCATATGTCTTCAATTATGGGGCCAGACTCGGCCGCCATAATTGAAGACCTATGTTCGCAGTGGTGCGCGCGCGGCACCACTCACGAGCTTCTTCTTTTTTTTTAATCCATTTTACAGCCGAAGCAACTAAACGCTGACCCCTTGTTTTGTTTTTTGTAATACAATTACATTTTTCAAATGCCTGTTTAAAGATAAAGTGCCCGATTGTGTGACTGATAAAAAGAAAGCAGCGTCCAGCGTCCCCACACAGACAGAGGCCGCGCGGCTCGAGCTCCTTCAAAAGGAGTCGAAAAGGGTTGTCCAGGCAACTGCTCTCAATAATTTCGGTTTCTATGGCCGTCCTCCCTGTGTGCAGGTAGGGAATGCTGGCATGACTTATTGTACTGGCCTACCTTCACCCGCAGCTCTGAAAGCAGGGAAACAGCCCTTCATTCCCTGCCCCCAGAAGCCACGCTGGCTGGACAGTCCATGCACCCTAGAATACTAGCTTATGAATGCAAAAGGCCTTTAAAAAAACAGAACGTCACACCGGTTTTTTGCCTCGGTTTTTTATTTGAATATGTTAAGGATAGCATTGTACAGGAGCGTTCAAGACCTTCGTGCGCATCACTCGTGCGAAACATTCTAATAGAAACCCTGTTACGTCATGAGACAAGAACTTTGTATTTTACTTGTTATTTTTTGTTATCTTGAAAAAAAAGCATTCGTTCTTTGTAACAAAACACTAGTGAAGTCAATACCTTTGCATGACTCAGCTGCATTCCCCTATTTTCATCACACATGCATGTAAACTTCTAGTTATATAGCAAAGCGCCCCCTAACCCAACCCCCCTCCATGTGTAATTGGGCATTCTGAAATGGAGTTATGGGTAGGGGAGCTGTAACAAGAATACATATTTCCTAAAAGGATCATGTGACAGACAGCATATGCGAAAATCTAATACAATAGCGTTAGCTGTTGCTAGGGTAACATTACAGCTATTTTACACCATCTCCATAAAGTAAAGGTAGCCGCTTTGTAATGGGGTAGCCCTTTACAAGTATGTGAAGCTACAGAGAAGAGAGTCAGGAACGGCGGGCAGTATTGATTCAGTTGAAACCTTCAACCCTAGCAATCGAGAGCTCGCCGCCCACTTGGAGTGTGGCAGAACACGCCACGTTGTTCTAAGCTAGGATGGCATATTCCACGCCCCAAACATAGCTGTCTGAGAAGTAAGTCTACTGTGAGAGCAATGGGAAATCGAGTAATTTCTTTATAAATGTACGTCTAAAACATTCACTGCACTTAAGCGGGAGATGTTTTTAAAATGCACATTGCTACAGCGAATGTGGTCTTACGCTGCAATATTTCATTTTTACATCTCTAATTCATATATTTAAAATATAAATTATGTGCGATTGTTTTTGGAAAAAGGTCTGTCTGTAAACAAAACAAGAATTTAGCGTTGCAGTTGCTTTTAATGTGGCGCTCCAAAGCCCACCGAGGCGCCGAAGCGCGATAATCCCTATTCTGCAGGATACTGAGAAACCTAACGCCTGGGCGCTAGAATTTCGAGAATCGGGTTGGCCTTTTAAATCTTTTATTTAGGGACAGGTATGGAAAGTCTTCCAAGAGCCGTTTTAATAGCAGCTTTGTGTACATCAGACTGGCTCAACCCCCCAGCCCCCTCCTCCCGCACACGATTGCATCATGTTTAAAAGTCTAAAGGCCTCCAGAGGTCACTTTGGGATCAGTTGTATTCTGGCTGTTCACGGTGGGGCGCGTACGGTTACGTTTCTCTTCAAACAGCCTCAGGCGCGCGACACCTCGGCCACACAAGAGGGTGGCTAGATCTGAAAACGTGCGTCATGTGACTGGCTCTCTTGATTTTGTACTGTCCCTTGTGTTTCTTCGCCGGTTTTGGCTTAGGCAATATTGCTCTGAAGTTACTTGGGTTTTTAGGTCTCGACTATTTCTTTCCCGCAGGGCTAGATAGGCGAGAATTATAGTAAGCACTTTAAAAACTCTACCAAACAGTTCATGTGAGACAGGCGCGTGCACGAGGCCAACCACGTCACACCACTGTTAGAAAGGGGACCCTGGCCGGCCAAGACTCGCGTCGAGGTCAGTCAGGGATCACCATTTCTAAGGTCAGGGCAAGGGAGTCACACACCAAGGTAACCCCCACTCGCCCTCTAGGTAACGTGGCGCGAGCAGTCTAGCCTAAACTTGGAGGCGGTATGAGTTAAGTATTTGCGCACGCACCCCAGCAACAACACCCAAGGCCCACCACAAAGGAAAACTCCACACAAGGATATATATAAAAAATAGCCTTTGTATTTATAGTAAACAAAACACATTAGATAACACACGCAAACTGTACAATGTGCCAGAGGCACGGGCAGAATTTACAAGGGGAATTATGTACAGGACAGGGCCACATGGACCACTGTCAGGGGTAGGCACTTATCAGAAAATAATACTGGTAGATATACACTTATGTCGTAAACATAGAATGAGTAGCACCAAAATTATAAATGCAACACACATCCAGTAATCACTTGAACAGAGTAAAGACCTCCTACGCAACCCTAAAACACTGTAGGAAATCACGCAGGTAACTAGGACCTTCTCATCAGGACCTAAGGAAGGAATACCAACACCTAAGCAGTTCAGTCTTAGCAAAGGGAAGGAAACCCAAACATAAAATGGGACATCAACAATCTACTATGCAGGTCACATTTAGCAAAGTGGATAAACCTAACAATCCTCTATGCAGGTCACATTTAGCAAAAGGGGACATCAACAATTGCACATGAGATATGAAACACAGAGGTGCAGATTAGAACATATGCGCAAGAATCACATACACAGCAAGGAATTACAATGCGCGGGGTGCACGTAGCACACCACTCAAAAATGTCCCTCAGGCCAACTGGCCTCGAAAGGGGCGGAATGCCCTGAGTCTCAGTGTCAGGGAGGTCTGCGCAGGCAGCACAGAACACAAAGCCTAAACTTGGCAACTGTCCACTAAGTGCTGGACAGTTGTAAATATAAACTGGGCAAACGTTGGAGCCAGGAGGGCTCAAGAACAAGGTGGACAAGGAGCCTCTCAGGGCTCGCAAAGCAAAATGTGCAAATTAGAGCTCCAGCGCTCTTAAAATAATGGAAGTGCCCCAGAGCCTCTCTCAGGGCTCTAAACGATGTGGGCAATGAGCCTCGCTGGGCTCGCAGACCAGAATGGCCCCTCAGAGCCTCGTGGCTCTCAAACTTAAGAAATGCTGCCCACGTTGGAGTGGCCCTCTGCCAACCGGGGCCGCTCTGAAGACAAAGATATGCCGTTTGGAAGCCCTCGTGGCTTCACTCAATCAAGGGGCGCGTTGGAGTCCCTCACGGGGGACTCGGCATCCAAGACAAATGCCCCCTGAAGCCCTCGGGCTTCATACAACAGTGCGCGCAAGATCACGCTACGGGGGAGGGGCGGACACCGACAATGTGTCCCGACGCCCCTCTCCCCTTGCAGGCACTCACCGGGTCTCTGGGTGGTAGGACGGCTCCTCGGCGGCTCGGCTGAGACCGCGGGCGGCCTCCCCTCCACTCGGGAGCCTCGAGGACGGAGCCGGCTGCTCCTCTCGCCTCCCGCTCCTCTCGCCTCCCGCCTGGCCTTGTCTCGCTCTTCCCTCCGCCTGACTTCCGCCGGGGCCGCCAATGGCAGCGCGGCCCTGGGGGTCAGGAGGCGGGACTTCCGGGTCGCTGCAGGCAGCGCGGCGGCCCGGCAACAGCTTCCAGTGCTCCCGGGCTGCGGCGGTGATTTCCTGGGCAATGCCGGGTGGGCACCGGCTCGAAAATAAATAAATACCACGGGGCAATGCCGGGTGGCACCGGCCTTCAATTAAAAAGATAAAGCGAGGTGGGCACTCGCTCGCCCAAAAATCGGCAAATCGGCACAATCAGACGGGCAGATGCCGGGTGGGCACCGGCTGCACGCAAAGCGCTCCCAAGCGCTTAGGGGCTACAGAAAGCGCGCCTAGCGCTAGAAATATCAGCAAAGCGCTATTGAGCGCTGGGGCACAAGGAAAGCGCTCCTAGCGCTACAAATCAAGATCAGGGCGCCTCCAGGCACAGGAAAGCTCCAGCAGGGTCTGGAGGCAGGCAGAGGGGCAAGGCAGGGCCAGAGCCAGCACACTGGGTCTCCAGGCAGGGAGACAGCCAAGTGGCGGTCCTCTTGGCCCCTGCAGCAGCAGCAGCCCCCTCTGGCAAGATCCTGGAAGGAAACCAAAGACAGGACAAATTGTATGGGGACACAGCTCCTTCTTATACAGCAAAACCCCTTTGTCTCAGGGTGCAGGGTGGGGGGAAAACCAGTCGCAGCTGGTTTTGAAGTACTCTGTTTACCTCAACCACCCTCTCTATTCACTGGCAGGGCTAGGGCCATCAGTCGCACTACAGGGGGTGGAGCCAGCATTGTCCGGGGAAAGTCCAGGCCCATCAGGGACCAGGGGCACTCCTCCCAAGCCATCAAGCATGCTAATCTCACACTCACCACCGGGCAGACCCATCCAACCTTCCTGGAGCCAGGCTCACCAGCCAGCTCCAGCCAATCACACTGCAGGCATATTTTACATTAATATGCCAAGTACTGGAAATGGCTTTTCTACACATGACACACACATGCCACATACACCATTGCAAAGCATTCATTCCCACGAACACGCACATACCAAATTCGAGCATGCACTCCCCACACATCAGGAATTACTAGGGACACAGACATTCCCCATGCATCCCTATGGGAGAGCAGGCCAGCCTCACTACATGCACGCACTTTACTCTGGGACACAGAGAAAAAGTGCGCACAGACCAGAAAATCATCCACGCAGATCACAGATCTAAAGCAAAAAGATTAGGGGTGAACCTGCCTTAAGGGCCAAGTCCAACAACCACCATTTGTCTGCGCCTCATCAGTCTTCAAAGCTGCCGCTCCCCTGCCCGCCGCATCAGACTTCAAAGGAATGCGCTCCCGCTTCCGCTTCCCTGCCCCCCTGCCACAGCAATGCCGAGAGCTTGTTATCTATGTGTACTAGCGATAACACAGGCAACCTCCATTTTGGGTATAATATTGCAGGGGAACCCCGCTTTCGGTGTAATGTGACTGGCAAGCCCCGCTTTCGGAGTAGCACGGCGACAACGCCAATTGCATTATCTCCAGCCACCGCCATCTTTAAACAGTAACTTGCTCATATTTTGCTTAAGGGTGCCTGATACGTCAATAAAAGCCCGAAACTTGCTGTTATATTTACACTCTGAAACGTCACATTAAGCCCAAGCTTACAGTAATTTATAATAAAATTACATGAAAATACTTAGCCTCTATTAGACTCGTTTATCCTCATCCAGCAACAAATACTTACAGGAATAAATATTTTCCTTCACTTATATGTGGGCGTCCGATTCCAAAAGAAGTTTCAAAGGCGACTCACCATCGAGCCTTTTATAACAGGATTGTGCACATCACACCTATTACTCATTAGCACCACTCCTGTGTTATTTTTTTTTTTCCTCCTACCCCTCTCTCTACATTTCTTTCTCGCTCTCGCACCCACCCTCCAACTCCAACTCCACCCTCCACCCTCAAACTTCACCACATCACTCAGGGACACCACCACATCTCTCAGGGGCACCACCACATCACTCAGGGGCACCACCACATCACTCGGGGACACCACCACATCCCTCGGGGACACTACCACATCACTCGGGAACACACCACATCACTCGGGGACACCACTATATCACTCGGGGACACCACCACATCACTCGGGGACACCACCACATTACTCGGGAACACCACCACATCTCTCGGGGACACCACCACATCTCTCGGGGACACCACTACATCACTCGGGGACACCACCACATCACTCGGGGACACCACTACATCACTCAGGGACACCACCACATCACTCAGGGGCACCACCACATCACTCGGGGACACCACCACATCCCTCGGGGACACTACCACATCACTCGGGAACACACCACATCACTCGGGGACACCACTATATCACTCGGGGACACCACCACATCACTCGGGGACACCACCACATTACTCGGGGACACCACCACATCACTGGGGGCACCACCACATCACTCGGGGGCACCACCACATCACTCGGAAACACCACCACATCACTCGGGGACACCACCACATCACTCGGGGACACCACCACATCACTGGGGGACACCACCACATTACTCAGGGGCACCACCACATCACATAAGAACACCACCACATCACTCGGGGGCACCATCACATCACTCGGGGACACCACCACATCACTCAGGGACACCACCACATCACTCAGGGTCACCACCACATCACTCGGGGACACCACATCACTCAGGGGCACCACCACATTACTCTGGGGCACCACCACATTACTCTGGGGCACCACCACATTACTCTGGGGCACCACCACATCACTCTGGGACACCACCACATCACTCAGGAACATCACCACATCACTCAGGGACACCACCACATCACTCGGGGACACCACCACATCACTCGGGGACACCACCACATCACTCGGGGACACCACCACATCACTCGGGGACACCACCACATCACTCAGGGGCACCACCACATTACTCAGGGACACCACCACATTACTCTGGGGCACCACCACATTACTCTGGGGCACCACCACATCACTCTGGGACACCACCACATCACTCTGCCCAACCACATCATCACTCAGCACCACAACAGCACTGTCCTTGCTTGCTACTAACAAGCATTGCCATAGCCAATAGGACTCGCATTAGGAAAGTGTAAGCTATTGGCTTTGTGAATAACGATGCTATTAATTTATATATTTTCAAAGCCAACACATTAAAAAAATGTGTCATTTACAATACCAATAGCTCACACTTTCCTAATGCGAGACCTATTGCATTGCAAATGCTTGTTTTTACTTACCTCAGGGAAGGCCTAATTCCAGCTAATTATAATAATTTTTTTATTACAAAAATAGTGAATCGTGCAGAATGATTCACTATTAGTTTAATAAAAATATGATAGAAAACAAAGACAGTGGAGCCCCAACCGACGTCCATAAGGACACGTTGTCTTTGTGTTCCTGAAACTGACTTTTCCATCTCTGAGGCCAGGGGTCCCACAGGCACTGTCAGAGGTCACCAGAGGCAAGCCAAAGGTCGCAGCTGCCCTGAGATGACGTCCATAGGCTGCTGTGCTGCAGTGCGGTTGGTATGTTTGCAAAATAGAGAGGAACGTGGAATCCTTCCATGACTGGTGATGGATGAGTCGGCATGAGTAAATCGGAAAACCAATAAACACGAGGTGCTGGTGGGTGAGGAAAGAAGGTGATGCAGGTTGTGCACTCACCCACAGCCCAGAACCCGCGTCACCCCACAACTTGGCAGGCGTCTGCTACTCAAATACTAGTCACATAGCATTCAATAAATATATATATATTTTTTACATATACTAGAACATATAAAACTAAGCTCAAGAGCTCGACAACCATATACAATTTAATAAAAGCTGAAAGACAACTAGTCTATGGCGTAATGTTCACCCCTGGCCTAGCATTGAGGGAAGGCGCCTGTTAAAGAGTACCAGAGTGCTGTGTTGCGGAGTACCGAGTACACTGGGGAATGCGTTGTTTCTACTGGCTAATATAGAGTTGATGTTTACCCTCATGTTTGTCACATGCATTGTCACTGGGTATGGTATAATTAACCAGTTCTCCAGCTTCAGTGTCTCGGTGCATGCTGACTCCCTCCCACTGACTAGCTCCAAGCATGGAGAATCACAACTGTGATTGTTAAACCTGTTTGAGACATGCGATTGCTAACAAAAGTCACACTTACATTGAATTTGCCTTCCGATCCTGAAATGTTCTGTAGTTTTGTTCTGGCTCATCCAGTTAGAAGTCAGTGTTCACAGTGCAAGATTTGCATTTACATAATGGCTCTCATAAACTTCCGTTCTGGCTTGTGCGATGAATGTTGTGATTTAGGTTTAGATTGCAGAGGGCATTTTTTCCCTATTATAATTTATTATACCATATATTTTAAATTACTGAGAAGGTTAGTATGAAATATAGAAAAAGGACCCGTTCTCTGGGCCCCCTCAGTTTTGAGATTTTTTAAAATCTGCGGCACTGATGTAGATTTTACTTGAGTGTCACAAAAACAGCGGGCTATATATCAAGACAGACAGGGACATCTGGCATCCATATCAAAGTTAGAAAGCAGATCTGCGACAAAAAAGATAAAACAAAGACTAAAACCATATGGAACGTGATAAAGACGCAGGACATGATTCCATGCCGGTGGAATGCTGTTATTCATCTTATATTATTCTCCTCTGCTCGCTGCCTAGAGTCTTATTTTTTGCATGTCCCATTTTAACTCACTGCAGACTGGAGTGAATCTCTTTGTTCGCTGTGCTTTGCTCCTAAAATGCTTTGTTATTAACATTGGTTTTTTTTTAACTTGTAATCATGTTGATTATACTTGTCCTGATAATCTCCATCAAACTCAAGCGGTTTCAAGGTTGAAGTTTGTGTAGCTGAATTCAATTCCCCAATTCGAATTTGCAATAAAGCTGTGTCTATGAAGCGAAATACCGTCCTGGAGGCCGGGGGAGTCGAACCCACATTCCTTTGCGGGTTCCATCTACTCCTGTGACTATTCCAAACCATGTCAAGGCCTTATCCAGCCGTACCATTGGAGCATGCTCTCTGGGCCTAGTCTTGGTAGCTTTCCTGGCAAGATGTGTTCACTGGCCTTGATGCAATGGTCCAGTTCCCTTGGGGTCCTGGCCTTGCTCAGCACTAATGCTAATACTATTGCTATTGCCACTCTGTGAAGGCCCATGGTTCTGTTTGTTGGGAATTCGTCGCTCCTTCTGGTCCAGTCAGTTGAATTCCTGCCCATTCCATTCTACATGACTCAATATCAAGGTCAGACTGGGACAGAAAATAGACCTGGGCACCGAAATAAAACTGGTCCCCATTAGGCAATCAGATAGCTAATAAAAAGTGGCCCATATTTGCAAATAGGACAGTTTTGAATTTGTAATGACACGCTGTATAGGTGTTTTGCAAGGTATGGAAGACTGCATGCAGTTATGCTTGCTGTCGGCAATGTTTGTGGTAATATAAGTGAAATCAGTATGAACTGGCTCACCAGATCATAAAACACACCCACAAAACTCAAAAAAACTGGCCCACACACTGATCTACTGGGCTATCCCCATGTGCACTGCCCAATTTCCTTGTAGGCCCGTCCGACCCATTCATTATCCATTAGGCTAGACCTGTGGTAGAGGTGTCAGCTATCTGCGAATCAGTAAAATGCTGTTACAGCTCCACAGGATAATCATCCCAGAAAATATCTCATGAACAATTAACATGGTACCCCATAGGTTGGTCCATTCCTCACAGAATCTAATTACTCACTGCTATCTTCCCATCACTACTCACTTTCTGCCTCATACAATCTTACATGCTAATTTAAAGCTAGACTTTCAGGCCAACATGTTTGCTCCAATATAGAAGTCACCCACCAAGATGATGGTTACCTGCAAATTACAATTATAGTGGGGTATTTCTAACCACTTTAGCATCAGGTCACTGGCAAGCTTCTTCCCTTCTAGTACTGTATATTTTTTCTAATTTTTTCTATGTTCACGCTGATTTTCCACCCATTTGTTATTCAAATTCTGAAGTTGGAGTCTTAGGTTCTCCTTCTCAATCTTGCCAAAATGTTCTTTTGTCAAGTATCTCCATCTAAAGAGGGATACCTCCAGCCATTGTGCAGCACATGTTGTGTGTAAATTAAGGACAGGGACTATTGTTAGGAGCTTTTGAGGGATCCCATGCTCAGAAGTCATATCACTAGGCACTTAATCTATGGCATCTCTAGCCCGGTGCTAGACAACCATCCTAGCTATGAGCCAATCCATAAACATGTTTCCAGGACTTTCATTACATAGCCGTTACATTTTGTAGAATTCATCTACTGCTGGGATCACTGGCTCTTCAAACTCCTTAATATAGGTCAGCTCTTAACCGACCATCTAGTGTAAACGTACTGTACTGTATTGAGTTGGGCCAATTATCTTCTGCAGTTTTGAACTATTAATTGAACCACTTGCCCACCAATGTGAGGCCGTTTGTTTGGGACCTATGACACTCTTTGGTCACGGGGCTGTATCCATGGAGAGTGTCTATGGAGGACATTGTTGTTTACCATCTATGTTCGAGGGCTCCAGAAACGATTGCACTCAAGCTGGATAATGAAATTATTCCCTTTGTGCACTTGAAATTGCAAAGATGTCTATGCACTAAAGACAATGCAAATACGATCTGTTCCCTCTTTGAATTAGCAGTGGGCGGCACAGGTAAGTGTGGCGGGGTAGTGGTGTGGGGGGGCGGAGGCCGAGTCAACAGACGACAGAATGGGCATAATTAAATAAAGAAATACTACCTATTCCGTCGTCTGTCGACTCCCTCCCTGCCGCGCACTGCCCCACCGCACTTACCTGTGCCGACCTCTGCTGCTTTGAATCAATGTTGAAATGATACCACATTGGCTGCAGTCCATAAACTGTACCTGCTAAAACAGTTGTCTCACCAGCAAAAACAGTTGACAAGTAAGACTGAAATAAAGTCGCCCATGCTACATACAAGTTTCACACAATGAATTTGTGAGCTGAGATGTTTTGTGGTATACAACAACCACAAACCGCTGAGCTTGTAATGAGACCCCACTGTCTTGTATCACTCATCCTCGTTCTGTGATCTATTTCCAGGGGCATAGTTTAGTCAGTAATGTTAGAGGGGCATGAGTCTGAAATTTTCCAACAAGTAACAAGGCATACGTAGGGCTGGCACCACTGGATGATGGTAGTAGACAGGGTTAGTTGCATAGCTGTTAGTTCATAGGAAAAGTAAGGTGAGACGGTGTAGGGCCACTGTGGGATAGACTGGACTATGTTGTCCAGTCTTCTCCAATTCTTCCTCAGAGTAACGTAGAGCAGAGAGGCCAAGAAGATCAGGATAGCATAGGCTCATTACCTAACATCAGCAAGCCAGGTTTAGGATGGGCAACGAAAGAAGGCCTTTTAGTAGCCCAGATTTCACGTGCATGACATATGAAGACCTTTATGACACACTGACATGCACTTTGAGAAATACACACTGCTTTCAAACTTCTTTCTCAGTCCCATTGTGAATACTCACAACTGGAGCTCACCTAGAAGCGACGCTGAGGTATATGTTGCATGAAAAACTACAGAAAGACATAATGTGGAAAAAAGTAAATACACATAGGGACTGGTATATGAAGTTCAAATGTAACGTACACAGGGACTGCATCGCTTTTATGGATTACCTCAAGGCTTTGTACAGTCGCTGGGAATTCAAGCATTTGTTTTTGCCTGTAAAGGACATTCATTTAGGACCTGATGGGGTCCCATTTCAACGTTTTGCATACTGCCGCCTCTGAGAATTGAAGCACTCGACCCACTTAATGACCTACAAGTGGCCCATTGATATGGAGAAGTGAAGGGCAGGGGCCTGTCAGATCAATGTCTTGACCCTGCCTGCGCATTACTCACATCTTCGTAGGTCACTCTGTCATCCCAGGCACAGTCTTAGAATTGGGAGAGCCACTAAAAGCTTGAACCAGATGCCCGGCTGGGACTCATCTCAAGGCCCCCTTAGACACTCAAGCTCCTCCTAAACCCTCAAGTCCAAAATAAGTTGAGCTTTCATGAGACCTGTACCTATCCCCACCTTCTAACCTCATGCACCAAGAATTAATGATAAATCAGTGACCTTTGATGTAAAACAGGCGAGAGAAAGAGATACCCATCGATTAGCTGAATTGCACTATTTGAAATCTAAAAATATGAGTGAACCTGGTTTCACTTGAACAAATTGTGTGACCAGTGGTGGCTGGCAATACATCAATATGTAGGGGCACTATGCGCCCTATTTACCACAAATGATGCTCCTGCGTAGTGTGGCACTGCTTTCCCGGCAATGGTGGTGTCCACGAGCAGAAAGGGGAAGGACTTCCCTTCCTGCCCAGAGGTATGCAAATCCTGACCAATCCTGGAGCTGCTTTTATGTTGTTTTCAATAAGGAACAACTGAGGTTGGCTCTAATTAGTAAGGCTGAGCCTAGGTAACTGAACAACAAAACAGAAGTGCCAATACTGATACTCTATTTGATATCCTATTTTATCAACCAAAAGAAGACTCCTGATCAAAGATCGGAAATGCTATTCAATAGCTGTTTTTATTTTACAAAATGAATTTTAGAAAGTACATTTATTTTAACTTTCAGCATATACTGTCGAAAAACAGAACAATTTATATACAAGATGAAAAAGGAGGACACAAAACAGGGCAATAAAATCAACCATACATTCATGGATCAATCATGTCTGCTGTATAAATAAAAGAAATTTCACGTATTGATGAAATCAGTCGTATCTTGTAAATACGAAGAAACACAGTGGACTGTGTTTCTTTGTATTTACAAAGATACGACTGATTTCATCAATAAGTTGGAAATGGCTGAATTCAACAGGGACAATGACTTGTTAGTCACCTTAGATGTCACACAACTCTATACGCAAAAACCCCAAGATGAAGCTGTGGCAGTATTGCAACATTTTTTGGATTCAAGACCTAGACCAGTCCAGGTGCCAACCAAATTCCTAGTGTTCTGCTTTTTAAAAAAAAACTGTATACATAGGTTCTCTCTTCTTTTCTTTTTCAGAGTGATTTGGCCCTGATGAGAATCCCTTCCAACCCCCAGGGATTCGAAACGCGTAGGCCTTCTTTCATCCAGTGTATGCTCCCCTTTTGTTGCCCTAGTGTTGATCTGTTGCCACACTAGTTGCTACGAATTATACACCCATTCTTTGTCTAATTTCTATAATTCATTGGATTCAAACGAAAACTAATGAGTGTATTCCATAATCACTGTGAAATTTCTTTTATTTATACAGCAGACCCAATACTTAGCCCATTGGTTTATCCTTTACCACATTTAGGTTAAGTACTGTAGTATGAATGCATGAATGCTTGTGGTATGACTGTGATATGATTGATCCATGAATGTATGGTTGATTTTATTGCCCTGTTTTGTGTCCTCCTTTTTCATCTTGTATATAAATTGTTCTGTTTTTCGACAGTATATGCTGAAAGTTAAAATAAATGTACTTTCTAAAATTCATTTTGTAGAATAAAAACAGCTATTGAATAGCATTTCCCATCTTTGATCAGGAGTCTTTTTTTGGTTGATAAAATAGGATATCAAATAGAGTATCAATATTGGCACTTCTGTTTTGTTGTTCATTTATGTTGTTTTCAGCATGAGAGACGCTCCAGGATTGGTGGTAGCAGTTAATCCAGCGCTCATTTTGAGGCTGTGGACCTGTGCCAGCAATCCCCCAGCTATTTCACAGCCCGGAGATTGCTGGGTCTACAGTGTGCATGTTGGGCTGGCCATAGGTAGCCAGCTGGCCAACCCGACATGCACACTGAAAGGGGCAGCAGTAATCCTGCAATAGCAGGATTCAACTTTGTACCCATGCCTCACGCTCGCGCTTACATCGCGAGCTGGTGGCAAAATGAAATGGCATTATTATGCCATTTAATTGATAAGTGTTTGCCTGCTGCGCTCACAGCAGGCGGGGCAACGCTCCTCCGCTACTTTTGGAGGAGCCGCCGCTGTGTGTGACCATAGATAATATTTTATTTAACCAGTCCTCCTTTTCTTCATTATTAAAAACGAGAGTACCTTGAAATGTGTGTGTTCGGGAAGTGCGCTGTCAAACACCTCTTCTGTTTTACAGACTAATGTTGCTCCCTCTCCAATAGGAATCTAGGCCTCATATGGGGTACACATGAAAATTGACTTGCCTCTGATGTCACTAGTGGCACTGTCATCAGGTTGTGGGAAAGAATGAATATTTCAAGGTTTATGTTTTAAAAAACGTACTTTTAATAAATGCCTCTCAATGTAGTGATATATAATCGGAAGTATTAATATGAACGCTGCCACATGTTGTCTCGGCTTTTGCATGGGCTTCTAGAGCCAAACCGGACTCATGGCTGGGTTCTGCCTCGACTGTCTCTGTTAATAGTTTGCCTCACCCACCTCTTCCCAGTCTACAGCAAGGGGAGAGAATGTGGTGCCATGGCCAGAGCTGCCAGCTTTGGATCTAGGGGACCAGGATTGAGTCTCGGCATCAGCTCAAGAGCATGTACTTCTGGGGAAATCATATAATCTCCCTTTGCTTAAACAACAAGCATTTGCAATGCAATAGGTCTCGAGTTTGCAAGAGTTTAAGCTATTGGCGTTGTAAATGACAATGCCTTTTATTTATCTGTTTTGCTAATTAAAACATAAATAAAAGGCTTTGTCATTTACAATGCCAATAGCTCAAAGTTGTAAGGCCGCCATTGTCCCGGGTTGCCCGGAACGTGAAAGCAGGCATGACCCGCTGAATCTTGTAGGAAAGCATGTTGTGCTTTCAGTAGGAGAAACTTATTAAAGAAAATAGTGCTTACAGACTAAAAAAGACGTATTGTGTAACAACCGTAAAAGGGCCAGTCCTCATGGGAGGTTAAAAATGAAGACAAGGCAGTACTAAGGAGGGACTAACAAGCCTATTTACGAATCAGAAGCAAGCATTTATGAAGGACAATGACACAAGCCAATGACAAATATGGGCGGATGGAGGGCGGGGCTTCTATTCCATACTCCAGTACAGCATGCCACAACCCGCACCTAAAATGTTACAAATTTACATATGTAATTTTCAATCAATAATAATTAACAACTAATTAATAATTAATTAAAATACATTACTTCCCACCCTTTACCCCTATAAACCTCACAATGTGCACCTAAAATTAATTACACAATTTACATATTTAGTTTCTAATTAATTAAAAACAAATTAATAATTAATTAAAAATAAATGACTTCCCACAATTAACACTATAACATCTCAATTAAATAAATATGAATACATGAAAAATAATTAATTTCTTTTAATTAAATTACTTCCCACCCCATTCCCCTATAAACCCACAACCCGCTATGGAACTAAAAAACGCAAAATGTAATTAAAATCAAATTGATGGGGGCGTGGTCAAGATGGCAGCGCAGTAGGAAGCTCTACATAGTCGCTCCCTCCTGCAGCATCCTCTGGGTTTAGCGCCCAAATCGAGGGTAGCGGACACAGCGAAAGCTCCAGGGGGTTCCATTAAATAAGAGCTAGGCTCCGACTCGGATCGCCGGACTGAGTTGTGGTCCAGAGAGAGGACGGAGCATGAAAGGACATTCTGCTCGGCTCGAGTGGTGCATTGGAAAGTGCATGCAGCCGCGGCTGGCCCAGAAGCCATCCACAAGCAGTGCTCCGTGACTGAGACCGGAATCCACAGGGGGCGGGCACTCGGACCCGGGGAAGAGTGGAGAAGCCCGAAACCGAGCAACATCAAGGCACTTCGGGGGGCGCCCGAGCCGAGAGCGGCCTACAAAGATGGCGTAGCACGGAAGAGGTGCCCAGTGCTACGCATAAAGCCGGATCAAGCGAGGTGACAGTAGCCAGCAGTAACTCACAGAAAATAACTAAGTGGGGCATCCGGACCGAGTTGAGGCTTGGAGGTAAGAAGGAGCCAGGCGAACGACTGGTGCCAGGGAGGATCCGAGGCAGGACAACTGGAAGGAAGGAGGAAGTGCAGCCTGCATTGTTGGCGGCCCATAAAAAAGGCATAGTCCGACCAAGATACTCCGCACCATAAGCGCAGCAGGAGCTGATGAAGTGACTGGGACCGTTTGCAATTGGAGGTGAGCGGGGTAACCCATAAACATATCCACAAGATCAGGAGCCCCTGCAGGGGTGAGGAAGTGGAGGTGTGCCTGCAGTGAAGTTCCCCCTGCATTCGATCGGTGGATCCAGGCCTTATCCAAGCCAACGAGTGGCGCGCTAAGCCCGGCCTGCAGGCAAGAAGGGTAGCAGCAGAGGGCCAGAGTGAAGCCCCTACCAGGATAACTGCAGATCTCCAGGAGGGAAGAGGTGTGACTGGGGGGCCCGCCCCACTGTAGCACTGGACAGAGAGCTGACTGGTGACAACTGGACTGCTCGTACTGGAGTTTCGGGCACACAGAGGGGCTGATTGGGGCCGCCGACTGTAGCCTGGGCAGCATTATAACAAGCAGCAACCCCGCCCTGTGCCTTGCACTTTGGGAGATTGACTAACATGCATAGAAGCCTAAAGGTGAAGGAGCGCAGCACGCTACGGTAGAAGAGTGGACAGGGTGAGGACACACAGAGGGGTGCAGAATGGAGGCATGAGACCTGCAGGCCACCCCGGCCTCGAGATGCCAGAGCGGATTTCAGGAGGAGCAGGGGAGGTCTGAGAGAGTATGCGAGCATTGCACTAGCACCCTGAAGCAAGCATTTGAAGACAGGAGTTCTTAAAACCATCCAGAAATATCCAGGGTCAGAGGCCATCGGGACAATAGCACCTGCGACAGGGCAAGCCGACTGAGTCCTAGTCTAGATGAGTGGATAAGAGTTTCTGCGGTTCTTCCAGGGGGTTAACGGAACCGACCTACTGGGAAAGCACAGCAGGGGCTGGGGCTGTTGGCCATGGTAGGGATCAGGAAAAGCGGGCAGCAGAAAGGATATGTGGCACCCGACTAACGTTGGTAGCGAACCTAGCAAAGGGGAAGGCACCCGACAGTCACAAGAGATCCAGGCCCGCTGCCCTGAATTACGAGACCCACTGGAAACGGAGGGGGTGCCGGGGGAGTTAAGTCTACGCAGAGTCACAGCTCCAAGTGGGGAGCCCAGATCAGGAAATTGCATGGGTGATCTTGAGCCGACACAGTCACATCCAGTGACTACAGCAAGGAAAGTAATGTCGATCCAAAAGTGAAGAGTGACCACTCCCTTAAAGACATGCTGATGCGACCCCAAAGCAGCACCACAATGGATGCCCAGCCTGCTAAAGATGCACAAATGGGAGCAGCGTCCGGCCATATCGAAGAGCCTGTGACCAGGGCGTTAATGGAGTCACTCTTTACAGCCCTGTAGGAAGACTTTCAAATGGTCAAGAAAGACCTAAAAAAGGAAATCAAAGAGATTAGAAAAGACATTGACGCATTGGGAGAGAGAGTGGTGGATCTGTAGAGCAAAGGGCTCATACAGGATGAAGAGTTAGAGGTTACAAGGTAAGAGGTGATCTGGTTGCAAGAGCAACATATAGACCTTCAGGCTTATCTAGAATACCGTTCCCGCAGGAAAACTGTCCGAATTTGGGGAGTGGTGTCAAAACCGGAGGGCAGCGACATTTTCGAGTATGTGAGAGATGTATTCAATCATATCCTCGGCAACCCCCCAGACACAATGATCAAAATAGACCGAGTGCACAGGGTGGGCGCTCCCCGCTCAGACAAGGGCCCTACAGCGGCCATCCTGGTCTGTGTCCAAGATTTTAAAACCAAAGAGGAGATCATCCAGAAAGCAAAGGTAAAACATCCAATCTCATTCAGCAGAACCCCACCTTGTTCTAAGACAAGGCCTATCTAACACCACTAACCCGTAGGGACTTTCGCCCAGTCACTTCCTACTTGCGTGAGGAAAACATTTTATATCCATGGGGCCACCCCTTCAGGCTGATTTTTCGATGGGACGGCAAACTGAAACAGATATGCTCCCTGCCGGAGGCTTGTCGACTCCTGGGAATAAAACATCCTGAAGAGCTTGGTGGAAGAGAACGAGAGTCCCCGTCAAGGGGGAAGCAATGCCCACGATGGCGCAGACAGCCGTCGACGGAACCCGACCAAACGGACCAAGCAGCAATTGCAAAAGACCAACAGGAAGCATTGGAGACCATCCCGGCAGCCCTGGCAAAGACTGAGGACAATTGAGCTCACCCAGTGGTGTCCTCCCCACTGTGACCTAATAAGCAGTCGGCGGGAGGGGGTCGGCGGGAACTTGGCCACTACATGGACACCATATACATTTTTTGGCAACCAAACATGGCTGACGGACTGACTCTGAACTTTGTGTAGTTTAACATAATTCATGCTTATTTAGGAGTCTTTGTTTCATTTCTGTTGTTGGGTTTTTTATTTTAGGGGATAGCGTGGGGGCTCTCCATTCACCAGGGCAACTTTTCAGATCTCTTTTTGCATATACACAAACAACTGCTCAGGTTAGTGTTGTAACTCAGCTAGAGGGTCTACAAAGGGTAATGACCATGAGGGTTCAAAACCCAAACATTAAGAATGCCATCCACTAAACCTAAAGTTCTCACCTTCAATGTGAGGGAGCTCAATAACCCAGTTAAGCGGGGAGCAATCCTGTCCTATCTGGAAGCCTCCAAGGCGGACATTTGCCTCCTACATAAAACCCACCTTTTGGCCAGAGACTGTTACAGACTCAAGTCACGTTTATTTTCTACCCAACTGTTTTCATCCAATGCAACCAAGACAGCGGGTGTAGCCATTCTGGTGGCCTGCTCCTTTCAGGGGAAGGTGATACAAAAGGAGGCTGAAATCAGGTGGAGATTGCTTTCCTACGGCTTCATGGTGGTAGGTCGGGGGCTAATAGTTGGGACAATTTATTCTCTAAACGAAGGGCAGGAAGAGTTCCTACATAAAGCATTAAAGGAGGTATTAGCTACAGAGGAGCGACATATCTTGCTGGGAGGGGACCTCAACCTGGTCTTTCATAATGATATGGACAGGTCTGCCCAGCGGTATGGTCAAACAGGGGCTCTGCCTAAGAAGGGACATAACAGATTAGGGGAACTTGACTTGGCGGATCTGTGGATACTAGCCCATCCCCACACCAGGGATTTTCCTATCATTCCAACGCGCACAAGACTTATGCCAGACTGGACTACCTTCTAGGCACTAGGGAGGTAGCTGCACTAGACACAGACACAAAGATACTCACTGCTACGATGTCGGATCATGCTGCAGTGGTGTTCCCACCTCAGATTCGTCCTTACAAGTAGTGGCGTCCGAGGCACACCCTACTGCACCTACCAGAGGTTGTAGAGCATGTTCAGTAACCAATAGGGGGCTACATGACACACAAGGACCTCCCTGAGATTAGCACAGCCATCCTATGGGAAGCTCTTAAGTCTGTAGTGCGGGGGGAACTTATGGCAACTTCTGCCATGGATAATAAGATCCGGAAAGAGAAGAGAGACAGCCTGACGCTCCAGGATAGAGAGTTAGAACACATACACCAGAGGACAGGGGCTCCTAGGATATGGCGCAAACTCACTACAACATGAGCACAACTGGCTGCGCTGGACTTAGACAAGGCAGAATACGCCGCCCTCCACCTGCTCCATTCCTTCTAAGTTGGGGGGATAAATGTGGACGTCGCTTAGCACATAAATTGCGTGAACAACGATAAAGACAAGGCATTCAAACGATTATCGACAGAATGGGTAATCCGGTTACTTCAGATGTAGGAATCGCGGAGACGTTCAGAGAGCTCTACGGACACCTTTACTCGGGTCAAACACTAGATAACTCAGAGACCCTCAAATATTTAAATGAACTCCAAATGGCTAAATTGACAGAGGACCAAGCCTCTACACTGGAGGAGGAGATCCGCATCGAAGAGGTGATCGCCACAATAGCACAACTGAAATTGGCTAAATCACTGGGCCCAGACAGCTTTTTCGCAGTGTTCTATAAGACTTACTGTTCAGAAATAGCACCCATACTGACCCGACTCTTCAATACTTTTGCCAAACAGGGTACGATTGCAGCGTCAATGTTAGAGGCTGCTATCATAGTTATCCCTAAACCTGGGAATGATATCAAACACTGTAGTACATACCGGCCTATTTCATTGCTCAACATTTATTTTAAATTATTCCCAGACATACTGGCCCATAGGCTTGGCAAGTACATGCCCGCTCTGGTCGACCCTGACCAGGCAGGCTTCATTCCACAGAGGCAAACTAGTGACAATACCAAAAGGGTCTTGCACATTTTGGATAAGGTGGCCAGATGTCTGAGTAATTATATGCTCCTGACATTAGACGCTGAAAAAGCCTTTAACAAAGTTAATTGGCCCTATCTTGAGCAAGTGCTATCTCATTTTGGAATGAGGCAACGATTCAGGATGCAGATACTAAACTGGTATCGCTCACCCACTACAACAGTCAGGGGGAATGGATACACATCAGCCCGCTTCAAATAACTCAGGGGACAAGACTGGGATGCCCCTATCACCCCTGTTATTCGCATTATACATTGAACCACTGGCGCAAAAGGTGAGATCTCATCCTCTAATTTCTGGGGTATCATTTGGGGGAGATAGGCATATCATTAGCCATATATGCAGATGATGTGTTGGTGACTCTTAACAACCCTTTCATATCTATGGGTGCCTTCCTTGGGGAGCTAGAATCCTTTGGCAAGGCATCTGGATTTAGAGTACATACAGAGAAGTCCGTAGCTCTGAGCCTTTGCCTTGTGCCACAAATGGTGGAACAGCTTAAGACAAAATACCCGGTGCAGTGGTCACACAATACAATCACTTATTTAGGAGTCCAGATAGCACCAACTACACAGGCCACAGTGTTTGCTAATTACAAAACTATCCATAAACATATCCGAGCGGATTTCTAGAGATGGAGACACCACCACATTTTATGGTTAGGCATAGTGGCATCCATTAAAATGGTGACTCTCCCTAAGATATTGTACCTGTTTCAGATGCATCCCCTTCAACCACCCCCAGGCGCAGTCCAGATATTACAGGCAGCAATTTCACACTTTATATGGCAGGACAAGAAACCGAGGATGAACAAGACCCGTAGCTACTTACCACCTAGTGAAGGCGGGTTAGGAATACCAAATTTCCAACTGTACTGTCAAGCACCGCTGCTGAGATATTTAGTAGAATGGAATCGCACTGAATCTGAAAAACACTGGCTGTTGCAGCACAGGGCGGTGGCCGGAGAGTCTTTGATGAGGATCCCCTTCTTGAAGAAATCTCATAAGCTGCGGAGCCTGTATCTCTCCTCCATATGTCACACACCTATGGCAGTGTGGAATCAAACTAGTGTGAAGCATAACTTAACATCATTCCCCTCCGCTCTGACTCCTTTGTTCGGTAACCCAGGATTTGAGCCAGGGATGAGATAGTCCCACTTAACTGAATGGCGCCGCACTGAGTGCAAAGCCATCGGTCCCTTTTTTGACGTGGAAGGGGTTTTTTCCTTCCAGCAGATCAAGGCAAATTTTGGCATTCCCAAGAACGGAGCACCTGCGTTATTTACAGCTCAGGCACAGCCCCAAATAAAATAGCAGCGCAACTCCACCTCACCCAGTACGAACGATGGTTATTGTCCAAGACCTCAGATAAGAAATAGATCTCAGATGTGTACAAAATGCAGAATGAGCGATACAAATACACATTCAATGCGGGACGAAATAGATGGGAAAAAGACTTGGGGAGGGCACTAAGTAATAAAAAATGGGAGGGAATATGTCATAGAGCCCGCCACATGGTCATTAACACAGCCCTAACTGACACACTCACGAAGGTTGCGACGTACTGGTACTATACACCAGCGAGAGTATATAGGATAAAACCCTCATCGAGTGCAGAATGTTAGCGGAATTATGGCGCACAGGGAACCTTGGTCCACATACTGTGGGAATGCCTTCAACTTCAGCAGTATTGGCCCCAGGTGTTAGATGAGCTAGACAAACATCTAGACACCCAATTACTAAGATTTCCCGCACACGTGCTTCTAGGGGTCCCTAACCCGCTGTCTTACCCATTGAAGTCAAAGAGGAGTCGGCTCATAGGAGTGGAGCTAGGATCAGCCATGCAGAATATTTTTGGCACATTGGGGCACCCCACAAAGTCCAAGGTACTTAGATTGTCTCAGAAAGTTGTGGCACATCCTGGGAATGGAAAAAATAACACTTACCTTGGCTGGATGGGGTTCCACGAGGTTTGGCATCCCTTTTGGACCTTACTTTTTCAGGACTTCCCAGATTTACTTGCCCAGGTACCTGCGTTTGTTGCGCTTACCTGACACTCTCAAACCTGCAACCCCAGATACGCAATAAAACAGTATGAACCACTATACACCCTAAATCAAGTGCATTGGTGAATGGGGGATGGGAGGGAGGGATTGTTTCCTACGTTTTTTATATAATGTTCTCCTGGCATGCACATTCATCAATCATGGGCTCTGCGTAGCCCTTGTTTTGAGCCTACACCCTACATTTTGTTGATTCTAAAACTATAATAAACCAATTTGAACCATAAACTCAAATTGATAACTACAAAAAAATATACCACATATAATAAAAATCATAAACAATACTTATACAAAGGAAATACATTACATACATTTAAAATATATACTAAAACGCTAATGAAAAAAAATCAATATTTTAAACAACTATATTTTTGCAAACGATATTATTGACTTCTATATTTAAAAAAAAATTATGTCTTACCTTCAAATCGATATTCTTGACCACGATATTCTTACTGTTGATATTTCTCACTGACCATATTTAGGACTAGATATTTTGTCTGTACACCATGGGGGAGCTAGGTCTGCCTTTAAGACTAACTCTCCTATTTTGAAAGCCACAATACTGTCATGTGGATTGGTTTTGCCTTCGCACTGTGTTATGTTAGCGTGAGCTTATTAGAAGTTTAAATGCCATTTTCCTTTTCTGCAGCCTCTGCACACAGCACATTTTGTTATTAAAGCTTTTCGCCTTGTAGAATATTTTGCTTCACACAAGAATAATATGTTTGCTTATAATATCAGCCTTGCTTGGTAAGCTATGTCTGTACAGTGAGTGCCGAGGCCTTGAAGGATATTTCAACACAGCACTTGTTGTTCAGTTTGATCAGCGCACAGTCTAGTCATAATACATATACAGCTGTGGCCAACTCTGGGTTTTAGGCGCGATTAATAATGCACTGCACAGAGCATGAAACACACACTTGATGAATATTCGCATGCAGAGAGTTGGTGCAGGAGAGGATGTGATCCATTTCTGCTAAGACCAGAGGTATGGGCCCGCCCTTCTAAACCCAAAGAGACCTTCTGTAGATATAATATAATATAATATACTAGCAAGGGAGGGTAAACTGAGGTTCTATTTGGACCTTTTCCCTTTAGCATTTTAACATGCTTTCTCCCTTTGTATTTTATGGAATAGTAACTATGCTGCTAACCTTGTTCCTTATAATATGTTTTCTTGTATTAGCTAAGATACTGCACTTGAGAACACTGCATTAGAAATAAATATTTTAAACTTGCACGTGTCATTAATTACTCCTCGTTCTGGACTGATATGTTAGTATAACGAAATAGTGTTCATGTGTTCCACGTTACCTAAGGTGTTCTAAGTCCATGTTCTGGGTTGTCTAATCATTGGGGGTGTGTAAGAACCAATGAGACACTGATTGCTAGTCTGGTAGGGGATTTTGGATATTAAGGTGAGTTTTGGTACACCCTAATTCACTGAGGTTCCAAGTCTCTATGCACAGTTCTGTGTAAGAGCAGGATCCCTGTGACAATACAAATTAAAATATGATTGTTGATGAATCGGGAAAGGGAACAGCTAGAAAAATAATGAAATCACTATTTTTGATAGTTATTAAAATTCCAACTTTTTGGTGTAGTTATATTAAAGAAAAGTCACTTTTAGAACATTACCCTTTACCTGCTTCGTCTTATAGCGGCCTATTTAGCAAACGCCTCTGCTAGCTCTCAGCCCGTGCTCAGGCTTGAATAGATGTGAAATGCATGTGACATGCCTCTCAAGAGCAAAAAATAGACTGACCTGAATGGGCAGAGATGATTCCTTTTAACTCCACAAAATATGCAGGGTGGGGGATTTGGGCATCCTTTTGACTTCACAGTGCCAAATCCTGATTGACAGGTCTTTAAGCCACATGCAACACTTGGGGTGCACTTGAAAGGAAGAGAACAGGATATGAAGACAATCGGTGGATCCCCTGTCTGGTTGCTGAAGGACTCTGCTTTTGCCCTACCAGGCTCCTGTCTCTGGGTTTGCTGTGGATACAGTGCCTTCCTCAAACTGAATGTTAGTGTTATATGAGGGAGGACACTAGATTACCATAGTACACTCCCCACATCCCCCCAGCCTCAGAAGATTAATGTGACTGAAGACTGTCACCATCTTGAAAATGTCCTGGCAGATGGCATTTTGGGCTGTTTGCAGTAAAGCAAACAGGAAGTACTGAAAAAGTGAGTAGGGTTGGTCCTAGAAACTTTTACCCCATTGGTTAGGGAATGGCCAGGAGTCGGCCTCACTCACTATCTAGTGCAAGACATTAATGTAGCATCTCCAGAAACCCTCTTCAGAACACTTTCTGAACCTGTGGATCATCAAAAAAGGACTAGACCTGCTGTCTGTGACCTGAGAAGGACCTCATCTGGTCCCTTCTGTAGTCATGATAAAGAAAGACAAGGACAAAGAAGTGGACTACAGGGGTCAGGTGGATCCTACAGAGAGACAACAAACTGCAAGAGGCTGTTTCCTAGAACTATCGAGCTGACCAGTGAAAACTAGACCTGGACTAGACCTAACTGTTGGACACTACTTGACACCATTTGAGTCTGTAAGTGCTTGGAGGGTTTAGAAGTATACTGCTGTGGTGGATTTGGACTTCAACAACTTAATCAGCAGGTAAAATATTCTACCTGGAGGAACCTGGTTGGTGTGCCTGACCCACGTTCCGTTACAGTCAGCCTGAAATTGCACCTAGGTCCTGGTCTACCACAACCAGACACTTCCATTTGCACTCAGAGCATGAGTCACAAAGGTAAACGTAACACTTTTGCGTAAGTTTACGATTGTTTGCTATTCAAGAAGGGACTTGCGAGTATTACCTTTACGAGTGCGGAGTGTCCGCACATTAACAAGCCTATGTCTTTATGATCGGAGATGCCACAACTCACAAGAAACCAACAGACCAGAAGAGACGCCCGTGAAAAGAGGGCAATCCAACAGACGAGTGGAAGAACCACCCAAGAGAGGCAACCACGAGCAGGAGAACCAGCCCGGGACAGAAAGACACCGGAGGGGCCGAAAACCCCAGAGGAACGGAGCAGCGGAACCAGACGCAAGCAAACAGACTGGTAGGAGCTGCAAGAAAGGAGTGGGGTGCAAAAGGAACCCAGCCCGCCAACCGAACAACCAAAACCACAACCACAACCACGAAGGTCACTGCAACACCATCCGCAAGGAAAGAAACAGGTGGGATACGGACCTAAAGCAGGGCGGAAGGCTATAAGGGGAAAAAGAAAACCCCAGGAGCCTGAAACCACCAGAGCCCGCTAGAGCAAGGCCGCCAAAACCAAAAAGGTCAGTGCGGGGGCCGGAAGGTGTGGGAACCAGCGCCCGAGCCCGCTCAAGCCGGGCCTACAGACCAGGAGCAGGACCTCAGCCCAACTTACCTGTTGAAACAAGCTTTGGAGAATCTGCAGTGCAGAACAAAAAAAAACAGGCTGATGGCCGGCCACCTCTTATAGAGGTCAAGGGTGTAATGGGTCGGCTATATTGGGAAGGGATGGGATGCATGGGAGGCTGACTTTTTGCTTTGGAGGGTTCTGGTGTGGAGCTTGTTGTACTCGTTATACTTGTTCTGGGGGGTTGTTAGGCATATGTCTCAGTATGTTTTCCCTTTCCATTAGGTAGCGTCACTCTGCGTCACTTGGAATGTTCTGATGGTATTTATGTGACGTCACTGTCATCTGTGTGACAGATGACAGCTGATTCCCGTTGTGATTACTATTATTCCCGCTCCCTGCGGGCCCTTGTACCTATAATAAATCTTTATATGACAACACATCTTCTCCTGTCGTGCTGTCACTCTACAATTGGCGACGAGGACCGGTGAAACAAGGGTCTGCAGAAATAATTGGAGGACGCAAGCTTGATTGAAGAAACTTGCGATCGGACCAAGAAGCACTTTTCTTAAATGTGAGTACACTGTGGGATACGGCGAGCGCTGCTCGAGTTAAGAACGAGAATAAATGACAAAGTGCGTAAAATACCAGTAGCGCGTAACGGAATGAGAGACTCCGATAATATAAAAGGAAAAGGAGAAAAGATTTAAAAGCAAGAATGTGCAGTACGTTTGAGGATTTTACTGTTGGGATTCAATGGTGAACGCCGCTTTGCCTGAGGAAACTATTGTGTGAGGCTTCTGTGATCGGCGCTTTGCTGACAGGGCAACAGCTGAGGCGTCAGTCGATTACCTCAGCTGAGCCGCGTGAAGCATGCCGGGAATGTAAACGGATTGGTCGATAGCAGCGCACGTCACCGGGCGTGCACAGCGTGCGGCCATTTTTATTTTATTTTTATTTTTTATTTTTTTAAAACCTTTATTTACGAATGCACAATACACAGCGTCTGCCTACAACCCCGCAGGGCCGGCCGCTATGACATAAACAGGCTGAGTGAAAAGTATAATCCGAGACAGTACGTTGCTGGAGCAATCTATCAAGTCCACATTGTCGGCAAGAGCATAGCATCATACAAGTAGGATAAGAAAGGTTTAATTTTATGTTTTTGTCGAAAAGAACACAAACAAACAAACACATGGTATCATAGTGGCAAGGGTTGCTGGAGGTGGGGGGGGGGAAGTAATGTGGGAGAAACGACTATGGCAAGGGGGGGTGGCGCGCGCGGGAAAACAAAACATGTAGTGAGATTAGGAGAGGAACGTAAATCACGGAAAGGAGGGGAGAGGGACCTCATAGTCAAGCGGAGGAGAACAAATGTCTCCACGATAAGTATTCCACGGAGCCCAAACTCTGGACCACTTCCCTGGACGCCCCCGAGCCTCATATACCGTCTTTTCTCGGAACATGGACCAGTCCATGTTCTCTTTCCAGGCACTTAGCAATGGTAATCTAGGGGAGCCCCAGAGCTGCGCGATATCCCTCTTTGCGACCATGTTGCCTAGGGTAACCCAAAGTGTCTGGGCAGCATTACAATCAGACGGTTCCCACACATTCAACAGGCAACGACGTGCCTCAGGAAGTAATGGGATCCCCGTGACACGACTCATAACATCATGCACCCTGGACCAGTACGCTGCAATCATCGGACATTCCCACAGAACGTGAAGAAAGGTACCATCCATCCCACACCCACGCTTGCATCGTCCATCCGAAACCAAACCCATTCGCACCAGACGCACTCCAGTAAGATACACACGGTGGAGGATCTTTAATTGGACAAAGCGAAGTCGTGCCGGAATAGCCACCTCCTTAGGGGAGGACACAGCTGACTGCCAGTCCTCGTCGTCCAATTCAAGTCCGTCAGCCGTCCAGGCAGCCCGGAGCTTCTCAAGCTGGTCAGCTCTGTTGTTAATAAGCTTCTTGTAGATTAAGAAGATGGTACTATCCGGGACGTGGCCGTCTAGAACTCGATCCTCCAAGGGGGAGGATTGCGGAATGTCGGTACCAGGGGGAAAGACGGAAGACAAGGCGTGTCTCACCTGCATGTACCGGAAGTGCTCCCTGTCGTCGAGTCGGTATTCCAGCTTCAATAACTCAAAGGACTTAACCGCGCCCCGTGCCCACAGGTCCTCCACAGTGCTGATCCCAATCATGTCCCATTTCTCAAACCCTTTCGTCTTCCACAGGTTGCCCAGCCGTTCCGAATCATACAGCGGCGTCTTACGTGTCAGTCTACCACCCCAGCCCGTAGCCACAGTAGCATCCCTCCATGCCCGCACAGCACATTTCGTCGGGCCCGTAAGGAGTCGGAAGGGGGCCTTGGAATACAGAGCCCTATTAAAATTGCCACCAGGCAACAATAGTTTATCCAAGGCAAAGGCAGGAGCGGGCTCCGGAGAGTATGTCGCATGGTTGATGGCGCTCAGGTGTGAGGCCCAGTAGTACCGTCTAATATCCGGCAACGCAATACCCCCGTCGTACCAGGAGAGAGTGAGCTTGGATAAGGCAATGCGGGCACGACCATCCCAGATAAGTTGTCGCTGTAAACTCTCGACTTCGTGGAAATAGCGAGCTGGAACAGGGTCGAAGAAATTTTGCAGGGCATAAAGGAATCGGGGGAGCGACATCATTTGAAAGAGCGCCGCCCGGCCCAATGGAGATAGAGGCAGATCGCGCCAACGCCGAACGTCTTGCTTCAGTCTGCGGAGCGGAGCATACAAATTCCGCTCGTAGCGGACCGAGGAGATCGTGGATACATAGATCCCCAAATACTTAAAGCCGTCGGCCGCTACCAGGATGGGGAACCTGCGGGGGAGAGGCGGCAGAGTACCAGCTATGACGTAGACACAGGACTTGGTCCAGTTAATGACAAGTCCCGAGTTCTTACCGAAGGACGTGAGAACGTCAAAGAGAACGTTGAGCGACTTCTGAGGGGAAGTGAGATAAAGGAGGATATCATCCGCGTACAAGGAGACACGATCCTCGAGGTCAGGGGACCATCGGATCCCTTTGATCGAGGGTTCCCACCGGAGCCACGCGGCAAGGGGTTCGAGCGCCAACGCGAATAGGAGCGGGGAGAGTGGACAGCCCTGACGTGTGCCACGGCCCAAGGGGAAGGGGTCCGAGCATCTACCATTCACCGCGACCTGAGCTAGCGGCTGTTCGTAAAGAAGCTTGACCCATGCGATGAAATTGGGGCCAAAGCCAAATTTAGCGAGGGCTGCCCATAGGTAGGGCCATTCAATAGTGTCAAACGCCATTGTGGCGTCCAGGGAAGCGACCACTGCTGGCTCGGCAAGAATTGGAGCTCTCGCGAGAACGCTGTGGAGCCTACGCAAATTGAGGGCCGTGTTTCTGTGGGGGATGAAACCGGATTGATCCGGGTGGATCAGGTCACAAATCACCGTAAGCAACCGATTGGCCAGCACCTTAGCGAGGATTTTGGGTTCCGCGTTAAGGAGGGAAATGGGGCGGTACGAGGCACAGCGGTCACGAGGTTTGCCGTCCTTATAAATGACCACTATGGTAGCGAGGCGCTGCTCAAGGGGGAGGCATCCAGCCTCAACCGCCTCGAGAAACATGTGACGCAGGTGGGCGGCCATCTTGTCGGGACAAAGTTTGTAAAGTTCAATGGGGAGTCCATTGGGGCCCATTGCCTTTCCCGAGCGAAGGGATCGGATTGCGAGGGCAATCTCATCGACAGTAAAGGGGGCCTCCAGGGCGAGGCAGTCCTCATCCGACACAGTGGGCAGGGCAATGTCACGCAGCAGTAGCCTGGAGTCGGCCTCATCTCGATCGCTAACAGGCGTGTAAACCGTCCGGAAGTGGTCAACAAAGCAATCAACAATCTCACCCGGATCAGAGACACTCTCACCAGATTCACGAACAATGGAAGGAACAACACGACTCGCACGTTCAGTCTTATCCAGCCACGCAAGGAGCTTGCTAGCCTTGTCACCCACATCATACAGTCGACCCAGTTGATTCGACCGCATCAATTTAGCAGCATCCGTGACACAGGCTTTATAGTCTGCTTGCTTCAATTCCAATTCGTGCAACAATGCAGGCGTGTCATTCCCACCCAACTCACTTTCAAGCGCAGTAATTTCGGTTTCAAGAGCCACAACAGCCTCCCTCTTGACCCTACGCTCAGTGGCAATGAGTGACAGGGCGGAACCCCTAATAACCGTCTTGAAGGCCTCCCAGAGAACAGTGGGGGAAGTGACCGAGCCCACATTCTCAGAAAAGTAGCAATCTATTGCCTTAATCAAATCTGAGCGGAGCCGGGGGTTTCGTAAATGCCAGGGGGGGATCGGGGGAACTCTGTTACCAAGTAGACCGCCCACAGAAATCGTAATCAGCAAGGGGGAGTGGTCCGAGATACCCCGGGGAAGATGCCGAATCTCACGAACAGTGGACAGAGTGGAGGCTAACATGAGAAAATAATCGATACGGGAGAGACTGCCATGCGCACCAGAGTGAAAAGTGTATTGTTGGAGTGTGGGGTGTAGTGAGCGCCAGACATCCACTAAGCCAAAAGTTTCAGCCATTTCACTGAGCCACATCTGGGACTGCGGCAATACCCTAGGGGGAAGTCGGTCACAGTCGCCGGACATGACAGAATTAAAGTCCCCACCCAGGACCAACAAACCGTCAGGAAGCCCAAGGAGAGTCCTGCCCAGATCAGCATAAGTGGTAGCCTGCAGTCCCGGGGGGATATAGACAACAACAAACACGACCTGCTTACCCTCCCACCTCCCCGAAACAGCAGCATACCGCCCACGATCATCAAGGATAACGTCGTCAATAGCAAGAGCAAGGGAAGACTTTACCATAATACCCACACCCCGGGAACCCGAGGTGAAACCAGCATGTGCAACCAGGCGATAACCCCGGCGGTCTAAGGCCCTGCAAGCATTTCCAATCAAGTGGGTCTCCTGAAGGAACACAACATCAGGGGCGTGGCGCCTCAAGAATTGCAGTACAATGCCCCGCTTAATCCTGTCACCCAAACCATTTACGTTCCAAGAAAGAATCCGCATTTCACCCCCCCCCCCATTGCGACAAAGACATTCCACCCCCACCCCCCAGCAGGACCCACGATTCAAAGTCATTGCAAGATATGAAATACCATGAAAACCAAAACAGAACAAATTAAACGAAACACAACCTAGTCCCCAGAAACCAACCCCAAAACCAAAACCTGTTACAACACCCCCCTCCCTGCACCCCTGCTGACTAAGAAGCCACCCCCAACTGCAGTGTGCCTGTCGCCCCATATTATCTACACAAAGAACCCCCCGAGGAGGAAGGGAGAAATCACCCGTTACCGCACCGCCACGGGCAGTGTCATAAGGCACAAAGTCAATTTACACAGTACGTTGCATAGTCTCAATCGGAACCTCCGGGGCCCCAATTACTCCTGGGCCGCTGCACCACCTTCCGCACCACCAGGGCCTTCGCTCCCAAAGTCATCTGCCGGCAACGAGTCCAACCAGTCGGCTGCACGTTCAGGTTGATCAAAGAAATAGGCACGCTCTCGATATTCGATCCGGAGCCGGGCCGGAAACAGCATGGCGTATTTCAGTCCCCGATCTCTCAAGCGACGCTTCACTCCAAGGAAACCTGATCTTTGTCGCTGCACTTGGGGAGTGAAATCGGGATATATGGAGACAGAGTTATTGTCGTATTTCAAGGGACCATGCTTACGGGCGGCCTGGAGGATAGCATCCCTGTCCCGGTAGTGAAAAAGCCTCGCAATGATAGGCCTCGGTGGGTTTCCCGGCTTCACTTGTCCTCCTGGAAAACGATAGGCGCGCTCCACGGCAAAGAACTTACTGAGTCCTGCCGGAGCTAGTTGGGCGACTATAAGTTCCTCGACCAAAAGGTCGGTCGATACAGCACCATCACATTCCGGCACTCCGACCAGGCGTATGTTGTTCCGCCTGGCCCTGTTGTCATAGTCCTCCATCCGCTTGAGCAGTAAGTCGTGCGATGCACGCAGATTACCAATTTCAGATTGCGCCTCAGCCATGTCCGTCACCAGACTCGACGCTTTAAGATCCAGTGCCTTCACCCGCTCATTCGTTTTGGCCAAGTCGGCCCGAATAAGAGTCACATCCACCGCCACCGTGTCTATTTTGGACACTACGGCTTCGAATTGCTGACTCATGTCGGCCTTAAGTCCAGTGATGGCAGCCAAAAGATCTTGGAGCGACACTTCCGAAGAAGACGGTGCGTCCGTTTGAAGTCCTTCAGCACCCACGCATATGGCCCCGGGGGAGCCTCTCGGCTGGGTGTAGCGTTCGATCATATTAGACTGGATCGATCCCCCCCGGGTCGCAGCCTTCCGGCGTTTTTCGGCCTCCGCTTTCGTTGCCATCTCGCGTTCAGTGTCGGCCGGATAGCCAGGGGAAGCGACGAGAAGGTAGAAAAGTCTCGAAACTCCGACGTGCCAACTAGACAGAGGTGTCGCGGCCTCCTTGCCAGTCCTATGGAGGAAAGTGTAGGCTGGGAGGGCAGCAGGCGAAGGCAGAGTAGGAGGAGACAGGAACAAAGGGAAGGAAACCGAAAGTGAAAGCAATACACCTCCGGCGGGCCAGATGCCAGGCAGCCGTTGTTGTTCAATTACAGGTCGGCCACAATGGGCAGCCGAGTCCCCGGTCGCGCCCGTGGGCAGGCCAGAAAGTTGCAAATGTCCGATAAATGGTCCCCAGGGTCCGATTTCGACCAAAAAAGGATCGTTAGCATCAGTGATGATAGCGCTGCAAAAGCCCGTCAAAAGGACCAGGATAGGTGAAGGATAGATAAAGAAGGACGGCGCGGGTCTCGGGAGCTCTCTGCTCACGCGACCATCTTGGATGCCCGCGTAGCTCCTCCTCCGTGCGGCCATTTTGAAAAGTAATCTGACTGAATTTAAAACGAGCGCAGAAGAGTCAACGCTCGTGAAGTAAACATCGCGCTTTTGCAGGATAGAAAGAACTTTTTATTCAGGCAACAAAACGCAAGTAAGCACAAATTGCAACACAGCGAATGGATAAACAATAAACATCTAAGCAAAGAAAGAGAAAAATTGCTGTGTAATAAAAAGTGAAGTTTAAAAATAAGCACAACATGGCTGAGTGTAACAACATATGTGCCCCTCCTCGGTTTCTAGACGAACCGGGTAAGCCCACAATGAAATGGAAAAAGTGGGTGAGGGCTTTTGAGAATTACATCTTATCAATAGATGGAAAGGCATTTGATGCTGAAAGAAAATGTTCTTTGTTGTTTGGGCTATTAGGAAAAGCGGGGCAGGATATTTTTGACAGCCTGCCTGAGTATGAGAGTCCACCTGGAACATTTGTGCCATTAAATGAATATCAGGAGGCGTTGAAAAGGTTAGAAAGGCAATTCGATGAGGAGAACAATATTATGGTGGCTAGACATAAATTTGCCCAAAGGAAACAACAAGAAGGAGAAAGTGTGGAAGACTATGTTGCATGTCTAAGAGTTCTGGCAGTAGAATGCGAATATGAGGAGATGACAGATGTGTACATAAGGGACCAAATAGTTTTCTACTGCTATACTAAAAAGGTGCAGGAAAGACTGTTAGCGTGCAAAAGACCAACATTACAGGAAGTCATAGACATTGCTAGGGGTATCGAAAGATCTCTAATTTCCACTAAGGAATTGTCTTCAACAACAAGTAACACTAATGTATTTTATTTACAGGACAAGCGGAAAGTTGATGGTAAAGCAAATGAAAAAAGTGTAAGTGAAAGAAAGGTGGGAGGTAAGCAGTTGTGCTGTTTCAGGTGTGGATCAAATGAACACTTAGCTGATTTTAAGAATTGTCCTGCAATAGGCAAAAAGTGCATTAAATGTAAAAGATATGGTCATTATACCACCTTGTGTAAAACTAAAAGAATGAGTAATAACATGAGTATAAGTGCCGTAGGAAATTTTGATGAAGAAATGTGTGAGAATATAGTTCTATATGTAGAGATGGAGGAAGAAAAGATAAAGGGTCCTGTAAGTGACGTGAAAATTGGTAAGGTTGAACTAAAATTTACAGCAGATTCTGGGGCACCCATAACAAACATATCTGACACTCTTTTTGAAGAAAAATGGAAAGGTGTACAACTAATAGAATCTGATGTAAACCCGAAAGCATTTGGGGAGAAGGAAATATGCTTGGGTATTTCTTTGACACTGTGAGTTTCAAGGGAAGAGTAATTGGAACAAAGATTTATGTAGCAGAGAAAGGGAGGATACTAGTAGGATGGAGAGACCTAGCCCAACTAGGGGTGGTACTGGTGCCGGGGGCAAAAGACCCAGTGATATTAAGAGAAGAATGGATGAACAGCATATGTATAGAGAAATGTGAAGATGACTTAGAATCTGTTTTTGAAAAACATAAGGAAGTGTTTAAAAATGAAATAGGTTGTGTGATGGGGTTCAGCCATGACATCAAACTAAAGGAGGGTGCCATGCCATGTAAGCACAAAGTAAGGTCAATACCATTGTCCATAAGAAATGAATTGAGGGAAGTACTTGAGAAGTTGAAGGGGGAAGGTGTAATAGAAGAAGCAGACGAGTCTGAATGGGTTTCTGCTATTGTAGTATCGAAGAAGAAAAAGACAGGGGACATTAGGTTATGTGTAGACCTGAGGTCACTCAATAAAAACATTATTGTAAACTGTCATCCCCTACCCAAAATCCAGGACATCCTTCAGTCAACGTCAGGTTCAAAATACTTTTCACTGATTGACTTAAGAGCCGCGTATCATCAGGTATGTCTGTCAGAAAGGTCTAAGAAATTGACAACTTTCATCACGCCCTTTGGTGCATTCAGGTATGTTAGGCTTCCATTTGGCCTAGCATCATCTTCAGGGGTTTTTCAGAAACTCATGGATATTTTGTTTGGAAAGATGAAAGGGGTGGAAGCCTTTCAAGATGACATCCTTTTGCATTCAAAAACTGAACGAGAGCACATAAAATTGATTGAGATGGTTCTAGATGTTCTGGAAAAGAAAGGCATGACAGTCTCAAAAGATAAATGCAAATTCATGACTAAGGAGATTGAGTACTTAGGGCACGTCCTGACAGCTGAAGGTATATTGCCAAAAGAGGATTTAGTACGTGCTATAAAGGAGGCCCCGGAACCAAGAAACAAGGAAACACTCAAGTCGTTCCTTGGCCTCAGTGAATATTATGCTAAGTTCATTAATAAATATGCCGAAAAAGTGGAACCTCTCAGGAGACTATTGAAAAAGAATGTGGCATATAACTGGAAGGATGAACAAGTTGAAGCATTCAAGTTAGTCAAGCAGGAAATAGCAAAAGCACCTGCACTGAAACCCTATGATCTACAACTGGACAATGTAGTGACTGTGGATGCAAGCAATGAGGGTATCGGTGCTGTATTTTGTCAGAAAAAGGGGAGTGAAGAGAACACGATAGCGTTCATTTCCAGGAAGCTAAATGACACAGAGGTCCACTACAGCACAATCGAGCGCGAAACGTTGGCTTGTGTGTGGGCTGTGCACAAACTCAAGGACTATCTATGGGGGAAGAGTTTCACTTTAGTAACCGACCATAAACCATTAGTTTATATGATGGATGGCAAAGGTTGAGGCAACGGGAACGCAAGCTCTAGATTGATTAGACTAATGTCAAAACTCCCGGAATTTAATTTCAAGATTGAGCACATTAAAGGAGGGAAAAACAGTAGAGCGGACTGTTTGTCCAGGTTGCCAGTAAAGGAGCAAAAAGGCGAGGAAAAAGACGACAATGAGTGTGTGGTTGCACATATTGATGCCACATTTATGTGCGAAGGATCAATAACTGAAAAGGAATGGGAGGAAAGTATGGAAAAAGATAATGTCATGTCCCAAGTAAAAAAGTATGTACAAACTGTATGGCCACATATAAGGAATCTTCCAAATGAACTGAGGTCTTACCAGCAGGTAAATGATGAACTAACTCTAGAGAATGGCTACTTGAAAAGGGGTGAAGTTTTTGTGCCACCATTTGAACTCAGACAAAAGATCATTAAGATGGCTCACAGAGGGCATCCAGGCACCACGGCCACAAAAAAGATACTGAGAATGCATTACTGGTGGCCATGTGTGGACAGCGAAATCAGGAGCTATGTGGACAATTGTGAAAAATGCTTAAAATCTGATAAGCATTGGAGAATTGAAAAGAATGAACTACAAAAAGTGGAAATTCCCAACGGGCCTTGGGCCAAAATAGCAATAGACTTTGCAGGACCATTCAACATCTTGCCAGACGAGTGCAGGTACCTGATAGTTTTGACAGACTACTATACCAAGTGGGTGTGCTACAAGTTTGTAAATGTGGTGACAACGGAAGTGGTCATAAAATTCCTCGAAAAAGTATTTGAGAGTGAGGGACAGCCTAAGATCATGGTGTCAGATAATGGATCATAACTGATATCACGAGTAATGGTTGAGTTTTTGGAAAAGAGAGGAATTATACAGAAAAAGACACCCCTATACAGTCCAAAGAGTAACGGTCAAGTAGAGAGAATAAACAGATTCTTAAAAGAGGGAATCCAAATGGCCATTGCAAATAATATGGATGTAAAAGAATTCATTAAAGTAAAAATCAATGCATATAATAACACACCGAAAGAAGCCACCGGGTATACACCATTTTACTTGATGAGAGGAAGAGCATGTAACACTATATTGACGCCAAAAATAAGTGGGTGGAAAGGAACAGCTGTTGAAGGGAGAAAGGTGTGTGAAACAGAACTTAAAGTGAAGGAGAACATAGAGAGTAAACAAGTGAAGAACAAAGTGTATTCTGATATGGTGAATAGAGCTAAAGACAAGAGCATAGCACCCGGAGACTGGGTGTTAGTAAAGAAGCCTGGGTTGGTGAGTAAGGGGGAATCTAGGCTCAGCAAACCCATGAAAGTTGGCAGAGCGTCAGGAGGTGCGGTTTTCATTGAAGGAGAAGGATGGCGTAGTAAAGACGATGTAGTAAGACTCAAACATGGGCAAGAAAAAATTATAATGAAGAGTAGGGAAGAAGGAGATACTAGTCTTAATGAAAGTGTGCTGGAATGGGATAACATGTCTAGCAGCACAGAACTGTTGCAATCCAATGTCAGCCAAGAGGGTTCATTTGCATTGAGAGACAGTCTAAGAAGTCGTTCTGTTGGCAGTGGGGATACCGTTCTGGCTCAAGATGACTCTGTGCTAGAAAACAATGTAGAGGTAATTGGATCCACTGTTACAGGAGCGAGGGACACAGAAATCAATCACACTGGGGGATTGTCTTCCAGGGTGGGCAGAGTTATCAATTTGCCGACAAAGTTTAAGGACTATGTTATGGAATAATCTTTTACTGTTTTTTGATGGAGAAAGGGAGATGTTGTACTCGTTATACTTGTTCTGGGGGGTTGTTAGGCATATGTCTCAGTATGTTTTCCCTTTCCATTAGGTAGCGTCACTTGGAATGTTCTGATGGTATTTATGTGACGTCACTGTCATCTGTGTGACAGATGACAGCTGACTCCCGTTGTGATTACTATTATTCCCGCTCCCTGCGGGCCCTTGTACCTATAATAAATCTTTATATGACAACACATCTTCTCCTGTCGTGCTGTCACTCTACAGAGCAGAAGCTCACTTTGTTAGTCATGTGGCGAGGAAGACTAACGAGGAGGTAATGGCCATTAATGGCTTTATGAATCAGGCCAAAATGTTCATATAAATATGGGGCCCGATTCACAAAAGTAAACTGAGGCAAAGGTCTAACATTACGACTTTTAGTATTCACAACAGGCATTTACTGGGCCTTTACTACTCGTAAATGCCCTCTATGAATATCAAAAGTTGAACTTTACAAGTTTCTCAAATTCACAAAGGGCATTTACGAGTAGTAAATGCCCTTTTTGAATACCGAAAGTCGTAAAGTTAGACTTTCGTCTCAATTTACCTTTGTGAATCGAGCCTGTAGGATGGAGAGAAACAAAAACTTGGAATTAAACATCACCTCCCTCAATGGTAAACGCCTTGGGTCCTATCATGATCAAGTTTTAAGCACTGCATGGGCGCAGAAGAGATCTGTGCGTTTGTTTTTAGCTTCTTTTGTGTGTATATATTAGCTCAAAATACCTCAAAGTTACTGCAGGTTTTGTTGAACACAGAGCTCGGAAATACAGGGGCAGTAATTGTCTCTTTGCGCTAAAAATAAATGCGCAGGCCACTTCTGCTCCTGGTAATAACTCCTCTTATAATAGTGCTGCAGTACGTCACCGGATTTTCCTATCAGCGCTGGGATGAACAAAACATCCCAGAACCCTGAGCTGATGCAATAAAATGTATTGGACTCTTCTTGCTATCAGCCTGTTATCTCGGTAACCTTGTTTACTTTGCGTGTCTGTTCCCCTGTCCCAGTTTCCTCCTAGGGTAACCTTCAGCTAGCTTTCAAAAGCAAACGAAACATTTTTATAGAAACTTCGATTTGATGCCATGCTCTGCCCACGCTGGGGCGTTCTGTATGCTTGAAAACTAAATTAGAAGTAGGACCTTTGCTTTCCTTCGGAGTGAATGTTTAAAATGTTTTGTTTCACTTACCCATGTTCTATTTCTTTAATTGGGAGGCGTGGGCTGAGGAAGACTTGGGAGTAGATGCATTTGGGCCCAAATTTACTGATTTTGTTTGGTGGTTGCGTCACTTTTGTGGCACAGCCATGGCACAAAATCATTTTTGCCATTTACTAACCCACACAAAGCCACTTTGTGTGGTTTAGTTAATACAAAGTAAAGCAAGGCACCCCTCATTACTTTGAGTCAGGTAGGTGATACATGGAGGAGGATGGGTGTTCCATGCATCCACCCATATATTTGTATTTCGACACAAACCCTTGCAAACCTGAGTTTGCGCCAAAAATGGTGCGCCTACCCGACACAGGCTCAACATGGAGAAATATCTATATTTCTCCTTCTTACTTCCTCTTTTCTTGTGTGCTGCTTGGTGCAACACAAATGTAAAGCGGAATATGCTTCTAAGAATTGTTTTTATGCAGGAAGGTATATCTTCCTGTGCAAAAACAATCCTACTGTTAGTATTGATGTTGATGTACGCAATGATTCCTGTATGTACAAAAACAAAATCAAATCACTGTTGTCAAAATCTCCAAACATGTCCCCTCCATCAACCCAGAGTAAGAAATATGTGGTCAGGCAAGCCCTGCACCCTAGGCCTGAGGCTACTGATTGACAGATCCCTGGTGGGGTGGCATGTAACCAGCAGAAGAAATGCAAGAACAGGAAAAATCCAGATCAGTCCCACAGATCGGCAGCAACACCACCATGGTCCTGGGAGATTTGAACCAATAAAACACACATGGCCAAAGGGGTGCGCGTTCCCAAAACACCATAAAGTTAGATGCCATATGTATGTAGGAACACTCAACCAATCAGGACACGGCACACACAACACACGCAGAGATCATGCACTGCCCATGCTGGACATCTGGCCATGTTTCTCACTGTCCCTCATTGTGTCCATGCAAGGTGAAGACTACCTGCATTTGTCATCAGGTGAGAGGAATTTATGGCTTCATGACTAGGCCCACATCCCACTCTCAAAATAGGATCCATGAAATCTTTTATGATGCTTCAAGAAATGTATAAAAAGACATTCAAAACAGTTAAAATTTGAGTCAGCCCTCAGACCCGTTTCTGCATTCTGCACTCTTCGCCGCAATGTTTGATTAAAACAACTGTTCCAGTTTTAACACACGCCTCTTGTCTTTGTTTTTTCAAGGTAAATTCATAGTTGAGCAACAATACCCATAACATAGGCACCCTTTCCCCATGATGCAAGAATGTCTGTGTTGATGCTATGCAGCACAAACTATGCCAGTGCAAGGAGAGGGCAGAAATGCTCCATATCTTTGTAAATATGGTGCATTTTTGCTCTCTCCATTTCACGCAATGCAGCGCAGCAAGTTCTCTTGCTGTGCCATGTTGCATGAAATAATGGTAAATGTCCTCCTATGTTTTCACTGATGGAGTTCATAAGGAGGAACGGAAGGAAAGGCCAAAGACTGAATGGAATGACTAACTGGGGGTCATGCTTCAGATTCATAATCTGTCTCATACCTGGTATTCAGGGATTAGGACCAAAAAGAGGCCCGAGCAGCCCCAAAACAGTGGCCCACATTTGAGGAGTGCAACCTTTCACAAAACATTGCTTGGTTAGCATCAGGAGGCTCATTTTTGGAGAAATTTGTGGTACATTAAGCATTTTCAAGTTTGAAGGGTCAGTAGCATTGGTGAAGACTGGAAACACTGCAACTATAAAAACTGAATACGTATTTCAGTTTCAACACCTTGTAAAAGGTTGCAAGAATCCTGCTCTCAATCAACTAGGTCCTCAACTCTTATTGTAACATCAATCAGAATCTAGTACAAATCAAAGTAGCAAAAGGGGTTAGGTCAGGATCCCTGGTAAAAGAACCTACAATGATAAGTAGAAGAGAAAAAGCAGCTCTGAAATTCCTCCACTGTTGTGGTAATCCCTTTCGTGCCCAGGGCTACCCATCAATCATGCTGTCAGCTCATCCTCTCCCATTTCATCACAGGGAGAGGGGTTGGCAAGAGTCTCATTCACCTCACCTTACCTTATGACAAGATGAGCTGAAAAAGCAAGAAATTGACAGCCGGATCACATGCATTACTGTGCAGACTCCAACTGTGTGCTTCAGTTCCCAAGGCTGGAAGAAGCTGTGTACCTGCTCTGAGAGTCTATCCAATACCATATTCTGAAGCACAACTGGTCAGGTAGCTGAAGGTAAGTAAGTAAAATAAAACCCTGTGAAATGCTGTTTGAGAGTGTATGTGTGTTGTGTATATGACTGATAGTGTAACTAAGTGAGATTGAGGAAGTGGGAATAATTTAGACTACGTTACAAATAGAGAGTGAGTTAAAGTGAGTGCAAGTGAGTGTGAGCTAGTGTTAGTGAGTGAGCGAGAATGAAGAAGAGTGGAGGCGGTAATTCATATTTGATGCTATACCTAGGTAAAATGCAGGCACATAAGCTGTAATTCCTGGCATATGGACTGCCCTGGGAAAATGCTGGTGCTGACATACAGGGCATAATTCTTGGTACAAAGGAAACTATAGCAAATGCAGATACTGGCATATTGGAGGTATTTCTTGGCATATTAGATGTGGCACCCATTGCAAAATGCTGGTGCTGGACACTAGAGGTAGTTTGTTGCCTATGGGACGCCAGTGTTAAAATGCTGCCACTGGCATATTGGAGATCATTCTTGGCATATGGGACACCCATAACAAAATGCTGGTGGTACCATACTCAAGATAATTCTGGACATTAGTCAGGACAACCATGGCATATTGAGCGGTGGACGCAGGCAACCACAATGAAATTCTGGCCTTAACATTCTAGTGGTAATTTTGATCTTTGGGTCACCCGTCACATATTTATGGATGCAGTCAATGGCAACATTGTGCCACTGGCATACTGTATGTAATTCTTGGCATTAACAGAGTGCCCGTGGGATATGGGAACCATCTTCACCAAAATAATTCTAGCCTGACGCATGGAGATCATTATTGACATATAGGGGCAGCCGCTGCACATTTTGAATTAAATGGGAGTCAAACGTTTTCATTGACTTGGCACACCTTTAAAGTACTTCAGTATTTAGTAAGTGCACTTTGAGAGGCAATGGTTTTTGAGCAACTTTATGTGAAAATTCTACTTTAACATACATTATTTAACCTCCTTTTTAAAAGATTTTTTAGGGGGAGGGACACCCAATGAAACTTCCTTGAAGTTGGGCATACTCACTTTGATTGCTCACAAAAATGCAGAGCAAGTATTACACCACTCCACTTTTAAAGCAGCTTTTTGACTTTGTTCAACCCCTGAATGGAAGGGACAGACATCATTTATTTTCTTATTTAATTTCTTTTATAGTTGTCCGAGTGTAGGGTTTCATAACGATTTACATCATACTCACATATTGTACACAGAAAATTAATCATACAAGTATGTAAATCGATTGATTGGAAATGTTACATAAGACAGTGATGGTTACAAGGTGTAAAAGTTGCATATCTGCCAGATTGGTTGGTATAATATGTTTAGAGTGCTTCGTCAGGTGAAACAGAAAGGAATTAAAACATAATGCAGTGGTTGGGGTTGTCTGCACTATTGAGATTTTATTACTACTCAAAAAACCCTGTTTTAGCAATATAAAAATAAAAAAAGATTGATTAAAAATGAAATACGTTTCTATGCTTTGCAGTTTTCATGCAGCTCCTTGGTGCTGGTTCATACCTCACAGTGCTGCTGTGGAAGGATTATAACTAGGCACACTGGAATTATGTGAGTCGGCAGCCACTTCCTTTTCTGTGAATTATGGATGTGCCACATTCGCCAATTGATTCTTCATCGATATGCAGATTTAAAGGGAAAAGATTGTTTCTAGTTCAGTTTAAAAGTTACAAAAAACTTGGTGACACGTGTTACTGCGCATTGGAAGGCCCTTCTCAAATGTTGACTGTTCGTCTTTCAGTTGTAATTGCTGTATTTGATTTTTAAACTGATTCTAATGAGATGAAACGTTTTCCCAGACTGGGATGACAATGGTATAAAGTGACAACATAATGATATAATATCATCCAAAAGTTGCATAATAGGTCATTTCATGCCTCAAAATATAGTCAACTGACGCATAATATTGGTACTTCCTACCGCATAATTTCAATGGCAGTGATTATAATTTATAAACTGCAAGTAACAAAACGACGTCTGAAAAGTAACCCATTAACCTTTCTGCATAAAATACAAATCTTCGATCTGCAAGCTACATGATGTGTTTGCATCAGGCATTTCGATCTATATCTATATATCTAGGAACGTCACGGAGGTCGTGTGCAGAGTGGGAATACGACCGTGTGCTCAATACAAGTCAATGGGTAAGTCGCGGTTGCAGTTTTAAATAAAAAGGACCCTTCCTAGCCGCCCCTGAGGCAGCCCAGTGGAATATGGAAGGTTGGAGAGTCACCCCACCCGTGGACCCGTGGATACCACAAGAAACAGGATACCTAACCCAGGGAAGCCTGGTGCATAGGTGCGAAGTGACGTCGGAAACTGCTGAAGACCACAATGGAGGACTTCAATGAAGATGCCGAAGGTGAAAAAATCCGGTGGAACCCATAGATGGATTCAATATGAGAGGTACCTGCAAGCAGAGGGGACAGAGAGTATGCCACTAAGGAGTGACCAGGAGGAACAGAAGACGAATGTCCGCCTATGTCGGAGATGCAGGAGAGCTGGCAGTGCCCTTGAAGTTGCAGTTGTGTGGACCAGGCAACGCTGTGGAAGAACAGGAACCATTCACGAGCCAAGGGGTCAGTGTCCTGGCAGGGGCACCAACAAGCCTTGGCAACGGCAACCAACGTAGTCGTAGAAAAAGGTGCAGTGTCTGGACAAGCAAGGTCCAAGTGACTCTCCACGAGCAGGTAAGTCAGAGTAGGCCCCGAGCAAGGAGAAGAGCCCACTAGAGCCATAGAAGACCTCCGGTCCAAAAGCACAGGAGTTATAAGAGGACCTTGAGCAGCTCACCAAAGGAAGAAGGCACACAGTGCAAAAGATGCAGTGCAGGAACAGGTCTTGGCTGCAGGAGATGCCTGAGGCTGGAGTTCTTGGAGCCCGAATATCTCTGGAGGAGAGCATCAACAAGACTTGCCAATGGCAAGTTGCCGCAGTGCACAAGGGTTCTTTTCCAGCGGTTCCAATGAGGGATACTGGCCTCAATCTTGGTGAGAAGGCAGTGCAGGCCTTGAGGGAGTTTCAGAACCACCACCTGTGTTGCTGAGCCTTTCAGAGTCCGTAGGAGCCCAGGATCAGCAGACCGGTCAGCTTTGTTGCGGTTGCTGCAAATGCAGGGGAGTGACTCTTTCACTCCAAGAGAGATTTCTTCGGGTATCTTGGATGTCCACAGGCCATGTGAAGAACCTGTATGGAGCACAGGCTCAGATGTTGGAGCAGACTTGCAGGACAACAAGACCAGGAGCAGCTGGAGTCTTACCAGTTGCAGTCTTGGTTCCCAAGGTGAAGTCCAGCGAAGTCCAAAGTTCCCAGACGGGTAAAGTTGTTTTGTATCTGAATATTGTCACACAACAAATCTAGGGTAAGCCCTTAAATACCCTAAGGAAAGGGTTGGGACTATTCATGGATCCCTCCCAGAGGAGGGACTGTACAGTTGGGAGGATACCTCCATGTCGTTTGTCCAGTTTCGCACCAGAGCGGGAGCCAACGCCTTCCTGAACTAGTTTCAACTGGAGCATGCAAGGAGGGCACCAAATGTGCCCTTCAAAGCAGTCAAATGGTGCTGGCAAGCGCTCTCACCCTGTCCTAATACACTAAGTCCTGCCTGGGAGGTGACCATTCCTCCCTGTGACAGGAAACCTATTGTCCTGCCTTCCTGCTCGAACTTGGCTCAGCAGTAAGAGGACAGAAACATGTCTTTGGTCGGCGGCAGCCCTAGCTTGCTGTCCTGTACTGGAAGACGGGTACCAGGAGCACTGAGGGCCTCCCGGAGTATCTTTACAGTTCAAGAAATCATACCTCCAACACGTTTATGGTGTGGGGCTATGATTTCAACATGTTTGATCCTGAACATGACAGGGTTCGTTACAGCCAGTTTAGAGATATCTATTACATAATGACGCATGGCCACTCTATGTTTCATAATGGCTTATTCACTTACAACTCTGGAGCATGAACTCTGGGGTTCTAGGGTTGTCCTGCTTAAGCAGGGACACCCTCATACTCAGAACTGAGCACCCTGCCATCAGAATTGAAAGGCCTGCCTTAGGGGTGACTTATAGGTTTTAAGTGCAGTGACCTCAGATATAAGGAAAATTATATTTTTAGTGAGTGGTGTCAGCACCAACTTACATAGGCTGCAATGGCAGGCCTTTAGTCACAATTTGAGTGGTCTCTCACCGGTGGCATAATACATGCTTCAGCCCATGGGAGACCCCTCGTGTACCTATGCTCTGGGTACTTTAGAACCATATACTAGGGACTTATCAGGGTACACCAGAAGTCAATCTGGAGTGTACCCAAGTACTTACCATGTCCAATTTGGAGAAGAAACACAGAGACTGGGGTCCTGTTTAGCAGGATCCCAGTCAGACTAGTCAGTAAAACATAACAACATCAGAAAAAAGTGAGGTGATCATGAAAGCAGATCCTACTTTCCTACAGTCCTAGTGGTGGTTGTCTTATCCGTCAGGGAAAGGATGAGCTGGGTGTCATCGACATAGAAGATGACGGTTATGCCTTGTGATCGGATGATGATGGCGGGCGCTCTCATGTATACGTTGAAAAGTGTGGGGCTGAGGAACGATCCCAGTGGTACTCCGCATATCAATCTCTTGGTCTCTTATGTGAAGGGTGGCAGCCTGACCCTTTGGGTTCTTCTTCTTAGGAAGAAACAGATGCATTTGAGAGCAGATCCTTGAATGCCAGTCTCGTGGAGTGTTCCGATGAGGGTTTTATGAGAGATTGTGTCAAAGACTGTGGATAGGTTGAGCAGGATGAGGACCGTTGTTTCTCCTTGTTCCACAATGATTTTAATGTCATCAGTGGCTGCGATGAGGGCAGTTTTGGTGCTGTGGTTCCTTCTGAATCCTGATTGAGTGTTGTCTAGAAGATGGTGAAGTTCGAGGTGGGTAGTGAATTGCTTGTTGATGGCCTTCTCAATCACTTTGGCGGGATAGGGGAGTAGGAAGATAAGTTCAGGAAGTTGCTTGGGCCGACTGTGGGCTTCTTTAGGACGGTGCTTTCATGAAGTTTCCATTCATCCGAAAAAAGTGGCGTACTTGATTGAGGTGTTGATTATTGGGGTCAGGGTGGTGCTTATTAGTGATGTTCTCATGTTGTAGATGTTGTAAGGGCATGAGTCCGTTGGGTCACCTGAGTGGATGGGTCGCATGATTCCAGCTGTGTCGTTTCTGGTGAGGGTTGGCCATTTGATCAGGTAGCTGTCTTGGATGGTGGTCGGTAAGTTAGCGATGAGTTATCCGAGTTTGGGTTGGTGGGAAAAGTTGCTGTACATGTTTGAGATTTTGCTGTGAAAGAAGTTGAATAAGTTGTCGTAGAGTTCTTGGGAGGCAGCGATGTTGACAGTGGCTAATAGCGAGGGGAAATCCTTAACGATTGAGAATCTCCTCACAGCTGTGGAAAATTCCTTCGATGTGGTCCACTAGTGCTTTTTCTTGCTGTCTCTTATTTGTAGGTAGTGTCTGAGTGTAGTCTTGTAGGTAGCTCTGTCCGGTGTTGTGGCTGGCTCTCCATTTCCCCTATAGCTGTTTACAGTGTCATTTTATGTCTCTGAGCTCTCTTTTGTACCCGCTGACTTGCTTTTTGGATCTCCTATGCTTGGCTTGTTTGGTGTGAGGGAGTCCGTGCTGTACTTGATCCAGTTGTTGCTATCGTTGTCGACTGTCTGTGGGGCTAGGTTGCTCCGTGCTGATGGCGCTGAGCCAGTCTTCTTCTGTGATTTTGCCCAGCTGCGGCTTAGAATGCTGAACCTGTGTGGGGTGTTGACTTGAGGTGTGTTGATCTGGATGTGGAGGATGGAGTGGTTGATTCATGTGAGTGGTGTGGAGTTGTATTTGATGCTGTCGCTAGTGGTGAAGAGGGGGTCCACTGTGTGTCCTGTGGTGTGTGTTGGTTCTGGGACGAGATGGGTGAGTGCTGTGGAGCATAGGTTTTTTCGGTTCTTCCAAGTGAAAGTTGAGCTCACTAGGCGATTGTAGGCTCTGTTGTTGATAAAGTTGGTGATAAGGTTGGTAAGGGTTGTTTGTGGTCCTGGTGGGCCATTAGCCGGGATTTCTGTTCAGGTTGATGTTTTTCAGAGATTTGCAGGTGTTCCGTGAATGGGGTGGCGTTCTCTGTGGATGTTGGTATTTGATGGATTCTTTGTAGACAATGGCAAATCCTCCTGGCTTGTAAAGGTGGTCCTGTCGAGCTGAATGATGATATACCGTGGGTCACATTACGAACACTGTTGCAGTTATGTATATTAGGGATGAGGGTGCTCTTTCCCTTATTTCCATGGCTCTGTAACCCTTAACCATTGATGTAACAGTATTAAGGGCTTTCACTGAACAAACTACACTAGTGAAGTTTTTCTTCACAGCTCAAACTCCCTGCTGTTGCGTACTGAACATGACTGTATCTAGGATAATCCGGTTTTTGATATTTGTGGTTTGGGTTGCATTATAAACATTTTCTATTTGCAAAACTGGTTTTACTAAATAGAGTATGAGATGTGAAGTAATGAAATATTAAGAGGTGCTTCAGTCCTGGTCAGGCACGCTCGGGCTGTTTTTGGAATTTGAAATATGTAATATGTAATATCTGATTTGAGTTGCATTATTAAATATCTGTTTGCAGCATTGGTCTCACCAAAATAAAATACGTGAGGTGAGCAATGAAATATTAAGAGGCGCATTAGTCTTGGTCAGGTACTCTTGTGCAGGTCTTTGGTTTTCGTAAAAGAAGGCTTGACAGCTTGCACCCACTTGTTGCTGTTGCACTTCGTAGCGCAATAAAGATTTCTCCCAATAAACGAAAACATGAAAAAAGATCAAGGCATGTGGTTTACCCGGGAGGAGAACTACATTTCCCAGGTATCCCCAGCTCGAGAGACACGAAGCACACTGACATTGAAGGAAATGCGCAGTAGAATCAGGAAGTGATTACTATACGCGAGAACGTCTTTCGAATACGTTTCTAGTTGCAAGGAAGCGAGCGTTTTTAGGTCGAGCAGACCTACATTCAATGCGTAAGCATTGATTGTGTCTGCTTCAGACCTATTGTCACCCGTATTTAGGAATGAAGACACGACTCAGACGCGCGCTCTGCAGTCTCAGTTTTGACCGCGGGAGCGCGCGTCTGAGCCGTGCTTGCGCAGACGAACTCCCAGCTCCTGCTTTCGCTTCACTCCCAAGCATTAACGGCGCACACACACAGACACAGCCAGCCCCCACCCCTCTGCATGCACGCACACACACACACACACAGGCGCGCGCATGCACACGCAGGCACACACATACAGGCACACAGTCCCCCCCCCTTTACCTCACCGGAGTCGGACTCGGGCTCGCACCATCTGCCAAGGGAGCCCCACAGAGCACTCAAGCTCCTCTGCCACTCTACCAAGAAGCGGAGCTCTCCCCATAGGCATGGGGGCCCTGCAGTCTCCCCGCTGGTCTTCACCCGGGCCCCCTCCTGGGACCCGGGACTTCATGCGGCACTTCTCTTCTCCGGGCTCGCGCTTGTCAAAACGAAACTGAAGAGTGGCGCGCATGCGCAGGCAGACCCCGCCCTCCCACTCCTCACAGGCCGGCGAAGAGCTGATGGCAGCGCAAGACTGGTTTCTGTCTCTTTTCTGTCCCCCCGGGACACCACGTAATGTTTTCTAGTCTTGGGCTAGTGCTGCCCACGTCACATGACCCACATTCCTCTCCTGCTAGTATCTCCACACGCCGCCCCCCAGCGTTGCACCATTATGTTTGGGCACCTTGACGGGACACTTCATTTCCCCCGCCGGCTATCATTCATTTACTGCCCGCGCTCTGACTGCGATCACTCCCCGTGGCTTAGCTTAGATCTTTCCCTCCCGTAGACTACTAGTGTTCATAGCGGTTTGCTGACACTGCACCTCTCCGCCCGCTTCACTCTACACCGGTTTGCAAGAATTGGTCTCCCTCACGAGGATCGTTTCTCCTTTGCAACCTTGTTTGTTCTAAATCAGGTATGTGTTATTCCTTCCTTCATTAGGTATGACGGCTCTCATTTGCCAGCCTAGTTCCTTTATTAATCAAGCCCCCTTACCTCCTTTTTCCCCGCAACCGATGTTCTTCTACTTGCCTGGACATAGAGCTTAAACTTCTCATCCCGTTTTTCCACTTCTTCCTGCAAATTCGTTTTGCACTCCAAGGGAACCGTAATCAGTCTTACGTTGCCCCATAAACACATTAACAAGATAAAGTCAAACATCAGAGGCTTCTGACATGCAGCGCATAGCATGGCTTGCGCAGTACAACCACGAGGTGTGCATTTGTAACTGCATTGTGTCTAGGAAAGATTTAAAGTGGAGTATGGTGCCCCCATGCTAACATACTGCGCCATTCCATTTCCTTTTGATTATAGGAGCACGGGCAGGGGAAGGTTAGGTGTCTCAATTTAAATATTTTTTTGCATTCCAAACATTATAAATCAATTTGCAGTGGGGATCAAGAATTCAGCAGCCAGTGTGCGGGATCCGGAAGGGGTGGAGGTGTCGGGCTGCCTAGACAGCGGTGGATATAAAAGTTGACATATTTCTGGAGCGCAGGACTTCGGAAACCTCCCTGGGTCCGCGGGCAGCCACGGTCCTCCCCCAGCAGACGGTGCTTGAGTGCGGTTTTTAATGGGAGTGCGATGCGCAGCTCTGTGTGTGCATTTTGTGCTTGTCGGGCCCAATATGCGTCTTTCCAGGGCTTGGAACGCAGGTTAATAATCTCTGAATGAAACTGCACTGCAGGTATGTGCGAGGAGGAACAGCTGCCATTGGCTGAGAGCGGAGCAATTCCAAACATCCTGTAAATAACAGATTGTTGTATATCACACCCTTAAACCGCAGGTTTCAAGAGCTTTAGCATTTTATGTCATTGCTGTTCAGTTAATCTTATTTTATTAACGGCCGACTCAATATCTCTGCCTTCATCAGCTTTCACGGATGAAAGGAGGAGCTTCACCAGGTGGTCCTCGAACCTGTGACCTGCGGGTTGCAATCGTATCACGGCGGCAAATGCTTTGACATGCTTGCACCCATATTTAATTGTGCTAATTCCGTGATGAATGCCCTGAAGTGGCAATAACTGGGTACTGTATTACTACACCTGCTGTTAATTTCTAGTACCCGGGCATTCCCGGATAAGACCTTGCCTCCTCCTACACTCACCCGAGTCTATGACGGACTTACTGGAGTATTCTGCTTGTTAATGTACATGTGAATGGGTTCTTGCCCGAACATGTACAGTGTGCAGGAATGATGGATGGCAGTGCTAATGGCATCAGTAATGAATTCTTAAGTGGGTCAGCAGAAATAGCTCTCCTTTTCCTTCATGGAGGCATGCTTGGTGATGGGCAGTCGCAGGGTGTCCGCATGCACCTGTCGGTGGCGTTTCCATTTTCAGCTGTATACTGGCCTTACGTGGGATGATAGAAATTCAGGCAACTCCGGTGTCTTCATTCCCCTACTTCTAGAATGTTGCATTTTTAAATTATTTAATTCAAATGTACCTTACCTTTCTCTAAAGTAGAGATGCTCAACATAGGTCTCGGAAGGTCAGATTCATGCTAGGTTTTCAGTAAACCACCAATACTCTAAAAGTGTAATATATATTTGCTGTGTGGAAATTTGTTTTACATGGATTTCTCAAAATTATGGCATGGGTCCGGCGCTCCTCAACCTCCGTGGATATAGCATAATAAAGGTAATGAATGTTTAGTAGTGTCAGGGAGGGAGGGCTTGGTTACACTAATTCAAGATTTCATCCACAAATATTTTTAGTGGTTTATGAGGTAATCCATTTCGAAATGTGACGTGACATTAAGTTTCGGTTATGCTTTTGCTCAGTCCAGTTGGGTTTAGCTAACAGGAGATTTGGACTCTCGTTTTGAGGTTGTGTATTTGTATTTTGCAGAACTGGATATATTGCAATTTAAAAATGACTTTATATTTGTTATTACTGTATTATGAGGTTTTATAAACTTATATGGCTTATTGTCCCACATCCATCCTTATGGACACCTGCAATATATAAAAAGAGGTGGTGGCACCCATCCGTAGCGCTGCCTTACTTGACGTCTATTGACAAGATCATGCCATCCTAGTTCTTACAGTATTCAAAATAAAATATGTGCCACAGTGAGTGAGTAGTGTAAGCCCACACCGGAAACCATGTTTTCGAGGTGTAACCTTTTTCATGGCTTCTAGAACAACAAAAACTATGGTAGAAAGGTAGAAAATGAGTGGCCATTCCTTGGGCTGTCTGGAATCACTGCTTTGAGCAATATATCACTGTAGGTTGCACCATTTCCATTAATTTGAAAGTAGGCAAATTGATTTTGGGAAAGTGCTATATTCCCTACTCAAACAATAGCATGTCTTATCATTCCATGATTTCTCACACTTTGCAAAGTAGGTAAATCTGTTCATGCAATTCTTAATTTAACATAGATACAGAGTATGTTCCTCATTGGCAACATACTTTAGTAGTTCCAGGTAGGCCACCACAACATCACTCAGCGCCAGCACTGCATCAATCTTTGCAACCATTTAACAAAAACTGGTTCAAATATATTCTCTCAATGTTTCAAGCTTTATTACAAATGTCAGAAAAAGATGTTAATATTTCACTTCTGTTCTTGGATTTTCTTCACAATAAAATACAATGAACATAATCTTCACAAAAGTTATTTACAAAAGTTTAAACTATTGCCATTATAAATTACCAAAACTTTTATTTAAGTATTAATTATTAAAAAAATGAAAAGCCATTGTTATTTGTAATATCAATACATCTAAGACGTAAATACAACACATATCGCATTACAAATGCTATAGGTGTCACATTTACGAAAGTTGAAACTATTGGCATTGTAAATAACAAAGCTATTAATTTAGCTATTTTCAAAACCAACACATAAATAAAAACATTGTCATTTACAATACCAAAAGCTCAAAATTTCCTAATGCGAGACCTATTGCATTGCAAATGCTTGTTGATATTGCTGCCATTGTAGAGTACATGTGCATTAAAAATCAGGGTCTGCACGCCCACACAGGCTTTTTTTTTTTAAATACAGTTTTATGGGGCGTGGCCAAGATGGCGGAGTGAGCAGACGTGCTCTGTTGAAGCTCCCGCCGCCGGCCGTTACTTTCAGCATTTTTCATAGCAATTGCCTTGAACCGAGCACTTCCCTGGCGGGCCTGAGGCCGGCGTTGCCGCGGGGGGGGTGCAGGACGGTAGTGCTGCCGGTTCCCGGCGTGGAGCCCCGGCTGACCCGGCCCGGAGATTTGGCGGCTCCGACGGCCTGAGGGGAGCGGTACAGGTGATCGAGGCCGCAGGAGGCGGAGCCTGAACGCCGACTCGAGTGCTCCTGTGCTCGGCGGCTGCAGCGACGGCGAACCCGGCCCGCGCTGCTGAGCGCGAGGCCCCCGTGGTCCCTTGTCGGGGGCTTCTGCGGGCTCGCTGCACCACCCTGCTGCCCGACGGAGCGCCCTAACGGCAGAAGACAACGGCGGAGCTGGCCTGGGGGACGGGCGAAGGAGCCCGGGGAAAGTTGGTGAGGAGCGGAGGTAGACGGGCGCCCCCCCCGGCCCAGCGGATCTACCCTTTGACGTGGGACCGTCGGGGGACAGAGGAATCCAGCCGGAACCCCCGCGAGCGGGACCACTGGCAGCGCGGCGAGGCAGTAGACTGAGGCGGCCGAGATCACAACTCGCCTGCGCTGGGCCTGGCCGCGTGGCCCCCCGCTGCCGCCGGTCCCCGCTGGCAGCACTGCCCCCATCCGTGGCTGGGACTGCGCGCTTGAACGCCCGGCGAGGGAGGTAGCGGCCTATCGGCCTGAGGGGCAACGAGGAGATCCGCGGGGACCCCCGCACGTGGTGTGAGACTAAGGGGACTTCTGCTCTGCCCGCCTCGGCGGCGCTGACTTCGGGGCCACCAACACCGACAGCCACATAACCAGCAGCCTCGGCCCACACGGAGGTGAGCGAGGCCCCTTGTCGGGACGTGGCCTCTGCAGACCTGCCGCGCTCTCTCACCCTCTGGGCAGTGCAACACTGAGAGCCGCGGGCGCCATCTTGGCCGGCTGCCCGCCCGGCCTGGTCCTCGCTCCCTCCCTCACCGTTGGACCCGGCGTCCCTGCTCCCATCACGCGGCCCCCGCCGAGCGCTGCTGCGGCTTCGGGGGGCAGTGACAACGCATCATTCGAAAGGGAGGCAGCAGACTTGGAGGGATAAAGAGGCGTCACTCAAGAAGCACTGGTCGTCCCGAGTCCGGAGAGGCGCCCACGAGGCCTAGGGGCCAACCTGCGGCTGGCAGAGGAAGAGGTCGGCGGACGCGGCTGGGGGCCCTGGGGGGGCATGTCTGGCGGGAGACCCAAGAAAGACCGCACCATAAAGGATCTTTTCACCCCCACCACCATGGGGAAGCGGCATGGCCCCGCGGTGTCCAGTCCCCGGGGAGACACAGAAAAGAAAACAGTGGCCACGTCGCCCCCTGGGGGATCGGACCCCGAGGGCCCGGTCACGCGGTCCTTTCTGGAGTCCCTGTTCACCGGTCTGAGGGAAGACATCCACGCCCTAAAGAAGGAGCTCCAGGACGAGATCAAGGAGGTCCGCCGCGACACCGATGCCATAGGGGAGAGAGTGGCAGACCTGGAAACGAAGAGCGACGCACAAGACACCGAAATAGAGGCCCTACGGCAGGAACTGGCCCGCATACATGACTAACAGGTGGATCTCCAGACGCACGCCGAGGACCTGGAGAACCGCTCCCGGTGGCATAACATCAGGATCAGAGGAGTGAAACTGTCCCCGGACACGGAAGACCTCTTTCAGTTTACGCAGGGTCTCTTCAACCACATTCAGGGCCGACAGGCGGACGCCCCCCTGCGACTGGACAGGGCCCACCGGACGGGTCCGCCGAGGGCCGACGCAGCGCACCCGCCGGACATCCTGGTGTGTGTGCAGGACTTCAGGACAAAAGAGGAGATCCTGAGCAAGGCGCGACAATTGGAGAGGATCACCTTTGGCGACCACTCCCCGACGTTGTACCAGGACCTAGCTGCGCTTACCCTGGAGAAGCGGCGCACCTTTCGACCAGTGACAGCGGAACTGAGAAAACGCAACATCTCCTACAGCTGGGGGCACCCCTTCCGTCTGGTGTTTCGGCTTGGCAATGTCCTTCATCAGCCGCGTACCCTCAGGGACGCCTGCCGCGTACTGGGCCTAGACGAGCCGGTGGTCGACGACGGATCACCGGGAGAAAGGGCCTCCAATGAGGCTGCCCCAGGACGCTGGCAACAGCAACGGCACAGACGCAGGCCGAGACGCCCCGCAGCTACTGAGATAGAGGAGGGACAGAGGGCTGCAGTGGAGACCGTGGCGCAGGGTCTGGTGCAGGCGAACAATGGCTGACCGCTGGGAGAGCGACACACTAGTTCCACAGGACATGGTTGGGTCGGGCTAATCTAGTCCGGCGGCGGGGGCGAGAGCAGAGTGCTTTTTGGCCTTCCCTGATGGTGACTCTGACTCTTCGCCTACGGCGGAGTGCTAAGGGTGGGCCGACCTGCTCGCAATGTCGCCACTGCTCCCATTCTACGGACTTACTTTACCACGGGTCCAGCGGCCACGTGCCTGGACCTGGGACAATGTTGAACCAAATTTCTTTACCAGTTGGGGAGGAGGGTTGGGGTGTGATGCAGGAAGGGGGTATTGGGCGGGAAGGGGTTGCACCAAGGGAAAGGGGGATCCGGGAGGAGGGGGTTGCTCCAGTTGAGCAGGGGATGGGGGGGGGGGGCAGTTGGGGTTGGGGGGGAGTTGGGGGATGAGGGGGAGGGGCGGGGGGGCTCTCCTTGTCCAGGGGGTTCTGATGCCACGGATGGAGCCGGTGGGACTCCCAGCACAGTGTCTTCCACGGTCCGTTGGCCCGCAGCCACAGCTTCCGGGTGGGGATTGGCATCTTTATTATTACCCCGGACATGACACGACACCTAACAGTGCTCACGCTTAATGTGCGGGGTCTCAACAGTCCGAACAAGCGCAAGGCGATACTATCCTGTCTCGAGCGTTCCAAGGCGGATATCTGCCTACTTCAAGAAACACACCTTGTTCGCAGTGACCAGCACAGACTCAAATCGCGCGCCTTTCCATGGCAGTTCTTCTCCTCATCCCTGAAGAAAGCAGCCGGGGTGGCGATCCTAGTGGCTAAATCATTCGAGGGGAGGGTCCTCCAGAAAGAAGCCGAAATTAAAGGGCGGCTTCTGCTTTATAGCTTCCAGATTGCAGGCCATACCTTGCTGGTGGGTTCAGTCTATGGCCCGAATGAGGGGCAGGAAAGATTCTTACATACGGCTCTAGAGACCGCTACGTCCACTACACACACTCACTTACTGCTGGGTGGAGACCTCAACATTGTATTTCATAACACGGCAGACCGCTCAGGCCAGAGATCCGGGCAGGTGGGGGCGCTCACAGCGGCAGGTCACGCACACATAGCAGACTTGGGCCTCATCGATTTATGGCGACACACACACCCCCAGACGACAGCCTACACGTATTACTCGGCGGCGCACAAGACGTATGCGAGGCTGGATTATTTTCTGGGCTCCTCTCAACTGGCGCTACAGGTCGAAGGGGTGGAGATACTGCCGGCCGCGCTATCGGATCACTCCCCAGTGGTAGCGACACTTCGTGTGGGAGCCATGCCGGCTCCACGACACTGGAGGCTGCGAGATGGCCTCTTGCAGCTGCCTGACACCCAGACCCGACTCACGGCCGCGATTGACCACTTTTTGGAACACAACGCCAATGATGACACCACAAAGACCACTCAGTGGGCAGCCCTCAAAGCGGTCCTGCGCGGGGAACTTATCTCCATAGCCACAGCCAACAACAGGGAAAGGGTGCTGAAACGTGCCGAGCTTACCCAACGGGTGGCGGAACTGGAACAGATGCACCAACGCACAGGGGCGGCAAGGGCATGGCGCCAATTATGCGCCGAGCGGAAAATGTTGGCAGCCTTGGATCAGGACGTGGTGGAATACGCCGCTATGCGCCTCAAGCATGTCTATTATACCGGAGGCGACCGCTGCGGGAAGCTTCTGGCGAGCAGACTACGGGCGCAAACCCAACGGCAACAGGTGCGCTCTCTCCTGTCAGCTAATGGCGGCCAGATTACGGAGGACGCGGCGATTGCGGCGGCCTTCGGCAACTTTTATGCGGCGCTATACGACGCGGACCACCTGGACCCAACTGCCGGCCCGACCTACTTGCAGGGTGCGGAGCTCCCCACCCTCACCCAAGCCCAAGCGGACTTTCTGGAGCGGCCCATAGGCCTGGAGGAAGTCATCTCTGCTATTGCCCACCTCAAAGTGGGGAAATCCCCGGGACCCGACGGCTATACTGCGGCATTCTACAAGACCTTTTGCCAGCAGCTTGCCCCCCTCTTGCGCGACCTGTTTAACACCTTCGACACACCTGGTGCCATACACCCGGACCTGCTAGAGGCGTCTATCTCTGTAATTCCCAAACCGGGCCGTGACCCAGCGGCATGCGGTTCATACAGGCCCATTTCGCTGCTGAATGTAGACTTGAAGCTCTACACTGGCATACTAGCGGGCCGCATCGCACCATACATGCAGCAGCTGATAGACCCTGACCAGGCGGGTTTTATCCCCCAACGGCAGACCAGCGACAACACCAGGCGGGTGCTGCACCTCATTGAGGCCGGGTCGCGCACTAAGCCGGGGCGGCATGCTCCTCACCATCGATGCGGAGAAAGCATTCGACAGAGTGCATTGGCCCTACCTCGACCAGGTTCTCCACCACTTCGGATTTGGGGAGAAACTCCGCCATCGCATCTTCAACTGCTACCGCCGGCCCAACGCCGCGGTAAGGGTGAACGGTCATACCTCCCCGAGATTCGACATTGGCAGAGGCACGCGCCAGGGCTGCCCTCTGTCGCCGCTCCTATTCGCACTGTATATGGAACCGATGGCTCAGAGGGTGCGGCAGCATGCACTCATATCTGGTATCAAATTTGGTGCCGACACGCACAAGATCAGCCTGTACGCTGACGACGTCTTGCTGTCCCTCACTGACCCGATGCAATCCCTGCGTGCTCTCTTTGTGGAGCTTCACACCTTTGCCCTGGCCTCGGGTTTTAAAATCAATGAAGCGAAATCTGAAGCCCTGAACATCTCCCTAAGCCCGGACGTGGTGGCCGAGATTAAGTCTGAATTCAAAATACAATGGTCAGATGTAGCCGTCCCGTACCTGGGCATTCGCCTGGCTCCTACTGTCCGGGGTACTGCGCGAGTCAATTATGAGGCACTCACAATCAAACTCCGGGAGCAGCTCCGGCTTTGGAAGCCGCTTACATTGTCGTGGCTAGGCAGAATCGCCGCAGTCAAAATGACACTGCTACCGCAGATCTTGTATCTGTTCCAGACGCTCCCCTTAAATCCCCCGAAGGGTTGGCTTCAGCAAACTCAATCGGAATTGTTGCGATTCATTTGGAACGGCCAGCGACCAAGGTTTAAGCACACTCTCGCCACTCTGCCCCCAGCGTACGGGGGGGGTCGGTGTGCCCGACCTCACCCTCTACTTCCAGGCGGCGCAGCTGCGCACCTTCGTGGAATGGTTTCAACTGGAGTCCGGCAAGCACTGGCTCTTCCAGGACCAGGCGGTGGCCGGCCGTACCCTTCAAGGCGTGCCTTTCCTGCCACGCCGACACCGGCCCCCTAACCTGTACGCCTCTGAAATCACAAGCACCGCCCTGCGAGTGTGGGATAGAGTGGCCGTGGCCAGGGGACTGACCACCTTTCCCTCGCCTATGACCCCCATCTTTGAGAATCCGGACTTCACGCCGGGCTTGGACGTCGGAGCGTTTACGACGTGGCGGACGACGCCCTGTAGAGCGGCGGGACACATGTTCGACCTCAAGGGGGTCCTCCCGTTCCAGCAGGTCAAGGCGGACTACGGTGTGGCCGAATCGGAACGCCTACAGTACCTGCAGGTGCGACATTGGGTGCTCCACCCCTCGATCCAGCCCGGGGCCCAACGGCACCTCACGCCCTACGAAAGGTGGCTGCTGACGCGCACCTCGGACAAGAAATTGATTTCAGACCTTTATCAACAGCTACTTCTCACTCAGGCACACACGTACAACGCGGGTCAAGTCAGGTGGGAAAGGGATCTAGGGCGGCAGCTCACTAGGAAAGAATGGGAGGGGGTGTACCACAGGGCCAGACACTCGGCACACCACACCGGGCTCACCGAGACACTAACTAAAGTAGCCACATACTGGTACCACACCCCTGAGAGATTGCACCACTGGGACGCCCGAGTAAGCGACAGATGCTGGAGGGGGTGCGGGGAACTAGGGACGCTGGAACACTTGCTATGGAGCTGTGAGGCGCTTCGCCCCTATTGGGACCCTATCCTGGACCTCATAGATGCACATCTAGATACACAACTGCCGCGCTTCCCAGCATACATTATTCTAGGCCTCCCGAACGCCCTCATGTATCCTCTGAAGTCCTGGAGGGGACGACTGATCGCACTTGCGCTAGGGGCAGCGGTCCAAAACATTGTGGCCCACTGGAGAGCAGTTCAGGCTCCGCAGCAATTGGGGTGGCTCCACCGGCTCTGGGCAATCCTGGGAATGGAGAAACTATCACTGGCAGCGGCAGGGAGGGGAGCGGACTTTGCGGAGCTCTGGCGACCGTTCCTCGCCCTGCTTACCGGGGAATTTCGTGAGGTGAGCTGCCCACGCTACCTGCGTCTGCTACGCCTAGCGGAAACACCTCTCCCAGAACCCAAGACACGCGCCCGTAAGCGCACAGGCCCAGCGCACGCAGCACCACTTGACCGTTAATGGAAGACAACAACCGACTGATTATCCCCGGAATTGGACAAGGAGAGGGGAGGGTAGGGGTGGGAAGGGTAGGGGGGTTGTTTACAGTTTTTTGTTCTCTCAGGTTGCACTAGTACTGCATAGCTTGCACCGCTGTAGCACCTCTTATGACGCGGCCGGCCCAGTTGGGTTGTAGGCGGCTTGCTGTGTTAACAGACAATGTGCCCGCTGGCCTTGTGATGGGTGTCAGTGGGGTCGCTGACTTAGGCCTCCCCGGAGTGGTGACGGCTCCTATAAATATCTCGGAGGTGCATTTTGTTTGCCTATGCTCAATAAAAGATTTAATACATAAATACAGTTTTATTAGCATTTTCAATTAGGTAATACAGTACAGCATGTAGGGACATATGCTGAGATAGAGACCTCAGTTATTTGCTTATATAGCCATCATAACATGTCAAAATCTGTATTACAACATTTACGGTCATCGCCCATCTAGGGGCCAAATACAATTCAAAATTAATCAATATACTGCAGTCTGTTAATAGTAACCCACATCTGTGCCATCCATGCATACCCTTCCTTAACATCCAACCCACAACTATCCCTCCCTACAAACTGATAACAATGAACTTGGCTGCTACACTCCTATTTATGCTGCAGGGACTATGAGTCAAGGAGTCACTGAAATAATAGTGCATCAGTGGATCCCAAGGCTTGGGGGGGGAGGGGGAGCCCAGACGAGGGAGGACCAGAAAGGCGGCAAGACAGTCGGGGGAGGGGGAAAGAAGACGGGGGGGAAAGCCAAGACGAGCTTTGAGAAGGGAAACCCCCCCCACCTCTCCGAACAAAAAGTGTAATTCCCCATCTAGTTTGAGTTGCTGCCCATAACATAGACTAGGCCGATGCGGCCAACTCACCCGGTAGATCTAGGGCTGCAGCTACATCTTCTCCCGCCACTGCCTTAAATTGTTCCAACACCTGAGCCCACTCCAACGCTATTGTTTTTTTCCACAATCCCCTATATTCCTCACGGGCAAGTGCCTCCCCCTCTGCCACTGCCCATCTAATGACCTCCTCCCTCCAGACGCCTTCTCGTGGCGCCCTGCATGATTTCTATTGCTGTGCTTAGCAAGCATCGGAGCCAACCCAGCAAAGCGACGCAGCAGTTTCGCTTTCTTCAGGAGGGGGAGAAGACCCAATACACACACTTCCATGGCATCCCAACCATTGCGGGTTCTGTGGAGGGTTTTGACGTGTACAGGAAGAGTGGCGCCTTAACTGGTAGTGGTGTGTGTTAGGTAAAAAACAACAATAATGAAGATGGTGCAGCAAGGTCAGAGGAGACCCCGAAACCTCTGCAGAGAGAGGCCAGGGCCCACTCGGTAATTATGACAAGATTCCTGCGCACACATTAAGCGAGGTGTATACATGTATCATGCTTAATCAAAAGAACACAATAGGTAGTAAATGAAGCAAAGTGAACACGATAGAAAGTCTTTTTGTTCTTCAAAGGATTGTATTTGACCTTCCTTTGTTGAAAGGTAACTTCAAAAGCAAATGACCAGCCAACACGTCATCAAGCGGGCAAGGAGCCCGAGACTCTTCAGACTGTAAGCATAAATGTGGTAACGGTCCGTATAGCCGGTGATATTTCCGACCCTGCGTCTGGGGTCTGGGTTGAAAGAATCAGCGATAGTGAGTCACTGTGAATTCAGAGACAGGCGGGTACATCCGTCTCAAAACAGCTAATGCCTGGGATATGGCAGCGGAGAGACGGGTCCTGTCTTCCTAAGGGGCTGGCGCTCAGTCAATGCGGACAATCCACAGACAACTTCAGACCAAAACACCCCCAGGAAAGGGCATGACCATAACATATGCGTATAATCACCAGGATCCTGTGGACATCTGGGGCAGCGCGCAGCAGCCAAGGGGCATATTCTCTTATAGCTTGCGGCGTAAGATAGGCCGTATGTAGTATCAGTAGTTGAATGGACTTCAGCCGGAAATTACGGGACACCAGACGGGGATGTTCCAGGGCGTCATCACACTCCCTGTCCTCCAGTTCCTGTGTCAGTGCCACCTCCCACTTATGGCAGAGCGGCAGCAGTGGTACCTGCAGGTGTTCCCGCAGCCCACGGTATAGCCAGCGCACCAGGTGGCGACCATGGCCCATGATGTGCAGGGACCGCAACAATTGAAATGCAGGGGTTTCCGTCTGCGTCACCAACCAATATCGCCGGACATATTGCAGAACCGATGCATGTGTGATAAAAAGAGTCTCCGGTACTGCTCTAGTGCAGGCAAATTCGCCATGACTCATCAGTGCACCATCGAGGAAAAGATCTCCAACTGTGGTTGAGCCCGCCTGTGTCCAGTCCCAGAACTGGCCAGCTGACAACACGTCGGGTAGGGAGCTCACAAAGAGGGACATTCAGAGCATAGGGGTGTACAATTTTAGCAGATTTCTGTGCCTGTTTCCAGTAGTGGATTGCAATGGTCAACAGGAAGGGAGGGCCACGCATTCTGTCAGCTCCAGGACACAGCAGCGCCTGCAGCTTTCCGCTCCGTAAATGCGCCAGGGTGTACCAATTTCAAACAGGTTATGGCCCGCCAGCCAATAGTGCGTACAAAAAGGTTTTGGGTCCACAACCTGGCCAGCCAGGACCTCAACAATTGCAAAAACAGAAAAGCATGTGGCTGGTCAGACAACTTAGAATACCAATCAGGGCCCACACAGCCAATGAGTGCTGCGTGGTCAAGCCTTTTGTTAGCAAAACATTTATTTTGAATTAAAAAACAAATCTTCAAAGTTGATGAGAAAATGACGTACAAGGAAAGCACACCGTCAGGACAGTTAAATCACAAAGCAAAAACAGGCAATTGTATACACCAAAATTGCAAAATATACAGACATTGAAAAAGTGAATAAATCTTTTTACATTAGATAGACACCAAAAGATGACTTGAGCTTCCATACAAACAATACAAATCAATTGGAAAATCAAAAAACATATAACATTAAGAATCAATACAAGACCAGTCCTTTGACTGCAATACCGGTGGACAGGCGGAATGCAAGGTGGAAAACGACTGCCTGCCTATCCACAAGACCTGTGACTCTGTATTCTATCTAGTTGCACACTAGGGCCCACCACAGTGGGGTAAGTTGATCCCAAGTCGCACACTTCCTTCTTGTCACAGGCTGGGGGTCTACGCGTTTCGAACCAACATAGTTCTAGGTTCTCCTCAGGACAGGGACTGGAGTATTCACTGTACCACGAGCACAGGTGATTGCACGGGTGACAGCGAAAACTGTGGAACAGGACAATGGCTCTCTGAGCCAGTTCGGTCGGTGTCAGAAATTATTGGCGTCCTGCGAGCGGTACGCTGTTGTGAGGTGTGACAACACTCACATCCTTAATGTACTGAGCGCCGTCTGGAAGCACGAACAGCTTCGGAGGTTCTTTAGCGGGTGAGGCGGGAATGAATCTGCCGCAGTTCAAAAATATCAATCGGAGATCAGGTCCGCTGCTGAAGGCGTTCCGAGAGTGTCTCACATATTGAAAGTCCACAGGTAGTTGTCTGTTTAATTGAGTAGTCGTAGGTATGAAACTGCTGAGTAGATGTCAACCTGGAAGTAGGACTAGTCCTACTTCCAGGTTGACATCTACTCAGCTGTAAATGATTCTTTTCATTATACCGGCTGTATTTAAACCCGCCCCTACCTTCGCTAACTTTCACTTCGGGCTCAGACCCAGGAACCCCCGTTTACGGCACCAGCCCTCGCCGAACCAGATGTAGAGGCTGGCCAATCTGAATTCTCTAATTTTGGGGCCTACAATTAAAATGATCAGAAGGAACATATGATATACAGCAGTTTCATACCTACGACTACTCAATTAAACAGACAACTACCTGTGGACTTTCAATATGTGAGACACTCTGTGCAACCAAGCACACGTCTTACTAGCAACAGTCAGACCCTGCATCTACTGACATCTGTCCCCATACAACTCATCTAATAGAAAAAGAATAAACTGTGCAAAGCCCCTTGTTCTTTTAAAATATGTAGAAACTTTATATATATGTTACTTTGTTACATGTTGTCCTTGGCCCTGAGGAAGGTGACATCTTCACCGAAACGTACGTCGGCCCAACATCCACAATTTGGATATAAACTGGTCAATTACATACAGACCAAAACCTAACTGGCAGAACTATTAACATCTAAGTTCCTACTGTAATCCACCAAGTACACCTTTGGGTTGTCTCTTTTTTGTCTTGTTGTACTTAGTTTATGTATTTATGTTGTTAGGTATGTTTTTTAAGAATTGAAATGGTATGATTGATATGTAAGGATGTATGCATGAATGTCAGGATTATAATAGATTGTTAGGGGCACATTTCTTCTTATGCCTTATTGTCTGAATTTGCACTTTACAGATTTTCAAAAATGTATTGTTAATGTTAATGAACTATTGTTGAGTATGGTATATGACAAAATGATATGTACAGATGCATAAATGTTTTCAAAAAAATTTATTTGAAAAAAGAAAAGAAAAAATAAATAAAAATATGTTTTGACAATACTTTGAAGCTTTAGCTTTCCTCTTTGGCATCTTCCTATATATAAATATTGTTAGGATTGATTCCGTGTAAAAGCAATATAGGTCCCTATAGAGGTAATTCTTATATTTTGCTGTCTCTGTCACCGCGTGCCTCAGGGCGTGCAGTCGGCGGATATTGAGGGAACTGCTACGTTTGGGAATAAAGCCACATTGATCTGTGTGTATAAGTTTGGGCAGCAGGGGGAGTAATCTGGATGCCAATAGCTTACTCAGAATCTTATATTCCGTATTGAGTATTGGCAATGGGCGATACGATGTCAAGTCGGTAGGAGCCTTACCGGGCTTCAGCAGTGACGTAACTATTGCTTCTTTAGTAGTGGGGGGCAGCGTACTCTCTTCGAGGGAGGTGGCATACAGTTGCAGTTGCAATAACTTTGGGGCCAATGTGTCAACAAAGGTGGAGTAAAACTCCACCTGTATACCATCTGAGCCTGGGGTCTTATTACGGGCCAACGCTTTTGTTGATACCCAGATCTCTGCTATGGTTATCCCCATCAGTGATCTTGGGGAGCTTCACGCCCAGCAGGAATTGCACCATTTCCTCAGTTTCGTGTGAAGGGTGTGCGCTATGCAGAGTAGTATAGTGGTCGTGAAAAGCCCTGTTAATATCACTCTTGGTAGTTAGCAACATGCCACGAGCATCGTACACCGCTAGGGTAGGAGTGGGAGACTGTGGGAGAGCAACCAGCCATGCCAGCAGAGTACCTGCTCTATCAGCCTCCGCGTGCGTACGCAAGGTGTATGCATGTAAGTCGACCGTCCAGAGTCGCTCCAGTAGCTCGGCGTACTTTATCCTCGCCTCCTGCAATTGCTCTACTCCCGCTAAGGTTCCCTCAGCCGCCACCTCCAGTGCCTGCAGTCGAGCCTCCAAGTCCGTCAAGTCCCTAATCACTTCCCTCCTAATCCCCACCACCCCCCATCGCAACCCCCAGTACCGTGATTTTAAACGCTTCCCATTCAATGGACCTGGTAGAAGCCGTGCCCTTGTTGTCAGCAAAGTAAGTATTAACAGTGTTGGCCAATTTAGCCCGAGTTGCTGGCTGCAGACGCCATGTAGGGATAGGCATCGGGACCCGCCCCCATTTCAGCGACAGTTCTTTTGGATTATGGTCGGAGATTGTTTTCCACAGGAACATACTGTGGTGTATGGCAGGGGATAGATCCGTGGTACAAAGGAAATTATCTAACCGAGTATGTAGGCTATGTGGGTGGGAGTAGAAAGAGTATTCCCGCATATGTGTGTGTTGGGATCTCCAGACGACTACAAGATTCCATCCCATTGCCCACCTCGTCAATGCAGCGGCCTGATGTATAGCATTGGTATTCGACAAAGGAGTGGTCCCAGTAGATATCAAATACCGCATTAAAGCCCCCCCCCTAATAACCACGGGCATTGTACCCAGTCTGAAAGCGCCTGTGTTGATCTGGAGAGATAGGCCTCCTGGTCTAGGTTAGGGGCATAGACAGAACCCAACACCACATGTCTGTCATCTAGTAATCCCCGTATCAGTACATACCTGCCCTGGTCATCTATCCGGGATTCACTATGAGTAAATGGGATTCCAGCCCGTATCCATATTGCAGTCCCTCTAGAAAAGGCGGAGTAGGCCGTAGCGTGAAATTGGCAGCGCCACCTCCTCTGTAGTTTGCTTGCCTCAGATTGTATAAGGTGCGTCTCCTGGAGACATACAATTTGGGCCCTGCGATGATGTAACTGGGCCACTATTCAGTCCCTTTTGTGCTGACCCCATCCCCGAACAATCCAGGCTATGACAGTATACAATTTTTCAACCGACATTCACAATTAGAAAACAGCCAGCCCCCCCAACACCACCCACACCCCACGCCCCCACACCCCTCCATCCCCCAATCAGAATAAGCAGCCAACATAACCCCAATACACCAAACCCACAATACTGGGTCCAACGATGGAACCTCGTCCAACCAAACAGTGCAAAACAGGAAAAACATAACACATTTAGGACTCTAGCTTACGCTCGTGGGGTGGGCCATGTATGGAACCCACAAGTTACTGGAGCAATGAATGAAATACAGGCCCAAGGCGGGCCGGGCCAGTACATTAAGCAATAGTTTCCCATGACCCTCCGAAGTGAACAGTATTGCACTGTCACAATAAGCAATAAAGACCAGTGGAAAGTGGAGCAAACCTTAGTACTGAAAAAATCCCAAAAACTAGCAAGCATTAGCTCGGTAGAGGGGTGTTTTCAATCCTCCAAAAGGGAGTGGGGGGAGCCCTTATAGTCCACCTAAAGGGTCTTGACTAAGGTGAGTAGATGCTGATGGAAATAAGGCCATACTCCCGCCACAGGCAGAGTCAGAGCCGTCCGTCACAGAGGGGCTAGAGCTAATCTCCGCCCGCGGAAGTCTGAGCGCCTCTGTCTTCCGGAGAGCCTTTCGCCTGCCCTCCATCACCTGTTGGCGTGGTGAGGGAGGAGTCCCCCCGCTCTGTGTGACCATACCCTTCCTGCACCGGCAGCAGGACCGCTGTGTTTTTGGCTGTTTTAGTCTCCGCTCTGGCAGAATATTTGGAAAGTGTCGGTCCAGCCATTCCCATGCGCTCTCAGGAGTGTCAAAAAACAATGCCCTCTGCTCGTAGTTAATCTTGAGCTTGGCCGGGAAGAGTAGTGCAAATGTCAGGCCCGCAGCCGGGACTCTTGCCTTGACCTCCATAAAGGAAAAGCGTTTCCGCGGGACTGCCAGGGTGTAGTCCGGGAAGATAGAAATCCTCGCATTCTCCATCTGCAGGGGAGCCTGTTCCCTCGCCGCTTGCAGCAATCTGTCCCGGTCCCTATAATTCAAAATACAGGCCAGCAGTGGGCTCGGATTAGCACCTGGTACAGGGCGTCGCGCCGGAACCCGGTGAGCCCGCTCAACTGTAAAGTGCGGCGAGAGACCTGTTGGCGCCACCGCGGTTCGCAGCCATTCCTCGATGTAGGTCGTAGGATTGGGCCCCTCTGCCCCCTCAGGCATACCCACGATTCTGAGGTTATTACGTCTTGCCCGCCCTTCTGCATCGTCCGCCCATGTGTGCAAGGCCTTAATCTGTTGTTGCATCTCCTTCAAGAGCTTATCATGATCCGCGACTTGAGGCCCCATAGTGCTCAGCTGGTGCTCCGTGGTTTTCACCTTATCAGCCAACTAACGGTGGTCGTCCTTAAGTAAGTTCAGGTCCACAAATATGGTGCCCAGTTGAGTTTCTAGTGCAGAGCGGGAATCACAAATTTCTTGCAGCATCATATCTGCTGCCATTCCCTGGGGTCTGCCTGAGGACGACTCAGACCAGGGCGAATGGGATCCTCTTTTATTCGACTTTGAAGTGGCGCGGGTTGTTCCCTTGCCCATTGCGCACGCCAGCCCGGGGCAAGCCCATTCGCGGCGGGCGGCACTCACTGTGCACTCTCACTACCAATGGACCGGGGGTGGCCCCCTCTGTGGCAATGTCTGTGGTACCCCACTGGGGTCCGTGCCTAGGACCAAAACACAGTCTCCCCCAGTGTACAGGAGGCCACCCCCACCAGGCCAGGCAGTCCCGTCCCCCCACGCCCCAGGGGATCAAGAGCCCTCACCTTCAGATCCACTCCGTCTAGTGGCCGGCGTTGTCCAGTCAGGACCAGCTGCGTTGATGGGTCATCTCAATAGGGGCCCGCAGCTGCACCTGACAACTCCTCCACCCTGCCAGGCAAAGAAACCGGGGGAAGGCCGATCCGGGCAATCCAGCGGGCTGGCAGCACCCACCTCCACAGCCCTCCACACTCACCACCAGGAGCCTTCAGCCCCTTAGGGGGGGCCCGAGAATATGAAGCACAAGGGGGCGGCGCACACCCCACTCCAGACCTTGGCGCACAAGGGGACCCGCGGCGCCCATGCAACATCCAAGAGTCTAGGCCCAAGCCCGGGCCTTGCGTGTCCCAAGTCTGCCTCCTGCGAGCGCGGAGCTGGGAAGAAGCAAGGAGAGAGGATGTCACGCCGCCAATCCCATCAGCACACAGGCTCCTGGGTGCCCCCACCGGGACAAGGAGCGGAGGCCCAAGTCTGGGCCTCGCGCATTCGGGACTGCCGCTCGTAAGGGCACCAACTACCGGACCACGGCAGGACACTACAGCGTGGCAGAAAACACCAGGCAACTCCCAGGCCCCGAGCGCATGCGGCCCCTCCCACCACCTCGGGGGAGAAATCAGTACCTCCTTCTCGGCCAGACTCTGGCAAAAGTCACCCGGAGAGCCACACCACACTCCAGTAGGAGTTCCCGTTGCTCCAGCCTTATTACCGCCACGGGGACAGGATGTATCGGCGGATTGCAGCAGGCCCGGCCCGGAGCTCAGCGCCTATGTGACCTCCATCTTAGGCTGCAGGCCACGCCCCCCCCGCATGCCCACACAGTCATGGCGGATCTGTGGGGTACGTGCAGCAGCATACGTGTTGAGAAAGCTGACGGGACATCACCTGCTCTCGATCAAGGTAAAACGCACGTTATTTAAACAGACATGCCTGTCCGTTTGGTTACCTCCCCTTCAGCTCAGTTCAGCTCGGGGTACCGACGGACAGGTAAGGAGGGATCGGCCGTTCTGTCTGCATTCCGTTTTCTGTACTAGGTACCTAGATATACTCTCTTGTGAAAGGGATCTATGGGAGGTTTTATGTCTAGATATCGACCCGTTTATTAAGGTTGCTAGATATTATCAACAACAAGCGGGATTTTCCTAGGGAACAAGACATGCCTCTAAAAGGTTTTTAAATACATGAGAGACAAGGTTTTGCAGTGGTATTTATTACACTAGTATATAAGAAGTCATCTGAAACTGCATAATTACTTCTTTACATAAGATCTAGTGAAGGGGCTTGGGTAAAAGTACTCATTTTTTCTAATCATCTGTGGCTTTACACTGAGTTCCGGATTAGATTTAGGCTTAACTAGTGTGGCTCTATTCGGCCTTTAGTTACACATATGAGGTTTTATGAACACCATTTTTCATCTGAACAATAGGGACCTCTGGATGGTGCCATTCGTTGTTGTTTAAACGTGACACAGTTTTATTGATGCATTGGGTAACTCATTTTCAGAGATTTCTACTCTGATTGTGATTTTTTATGTTTACCTGCAAAATAAAGCAGTGCCTAATTCCCTCAGCAGATGCCAGGTGAGGTGAGGAGTACTCCTGCATAAAGACGGGTGAGTCAAATAATATTTTGAAAATAGTGATATATACACAGAGAGATATATTTGACAATATCGACATCTTTTTTATAGTAGTTTTCGGAAGATGTGAATTCGGACAGTATTTTGCTCATATGTTGGGTCTTTAAGTACTATTCATGTTTATTCTGTTCTTTGTAGGAATGAGTCCAAGAATCCTGTGATATTTGACCACTTTCGGGATACACAGGTTATGATAGGGTATATCGAACCAATCATTTTTCCTTTTGAGCTATTTCATTTACTTTGCACACATTGTATGCACAATATTGCAGTAGCGTTCTAATATAATGGTCCTGATGAAAACCTGGATTTACCTAATCCTGAGGCTGAAACATGTAGACCTGCCATTCAATTGGACTTTTTACAGTTATCTTTTCAAACTGTATATGCACTGTTTTTAAGTTTGACATTAGGATAGCGCTTATTAAAATTGTTCTGTATCCTAGTAGCCAATTATAAATAACTGCACTTCTTTTCTTCACTTTCACTTACATGCACTGCAAATCATCAGCACCCCCTTCAAAGAAGTATTAGTTTTACCATTCTCTGGGATCTGAACCAAGTTAAATCTCGCCACTGTTAAATACATCTTGTGTTGCCTTCTAATGCTTAGAAGGGCACCGCCTTTTGGTTGCACTAGGTTTGCAACCAAGAGGAAATCCCAGATGATGAGATATGCCACCACTGTGGGCTGATGGGGTTTTATTCTGGCTGTGAACAGTTATTTTTCTGACCTAGACACATTAGCTTTTTTGCTGTCCTTATTTCTCTTTTCTTAGACCGGTAGTTTCTTTGTTTGTTTTTTAAGGTCCTGTCGAGCTATCTTGTAGCCTTGAGCAAGGTCTCTGTGATGAAGAGGTGCATCACTATTCAACATGTCACAGATTTCATGTGTGTGCTGAGTGATCGTGTGTTGAGAAGCATGCATGCGAGTGGGTGCTGACATGCAGGTTTGCTGTGGTGTGCCGCAGGTTGGGGGTGTAGGCGTTGGTGCTAATATGGTTTTGAGAGTGTTTATATTTGTGTGGGGGATGTGGGTGGGTGCTGGAGAGCCGGTAGTGGATGCAGGTGAAAGCTCTTACCGTGGTGTGAGGTGCGGCACAACAGCAGTTGGGGAACGGCATCTGGTCTACATAGTATCAAGTTCTGAAGTGTGTCGCTGGGCAGTGATTGGACCAGGCTTCCTGGTGCTGGACACGGACCAGGCGCGGACGGTGTAGGAAACTGACGCTTTTTGCATGGTTTCTCCTCACTTTTTGCCTAATGTTGATGCTGGGCTTCCTCTTTGACACCTCTGACCAGGATGTGCATTGTTTCTGGTCTCAGAGAGCAGTGGCAGTCCGTTTGGGGGCCGGAAACCTTTACTGTGTGTGACAGGATGCCTGGGGCAGTCGGTGTCCACACCAGGGTTGTGGGGTTTTGGGGGGCGCTTCTGGGGTGCCCTCTGGGTGCATGTTTTAATGAATGTCACTGGCATTGGTGTGGATTTGGTACAGGGAGCTGTTTGGTACCGGGCACTCCTTGGTTCAGTGAAGTCATCATGGTGTTGCATATTATCCTGGATTGGAATACGCACTGCTGTGAAAGTCCTAAAGATGCCTGGGACTGGTTAGAGGCCATACAAGACTGGGACTCCACAATGCACAGGCTCTGGGCCTGCTCTGAGGAAAGCCATGGAGCTTGGGAAATGCTGCAGAAGATGACCTCGCAGAGGGGCCACTAAGAAACTGACTTCATCGCAGTCAGAGAGGGAGAGGGCTGAAGCATTGCAGGCTGTAGCAGTGCTTATGCAGGGCAAGAGTCCCACCCCAGAGGTGGAGGCCTGCCCTTTGAGAGACACTGAAGAAAATGAGTCAGACAGTTGACAAAATTATCTGAGGCAGTTGGAATTTTGCGATGACTACTGATTGCCATCCCAGGTCCTGAGCTGCCCCACTTTATATGGGGCCGGTGCGCTCTGGATGGTTTGTGCACCCTGAACTATGAAATGAAATGAAATGAAAAAGGCATTTGTAAAGCGCATGGTTACCCTCGGGCATGTCTTCATTGGTTACTCCCCGCTGAATGCCTTCCTAGGTAGGGTCTCATCTAGTACTAAATGTTTCACATGCTGTTTGGGCGGCCATCCGTTGTCAGACTGCCCTGGGGTTGGGAAGTTGACCAACATGAGGGTCCATTTGTTTGTCTCTTATGTTTTGAAGTTTGCAGAGGATGGTGGCGGTGCATGAACACGAAGGGGGTGTAGGGGTGGGGGAGGGCTCCCTTTGTGGGACTGTATTGTGAAACCCAACATGAATGGCAGACGCTCGTAACGCCTTACGGTTCCTAACATGGAACATTCGAGGTGTGGGGTCTATAGCAAGGCACCACAATATCTATACATACCTGAGGCGCAGGGACATACACGTTGCATTTCTCCAGGAGACACACCTGAACAGTGAGGAAGCCGGTAAGTTGCAGAGACGGTGGAGGGGCCAGATCTTCGTGACCACCTCCTCAGCTTTTGCCAGGGGAGTACTGATTTGGTTAAGCCAGGGGTCCCTTTTGCCCCTGATAGTATGTGGCTGGATACAGAAGATCAGTATGCCCTGATCACAGTGAGATTGGCAGGTCAAGGAGTGACACTTGGCAATATATATGTGCCTAATGAAGACCAGATCTGTTTCCTAGAGTCGTTCTCTACCTCAAGGGCTAACAACTTAAATGGTCACATATAACTGGGGGATACTTTAACTGTGTTGCGGATGTTGCTACTGACCATTCGCACCCTCCCCTATCGGGGATTCAGCCAGACCGCACAGCTATGGGATTCCGCACTTGGATATCTCACTGGGGCCTTGAGGACACTTGGAGACTGCAACATAACAGAGATAGGGAGCACTCCTTCTTTTCACCGATCCATCAGGTACACACTAGGCTTGATACGTTTCTCTGCTCTCCTGCCTTTAATAGCTATATCATACACACCGAATACTTAGGGCGCACAGTGTCGGACCATAGTCCACTGATAATGACGCAACACCCGCCAGGAAGGAGACCTCCAATCCCTTGAGGATGCTCCTTTCCATACCCCACTACAAGCACTCATAGACACATAGGGCCCAATTCACAGAACTAACTTAAGACAAAATCCTAAACTTACTACTTTTGGTATTCACAGAAGTTAGGATTTTGTCTTAAGTTTGTCTTAAGACAGACTTAAGACGGACTTAAGACAAAATCCTAACTTTAGTCTGTCTTAAGTCTGTCTTAAGACAAACTTAAGACAAAAGCCTAACTTCTGTGAATACCAAAAGTAGTAAGTTTAGGATTTTGTCTTAAGTTAGTTCTGTGAATCGGGCCCACACTTCCCCATCCACGCCAACACAGCATCTTCTGCTCAAGTGGAGTGGGAGCCATTTAAAGTGGTTGTAAGGAGCCACTGTATGGGACATGCAAGTGGTGCCCAAACGGAGCTTTGCCAAGAAATTTTGGACCTGAAAGGGAGCATCCGCAGCTTAGATAACATCCTGGGTATGGACTATGCGGCCCGCTTGCCACTACAGGTCATATATGCAAAATATAATGACGCAATATGCTGGTTGAGATGTTACAACTATACAGACTATATGGATAGAGTGCAGAGGGAGGAAGGGAAGGCGGGCCGACTGTTAGCAGGGCTAATCAGGCCTGAACTAGGGGGAACGCCAATCACTCAAATTAGTTTAGATACCGCGATGTGGTGCACGACCTTGACGCGATTGTAGACAACCGCTGCTCCTCAGCTGAATATAAGTGAGTTCTTTGGCTCTCTACCTCTCCCTACGTTAGAGGTGGAGGACCGGGTGGAATTGTGAGATCTGATAAATTTGCAGGAAATCAAAGTAGCCATTAGTGCATTAACATCTGGCATAACGCCGGGGCCAGATAGCCTCCCTTCGGAATGTTACCAACGATTCGCCGATATGTTAGCACCGCAATCAGTCAAGCTGTATGCAGCCGTGTATGAAAGCGGTGAGTTGCCCTGCTCCACCCAGACGGTCCTAGTGATCCCTCTAAGAAGACAGAGGCAGGAGTTAAAGATTACAGGCCTCTCTCCATGCTTAATCTTGACTTTAAGACCCTCAGTAAGGTGTCTGCTGGCAGGCTACTTCCACACATGAGGTCTCTAGTTCATCCTGACCAGAATGGGTTTATCATCTCTTGCAGCACCTCTTATAACCTGTCAGGCTCTACTCTTTACTTTACCATGTCGAGGCCCCAGCCAAACACCATGCCGTGGTCCTATCTGTGGACTTGGAAAAACCTTTCAACACGGTGGGTTGGGAGTATTTGCTTGAGAGGATGCTGCGCATGGGCATGGGGGAGGACTGGGTGCGGTGGGTGTGACTCCTTTATGCTTCACCCACAGCAAGGGTAAAACAGGCAGAACAATTTCCAGACAGTATGAGATGTTCCCCGGGACTAGGCAGGGGTGCCCCCTTTCTCCTCTCCTGTTTGCCCTGGCAATTGAGCCTCTCACAGAGAGGATCCACCAGGAAGGTGACGTGATAGGTTTGTCTATAGGAGGGTGGCTACATCATGTTTCTGTACGCAGATGACCTGTTGATATATTTGACAGAGGCAGCCACAGGCACCTCTGTGGCTATACAAATCCTGGATGACTTTGCGCTGCTCTCGGGCCTTCTGGTCACCAATACTAAGACATATCTGTTCCCAGTAGCTGGACCATTGCACAGACCTGAGGCATTGATGGCTGACATACTCTGGGCTCAGTGTACATTTAAATACGTTGGTATACACATTACGGGCAGGATGTTGCACTTGCGTTCCTGTGTGCACTTTTTGTGAACATTGCAACTACCCATTATGGCCCGGATCTCCCTATCTAAAATGGTTATACCGTCCCAGATATTGCATTTCTTTGTAAATCTCCTGGCCGTTATGCCAAATGGCTGGTTCTGCTCCTTGAATGCCCTATAAGGAGACTTGGTGTGTGGAGACGGACGCCCTAGGGTGTCTCTTAAAACACTAAAACGCCCTATGTTGGAGGGAGGGCTAGGGGGACGGACAGGGGCGTAACACAAGCCCATGCATTCCCCGCAGTGCAGGGGGCCCTCAAGCTCAAGGGGGCCCCTTCAGCACTGCACTTCCACCTGAGAGCTCCTAATAGAGTCCGGAGGGGGCCCCTTCACGTACCTGGCAGGGAGGCCCCCTCAATTATCGTTACGCCACTGATCTTCGAATTTTATATGCTTTCTGCCCAACTACAGTAGCTAGCGCAATGAGTGGAGGGAGCGACCGAGGAGGGCACGTGCTTATCGTGCCCGAAGTCCTGTCCCAGCCTAGTGATGGCAAAGCTACTTATCCCAGACATGGAGACGTGTCAGAGCAAGGAGAAGCGATCCATCAAGAAACCCCCAATGTTGCCCCTTATGGGGACCACATGGCGACCCCCAGGTTATATTTACAAGCGACACAATAGAAAAGAGTTCCCCCGCGGCCTAAATGTTATTCAGATTTTAGATATATTACAAAAAAGACACCCAGACTGCCACACCCATCTACACACACATACCATTCGTACATTCATTTTCACACACTCCTCTTATATTCAGAGCAATCTCTTTTTTCTGTAGTTGAGGTAACCCAAGTTTAAATGTAGATTCCCACGCCAGGTTTTTTGTAATATATCTAAAATCTGAGAAACAGTAATATGATGTGTTGGATTTTAATGTTTATATGATTAAGAGAAAATAATGAACTAAAAAGAAAAATTATATAGAGAATAAGAAAAAAGCTTTTTGATATACATACAAAAAAACAATAAATTATTGAAAATATAAAAAGAAAATAAGTGTACCTGTCATGTATTGAAGGACTTTTTACAAAGTATTTGACCAATGTCATAAGCTGAATAACATTTAGGCCGCGGGGGAACTCTTTTCTATTGTGTTGCTATTTTCCTCTCTTTTCCCTGGCCTTAAGTAAAAAAAAGAGGGGGTCCCAAGTCTATGTTGTATATTTACAAGCGAACAATTGGCTCGTTGATCAGATGCAGCGTTGGATAATGTTGGGGACTGCTACATGGACAAAGTTCTGATTCCCTTTGAAGAGTTGATTGAGAACGGTGGACTCTCCCAAAGTCAGTTCCTACAATATGAGGCCTGGACACGCACAGTTTCGCAGTTATGGAACAGAGGGAGGGACGAACCAGAGACACTCCCGGTACTACATGCCTTATTTATCCTTAGTAAAGCAGGGCATCTAGTGAAATGGCTATATGCTACGCTGCAAGCGGCGTCCATGGGCCCCTTGAGCAGGTTACGGGCAAAGTGGGACAGAGTCGGGGCAGAGAACTTACGGATGCAGAGTGGCGCAGGGTCTTCCGCTATCCCAAAAAGATATCCCGTAATACATGTTTAAAATACATACAATTCAATTATACTCACATATCTTACATGACGCCACGCCATCTTAATGTGACCTTTAGGGGGAAGCCCGACAATGTCCCAGATGCATGCACCCAGATGCAGACTTTGGCCACTTGCACTTGACTTGGGCCTGTCGAAGCTTACGTCCTTTCGGAGAGGCTGTGCTGGGAACGCTCATGGTGGCGTTGGGTAGATTGCTGGCCCGCACAGTGCAGACTTGGTTATTGGGCCTTTTCCCTAGGCCATCAAAGCGTAAAGTTGGAAATAGCCTGATAGATCGTTCACTGAGCCTCACTAAGTGCAGAATAGCGATGGAATGGAAGTCTCCAAGGGGGCCTCAGTTCGAGACTTGAAATAGGGACGTCATCACGTTGGCCGGGGCAGAAGGTCGAGAGCTCAGCTGGGAAGAGTCCAAGGGGATGAGGAAACCCCCAATAGCTGAACAAAGTAGAGAGGCGCTGGCAGCATGGGAGAAGTCTGAGGGTACTGATAGGGATTCAACAAATGAACCTCTTCTCAAGAGTAGCACCTCGCCTCAAAATCCCAAGATACAAGAAAAAAACAATGGGTGGCATATCATTCTCTGTTCAAGCAGCCAAACTATGGAACTCTTCCCCCCCCCCAACATAAGATCCACAGATAACCACCTTAGCTTCAGAAAACTACTCAAGAATTGGCTTTTTCCCACATAACCACCATAGGTAAAAAGATATAAATATTCAGCCTGTCGCTCTGTATATAAGCATTTATGTGTACTATAGATATGTACCTATATATGTGTGCTGCTTTCTATAAACATGTAGAATATGTATGTTAAAAAAATGTTTATATTTATTATTTTATATATTCAATTCAATTCAAAATCACTTTATTTCGTTCCAGAGAGACCATAAAAGTTTCACACACATACTTTCTGCAATAAAATTTCCATATTTATAGTTACAAAGGCATAAATGCATAAATAAAATCAGTATACAAACGGACAAAAGATGGCATTCAGACAATTGGATAGGATATATAAACCCTAGCGCCAAGTATACAAACTTATGAAATTTTATAGCTGACATTATAGACTGTTACAGTCTATAATGTCAGCCATATAATTTCATAAGTGTGAATAATTATTATTTAAAAATTACAGACGTTTTGCTCAACTATATTGACTCATAGGGCTTTCTTATGGACATTGCGACTTTAATATAATTAAAAACTGCTAAAAAAAAGATAAGGTAGACAAGGAATGCAAAAGATTAATAATGTCAATGTAGGTAGATGGAAGGATTTCCCTCAAAAGTGAGGCTAGAAATGTTCCCCTCAGCTTGTTATAAAGGGAACAAAACAACGTAAAGTGCACAGTGCTCTGAGCTGCCAAATTGTCACACGGACAAGGCAGTACTTTATCCACCCATCCTGCTTGTTTGGGGCATGCCACTAAAAAATGCAAGGTGCTTAAACGAAATCTAGACAAGAGCAATCGTACTTGAACATTGAAAAGCTAAATAGAATTGCTGTTCTGCAGGGAACAATCATAGGGGACCTGACACTACCAGTTTTAAGCAACGCTTGTAAGCCCCAGAATAATGTGCCTCTTTTGTAATGGCTTTCGCATTTGTGTGGATACTTGCAGGGTTGTCATAGTAGTGCCCCAGACCTAACTCATGAAATGTATCCTTCACAAAGCGAAGCCAAGGGATCGACAATGCGCTATCTAAGTTGGTACAGTCCTTAATGACTTCTCTTCAGAATAATGGTGTCCTCAGACAGCCAAATCTTTGGCCAAAGAAGCAGAGGTGCGATATCTATTCGATCTTCAAGATAGACCAGCCCTAGCTTGTAATGACAAAAAAGTGTGGGGGCACTATTTGGGGCCAACAATAGCCTTTTTATACATTTATTTTCCAATACATGCAAGTGTCGATTTTAAGCATTTAGCTTTATGGAGGGTAATCAATTCTGTCACCGGCTTGTGTCCTAGCTTAGTGGCAAAGCGGAATAACCCCTCCACAACCCAACTAGTGTGTTGGACCCTTGCGGCAATAAGGGGGTCCCAATTCATAGTGTTATTAAAAATGATCCCTAAATAAGTAAGATTGGACAGCTTGTCAATAATCTTACCTCTTACAATACATGTTCTTGTTTTGGTTGCTTTGAGGCCACACACATAACATATGATTTGATAAAATGTACTTTTAATCATCCTATGCTTCCATAAAATCTGTAAAAGCATTCAGTGATTTTTGGAGCCTATTAGCTGTCAGGGCCATTAGCATGGTATTGTCCACGTAAGATAAAATTTTAAGAAAGTCGAGTTCCTTCTCTTTTAAAAATGCCTCTAAGCCATTTGTGTACAATAAAAAGAGAAATGGAGCTAAAATTCACCCCTGTCGAACACCTTCTGTGGAGACAATTAGGCCTGTCTTTTCCCCCCCAAGAGCCCTATGTTATGGCAACGATAGTGGAAGTATGAAGCCTACATAAAAGGGAGAAGAGGGCATCTTCAAAATCCATTTTCCCCATCAGTACCCACAATTTTCCCAGATTAACAGTGTCAAAGGCACTGGACAAGTCCATAAAGGCCAGATGGACAGAACCCCTCCATGCTTTTAAGTATTTGCCCATAATTAGAGACAAATGAGGCACTGTTCCGCAGTACCCATACCCCTTCTAAAACCATACTGCAATCTAGACACAATCCCTGTACTGTTCACCCAGGTCTCAAGGCACGCAAGGACGACCCTCCCCAATAACTTAGCAGTGGCGTCGATTAGTGAAATTGGCCTTTAACAGGCAGGGTCACTCCTGTTGCCCTTCTTATACACTGGGACCACAATGGCCTCCTTCCAAGTTGTTGAAATAGGGCCAATCACCACAGCTTTGAAAAGTAGGGAAGGGTGACCACAGATTGGGGTTTCTTTTAAATAGGTCTAGGGACCCCATCGGGGCCTGGGGCTTTAATGCAGATTCCCCTCGCTAAAGCCTCCTCAACTTCAGTCACTGTGAATGATGAACTCAGTTGTAAGATCAATGACGAATCAAATGTCGGTTCCCCATTTCCCTTCACTAACGAAGCACTGTTTGGGTTAAATATGGCTGAAAAAAGGGATTCCCAAGTTGCCCCCTATTAGACTCATCCATGCATAGGGGACGATTTATGATATTCCAAAAGCTTTTGGTGTCTTTTAATGCACTGGCTCTCTCCAAGTCCTCCCAAGCTAAATTAATGAGTTCATCTTTCCTTTGCTTGATAGTATTTTTAGAAGTCTGTCTTAAGTTTTTAATGTGTGTACTATCACAGGGGTTAGCATGGATGGCCTTTTTAAGGTTCTAAAGAGCTCTGGAACACTCATTGTTAAAACACTGTGTCTTCTTCGGTTCACTACTCCAAACTGAACCGGTCAAATTGTTTGACACATCTGCACAGATCAGTTCAAAATCATCAACCGCCTTGTCAGGGAGAGAATCATCTTGGAGGCATCTCATATTAAGGTTTAGATTTGCTGTAACAGTTCTTACCTCAAACTGGGTAGGGTTAATTTTGCCCCAGTTTAGTCTTATCCCTTTATTTTGAATAAATGGATGGGGCAGCTATCGCCATTCCCAAACTTAGCTGTTATACTGAAGGAGACAGCAAGGGGATTATGGTCGCCTGCAATATTTGGTGCCACCTCAAAGTCACCAACAAGCAGGGAGAACGTTCTTGTGATAAGCATAAAATCAATAGTGCTTTCTCTGCCACCTCCAGCATAAGTAGTGCACTGAGGTAGGGAGCTGCTGACCAAGTTAATAGTATTAATAAGGTCCAGGTCATTTTCAAAAATAATAGAATTTAGAGCCTCACCCTGTGCTGTGTGGATAAAATGCCACTGTGGCTGGCCCTCTGTGTCCATCAGCCCACAGACTTCATTGTTGCTAAATGAACAAATGGTGCAATTAAAATCCCCCACCCAAAGGATGCATAAAGGCTGCCACTTCCCCGCACAATTATTAATCTCTACCTGTAGGCCTCCAATCACATGACTACTATTATGGTCAAAGATGTTATAGTACCAGTTTAATAGTAATAACATCGCTCGAATCAAATTGGAGATGAGGATTAGTTGGTACCAGGATGAGGACTTCACAACAAGGGCTTGTATGGACCCATATTTAACTGAGATTAAGGGCACAAGCCCTGCTTTTGCCCTCCCAGCTGGTGAAGGAGTTGCATGGATGGTAAAGGAACAGTAACCGTACAGTACCATATCAACTTTATGCCATGTTTCCTGGAGGTAAATGATGTAAAAATCCCAAATATACTCCATCCAATCCTCAGACAGTTTGGCATATATACCTGCGCTATTCCATGAAATAACTTTACATGGGGGAGTATTATGTCCCTGACTCACTGAACCGCACTCAGTTAACGTAATGACAGGCATGATGTTCAGGGCTGCAACACCAAACCCCTACCCTCCAAGAGTATCATTGGGGAGTATCTTTTCCATATCATTACTAGGGCTGCTGATGTTTGGCAAAGTGGGACCAGCTAAGTCTGTGAACTGCCTAATACCAATATCATCTTCATGTGAATCTCTCCCTAGGTTGGCACGTTGTAAACTTGTTCTTCTCAAATCGACTAGGCTACCTGAATGCACAAGTAGTCAGTCAATATCCGTCAAACCAGTGAGAGATTCAAAGCGATTGGTGTGAGTAAATGGAAGGGGCTGAGGGGGTAAGTGTCTTTTAAGCTTTAGCCCTGGAGGTGTATTGCCTCTTGCTATTCCCATGGTGGTTGGGGGTAGAAATAACCCAGTGGATAAGCCTTTATTAATTCATTAGGTGAATCTCTAATGTGCTACAGAGCAAGAGACGCGCATCTAGCGTTGTTGAAATTAAGTACTACGCAGTCCCCTTCCACACATTTAGTTGTGCAACCCATCCAGCTCATCCTCCTTGCCTTGATGATCTGTTCAGAACAATTTAGATGTGATAACATTTTGCTAAAGCACCAATGTGCTGATTTATTTATATGGCTCAGGCAGCTTTCTTGTTGGCCTGAGAGGAGGTGAGGAACCCCATTGTCAAGATCAATGTATATGGGGTGCAATCAGGGGGTAAATTTAAGATTTCATTTGCCCCCTATCCCGTTGGTAATCTATGACCTGGGCCGGTTGTATTTATGGTTTATTGTAATTCTCCCCCCCCCCCGACTATTTATGGTGGATAAACCTCTCGTTGGGGCCAATACAGCCTGGGAGGCGCTAGGGAAGCATCAAATACCCTTTTTTGTGGCAGGATAGATTGTCCATGTCAATTCGATCTATGGGTGCCAATCAGTTCCTTGGGTCCTGCTAAAGTTGGACAAGATGTTCTTCTATATAAACTAAACGAGATAAAATAGGTTCCAGAGCATCTTTTACAACTTTGCTGACTTTTTCAGACAATTTGTCTATTTCAACCTGTGCAATTATTATTATTATTATGTTTCTTATATAGCGCCTGAATCGACCCCCGAAGGGGTATCTCCGCGCTTGCCTTGGGAACCCGTCCTGGCTTTTCCCTGTGAGATAGCCCCTATAGGGCATCCCCAAGGTGAAAGCCAGGCATCCCGCCGCGGGGGGGCCGTTGTGGAGATTAAGCAAGCTTAATGCCCAGAGTTGCAGAGTGTGAACCCATGATTAGGTCAGGCACCGAAGCGAGAATTATCGAGTCCATGGACATTTGAGCTCAAGAGCCTGCCGCGTCGGGAATTGAACCCTGGTCCCGGGTCTGACCTCTGCTTCAGGGTCTGCCTGCCTACCAGTGAGCCACACTTCTCCAGCTTTTCATCCATAGTTGTATATAGATATTAATTAGTTCTGCTTAACAAATGTACATATTACTGATAGTTACATTATTATATGTTTTTAACATGTATATAAGTGACTGCATAAATAAGTAAATCTTTTTATCATAACTATTTATCTACAATTGCTTCACTATCGATATACAAAAAATATATATACAAATACATAAAACTAATTTAAAGTACACACCACTTGAAAGCCAGAGTTTATTTATTGTAGATTTAATCAACATATACTATTTTCCTTAATGCAACTATATTCCTTCCATGTACTTATGAATCTATCTTTATTACTTTTGGATCGATATATATTTATTACTTTTACCTATTTATTTATTACTTGTCTTCTAATTCTGCATATCCAATGCACTACCCTATTTATTACCCTATACCTCTCTTTACTATTTAGATCCTCAAAACAAGCCTTTCTATACCCTCCCTCTGACTCTTCCCCTTCCATCTCCCTCTTACTCATGCCCCTCCACCTCCTTTTTACTCAGGCTCCTCCACCTCCCTTTTACTCATCCCTAGCCTCCTCCTACTGCCATGAGCTCCCACAAAAAATTCTAAATCCTTCCCTTCTATCACTCCACTATCATTTTCAATCCAAACAACAGACTAACATATCCACCAATCAAATTAATTTCATATCTTACTATATGACCACTAACACTGTAAGGGTTCCGGAGTAGCATGTTACTCGCTGAAAAAGTGCTTCAACGCCTTGTCACGGGTAGTAAGTGCTATATAAATGCAATTAGAATACGATACAATATAAACCCTCTCTGCTAATATATGATAAGTTAAACCTGACTAGACAAAACACAGATCTCTCCAGCAAGTGCGTACTACAAGTATACAAAATAAACTGGGTATGTGCTCGGTCGATTACCTAATGAAATTTGAACCGGCCAGGTTGAGTTGAAAATGGCCACAACACCTGGCCTGTGCTTCCAATGAGGACTTTCAGCCTTTGTGCACTCACCCACCCCCTCCCACTATGACCTAAATGTGAAATCCTAGTTGACAGAAGAGGGGAAGGCGAAAGGTGAATGACATTGCTTTACTTCTGGGACAGTTTGTACCCATGGGGGCCGTGGTGAGAACTGACAACTAGGTGAGAATGGCCCAAAAGCTACAACAACACCTAGCCTCTTTCAACACTGTGGGCAGTTGACAGAGGCCCGAAAAAAGCAGTCTAGTGCTGGCACTTAATCACCGGCCCATGCCCGATTGCCATCATTGGCATCCGACCCTGCTGGTATGGTTATCTACATCCTTGATCTTAGCACTTCACTGGCTGACAGAGTCACTCAAGGTAGGAGCAGGGTAGTGGAAGATACACTCTCGCCTGATTGCTGCCATGTGCTGTGCGTACACTTGCGATGCATTTCTGATTGCGCCATATCTGCTTTAATAATTGATATTGTGTCATTTTTAATATCCTTCAATCTGTTTCTATTTTTTTACTGTTGACACTTCACTGCCATGATTACTCCTTTGACACTGTGGTTATTGCTGTAATTGCTGCTATGAGCCCATGCTCTCTTTTCCACGCTCAGGTGTGCCACTCCTGCCTGCTGGGTGCTGCGTAGTATTTTGAGGGCTTTGTCGCTGCATTTATGTGGTGTGAACTTTACAGAGGGTTTGTTTCCTGCCAGATAGGATGTGGAAACTGGGATTCATTCCAAGGACAGATCAGGGTCATGCTCTGTGAAAACTGCATGGAATGCGGGAGTCTGAATTTAAGTGACTGTTGCCCACGGACGGTTTTGCTTCTCCTTCTGCTGTTAAGGAGGTGGAAGTGGGAACACATTCATTGTGACATGTGCACTCAGCAGCAAGCAGCAGCAGTAAAGGACACACTGCAGCAGCAGGACACCGCTACCAAGGAGGGTGTCAGTTTCTGCGGATGTATGACGTTACAGCGCATACTTTTACAACGCATACCTTTACAACACATTTTTTACAACGCAACATCCATTACAACGCATTCCAAACAACGCATGCCATTACAACAAATTTTTAAAAACTACCTTTACAACGCATTCCATTACAACGCATAATACCTTTACAACGCATACCATTACAACGCATACCATTACATTGCATGTATGGTAAGTATTGGATAGTGTAGGGGTAACAATTACTATTCTAATTCCAGGGGGTGCAACAGTAGGGTAAGTGTTGGATTGTGTAAGGGTACTATGCGTTGTGATGGTATGCATTATAATTGTATGCGTTGTAATGACTGCGTTGTAATGACATGCGTTGTAGTGGTATGCGTTGTAGTGTCATGCGTTGTAATGGTTGTGTTCTAATGGCATGCAATGTAATAGCTGTTGCGTTGTAAAAGTGTTGATGTAATGGTTGTGCGTTGTAAAAGTTGCGTTGTAAAGGTTGTTTCCCGTTTCTGCGCATGCATCAAGTACTTTTAGGTTTGCCACGTTCAAGATCACAAAGATGTTGATTTTAAAAGCGGCACTGGGTGCACTCACTGCGCAGCAGGTCTGGACCAAGGAGGCGTGTCCAACATGGCGTGTCTAAGTCCATATCTTGGGCACACGATAAACCAGGGGAGAGATTCAGTATCCAGAGACACCTGTACATTGTATGCGGGGAGGACATGTGCTAAGGCTTAGAACATCAGTGTAAACAGTGCTAAGGTGCCCGCGAGATGCGAGCATGTACTAGTCAGCTGTGCCTAAAGCCGACGCCCAATGCAAATACACACTCACCTCTGTGTTCACACGTACACGTGACAGATGACATCAGAGAACTGTGCTGTTTGTTTTTCCTTACTTCCTGTTTTTAAAGTGCGAGAGAAATAGGCCCTGTACAGTAAAAATTGTATCTGTGAATGTATTTTGTAAATCCTGGAAAAGCACTGTCTCCAGCGAATTTTGTTTGTGTACCCTCAGGAAAACCCTGATTTTTAGAAAACACTTAAAAAATACTAAACTGAATCAAAAAAATATTTAATAAGCACCGAAAACAAGAAATCTGAATTATATGCATGCCTCAAAGAGTTTCAAGTTGGAATATCGTGATCAGCCCATAGCCTTGCCATCAAAAATATTGATACAAAGCCCATTCTGGGGCCATGTATGGCCCTCCACTGTGAACATGTAGAGAGCGGGTCTTATGGTTTTTAGGGTGTGCATGCAACATCGTGTTTAATGTTATAGGATGATATAGGTGATCGCTGCCTTTTCTTCATAGTTGTATTTTTCCTTGTACGATAACAATAATGAGCAAAATTAGGTTAGGTGAACTAAACATATAATGACAATACAAAACACCCAATATTCCTTCTTATTATGTAGGTTCTGGCTACTTTGCAGATGGAAGTCCGAACAATGAGGTGCCTGTTGAAGAAGCTCCTGCCATGTCCTTGCTCAACTATCACGGTAATTCAATTTTGTTATGGGGTATTGGGGCATCATTGTTATATTCCTGGACAGACACAATACATTTCTTTTTTTTTTCTTTTTTTTTTAATTTCAAAAGATTTTATTAGAGTTGTTTTTACATAATATGTACAGAGATAGTGAAGGCAATACTGGTCTCGTTATAACGCCGTTGGGGTTACAGCTGGCGTACAGTATATATGATTGGACACTTACACGTTGGGTAGGCATTTACAATCTATGGCGTATGCTGCCTTGATGGGCCTATGTATTGCCCTCTAGAGAGAGGGAAGCGAAAGTGGAAAAAGAAAGAAGGAGAAGAGAGGACAGTAAGGGCAGCCGGTTTGTAAGCGGGCATACTTCCAGGGTTTGCGATGGACGGAGGCTGGGGGCGGGGTACTGAGACATGTGGGCTGCCTAAGGTGGTTTGTGCGAGCCCAGGTATTTGTCCAAGGAGTGCCACATCTCGCCCTTTGAGCTGCATTTTGGTGATTGTTTTAGTGTTATGTTGTCCGCCCCTCTTAGGAAAGTGATCCGGTTGAACCAACTTTTGAAGGAGGCTTTCCCTGTGTCTTTCCAATTAGCTAGGATAGTTTTAACAGCCGCTGTGAGTAGGAGGTCAATCAGTTGACTATCGTTTTTTGACTGGATTTCTGGAGCCATGAAGGCAGTGACTACACCTAGGAAGTCTGGTTGTGGCGAGTACCCAATTAGCTTATGTATGAACTCCCTTATTCTCTCCCAGAGTGTCTTGACTTTAGGGCAATAAAAGATAAGGTGTGCTAAGTCTCCCTTTTCTTTATGGCAATTCCAAAACAGATCGCTATTTCGGAGCCCGACAGCCGCCAGGCGATCTGGCGTCCAATACGATCTGTGAAGAAGCCAGTATTTAGTTTGTGCTAGGATTGGAGTGACTTTAGTTTTTGCTGCTGATGTCCAGAGGTGTATCTTTTCCTTCTCACTGAACTGTCTACTTTGGTGGGCTTCCCAATACTCTATTGTTTTGGCGTTTAATCTTGGTGTTTTCGGGCTCAGGAGTTTGTATAGGTGCGATGTTTGGTGGCCGATTTTGTTTAGGTTCGCCATGTATTGGAAGATTGATGGGACTTCTTTGTTTAGGTCTGCTCTTGTGATGGCCGCCCTTATTCTTAGGAAGCTGTAGAATTCTGTATCTGGTAGGTTGTGTGTTTGTTTTAGGCAGTCAAATGTGAGCGGGGTATTGAGACTCTCTAGAAAAGTATCTTGTCTTTGTATTTTATTTTAGTGTTGTACCAAATAGATTCCCATCTTGTGTTTTAATGCTCTTTTCCATTCTTTTGTCGACTTTGAGGAGAGCGTTCTTGGTGTTTTTGAGTATGGTGTTGTTGGCCTCAGGGTGTTTATTAGCTGTGAGTAGGGCTAGGGGGTCAAGACCTTTTAGAATTGCTCTCTCTAGCGCCAGCCATACCGGCGTGTATTCCTGCTCTGGTGAGAGCCAGTATAACCCTTGTTTGGCTAGACACGCTGTCTGGAATGTTTTAAAGTTGGTGAGGTTGAGTCCCCCTAAGGTTTTGCTTAGCTTTAATTTCTGTACGCTTATCCTGGGTGTCTTGTCTCTCCAGAGGAATTTATTTGTCAGGATATCCAACTTTTTATGGAAGTCCTCCGTAGTTATGAGTGGGAGCATACTAAGCATGTAGTTAACCATGGGGGTTAGCATAATTTTTATTGTTTCTACCCTGCCCCACCAGCTGACAAACTTTGGTGACCATGAGTCTAGTTTCTCTTTTAGCTTGTTTAATATTATTTTTTCGTTGTAGTCCAGTGACGACTTGAGATTCCTGCCGAAGTAGATGCCAAGGTATTTCAGGAAGCTTTTCTGCCAGGCCAACCCTGAGTCCCCTAATACCGCCCTTGTTGTATGCACATTTAGTGGTTTGCATTCAGATTTGTCCCTGTTGAGTTTGTAGCCTGATACCTGTGCGTAATCTTCAATGGTGGTCATTAGGACTGCTATCGAGGAGCCCGGGCCCTTTGTTGCGATGAGTATATTGTCCGCATATGCAGCTAGCTTAACCATATTGCCCATGATTGGGATTCCTTTTATTTCAGTGTTATTCCTGATCATGGTCAGTAGTGGTTCCAGGGAAAGTAGGAAAAGTGCTGGGGAAAGTGGGCAGCCTTGTCTGGTTCCTCTTCCAAGATTTAGGGGGTCAGAGGTGCCCCCGTTGACTACCACGCGGGCTTTCGGTTCGTTATAGAGCGCCATCACCATTCTTCTATAGTTTTCCCCTAGCCCGAACCATTGCATGCGCTGGTCAAGAAAGGGCCACGACACTCTATCAAACGCCTTTTCGGCGTCGAGTGCGATAATGACTGCTGGTTTAGTGTTGTTAGAGGCGTGGTTTATTAGGTGACATAGGAGTCTCTTGTTATCCTGGGACATCCTGTTTTTGAGAAACCCCACCTGTGAGTTGTGGATTAGGTTTGGAATCTGCACATTTAGTCTCGCTGCTAGGACCTTTGCATAGACCTTGCAGTCTACGTTAATTAAGGAGATGGGGAGGGAGGAGCCAAGATGGCGATGTGCACGGACGTGTAGTCTCTCGGCTCCCCGATCCTTTGTCCTTCTCGACGGAATCCTGTCCTGTCTCCTGTCATGAAACGCTAGCGAGAGGACGGGAAAAGTGAGCTGAGCGGGATGGTGCTCTCCCGAGGTCCCTGCCTGCCTGAAAATCCGCCGGATTGCCGAGTAATCTGCGGCGTCCGTCTTTACCCCTGCTCCTGTGTCCCGAGTCGGGAAGCGGATATGGCGGCTGCCGGAACAACGAGGAGCTGTGCCTGCGGACTGACCCTGGCGCCTTGACGGGCACTACCATCTGCTGCTGCCCACGCCTGCCCTTCACTTGCTCACTGAGAGCCTGCCGACCGGGAGTTCTTCACGGGTGACTCCGCACCGGGACCCTCAAGTAAGACAAGCTGCGCCACCTCCATGATGGCGGACACTTGAACACTGCGAGTCCCCCACAAGCCTGCTCCCGATCCGCGGATATCATCACGGGGCTTTTGTTGCGCGCTGTCCACCGCTTGCAAGCCCTGCCCTGGCATAGCGACCTGTGTCCTCGCTGTTTTGGTGATACCTGTGCCTCTGCGCCCCTGTGTTTCCCCTGCTGGAGCCGACGCAATGGTGGGTCTGACCGCGCTTAATGCCAATCCTGCCTCGAATTATGACTGTACTCTGCTGCAGCGCCCCGGGTGCTATCCTGCCATGAGTGCCGCGTTGGTGACCGGTGCGAAGATGGAACCCCCGGCCGCTCTGACCTGTGGCTCTATCCTTGACGCTATTCGTGACCTGCGAGCAGAAGCGCGTGTGGGCTTTCTTTTGCTGTGCGATACACTTGAGGCTGCTACGCCCTCGGCGGATTACGCACCACCGGTCTGTCTCCCTCGTTATGCTGCTATGTCTATCCTGACTCCAGACCGGGCTACAATGTTGCCGCGAGCGCCCATTAACTTTGCCAGCGCTACACTGTTACCGCCTTCGCCGGAGCCCATGGTCTTTGCCGAGACTTTGCCGCCTCGGGGACTGCCGCCGAGTGCCCCTCAACCGCCTAATCTCCTTGCCCATGTTTTTTTGACTCAGCTTGTGACTTTCCTTCTTTTCTCACTTTGGGAGAACCAGCTGGCGTTGCTTCGTGGGGTCAATGGCACTGATCGAGGACGGACCCGTCCATTTTGTATTGAGACACCATCTATCTGCTGGGAGCGGCCATCTTGTCTCTTTGTTTTGCCAGTGGGGATCGCTCTGTGTGGACTTTGGCCGAAGGGTCGAGTGCGGACTGGACAGGGTTAGCTGATTTCTCTGTGAGGACTGCGCATTCCTGGCTAGCGCGGGTTTGATTTGGCACTCCTTAATTTTTGTTCTAGTGTGACTCTCCTTGTTTTATATGATGTTCGCAATGCACTGTATTTCGCTGGCACACATGAAGGGAAATTGGCACCGTCCATTTTGTGACTACGAGTCTCCCCCTTTTTCTACGCTTCCATCTTGTCTCTTTGTTGTGTAGGGGGTTGGCATTCGACGAGGGGTGAGTCCTGGGAAATCTCCGAGATTGGGCCAGTGTTAGGCGGTTTCTTTGCTCTATTGCTTTCCCCCTTCTCCTATGGTTGTGACTTCTTGCGGTGGGTGGATGCATGGGGTCGCCCGAGATCGGGCCAGGGCTGGGTGATTACTTTGGTGATATGGACGCGTTAATGGGCTGGGACTAGGATGGGACTGCCCTTTTTCTGATTTATTCGTATATTTTGAAATGTCTCTCCCCACCTGCAGTTTTGATTGCCGCTACTGCTGTGTTGATGACAATTGTGGTTGGGGCTGTTTACGGGGTCGGTGGAGTCCGGGAGACTGCTGCATTTGGCTCCTCCCCCCTCTTCTGAGAGTTTGAGAGTGGGATGGTTTTTCCCGCTCTCCTTATTCTCTTTCCCACTTGGGGGTTCTCTTGGGGCGACAGGCATGCCTATTGGGGGGGGGGTGGGCCGTGGCCTTCCGCTGGTATGCAGGGTGGGGGGATGGGATGTGTTTTGTGTTTTCTCTTTGTCTCTATGGCCCTCTTTTCTTTTCTTCTTTCATCTGTTCTTTTTCTGTTACACCTCTTTGTTTCCTTTGGGGTCGGGGTTCAGTCTTATCAAGGGGTTTATTGCATCGTAACATTATGTGACATAGCGGTTGGCCCTTGCTCTCTGAGGACGGTGAAATAGCTTTCTGATACATGCCTTCCTCTATTGCGCCTCCTTCCGGGGGCTCCTTGAATGATAATGGCTATCCTGGTCTGCTATTAGCTACTACCCTTTTTGTAGACTGATAACTTGTATTCCACAAAATCATAAAATTAAACCTTGTTCTATCCTTATGTTATGGTTTTACGCTTTATACAAAAATACTGTGTTCAGGGATGGCTTCAACGGCGTTCTGTCCTATTGGTTATTTTATATTCTTCTCCTATATGTCATAGCGGCCGGCCCCTAGGGGTTGTAGGCAGACGCTGTGTACTGTGCTAGTAATAAATAAAGGTTTAAAAAAAAAAAAAAAAAAAAAAAAAAAAATTAAGGAGATGGGTCTGTAGTTTTGCGGGTGTTGTGGGTCTATGCCCTCTTTTGGGATGACTATTATGTTGGCTTCCGCCATCGAGTTTGTCATTTTCTCCTTTTTGATACAGTGCGTGAAGACCTCATTCATTGTGGGCTTGATTAGGCGGAGGAAGTGCTTATAGAACCCTGCGGTGTATCCGTCCGGCCCAGGTGCTTTGTTGTCCTTAAGGGCTGCTACTGCTTTCTCTATCTCTGCCCCAGTTATGTCTTGCTCTAGAAATGTTCTTTGTACTTCCGTCAGTTTGAGTAGGTTTAGTTTGTCTAGGAGGCTAGCTCCCCCATCGGCTTTGAGGTCTTTGTCCTCCCTGTACAGGCACTCATAGAAGTGTTTAAAGACCCTGAGGATTTCCTTGTTTGATGTTTGGGAAGTCTTATTAGTGTTTGTTATTGCCGCAATAGTGTGTTGCCTCTGCTTGCTCTTAAGGTATGAGACTAGTGCTTTCCCTACTCTGTTCGCTGAGCATAGGTTTATTGCTTTATATTTGTTTATCCACATACCTGCCCTTTCACTTAAAATTTTGTTGAGTTCGTATTTCTTCCTAGTTAGATCTGTGAGGGTGTTCTTGTCTGCTAGGTTGGTGCTATGGCACATTTCCAGGTCCTTAATCTGCACCTACAACTCTAATACTTTTTTATTTCTGTCTTTGTTCATTCTAGATTTGATGCTAAGTATTTTACCCCTGACTGTGGCCTTCATGGCATCCCACAGTGTACCTTTATCTGTGCCAGGGTTGTCGTTGAACTCTAAGTACTCTTTTATGGCCCCCTCTATCTCGGCTACATTCGCTGAATTTTTAAGGATGTCGCTGTTGAATCTCCACCTGCGACTTGTGTATTCGCTATGCCGTCCATTAAGCGTTAGACTGATGTGTGATTGGTCTGATATTGTTCTTGGGGCAATCTCTGTGTGTTCTATAAGGTGTGTGTGTGAGGCTGAAATAAGGATGCAGTCGATCCTTCTGTATGAGTTGTGTGGGTGAGAGTAAAAGGTGTAATCCCTAGCATCTGGGTGTTGGAGTCTCCAGGGGTCCCTAAGTTGGAGCTTGGAGCAGAGATTCCTAAGGGTATTCTGCCCCTGAGAGCGGTGGCTGACTCTTTGCGGGTGTCTGTCTGTGGCTTGGTCTAGTACTTGGTTGAGATCTCTAGCTACAATCAGTAGGTCCTCTTGGGGGAGCTTACTCATCCTGTTCTCAGCCTCCCTCCAAAAGGCGGTATCCTCTGTGTTGGGGCCGTAAATATTGGCAATGTGTATCATCTCCTTCCCACACTTGAGGCTAGTTATTAGCATTCTCCCTTCCTCGTCAGCGTAGCACTCATGCAGTGTTAGCTTGGCTTTCGTGTTTATTAGTGTAATTACTCCTCTCTCTTTATGTGCTGCTGGCGAGCAGAAAGTATGCCCTATCCGGTTCGCCTTCAGCCGTTGTGCATCCTCTGCTGATAGCTTAGTTTCTTCGAGCACGCACACATCGCTGTTTAGCTTTGTCAGATATTCGATCGTTTTCCTTCTCTTGACATGGTGGTTGAGCCCTTTAACGTTGAATGAGACTACTTTGAGATTAGAAAGTAGTTGGGTTTGCTTCGTTTGTGTCATTTCTTAAATTTGGTGTCGCCCATTAGTGAGAGGATCTTGTGTGCAGCTAGTCCCCCTGCAAGTGGGCCCAGTCCACCCTTTAGTGTTGCCTCCCTATGATGCTTGATGTGTTGCGCTGGATGGCTTAGTGACCGTTTGCGTCTGTCCGAGAAGAAGAAGGAAAAGATAAGGGAAAAGAAGAAAAAAGAAAGGAAACAAAAGAAACTGTACTTGGCGACCCCCCTGCCCCCCTCCCACCCCTTCCCCCAAATGCTTGAACTACGAGCGTGCGTCAGCAATGTTCCCTCCCCCCTCCCCCCCGAGGACTTGTGGTGAGCTAAATCAGAACCCTCACTATTTACGTCGGTCCTACGGCTCAGAATGTGGCTATTAAGGGTTTTCCCTCTCTCTCTGTGCCACAGGTCGTCATTGTCCGGAGAGCTTAATCAACAGTTAAAGGATATGCAAAATGTTCCTGTTTTGCGGTCGTTCCTTCTGGTCGCGGACTATAGAGGTGAGGATACGTGACTTGAGGTAGGATGTTGTATCTTGAGGTAGTACTGTGCAGGGAGGTAGAGTATAATCTGTTCCAGCAAGCTGTTTCTGCACCCGCCCAGTTTGCTTAGTCTGTGCCTATTCTGTGCGTGCTGGTCGGCTCGGACCGTTCTGGCCCGGCACAACTTCCCTTTGCGTACTAGGTAACCATTACTAGTCCCAGCTGTTACAGTTCCTGGTGTTTACCTAGTGTTGGACAGCCTTATGACTGCCATCTATCGTTGTGTCAATGACTAGCATTGTGAGTTTCGTGTGGCTCTGTGCTCAGGTTCCATTGGCGAGTCTGGTCGGTCGATCATGTAATTGTTCGTTGGGAGTGCAGCCCCCAATGTCTATCTTGCCTGTCCCTAGTTGCAGTTGACGTCAGTTGCCCCCTGTACCGTCAGCTCCGTCAGCACCTGGGTTGTCTGGTGACGCACTCCTTTTTGCCGCTCCTGGGAATTGGGCCTCCATATCCTCTGTGGCTGGGCCTTGGAGGTACCTTCTCAGTTCACTTGGATCCTCGAAAACCAGTGTTCGCCATTTGTCAGTGATTCTTAGTCTTACTGGCCCGCAAAGCTGAAGGTGATGTTATCTCTTCGCAGTCTTTCCCTTAGCGCTAGGAATCCCTTTCTAGTCTCCACCGTTTGCCTTAAGAAGTCTTGCGTTATTATTATTTTGTTGCCATTCCATCTTTGGTTCGGGTTTTTTCCATGCTACGGCGAAAATCGCCTCCGTTTGCTGTGATCTTAAGGGCTTGCAGATGATTGGCCGTGGGCCGCGTCCTTGTGTAGGTTTAACTGCTGGCATCCTGTACGCTTTGTCTAATTCAAATTGTCTGTCGAACTTGATCCCAGCTAGTAGTGGTATTAGTTCTTCTATGAGGGTTATGCAGGACCCAGATTTACATGGGCGTCCGCAGACATATTTTTTCAGGGGGGAGCAAAATGTTAACGTCATCACCATCCTCCGACATGATGTGTGCCAGGTGGGGCACAAGAAACACTGGGGCGCAGAACTGGGATAGACTCAATTAAATACCAGGAATCCAGGACATGTGACTGACCCTGCCACAGGCCAACAAACACCGCCTGTAGGGAAAACGCTAAACTTTCTGACAAGCTGCTTTATCTCTGTCTGCTAGGTGTGCCGACTTCCGGGTCCTCGATCCAACACCAATCAAGGCTGTCTTCAGCACGATTCGATTTTTATCAGAATACTTTAAAACAGCCTATGATTAAAGCACCAGATTAAATATACTGTATGCACAGTGTATGTTAGGGATTATTTGTAGCACACATATTTACCAATATTGGCTTCTTGGTGCTAGAATTCATGATAACTTTTATCCAAAGTTAAAGCACAAAGTCAAAGTTAGTAATAAATAATGCAGCAATCACACACGCTAGTGATTCGCCAATGGGTGCTCCCTATACTAGAATTCCCCGGGCATTGCTAAATTTTACACACATTCAATTCATTTATACAAAATAAAATGTATAGGTCCAATTGTTAGCTATATTTTTTAAATGTGTAGTCAATGTCAAACTGACAACGTGCGCAAGTTTAGGGATACAATAATGGCCAGCTCCCTTATGCGGAAGCCCAGCACCGTAATTATGTGGCACATGCGGCGACCGCGGGGACGGCACATCATAGGTCCAGGGATGCTGAGTCTTACACAGTGGTCGAAGTGGGCGGGAATAATCCAAGGATTGAATCTGTGGGTGTAGCCAGAGGTGTGGCCAGAATGCGCAGACATCCCAATTTTTTGTATTGGGTTGGCATTTCACTGCCCAATTTAATCAACCAATGGATACACATGATTATTTAATGTTATAATGAGTTATTGACATTAAAATATATTCACAAAGTGGGATATGCTTCTAATCACAGAATGTACCAAATACGATAAAATGTGGGAACACAAGCCATTTGTCCCCGAGCCATGGAGTTTCTGTCATCAGCACTTCTCCCTTTTTCCACAACAGCAGTTCAAACATGAATGGCAAAATATCCTAGTTTGCAAATGTTTTCTCTAAAATTATGGCTCTGCCATATTTGCCTCATAATGCAAGATCTGCTGCATGATCTGACCATTTAAACTAATAAATTGTTTGTAGCTCAAACATATCAAAAGTTAATATAAAATGTGACTTGTGTTGCTGCAGAGTGGATGGCCTATTGCAAAGGTTGACTGGTCACCTTTCTCACTGCTGCGTTTGTAGGTTACACTGGTTCCTAATAAGCAAAATCTTTCCAGAGACTGTTAGCATGTGTATACACGTCAAAATAATAAAATATCTGAAAATATACTGCATTACGCTGCAGCTTTTTTTTTAATGCACAATTTAGTCAACACTACGGCATAATGCTGTCATCCTTTGCTGCATAATTAATTCCAGTGGCCCCACAGCAGGCAGCACATGTTAAAAATGCTTGTGAATGAAGCAGGGAGACTGTGAAGTTTGCGAACTTAGTTTGGTGTGCACGCAAATCCTGCATTGCCAATCCCTGGTGAGTTGCAGCTACTACTGCTGAAACAAGGCCAATGGAGGTAACATAACATAACATGTGTATTTGTAAAGCGCACGTTCACCCAGCGGTCTCTTGGCGCTGAATAACAGATATTCATTGTTACCCAACTCAATGGTACTCATTTTACCGACCTCAGATGGGTGAAAGGCTGAGTGGACCTGCCAGGATTTGAACCTGTAACCAGGAGGTCGAACACAGGCCCCTGCAATGGACGCATTAGTCCACTGAGCCACCAGACCCGGCTGTATACCTATGGGTGAGGCAGACTGGCCTCAAGGGCAGGGCCAGCCATAGCACTGGTGGTGTCCTGTGCATTAATGTTTGTTAGTGCCCCCCAATGACCACCTCTGCCTTGGATTCCCTCACTACCATCCTTTAACTGTGCCCCCCAAGTCTCCATAACCACTCTTTCTCAGATGCATTTAAATTGATTTACAGCGCCACTCATTCCATTGTAGGGTGTCAGAGCACTTTACATCACACACATTACACAGAGACAATCAATATGTGTGTAAATCACTGTATAGAAAATGTTACATAAGACTAAGGACTACAAGGTGTAGGAGTCACATGACAACCATACTAGTAGCCCGTATAGTTTCATAGTGATTGGTCTGGAGAAACACAATACCCGGAATTTAAAATGTAATACCATGGTTGGGGGTTCTCCTTAATAATCAGAATTGATTTCTGTCCAAAAGATCACTTTTTGGGTAGGATAATCAAAGACTGGGGGGGGGGGGGAGAAACATAGCGCTCTAATGTATACCTTTCAGTTTGTATGCAGCTCTTAGATGACAGTTAATAGCTCACTGTTCTAAGTTAGGATTTTACCTTATAAACTGCAAGTAACAAAAGGAACTCTCTGACAAAAGCAGTAGCCAACTGCCCTATTTACATTATGCGCACTTTGTGATCTGCATGGCGCATGTTCTTTGCAGCCGATACATTAACCCTCTGAGCTACCTTTCCATGAGTCAAAACTTCCACTGGACAAAATTCTGATCTCTCTCTAGGAATAACATTAATCACCAGAGTCATCATGACATTTTTATTGTTGCCGAAAATTGCTGGAGGGCAGGAGGGAGGCAGCAAGCGTTTTTAAAACCTTAATATACTTGCAAACATGATGCCTCCACCTAAAGTCAGCACCCGGTGCGGTCACACTGGTTGCACCGCCCTAGAGCTGGCCCTTCTCAAGGGTCCTGTGACCTCATTGACTATTGTTCTAGGGTGTGCTGCTTCATAGGCCTGCCCGCAAGATGGATAGTGGTGGACAAGCCTTGAAGGTTAACCTACACTTGTCATGCTAGGGTCCACCTGCTGGTGCGAAGACACCAGGACTTCTAAGGTCTTCTAAGGTCTTGCGAAGCCTTCTAAGGTCTAGCATGTCATTGTGCTCTAGCAGGAGAGTGGTCTGGTGGACTGGTTATTAAGTCTGAACCTGGTTCCCAGTTCCAAATTCAGCAGCTCTGACCATAGTGTCACATCCTCTCCCCCACTGAACACCGTACTGCCCCACTGAGAAAAATTCCCACTGTCTTCAACTACAACCCAATTGTTGCCCGCTATAAACACCTGGATGCGGCTCAATTTAAATTACGCACTAGACAAGAGCAATATGCGGCCTACAAAAAAAAAAAAGTAACAACATCCTGGAAAAAGCAAACACTTATAGGGAATGCCAAATTTCGCAAACCATGGAAAATATAAGGAGGAACAACATGGTTTACCTTAATGCTTTTACACTCACTATTCAGAAATCAGTGAGTGCTCCTGCCTGAAAAGTTAAGGACACGACTACAGGGCCCTGAATGGACCCATTTCAATGGCGATTTCTTATATCCTTACAAAATGTAAGCAGTATGGTAAAAAGACCACATCCCTGGACGCAGAGCCGCAGCACACATTTTGTTTTCCAATCCACACATTGCAGTACCTCCAGGATTGGTGCACTAGTTCCAAGTCCAGGGGAAACAAAGACAAGAAAACAAAAATAGCGTTTCACTGGCAAACTCTGTAAAAGTGGTGCTAATGTGTTCCAGTGTGAATAAAATCAGTTTGGCCAGTTTGCTACCACTCTGTCTTACTTTATTTAGTTATTTATCTATTTTTCATATTTTTAGCCTTTTATTTCCAATGCTGCACTTTGGAATTAAAATGTCAGAAAAATACGACATTTCCATTAAAAGCGTCTTTCTTTTTTGGATCGTTTTCGCTGGGAAGCAAAGAAAAGAAAGGAGTGGAAAGAGAGTGAGAACCCGTCTTGAAGTCACAGTGTTCATGGGCTTCCGCAGGGCGGGCAAGGAGGGTCGCTCCGGGGGGGGGGGGGGGGGGAGGGGGGAGGGGGCAAGCGCCCCTCCTTGCCCCCCCCCCCCTGCGGACGCCCATGCGGATTTATCCTCTTCTCCTTCAGGAATCCCACGGAGTCTTATGTTCCCTCTCCTGCAGCCGTCCTCTTCTTCCGCTAGCTGTTTCTGGAGGGTGATAGAGACCTTAGAGATGGACTGTAGAGACTTGTTTGATTGGGCATTATCGCCCTCTATGTCTCTGATTCGCTTTTCCTCAGTGTCTATCCTGCTGTTCGTTTTGTGCTGCTCTAGCTGCATATTGTCTATTGTCTGTTTGGTTGATTTAGCTAGGTTGTTTCCCTCGTTAACTGTCTTGAGTGTTATCTCGTGCTTCTGCTTTAACGGCAGGTCCGGTGGGTCCTTTTTGTATTTCTTCGTCTCATTGGATAATTTGCTCTCTTGTCCTGCCATTGTTGTGAACCCTCTTCTGGCTAGGTAGCTATCTAGTCTGCCGCCTTTCTGCTGTGTCATTATGGGCTTGGGTCGTTCTCCTCGTGACTCTGGTTGTCCTTCCCTTGTGACTTGATGGTCCAGTCTATACCTGCTTGGTTCCCGGATTTACCTTGTCGTGGTCTTTGCTCCTGCCAATTTTCGCACTTGTAACAATACTCTCTGCTATGATGTTACCCCCTTTTTTCCTGGGTAGTGGGCTATTTGTAAGGCCCTTGTTGTTTGCACCTCATATACCATAGTAGCCCCTCTGTAGATTTGATTGTTCCCCAGTGCCGGATTTGGTGAGGAGCAGCGAACCTGTATGGGTCTCTTCTTGCGCTGTACTAAGTTACTAGCTCGCGGTTCCTTTAAGCTGGGGCCCTACTTATGTCCGGTCGCGTTTGTGCCCTTCCGTTTGTTAATGTTCTTGTCGGTACTCGCATCCTTGAGACGGTGTGGCAGCACTAGAACGGAATACCAGTGATCTCATCGCTTATATTGCGGTTGCCAGCGGCGGTCTAGTTGCTGGGACTCGCGGGTTTTGGCAAGATGGCGGCTTCCACGGAGGTGCCTTCAGTATCGGTTTACCCGCGATGGACCCGCTTCCATAGGCTCTGTTTCCCTCCGTTTGTCCTTGTTTGGGGTCTTTACCCCGCGGTTTTGGCAAGGTGACGTCTCCCACTGCGGTGCCTGTGGCAGCACTTGATCAGGCTTCCCGCCCGCAATCTCTTCATGTAGGACAATGGCCTGGTCAGATTTGTACCCCAGTTTTGCTGTTGTTTTTGTCGGCATAGGATGGGGCCCTACTTATGTCCGGTCACGCTTGTCTCCTTCCATTTTGTTAATGTTCTTGTTGGTGCAAGCAGCCTTAACTCGCTTTGGTCGCACTTGACTCGTATACCGCCAGTGATCTCCTTGCATCTATTGTGGTTGCCTTCAGAGGTCTAGTTGTTGGGGCATGTGATTTTGGCAAGATGGCGGCGTCCAGTGAGGTGCCTTCAGTTTCGATTTAGCCGCGATGGACCGGCTTCCGTTGGCTCTGTTCCCTCCGTTTGCGCTCAATTGGGGCCTTTTTCTTCTTCGGCGCCTATGGAAATTACGCGGCTCCCTGCCCCTTCCTAGCCGCTATTGTCCTGTAGAGCAGGGTGCGGCTTCGGCTGAATGGCGGCCCCCGGTTTCGCTTTTGCTCGTGGTGGTTGCGGTGCCGACAATTACCCTCTCTCCCATTAGCACTTACTTGGAGGCTTGCCAGGGCTTGTCATAGCGTGGGATTGTGGGCTTCCGCTGCACACTTCTGCAGGCGCTCACACCGTCCAGTGTCTCCAGATTTCGTCCGAGCCGATCTCAAGCTATTTTTATGGGCGCCATTTTGTTGTCTCATCTGCTGCTTCTCTCCCAGAGGAAAGTACTGGGATTCTCTTTTGTTATTCCTTGCTGGGGGGGTTCCTTACGTTCAATGCGCGCACCAGGTGTACCAACGCCCCAGTGTCTGTTTTTGGCTCTGAAAGTTGCTCGTTTCGCTAAACAATTCGCCGTTTTTCCCCCTCGGGGTGATGGAGATATCGAACGTAGGCGCCCGTCCTCATTGCCGTCCAAGCCACGCCCCCCCACGATACATTTCTGATTGAACCTGCGTTTACATGAGCTCTCGAAGTGCAAGCCCAAACGCCTTTTGATTACCAGCTTGGCTAAGTAGCAATAAGTATCCACCTTTTCAGCATCTGAGAGTTCAGTTGTTAGAGTGATATATATTTTGTGTAAATCAGGTTTTATCCCGTATGATTTGCACACGAATGAGAGCACTGGAGAATAAATTATTTTACAGGGCAATGAAATGTCCATTCAACCTACATGAGCAGCAGGAGCACTGCTGTTTAGACATGGAGCCTGGTTTAGATTTTTGCAGGCAGTGTGCTGTTCATCACGATAGCATAGGTCATTACCACTGTCACCCAGGCCAGACTAGCTCCCACCAAACCGAGAGATCTCTACTGGCCATGCTGAGATCTCAATGCCTTCAGAGGAGCTGCCAACACAGAGCTTCTCTGAAGGCACTGAAAGTTCACTGAGAGGCCACCATGTTTCATGCAGCCGCTCAGCAATCTTTTTTTCCTCCAAAAAAGGGTTTGGGGGATAGAGGGCCTGCTTACATTTATCTAAATGGGGATATGCTAAAGATCTGTCATGGATCCTGCCCTCAAAGGCCCACTTTGGACATCTCTGGTCTTCATAACCAATCCTTGCTGGATGGCTTTTGTGTCACTCTCAGTTGCCTTGCTCTTATTTATTGCTTTCTTCTTTTTCTGTGTTTAACCCAGGGTTAGTCTCAACATCACAGTCAACACTAAGGGCGCTCCCCCTAGTGTTGACTATAGTGGTGACACCGCAGTCAACATAGAGAGGAGCGCAAATTGTGCACTGCATGTACCATGATGCAAAGGAGCAAACCTTTCTGGGTTATGATGTAGTGTCTGGCCATATCCTTTTCCCTGCCCAAACTATTTTTCATAACCTCCTCTGCCATTTATCACACATTCCTAATGTTCCTTTTTGAAAAAATTGCATTCGAGCCAGAGATTACGTCTCGAGCCGGAGAATATGGCCCTAGCCGAGGAAAATCCTTCCGGGTGCGGAGAGTACGGTCCAGGTGCGGAAATTCCAGCCCAACTGCCGCTGCCGCTGTAAAGTTTGGAGTCGTAAGTTATTTTGTGAATACCAAAAATCATAAGTGCCTTCTGTGAATACCAGAAGTAGTAAGTTTAGGATTTTGTCTGAGATTAGTTCTATGAATCGGCCCCAGAATTCCTCCTTAGTGCCCCACCCTAGCACCCACTGGACATCACAGATTGGATTAAACAGCTAAGAGCTTATAACTGCTTACCACACAACATAGATTCAACAAGATCTCTGTGAATAATGCTTGACATGAATATTAACATTCAGGAGCACATCAGCTGTGTTACCAAAGGAGCGAACTTCCACATGAAGATCTTAATAAAAATGAAACCCTTCCTTCCCCATGATGACTTCAAGTCAGCTATTCAGGCCCTAGTGATTCCCTGGTTGGACTATGGAAGTACAACCCTCTGTGGTCTCCCCAGATGTATGTTTTTTTTTTTCACGGACAGTCGGTCACCAGCAGCCCCGCTCACAAAAGTTATGTTTCCGAAATCTCTTGATATCGATTCCGCACAAAAAGCTCCAGGTTGCCCCGAAACTCCCTGTATGCCACGCACGGCGGAAACCCTTTTTTGCCCCCCCAGATGTATGTTTGAGCCACTAAGGGCTTCTCTTATCTCTGTCACTAAACTCATCACAGGATTTAAAAGAAACAACCATATTACTCCTAATCTGAAATCCTCAAATTGGTTCCCATACGAGGCAAGGATTCCCTTATAAATTGCTTGCATGACCCACAAAGCATACCCTTCAACACCCCCAAGATACCATGCACAAACAATTTGTTGTGACGCTTCAATAATGGCTTGAGGCACCATGGGGTTAAACAGGTCTATTCCATATGTCCAGCACAGCACCAGCGCGCCCAGTAGCTTCCGTCAGCGAAGCCTCACTGAGACGGAACAGGCGGCGCTCGCATTCGAACGTTCAACAAGGGACGTTCCACTGTGGCGCGGGGGTGCGACCACAGTCAAGTTACAACATATCCCCCTTTCCTCTACACGCAGGTAAGGAATAGGGTGATAAACAATGAAAGTACAGAATTGATGGCAGACGGAGAGAGAGAAATAAACAACAATTCAGCCAACAAGAAAATCATTCAAATGTGGAGGAAGTCTCCCGATCCGCAAGGGTCTCTGGTGGGCTTGGGCCCCATGAAGGTTCTGAGGTGCATCGCATGAGTTGGTACCTCTATGATCAGTGCCCTAGTTATCCCCTCCAGGGCCTGGTGCCCTAGTCTCTGTACCTGTGCAGGCACCGTCAAGCAATTGACGATCCTGAGCTAGCATGTACCCTGAGCAAGTATCTTTGGTGATTGCATTTCTATTAAAGGTTTCAGAAGAGTGATTTCCAGAGCTGTACTTTGCCACTCTGCGTAAGTTCCATTTATCTCCATTCTCCATCCTCGTCGCCAATTTATGTTGTGACGCTTCAATAATGGCCGGAGGCACCATGGGGTTAAACAGGTTTATTCCATATGTACAGCACAGCACCAGCGCGCCCGGTAGCTTCCGTCAGCGAAGCCTCACTGAGACGGAACCGGCGGCGCTCGCATTCGAACGTTCAACAAGGGACGTTCCACTGTGGCGCGGGGGTGCGACTACAGTCAAGTTACAACACAATTGGAACAATCTGGTGGCCGTAGAGCTTCTAGAATCCCTAGTACACTACTGCTGAAACCACCGACATTCTATAAAAAGAAACATATAACCGAGCATTCTCAGGTATTGTCCCAACAATCTGGAATTCCCACCCCCTGAAATCAGACTAAACCCCTCAACTCCTTCATTCAAGAAAGAAGTTAAAGTAATACAGATGAACACATTTCTGCCATAAAATCCACTATCTCCACTCTTGAAAACTATGTACCCCTCTGGCCCTGCATGTATGCTTATCCCTCACGTTATTGTCTTTTTATTTGGGGAGAGAGTTGTATGCATTGAAACCTGTGGTGGTCTGTCCTGAGGCTTCTTTCATAAAATGTTCTGCCATGAATAATGATGTTTTTTTGTATACTGGCTTTCTCATTAAACACTGTAAAGTGCTCTGATGCCTGCAAGGGTCATGTTCGCACTATATATATATCCTTAAAAATAAAAATAAATATATGAATAAATAAAAAAAAATTACCTGAATCACTTAGGCCCTGATTACAAGTTTGAGGCAAAATTCCAATCCCTGTGCAAACATGTTTTGGGATCAGAATTTCAAATGATCACACCCTCACCGTTTTACCTAGATAAAATGTGCAGGTTAAACCTTCAGAAATTTTTCGTAGTAGAAAGCCTGGAAAAAGGCAAAACATACGGAATTGAGTGTTAAAACCTAATTCCTCAGGTAATGGTTCATTCACAAGTTAAAAACTCGCAATAGGAGATATTTTCCACACAAAATAAATACTTCACCTTGGGGTAATGGTATGTACCATATGTGGTAAATACCTCATCATATTCCGCCTAGCTTGCAATGAGGCTGGAAGGCTTCAAGTTTGCACATGGGATCAGAATTATACATTTTGTGATAATTATCACATGCTTGCAATTTTCCCCAATAAATTTCAGCATCTCAAAACAAAGTTTATCAAGGGGAAAAGGCCCAGGAAAAGAGGTATCGGGGAGAATTTTATTAGTAAAGTGGTCCCCTTGACAAAGTAAAAACAAGCATTTACAATGCAATAGGTCTCGCAATAGCGAGATTTTGACCTATTGGCATTGTAAATTGCAATGCCTTTTTTAATGTTAAAAGGCATTGTCATTTACAATATCAATCAGTCAAACTGTAGCAAAACCAAGACCTATTGTAGTATAGAGCACGGTGTCCGTGAGGTGGGCGCCGCGCTCACCAATAAAGTAAAAAAAAAAAAGAAACAGTGTGGTGTCCCTAAAGTGGGTGCAGCGCTCACCATTAAAGTCCCCCCCCCCCCCCAAAAGAAACAGAGTGCAGTGTCCCTGAAGCGGGTGCCGCGCTTAACATTATAATTAAAAAATAAATGAAACTGAGCGCAGTGTCCCTAAATCGGGCACGGGGCTCAGCATGTGATTAAAAAAAAAGGTGCACAACCGCGGAGTGTCCATGAATGTCGCCGCTTTCTTCTAAAAAGTAGTTATATTAATAAAAAAGCTTTGCCATTGTGCAGTGAGTCCTGGGGGATAGAGAAAAGCCGCTCTTAAAGTTAGAGCGGCATAGCGCTCTATACGAAAATCGGTGGAGACCCTGAAATACAAACAAAAAAGCAGTCACCATTGTTTGTCCTTGTTAGATCTGGGGTCTAGTTGTCAATGGTTATCACCTTTGTCCAAATAGGGACACTTACTTCTAAGTCAGGATAAGGGATTACACTCTTTAATAACCCCTGCTCATCCCCTTGGTAGCTTGGCACGAGCAGACAGGCTTATCTCAGAGGCAGTGTGTTAAGCATTTGTGAATATACACAGTAATACAGTGATAACACTACAGATGGACAAAACACAGGTTTTTATAAAAATAAGTATTCTTTATATAGACTTAAACACAAGACCACGAACAACAAAAATCCACAATACTACACTTAAGATTACTTAAAAGATGATTAAAGTCTCTTATATCAAGTTGCTGTTAAATGCAACAAAGTTCTCAACAAAGTACGTGGATGCTTAACGCAAAGTGAACAAAAGGCTTGCAAAATGGGAGATGCGTCGGTTCCGTGATCCGGGGGAACGGTTTCGTCCTGCCTCAATGCTTGCGCATAGTAGGGGACTCGTCGTGAGCCTTACCGGCGGAGGTGGTGCGTCGATTCTCGGCTTGCGGACCCGTTGTGGTGCGCAAGATGGCACCTTGATGCGATGATCTGGTTGCGATGCGAGAAGAGGGCGCCCTTGATGCGGCGATGACGATGCGATGACGCCCTGGCAGCCTTGCGACGACTCTGTACTTTGGAGCTGCGACAGGCCCTGCGACGCGCTTCTCCGGTGATGCGATGGCGACTCTCTCGATGGCGTCACACTTCTCCGGTGATTTGATAGCAGGCAGCTTCGATGAACACACGCTTCCAGGGAGATGCGGCGAAGGCTCGCTTCTCCGGCGTTGCGATGATTTCAGCTGCGGCGGCGACACGCTTCTTCTTGATGCGTCTCGCTTCCAGCTCCCAGCGGCATGCAAGTGTCTGGAGTCAGAATTCCCAGCAAGGAAATTCAGGAGGGAGCTGGAGGTGAAGTATTTTGTCCCTGAGACTTCAGCAGGAGGCAGGCACAGTTCAAGCCCTTGGAGAATATTCTGTAGATGAAAGCCCTTACAAAGTCCCTTCTACTTTCCCTTGGCAATGAAGCAACCACTGCAGGCCAACCCAGCAAACAGCACACTGGCAAAGGGGCAGTCCAAACTCCTGCAGCTTCCTTGGTTCTTCTCCTTGGCAGAAAGGTTTCTTGTTCCAGAAGTGATCTAATTTCTTGGGATCAGGGTCCCAATATTTATACCCCAAAATCCTTTGTTCTCTGAAGGCAGAGAGGCCTCCGCCTAGTCCAAACCAGTTCCTGAGCACTTTGGAGGTGGAGCCAGCACAGGGGAAGGAAGATACAGCTCTGGAGTACTCTGTTGACATGATTCCTTCTCTCCTTTCACAGTGCATGAGAGAGAGATCAGACAAGCCACAGGGGGTGGAGCCAGCATTGTAGAGGGAAGGCCCAGCCCTATTCAGGTCCCAGGTGCACTCCTCCCTCCCATCTGGATGTAAATCTCTTTATTCACCACTGGGCTGTCCCAGCCTGTCTCCTGGAATTCCCCAACCCTGGCACTCACAAACCCAGACAAGGAATACACAACCCAGCAGAGGCAGGCTCAGATGGTTAGGCAAGCAAATACCTGCTTTCTAAAATGGTATTCGCAAACACAGAATATTAAAATAAACTTTACTAAAAGATGTACTTTATTAGTTCAGGCACACTAAATTCGAATTTCTACCATGTTCCCTGAGTCAGTTAGGATTTTAAGAATGTAATAATCGAACTGCCCATTCTAACCTATGAGAACAGGTAGCCTTCAATAGTGAAAAACGAAAATGGCTGTAATTCACTATTAGAACATGCTACACACATCAGAGCATGTCCTACCTTATACTTACAATGCACCCTGCCCTTGGGCCAACCATAGGGGTGTTTAATATGAAGCAAAGGGAAGGGTTAGGGACTGGCAAGTGGGTGCACTTGGCCAAGTCGACATGGCAGTGCTAGACTGCACATAGGCCTTGCAATGGCAGACATGAGACACACTTTACAAGCTGCTTCTGTGGGTGGCCCAATCAGTGCTGCAAGCCCACTAGCAGCATTTGATTTACAAGCCCTGGGCACACATGGTGCACTGTACTAGGGGCTGACAGATAAAACAAGTAACTCAATCATGGAATCCAATTAGTACATTAATTTAAGATAGGGAGTACTTGCACTGTGGCACTGATTAGCAGTGGCACAGTGCCCAAAGCATAAACCCAGCAAAAACATATCAAAACAGAGAAGGCAATCTGTCAAAAAATGGAAGGGAGACTCACCAATGATGCCAGGTCTAACAGTCCTCATAGTCAATACACAAAATAGTGTTCACCCACATATGACACCGACCGTGTAACAAGCCAAGTAAAAGGTCCAGTCATTCTGCGCGGTCACAACAGCAGACAAGGTGGTACCAAGCAGGGACTAAAAGCCTACTTACGAATCAGAAGCCAGCATTTATGAAGGACAGTGACACAAGCCAATACAAAATATGGGTGGAGAGTGGGAGGGGTTTCCAGTGCATACCCCAATACAGCATGCCTCGCAAAGCGAGCAGTGCATGCACACTGCCCTTGGGCTCGACCTAACAAGGGAGCTATCACTAGTTATGATGTACTAAGGCAGTGCGGTCAATATGTTTCATGCCTCAAGCATGGAAGGGCAATGGCATTTCATCAGGACCAGGCACATATACCTTCCCTACAACTGATAGGAACCTTGTGAGAAAAAAAGTAGGAAGACAGTCTTAAGAGAGTGAGGCCGTGGATGCAGGTGGCAGGCACCCGACTCACGAAGTGCAAAGGGACATCTAAATATACATTTAAGACAAGATACTGCCCATTGGTACAGCATATGCCAATCGTAGCTAATAGCCCTTCTATACAAAGCGTACAGTTAAAAACACATATGACACACACACACATAAATCTGTTCATCAGTAATTGAACACATATGAAGGGTAGTAATATAAAAAGCATCTACAGTGGTGTTGGACAACCATGCCACTAATTCCGCCAATGTGATATCACCCAGAGTATTTTACTGAGTATTTATGCATAGTACTGGGAAGTGATAAGGGTAAATGTTGACCTACCCTATATTAGAGGTTAATAGTGCCCCTTAGGTAGGGCAGAGGGCTTCACCTAGCTGAGGAGAAAACTGGTGAAATGAAGCAAATGCCAGTAAGTAGGGCTAAACGGTAAGGCAAAGAAGTCATAGAGCACGGCTGCCTAGACAGAATGTTACATAGAAAGTACTCACGTGGACCGCGCAGTTATTGTCCCGGGACGTACCCTCCTCTACCGACCTGTAGGTGCCTAATGAGGCAGGATAGAATATTTATGGGGATATGTGGCTAGATAATTGGTCAAGGGTGCACAGCTCAATTCGTAGCAGGTGCAGGAGTTTCTGATGAGGCGCAGCTGGATGCATCGAGTAGCATGGAGGGTGAACACGTGCGCAAGCTGGCATCAGGAATCCAAAGTAGTGTGGCTCACTGGTTAGAGGCGGCAGACCCGAGAGAAGAGGACGGCCCGGGACCAGGGTTTGATTCCTGGCGCGGCAGATTTCTGGACCAGGGTCAGCGGACTCGATAATTCTCTCGCCTCGGTGCCCACTCTGATCAGCGTTCACACTCGGCAACTCTGGGCATTAGCTTGCCTCATCTTCACTAACGGCCCCACCAGACCGCCGGGAATGCCTGGTCTCACCCTGGAGATACCCATTAAGGGACCATCTCTCAGGGAAGCCAGGAAGGGTTTCGCAGCGGTCGAAGCGCCTTGGGACCCTCCGGGTAAGTAGTGCGCTATATAAATGCCTATACATTTACATTTACAAAAAACATGGGGCCTCATTTATGAGGCCGTGTGTCACTTTTACGCCACCGGTGCGTCACTTTTTGTGCACCAGCATCGTAAAAAATGTGCCTTGTTGCACCATATTTACAAAGTGACACATCTAGGTAGATGCGTCACTTTGTAAACCCCTGCGCTACATTATACCTACGCCAGGTATAATGTATGCAGGGGGTCGTTCTGATGCAAGAAAGGGTCATAGGACACAAATGCGTTAATTTCTTACACCTGCCTCACAGCAGGCGTAAGACTGACGCAGGCCCTTTCACATGGGGCTTGCCCCATGTGAAAGGACACATTGCTGGAGTTGCGTCACTTTTGTGACACACTCCAGCAATGCATCACTTTTGCGCCATACAGATATCTCAGAAATACTGACGTATCTGTAACTCCTTGCGCCATGATGCGTCATACTGTAAATATGACGCATCATTGGTATCGCAAGGAGGGCGCAGTGAAAAGTGACGCATCGCTGTTTTCACGCAGCGATGTGTCCCTTTTCATAAACGAGGCCCCTGGTGACCTGCTACATTAGTGAAACGGATACGATGTTTGGCGGCTAATAACTGGTAGACTAATATTAACGACGTAGGCCATTGTCTGAGAAAAGCCAAAGTGACCAAGTTACATATTTAAAATAAATATGACGAAAAATGAAAGCAAATTGTTTGGCAATTTAATGGAGGGAGGCAGCATGCGCGAGAAGGCATTCGGAAAATCACAGAATGCGCTGCTCCGTTCCGTTAGTGAAATGGCTGCAATGTTTGGTGGCCTATTTGGGAGAATAATAATGGTGTATGTCATTCGCGTGAAGATAGCCAAAGTGACCAAGTTACATATATTTCATGACAATTATTTTAAATAGATTAAAGCAAATAGTTTGGCAGTGCACAGCAGGGATACAGATGGTATTGTAGCTCAAATTACAGCCAGGATTTAAAATAGAGAAAATAGCAATGTGAATATGGAGTGGGATAGAAGGTAGAAGCCCTAGATAAAGAATAAACGGGGGCTTCCCAAGTACAGAACAGTGTGGCATATTAGTGTATCCACAGATAGTACAGTCAGGGAGCAAGCTGCTCATTGTCATGCCCATGTGGCAGGAAAGGTGTGGGGGAGGGGGGTGTCACCTGCCCTAACTAAGACTCGCTAGATCATGTGACATGATTGTGAAGTTCGTTCCAGGGTATGCCATCATTCAATCCCTGTGCTGCGGAATGAAGTTTGCTTGTCCTACTGAGTACTTACCTCCAAGATCCATTTGAGGCTGTCATGTGTGTGGTGGGCTTCCAGAAAATGAGCGTTCATCTTCATGGTGCTACATTTATATCAGATAGCAATGCATGTTTAGTAATACTGGTTTTGACTGGTCTAGTGGTCATGCTTATGCTTACAGGTTTAAATATGTAACTTGGTCACTTTGACTTTTCCCAGAAAACAGCCTATACCAATATCATTAGTCTCCCAGTATGGCTGCCAAACGCTGCTGCTGTGTCACTAATGTAGCAGTTAGCAGAGCAGTGTGTTCTGTGAATTCATGATGCCTGCTTGCGCACGCACAGGTGTTCATCCTCTCTTCTACTCTAGCTGCACCTCATCAGAAACTCCAGCACCTTTGACCAATTATCGAGCAGCATAACCACATAAAAAGTCCACCCTGCCTCTGTCGGTACCTACAGATCGGCAGAAGAGGGTAGGGCCCGGGTTAATAACCGACCAGGGTTCGATTCCCGGCGCGGCAGGTTTCTGGACCAGGGTCAGCGGACTCGATAATTCTCTCGCCTCGGTGCCCACTCTGATCAGCGATCACACTCGGCAACTCTGGGCATTAGCTTGCCTCATCTTCACTAACGGCCCCACCAGACCGCCGGGGATGCCTGGTCTCACCCTGGAGATACCCATTAAGGGACCATCTCTCAGGGAAGCCAGGAAGGGTTTCGCAGCGGTCGAAGCGCCTTGGGACCCTCCGGGTAAGTAGTGCGCTATATAAATGCCTATACATTTACATTTACATGGTCCACGTGAGTACTTTGTATGTAACTTGTCATCTAGGCTCCTGTGCTCTATGACTTTGCCTTACATTATAGCCCGACACACTGGCAATTGCTTCTTTTCACCAGTTTTCCCTGCTCCTCGGCACAGTCGTCTGCCCTACCTAAGGGGCACTATTACCTCTACTTTTGGGTAAGTCAACATTAACCCTTATCACTGCTCAGTACTGTGCATAAATGCCCAGTAAAATACTCTGGGTGGTATCACATTGGCCGAAATAGTGGCATTGTTGCCCAACACCACTGCTGATGTTTTTTTATATTACTTCCCTTCATGTGGGTTCATGCACTAATGAACAGATGTATGTGTGTGTGTCATGTGTGTCTATAGCTGTGAACACTGTATAGGAGGGGTATTAGCCACACCATTTACATATGTTGTACCAATGGGCAATATCTTGCCTTAAATGTATATTTAGATTTCACCTTGCACTTTGTGAGTCGAGTGTCTGTTACCTGCATCCATGGCGTCACTCACTTAAGGCTGTCTTCCTGCTTTTCTTCTCAACAGTTTGGATCTCGATTGACCTGCACCACAGTCAGTGCAGTAGAACTGTTTATGATTGGAAACTGCACTACCCCGGTTTCCAGTCAGTTGTAGGGTTGGCATACATACCTTCTCCTGATGAAATACCATTGACCTTCCAGGCATTGAGACATGAAACATGTTGATCGCATGTCACCCTTTTGGAAACTGTCTTGGTACATCATTATAAGTGATATCTCCCTTGTTAGGTCTCGCCTGAGACAGAGCATTCGCTGTGTCTTCAAGATATTTAGTAAGTGGCTTTTAAAAGTGCCACCAGAGGCTTTTGCTGGCCTACAGCTTGCGTTCTTGAGCTTGTGCACGTGCACAGCTGCCATCTATGTTTTTATTGCTGTAATCAGGCTCCTCTGCTTGCACTACCCCCCTCCCTTTTCCCCCTCCCTCCTGGTCAGCTTCATTTGTGTCTTCTAGCTTTGAATCATGCTCTTCTGCTCGCACTCCCCCTCCCTTCTCCCCCTCCTCTTCGTCAGTTTCATTTGTGTCTTCTATCACTGTGAATGCTCCTGCTTCCACCAGGCACATACACCATCAGTCGTCAGTGCACACTTTCACCACTCACACACACCACCAGCCATTAGTGCACACTTTCACCAGGCACAAACACCACCAGCCTTCAGTGCTTGCTTCCACCAGGCACACACACCACCAGCTGTCAGTGCATGCTTCCACCAGGCACACACACCACCAGCGGTCAGTGCACGCTTCCACCAGGCATACACACCACCAGCCGTCAGTGCACCCTTCCTCCAGGCCTACACACCATCAGCCGTCAGTGCACGCTTCCACCAGGCACACACCACCAGCCGTCAGTGCACGCTATCACCAGGCACACACACACCACCAGCTGTCGGTGCACGCTATCACCGGGCACACGCACCACCAGCCGTCAGAGCACGCTTTCACAAGGCACAAACACCACCAGCCGTCAGTGCACACTTCCACCAGGCACACACACCACCAGCCATCAGTGCACGCTTTCACCAAGCACACACACCACCAGCCGTCAGTGCACGCTTCCACCAGGCACACACACCACCAGCCGTCAGTGCACGCTTCCATCAGGCACACACACCACCAGCCGTCAGTGCACGCTTCCACCAGGCACACACTACCAGCCATCAGTGCACGCTTCCACCAGGAACACACACCACCAGCAGTCAGCGCACGCTTCCACCCAGCACACACACCACCAGCCATCGGTGCACGCTTCCACCAGGCATACACACCACCAGCCCTCAGTGCACGCTTCCACCAGGCACACACACCACCAGCCGTCAGTGCACGCTTCCACCAGGCACACACTACCAGCCATCAGTGCACGTTTCCACCAGGCACACATTTGTGTCTTCTATCTGTGAATCATGCTCATCTGCTCGCACTCCCCCTCCCTTCTCCCCCTCCTCCCCCTCCTCTTCGTCAGTTTCATTTGTATCTTCTATCACTGTGAATGCTCCTGCTTCCACCAGGCACATACACCATCAGTCATCAGTGCACCCTTTCACCACTCACACACTCCACCAACCGTCAGTGCACGCTTCCACCAGGCACACACACCACCAGCTGTCAGTGCACGCTTCCACCAGGCACACACACCACCAGCCGTCAGTGCACGCTTCCACCAGGCACACACACCACCAGCCATCAGTGCACGCTTCCACCAGGCACACACACCACCAGCTGTCAGTGCACGCTTCCACTAGGCACACACACCACCAGCTGTCAGTGCACGTTTCCACCAGGCACACACACCACCAGCCGGCAGTGCACGCTTCCACCAGGCACACACACCACCAGCCATCAGTGCACGCTTCCATCAGGCACACACGCCACCAGCTGTCAGTGCACGCTTCCACCAGGCACATACGCCACCAGCTGTCAGTGCAAGCTTTCACCAGGCATACACACCACCAGCCGGCAGTGCACGCTTCCACCAGGCATACACACCACCAGCCGTCAGTGCACGCTTCCATCAGGCACACACAACACCAGCCATCAGTGCACGCTTCCACCAGGCACACACACTACCAGCAGTCAGTGCATGCTTCCACCAGGCACACACACTACCAGCCATCACACACTACCAGTCGTCGGTGCATGCTTCCACCGGGTACACACCACCAGCCGTCAGTGCACGCTATCACCAGGCACACACACACCACCAGCCGTAGGTGCATGCTTTCACCGGGCACACGCACCACCAGTCGTCAGAGCACGCTTTCACCAGGCGCACACACCACCAGACGTCAGTGCACACTTCCAGCAGGCACACACACCACCAGCCATCAGTGCACGCTTCCACCAGGCACACACGCCACCAGCCGTCAGTGTACGCTATCACCAGGCACACATACATCACCAGCCGTAGGTGCACGCTTTCACCGGGCACACGCATCACCAGCCGTCAGAGCACGCTTTCACCAGGCACACACACCACCAGCCGTCACTGCGCGCTTCCACCAAACACACACACCACCAGACGTTAGTGCACGGTTCCACCAGGAACACACCACCAGCAGTTGGCGCATGCTTCCACTGGCACACACACCACCAGCCATCAGTGCACGCTTCCACCAGGAACACACACCACCAGACATCAGTGCCGCTTTTACTGGGCACACATACCACCACCCGTCAGTGCACGCTTCCACCAGGCACACACACCACCAGCCATCAGTGCACACTTTCACCAGGCTCACACAATACCAGCCGTCACACACTACAAGCTGTTGGTGTATACTTCCACCAGGCACACACCACCAGCCGTCAGTGCACGCTTTCCCCATGCACACACACACCACCAGCCGCCGGTGCACCCTTTTACCGGGCACACACACCACCATCCGTCAGTGCACACTTTCACCAGGCACACACACCACCAGCCGTCAATGCACGCTTCCACCAGACACACACACCACCAGCCGTCAGTGCACGCTTCCACCAGTCACACACACTACCAGCCGTCAGTGCACGCTTCCACCAGGCACACACACCACCAGCCGTCAGTGCACGCTTCCACCAGGCACACACACCACCAGCTGTCAGTGCACGCTTCCACTAGGCACCAACACCACCAGCTGTCAGTGCACGTTTCCACCAGGCACACACACCACCAGCCGGCAGTGCACGCGTCCCCCAGGCACACACACCACCAGCCATTAGTGCAGGCTTCCATCAGGCACACACGCCACCAGCTGTCAGTGCACGCTTCCACCAGGCACATACGCCACCAGCTGTCAGTGCAAGCTTTCACCAGGCATACACACCACCAGCCGGCAGTGCACGCTTCCACCAGGCATACACACCACCAGCCGTCAGTGCACGCTTCCATCAGGCACACACAACACCAGCCATCAGTGCACGCTTCCACCAGGCACACACACTACCAGCAGTCAGTGCATGCTTCCACCAGGCACACACACTACCAGCCATCACACACTACCAGCCGTCGGTGCATGCTTCCACCGGGTACACACCACCAGCCGTCAGTGCATGCTATCACCAGGCACACACACACCACCAGCCGTAGGTGCACGCTTTCACCGGGCACACGCACCACCAGCCGTCAGAGCACGCTTTCACCAGGCGCACACACCACCAGCCGTCAGTGCACACTTCCACCAGGCACACACACCACCAGCCATCAGTGCACGCTTCCACCAGGCACACACGCCACCAGCCGTCAGTGTACGCTATCACCAGGCACACATACATCACCAGCCGTAGGTGCACGCTTTCACCGGGCACACGCATCACCAGCCGTCAGAGCACGCTTTCACCAGGAACACACACCACCAGCCGTCAGTGCGCGCTTCCACCAGACACACACACCACCAGACGTTAGTGCACGGTTCCACCAGGAACACACCACCAGCAGTTGGCGCATGCTTCCACCGGCACACACACCACCAGCCATCAGTGCACGCTTCCACCAGGAACACACACCACCAGACATCAGTGCCGCTTTTACTGGGCACACATACCACCACCCGTCAGTGCACGCTTCCACCAGGCACACACACCACCAGCCATCAGTGCACACTTTCACCAGGCTCACACAATACCAGCCGTCACACACTACAAGCTGTTGGTGTATACTTCCACCAGGCACACACCACCAGCCGTCAGTGCACGCTTTCACCATGCACACACACACACCACCAGCCGCCGGTGCACCCTTTTACCGGGCACACACACCACCATCCGTCAGTGCACACTTTCACCAGGCACACACACCACCAGCCGTCAATGCACGCTTCCACCAGACACACACACCACCAGCCGTCAGTGCACGCTTCCACCAGGCACACACACCACCAGCCGTCAGTGCACGCTTCCACCAGGCACACACACCACCAGCTGTCAGTGCACGCTTCCACTAGGCACACACACCACCAGCTGTCAGTGCACGTTTCCACCAGGCACACACACCACCAGCCGGCAGTGCACGCTTCCACCAGGCACACACACCACCAGCCGTCAGTGCACGCTTCCATCAGGCACACACACCACCAGCTGTCAGTGCACGCTTCCACCAGGCACACACGCCACCAGCTGTCAGTGCAAGCTTTCACCAGGCACATACACCACCAGCCGGTAGTGCACGCTTCCACCAGGCATACACACCACCAGCCGGCAGTGCACGCTTCCATCAGGCACACACAACACCAGCCATCAGTGCACGCTTCCACCAGGCACACACACTACCAGCCATCACACACTACCAGCCGTCGGTGTATGCTTCCACCAGGTACACACCACCAGCCGTCAGTGCACGCTATCACCAGGCACACACACACCACCAGCCGTAGGTGCACACTTTCACCGGGCACACGCACCACCAGCCGTCAGAGCACGCTTTCACCAGGAGCACACACCACCAGCCGTCAGTGTGCGCTTCCACCAGGCACACACACCACCAGCCGTCAGTGCACGCTTCCACCAGGCACACACTACCAGCCGTCAGTGCACGGTTCCACCAGGAACACACACCACCAGCAGTTGGCGCATGCTTCCACCGGCACACACACCACCAGCCTTCAGTGCTTGCTTCCACCAGACACACATACATCACCATCCATAGGTTCACGCTTCCAACAGGCACACACGCCACCAGCCGTCAGTGTATGCTATCACCAGGCACACACACACCACCAGCCGTAGGTGTACGCTTTCACTGGGCACACGCATCACCAGCCATCAGAGCACGCTTTCACCAGGCACACACGCCACCAGCTGTCAGTGTGCGCTTCCACCAGGCACACACACCACCAGCCGTCAGTGCACGCTTCCACCAGGCACACACTACCAGCCGTCATTGCACGGTTCGACCAGGAACACACACCACCAGCAGTTGGCGCATGCTTCCACCGGCACACACACCACCAGCCTTCAGTGCTTGCTTCCACAAGGCACACACACCACCAGACATGAGTGCCGCTTTTACTGGGCACACATACCACCAGCCATCAGTGCACGCTTCCACCAGGCACACACACCACCAGCCGTCAGTGCACACTTTCACCAGGCGCACACACTACCAGCTGTCACACACTACCAGCTGTTGGTGTATACTTCCACCAGGCACACACCACCAGCCGTCAGTGCACGCTTTCACCAGGCACACACACACCACCAGCAGCCGGTGCACGCTTTTACCGGGCACACACACCACCATCCGTCAGTGCACGCTTCCACCAGGCACACTCGCCACCAGCTGTCAGTGCAAGCTTTCACCAGGCACACACACCACCAGCCAGCAGTGCACGCTTCCATCAGGCACACACAACACCAGCCATCAGTGCACACCTTCACCAGGCACACACACTACCAGCCGTCAGTGCATGCTTCCACCAGGCACACACACTACCAGCCATCACACACTACCAGCCGTCGGTGCATGCTTCCACCAGGTACACACCACCAGCCGTCAGTGCACGCTATCACCAGGCACACACACACCACCAGCCGTAGGTGCACGCTTTCACCGGGCACACGCACCACCAGCAGTCAGAGCACGCTTTCACCAGGCGCACACACCACCAGCCATCAGTGCACACTTCCACCAGGCACACACACCACCAGCCATCAGTGCACGCTTCCACCAGGCACACACGCCACCAGCCGTCAGTGCACGCTTTCACCAGGCACACACACCACCAGCCGTCAGTGCGCGCTTCCACCAGGCACACACACCACCAGCCGTTAGTGCACGCTTCCACCAGGCACACACTACCAGCCGTCAGTGCACGGTTCCACCAGGAACACACACCACCAGCAGTTGGCGCATGCTTCCACCGGCACACACACCACCAGCCATCAGTGCACGCTTCCAGCAGGCACACACACCACCAGACATCAGTGCCGCTTTTACTGGGCACACATACCACCAGCCATCAGTGCACGCTTCCACCAGGCACAAACACCACCACCAGTCAGTGCACACTTTCACCAGGCTCACACACTACCAGCCCTCACACACTACCAGTTGTTGGTGTATACTTCCACCAGGCACACACCACCAGCCGTCAGTGCGTGCTTTCACCAGGCACACACACACCACCAGCCGCCGGTGCACCCTTTTACCGGGCACACACACCACCATCCGTCAGTGCACACTTTCACCAGACACACACACCACCAGCCGTCAATGCACGCTTTCACCAGGCACACACACCACCAGCCGTCAGTGCACGCTTCCACCAGACACACACACCACCAGCCGTCAGTGCACGCTTCCACCAGTCACACATACCGCCAGCCGTCAGTGCCCGCATTCACCGGGCACACACACCACCAGCCGTCAGTGCACACTTCCACCAGGCACACACACCACCAGCTGTCAGTACATGCTTCCACTAGGCACACACACCACCAGCTGTAAGTGCACGTTTCCACCAGGCACACACACCACCAGCCGGCAGTGCACGCTTCCACCAGGCACACACACCACCAGCTGTCAGTGCACGCTTCCACCAGGCACACACGCCACCAGCTGTCAGTGCAAGCTTTCACCAGGCACACACACCACCATCCGGCAGTGCATGCTTCCACCAGGCATACACACCACCAGCCGTCAGTGCATGCTTCCATCAGGCACACACAACACCAGCCATCAGTGCACGCTTCCAGCAGGCACACACACCACCAGCAGTTGGCGCATGCTTCCATCGGCACACACACCACCAGCCTTCAGTGCTTGCTTCCACCAGGCACACACACCACCAGACATGAGTGCCGCTTTTACTGGGCACACATACCACCAGCCATCAGTGCACGCTTCCACCAGGCACACACACCACCAGCCGTCAGTGCACACTTTCACTAGGCGCACACACTACCAGCCGTCACACACTACCAGCTGTTGGTGTATACTTCCACCAGGCACACACCACCAGCCATCAGTGCACGCTTTCACCAGGCACACACACACACCACCAGCCGCCGGTGCACGCTTTTACCGGGCACACACACCACCATCCGTCGGTGCACACTTTCACCAGACACACACACCACCAGCCGTCAGTGCACGCTTCCACCAGGCACACACACCACCAGCCATCAGTGCACGCTTCCACCAGACACACACACCACCAGCCGTCAGTGCACGCTTCCACCAGTCACACACACCACCAGCAGTCAGTGCCCGCTTTCACCGGGCACACACACCACCAGCCGTCAGTGCATGCTTCCACCAGGCACACACACCACCAGCCGTCAGTGCACGCTTCCACCAGGCACATACACCACCAGCCGTCAATGCACGCTTTCCCCAGGCACACACACCACCAGCCGTCAGTGCAGCAGGCAGGCTCTTCTCAGAGTTTCTTGGTAAATATGTGTTCGATACCTGGGAGGGAGTGGGACGAGTTTCCTTAAACCATGCTGAGTATACAGGTACAGTTTATGAACTCCTGTGTGAGTGAGTCATGCTGCCTGGGGCTCACTCACTCCACACTTGTAAATTGCGCCTGCACCAGGCTTTTTCTCATTTGCAAAGTTTGGTGCAAGCGCACAGCTAGGCAGCCCCCACACCATGGGAATGACTGCTTCCTACAACCAGAATGGAAAAAACATTCAGAGCAATGAAAACAAGCTCATTTGATGCAAAGAACTGTAAACACAAGTATTGGCATAGCCAATAGGGCTCGCCTTTGGGAACATATAAGTGTTTAGCCAGAGATATTGACTTAACCTATGTCTTTAAGCTGTGCTGTACAGAAGTCTGCAGTATGCTGAAAAGTTATAATAAAGAAGTGTCAGAAGCATTTCTGTTACCTTAGCTATGACAAAAAAAACATTATGTACAACTGAATGATCATATTAAAAAAGTATTCAAAATAATGCCTTGAGTTTTTTTTGTCCTTTCAATGCTGGCAACTTGTATCTGCCTGTCCCAATGGTTACTTGTTGTGTTTTGTTTGTTATGGGGGTGCATAAATCACACAAGGGTGAAGGTCAGTCAGTCAGTAAGTCAGTTAGTGAGAGTGAGTGAGTGAGAGAGTCAGTCAGTGAGAGAGTCAGTCAGTGAGAGAGTGAGTCATTCAGTGAGAGTGAGAGAGTCAGTCAGTGAGAGAGGGAGAGTCAGTCAGTCAGTGAGAGAGTGAGAGTGAGAGTCAGTGAGAGTCCGTCAGTGAGAGTGAGAGAGTCAATCAGTCAGTGAGAGAGTGAGAGTCAGTGAGAGTCCGTCAGTGAGAGTGAGAGAGTCAATCAGTCAGTGAGAGTGAGAAATTCAGTCAGTCAGTGGGAGTGAGAGAGTCAGTCAGTCAGTGAGAGTGAGAGTGAGAGAGTCAGTCAATGAGAGTGAGAGTCGGTGAGAGTCTGTCGGTGAGAGAGTCAGTGAGAGTCTGTCAGTGAGAGAGTCAGTGAGAGTCTGTCAGTGAGAGAGAGTCATTGAGCGTCTGCCAGTGAGAGAGAGTGAGTAAGTCAGTGAGAGAGTGAGTCAGTGGGAGAGTGAGTCAGTGAGAGTCTGTCAGTGAGAATGAGTCAGTGAGAATGAGTCAGTATGAATGAGTCAGTGAGAATGAGTCAGTGAGAGTCTATCAGTGAGAGTGAGTTTGTCAGTGAGAGTGAGTCTGTTAGTGAGAGTCTGTCAGTGAGAGTGAGTCAGTCAGTGAGAGGGAGTTGGAGAGTCTGTCAGTGAGAGATTGAGAGAGTCTGTCAGTGAGAGAGTCTGTCAGTGAGTGAGTCTGTCAGTGAGAGTCTCAGTGAGAGTCTCAGTGAGAGTCTGTCAGTGAGAGTCTCAGGGAGAGTGTCCGTGAGAGTCTGTCAGTGAGAGTCTGTCAGTGAGAGTGTCAATGAGAGTGTCAGTGAGAGTGAGTGCCAGTCAGTGAGAGAGTGAGTCAGTCAGTGAAAGTGAGTCTGTCAGTCAGTCAGTCAGAAAGAGAGAGAGAGTCTGTCAGTCAGTGAGTGTGAGTCTGTCAGTCAGTCAGTGAGAGTCTGTCAGTCAGTCAGTGAGAGCGAGTCAGTCAGTGAGAGAGAGTGAGTCGGTCGGTGAGAATGAGTCTGTCAGTCAGTCAGTGAGAGAGAGAGTGAGTGTGTCAGTGAAAGTCTGTCTGTCAGTCAGTGAGTGTGAGTCTGTCAGTCAGTGAGAGTGATTCAGTCAGTCAGTGAGAGTGAGTGAGCCAGTCAGTGAGAGTGAGCCAGTTAGAGAGAGTTAGTGAGTCAGTCAGTCAGTCAATGAGAGTGAGTAAGTCAGTCAGTCAGTGAGAGAGAGTGAGTCAGTCAGTGAGAGTGGGAGAGTGAGAGTTAGTCTGTAAGTCAGGGAGAGTGGGTGAGTCAGTCAGTGAGAGTGTCTGAATGTTTTTGAGAGAGTCTGTTAGTCAGTGAGAGAGAGAGAGTGAGTCAGTGAGAGAGAGTGAGTCAGTCAGTGAGAGAGAGAGAGTGGTAGAGTCTGTCAGTGAGAGTGGGTCTGTCAGTCAGTGAGAGTGAGTCTGTCAGTCTGTGAGTGAGTCAGTCAGTGAGAGTGAGTCAGTCAGTCAGTGAGAGTGAGTCAGTCAGTCAGTCAGTGAGAAAAAGTCTGCCAGTCAGTGAGAGAGAGTCTGTCAGTCAATGAGTCAGTGAGTGAGAGCTGGAGAGTCTGTCAGTGAGAGTCTGTCAGTCAGTGAGAGTCTGTCAGTCAGTGAGAGTCTGTCAGTCAGTGAGAGTCTGTCAGTGAGAGTGAGTCAGTGAGATTCTATCAGGGCCTTCTGTCAAATTTGCTGTGCCTGATTATGAAATGAATAAGAAAAATGTGATAGCTACACCCCCCTCACACACCATCCCCCAATTTTTCTCAGTCTCCGTTTGACGGACGACCCTGGACCTATTCAAGAAGGAGCTGAGTTGGAAGAACATTTTTATGGTACAATTTTATAAAGACTCATCAAACGGAGTCAAAGTTAAAAGCAAACCAAAAGATGCCTACCATGTGTAAACATGGTCCTCACTGGGTACTGCGTACAGTTATATAAGGCAACTGTGTTAATATACGCACATTCACACATGTATTGCTTAAGTGCTGGGGTCAGATTCCAGATGAGTCATGCGTCAAATGGTGTAAGATAGAGGCAATTTAATGTCTGGGGAATGGGTGGTCCTTAGTAATGTTGTACAATTGTACCCACAAAGCAAGAGTACAGGCAGGGGCCAGGCAGAATCTGTGGTTCAGGGGTCCTTGTTTGCTGCCCCATTTAACGTTTCGTCGTGGTCCCAGATACAAAGGTCTCTCCAGACGTCTTTCTGTAAACTGCTAAGATAGCTCCGAGGTTTTCTGCCTTCAGAGATGTGTTTGGCACCTGGAGTTTGGAGATTTAAAATCTTTTCATAGGACTTGCTCAACAGTTCATAATTTCGACAGGGCTATCTCAACATTCCATCCATGTAATAAAAGTACCCCTATTGAGTAAAATTACTTCCTTACGAGACCGCAAGTGTCCAGTAAAAGATGACATTTAAAAGACAACAATATTCTGACAATGGCTCGTTTACTTCAAAGTTAAAGGTATTATAGTTACCTCTCGTTGCTCCATCCCTCCAGTACCTCGCGCTGTCTCTGTCCTCTTGACAACCAGGTATTTCCTCATGTCACGTCATGTGACAGCTGATGCCTACAGTTTGTCCAGTCCCTCTCTGCATCTGAGTCACGGACGCCTCCACCCTTAACTGTGGCCCGGGAGGGGCACTCTACATCATCGTGAACTTTCTCTCCCGACAGGCAATGGAGGATGTCTAAACCAGAGAGTTAGATCAACTCTGCTGCTGCAGGCATGCTGGGGAAGTGGAGGAACATGCAACTCCACTTTACTCCAGCAGAGGGCAGTCCTTCCTTACAAACATAAGCACTGTGGTAACATCAAAGGGATCCTCTGCTACAGAGCAACTTACGTTGAGATAAGGAACGCCAATTCACCACAATGATATGTCCCTAGACCCGCAATGACGTCATCGGTTTGAGCCTTTCCCGTACCTTGGTCTCATAGCTGCCAAGTTAAGTTATGAGTTCTTTGGGTGTGACATTCTTATAACAAATGTGTGACATTTTGACTGATGCTTTATCGTGAGCAAAAAAAAGCAAGCGCGCACGTGCCTCGCGTGGCAGCAGGGGGAGGTGGCCCGCCGATTCCCTTGCAGGAGCCAGCAGCGATAATTAATACCATATGGCGCTGCCGCTCACAGCACCATATGGTATTAATTATCGCCGCTTGCTCCCGCAAGGCAATCGCCCCACGTGCACACGTTGCCATTGAAGGCAATGAAACGCGTGCACGAGTTTGCCTCAAAAAGGGAATCAACGGCTTTAGGCCTCTTTCCTAAGCAGCGCATGTGCGCTGCATAGGCGAGACCTAAAAAACTACGTCCAGCTATTGTAGATCTGGCAACTTAAACAAAACAGCAACAAAAAACAAACGAGCATTGGCATAGCCAATAGGTATCGCTTTTTGGACCCTATAAGTATTTAGTTATGCAGCAGAATATCCTTGGTGCAACATCACCAACTGTAGCATGGCTAAACACTTATAAGGTCCCACATGCGAGACCTATTGGCTATGCCAATGCTTGTTTTTATTTTGTCAAGGATACTACTTTACTAATAAAATCCTCTCCACCCCTTAGGATATTGTAATCGCCTGCACACCACCCTACACTTACACATCGCCTCACTTGCATTCATTAATACGCTAAAGATCAAAAGAGGGGCCTGTCAGGCATTGCAGCGTCGGCCCGAAGAGGAGCAGGCCAATGATGAAGCATGACTCCCTTCTGGTGTGTAAGGGCATTCATATTTGATCACTCGAATCCTCCCGGATCCCTCTGGTCTATCTGCCAGATCCTTCTGACAACCTTACCCCCTCCCAATGAGGAAGTGTGCCCCCCTTTTGTGCTGTATTGGTATGTACCACATTTTTCGTCTTTAATAATTGGATGAACTTTCGCCGACTAAAAAAGTAAAATCATTGGCCTTCAGGTATCTCTGTGGTCCATTTTAGGATATTAACTTTAGTGTTAAGATATTGTCATGGTTCAATTCTCTGGATTCTTAGACAAAAAGTTCCCAAGATTTTGGGTGCAAACAAAATACATAATTTGTGGAGATTGTAGGTTCTTTCTACTGGATCCCAGATTCTGGAATGATCTTTCTCTTCATATTCAGAGGGTACAGTCCTTACTTTAATTCTGCAAATGGTAATTAGGTTAATTGGCATTTCTTTGTCTTGTTCCTCCACAACCTCCTATGTTGCCTTGTGCCACGAGGCAGAGTTTGGTTTATTGTGTGCATAGAGTCAATAACTAAATAACAAATAAAATTGAACATAGGCATTGACGTTTGCAATGGGCCAGATAAGTCTTGAGGGCAAAGAAATGATTGTATATCAGAAAAGGCCAGCATTTTATCGTCTGCTACGTCTCACCTTTAGAAATACTAGGGTATATGCACAAAGAAGTGGCGAAGTGAGGCGTTAGCCGTCATGGCTTAATGCCTCACTCCACCACTTCAGAAATGCAAGGCTGCACCATATTTACAAGAACATGGTGCAGCCTGTCATTTCCCCTTGTACTGGCGCTACACTTAGCAGCCAGGCGCCGACGCAGGTACCCTTGCACCATAGTTTAAGGGTATGTGCGTGCAGGGGAAGATTGTTTATGTTCAGGAAGGTGTCTCTTCCTGCACATAAACAATCTTTAAATGCAGTTTTGTCACTTCTATGTGTGCTTAATGTAGCACACATGGAAGTTACAAAATGTAATTTTTTTTAAAAGATTGTTTATGTGCAGGAAGGGTCACCTTCCTGGACATAAAAAATCCAGATTGTTTTGCTTTTTCCAGCCACGTTAAGTGGTTTAATGCTGCCTTATAAATAAAGTGAGGCTTAACACCACAGGAACGTCAGATAAAGTGACGTTCCCGTGGCGATAGCTTGTACATGTGCCCCACTGTGTCTACAGCACTCCAGTACTTTTTGTCAACTGAGTCTACAAAATGTACAGTCAAAATAAAAGATCAAACGTCTCATGCATCTCAATTTGTGTACACCGTTCATGGCAAGTCACCAGCAACCATTGGACTCTGAGAACAGTTACGATCTTCCCTCTTATTGGAAGGGCAAGATGTTGAGTCCTGAGTTGAGAGACAGCTATACCATTACGTTGGACCACTTAGCCCAGGTCTCCACCCACACTGGAAAACCTGGGGGAAGGGAGAGGAATAGCTGGACAAAGAGAGGTTGCTTGTACCACTGATAACTGAACCAGAAAGGTCTTCTGACACCAGCTCTATTCTAAAATTAGGAAAGTGTAAATTAGAGGATGGAGTTTAAATAATGAAGAACAAACTGTTTATTCTTCAGCGCAGGGTCTCCATCTTATTTCTGTTCAGTAAAGCGGAGGGCAACCAGAAGTAGTACTGCCTTCTCTGGATCTTGCGTATTTTCATGGGGTAAATATGCCACTCTGTTCTGACAAGATTGTGACAAAGGGCTTATGTTAATATTAAAGATGGTGGTAATCTTTAATAGTGTTAGCTAAGGCTACTTTTATATTTTTAGTTCAACCTTTTAAAATGGTCAGTTTGGTACTGTACTGTGAAAGAACAATGTGATATTACACTTTTTAGGTCTCGCCTAGGGTTGCAGCGTGCATGAGCTTCTCGCTTGGCTAGACATATTGTGTATGAGGCGATTTCAGAAGGAGACTTGAAGCCCCGCCTATCATTTTCATTGGGTCGCGTCAGCGTTTATGCTAAACGCTGGCTTCCCATTGAAAAGGATGCTTTTCGTTACCGCCCTTTCTCCTTTTCGTCCGGCCCATCCAGACTGGGTGCCTGCTTCACGGCTGTCGTGAAGTAATTTCTTATCTCCATCTGTTTTACTCAGCCCCGTGTTCATTTTTGCATCGTGCTTTCACTTAAAGTGAAAGCGGGATGCAAATATAATAAGCAGCTGCCTTTCTGCAATGGCGAGCGCTTGTTTTTCAAGGAAGGAGCATCTATTGTAATTACATTTACCACGTAATCAAAACTTATCCTATCTTTAATTCTTTGTATTGTATTTGCCATTGGGATATTTTGATATATGCGCTGGTGAGCTCATAACACAAAATAAGGTTTACTATCTTTAAAACCTTCGTGCTGTGCTGTATTTCAGAGAAGACGACAATATTGAATAGTCTCTCGTCTAGTTTCAGGATGGCATCTCTAGTTGAATTACATCGGGGATTGAATTAATGAAATTTCATCGTACCCTACAACAACATATCCTGCCTCCCCTAACAATACCCTGCAGCTTGTCTGCTTTCCCTTACTCACTCCGGTAGATGTTGATTCTCTCCTTACCAAAATTTAATCTGGTTCCCCCCTAGATATTATGCCTGCAAAAATCTCTTCTAGATTTTCCGCACATTTAGCCACACCCATCTGTACCGTTCTTAACAGACTCCCCCTAGAATGGAAAGCAGCTCAAGTTGTACCTATTTGTGAAAATCTTAGGATCTCCACAACCGAACTTTCCAATTACCGCCCCATCTCTTTACTCCCCCTTCAGAGCCAGCTTATTGAAAAGCACATAGACATTTGTCTGATTTTGTTGAAACCTCTCACTGCCTTGATGTCTCCCAGTCTGGTTTCCGGGCCAAGCACAGTACAGAATGCGCCCTAATTGAGGTAACCGATAACATCAGAATGGCCCTGAACAGTGGTCAGGCGGCACTGCTGGTGCTGCTTGACCTATCAGCGGTGTTTAACACTATCTCGCATCAGATCCATACTGGAGAGACTTCAGGGCATTGGAGTACAGGGGGTCGCACTGAAGTGGTTGACAGATTTTCTCACTGATACAACCCAACGGTTACATTGGGGACCTTTAGATCTAAAACCACTAAGGTTACCAAGGGGGTACCGCAGGGCTCCTCCTTGAGCCCTACTCTCTTTAACATTTATGTTACCCACTTGGCCAAACTCATAAGGAACTTAGGGTTCAGTCTCATTTCCTACACGGACGACACCCAGCTCCTCCTCACCTTTGATAAAAACAGACCTGATGTACAACTCATCTTTTCTGAGGGCATGAAGACCATTGCTGCCTGGATGAGGATCAACTTTCTCCAACTGAACGCCAAGAAATCAGAGATCATGCTATTTGGAGGAGCAGCTATAAGCTGGACTCCCAGATGGAGGCCGGAGGAGCTGGGCACCGCCCTTCTCCTAAAGAAGTGGTCAAGAATTTAGGAATGTGAGTCGACCAGAACCTCACACTTGATGCTCATGCTACTACTACTGCTGGCACCTGCTTCCATACAGTAAGTTGCTCAGAAGAGTTTCCCCTCGTTGCCTTCTTCCACAAAAAAACATTGATGCAAGCTCTAGTATAAACCGTCTGGACTGTTGTAACACACTGCTAGTCTTCGCCAATGAAGCCTCCTTAAACAAATTACAAGTTGTACAGAACACAGCCGCTCGTCTAGTAGCAAATTCCCCCCAGAACGGCTTCTATCCCACTTCTTCACAATCTATTGGCTCCCTTTGAGAAAGTGGGTGAAATTCAAGATCGATTGAACTGTTTATAAAGCTCTCAGTGGACGGGGACCTTCCTACTTGTCTGCCAAACTTACCAAGTACACCCCTCCATGGCCCCTTCGATCAGCCTCCAAGCTACTTCTTTGTACCCCTAGAATTAAAAAGGCTCGCAAGGGTGGCAAAGCATTTTCTCATCTTGCACCTACTCTCTGGAACGAATTGCCCCTCCAGCTTCGTGATTGTCAGAGCCTCTCTCAATTCAGGAAGGTTTTAAAGACCTTTCTTTTCTGAGTCCCTTGAGTCTGGCTGCAGCACACCGTCCTAAGCGCAGCGATACCCCTTTGGGGTGATTCATCGCTATAGAAATTAATAAATATCAAATATCAAATAACTTCTTCTGTCTGGCTTCTTGTTTTCCTATGGCAGAGCCTGAGGACACCCCTTATTGTGATTGGTGTGGCTCTGTGATCGTTTGGCGAGCCTGGCCTGAGAGTGAGCGACATATTAGAATCCCAACGGCAGAGGCTGGACGAGGTGGTGGGCTGTATATACCCAATACTGCGCACGAGCCATGGGTGACCGATCCCACCACACGATAAGGCGCTAGGTAGCCCGTCTGGAGAAGATGAACCTCTGGGAGCCTGGCAAGAGCCGCCGCTTCCCCTACTAGCTCGAGATGGCTGTGGGCGTGTGCCCCGGGGCGCGCTGAGGATGCAGTGGCCGCCCTGCCTGGCGCTCGAATGTCCTGCCCAGCCCTGGACCCTACACATCCTCATCATGTGTGAAGGTAAGAGTAGGATTCTCCGGGCCTAAGAATCATTGTAACAGCTGGTGGGGTGGCCTCGCCAATTCCTCTCAAGATAGGGAGCACCTAAAGAAACCTCGCCTCTTTAAAAAAAAGAAAAATGGCTAGGAAAGTGACTTTCCGAGCACTATACAAGGACCTAGTTCTGTTACGGCTGTGCTCCCAGTGTTAATAAGTCACCAGTAAGATAATAGTCGGGTCTCACACTACCGGGCACCACCATGTTGATTTCCAGCATCATGCAAAGTAGGCAGCTTGAAACAACACCACCCAGGCTGTATAAGCGCAGGGCACTTCGCCTGACGCAAGTGTAATGGTCTGGATGACTCCCTACTTTTCAACAGACACCATGAGGATCCGTTTCAACCCCCAGCGGCCATTCCTGGGTTCTGGTTGTTGCCTGTATGTAGTAGAGAGATATTTATGATAACTTGCAAGGCACTGTAAAGGATCCTGACTCCCACATCAGACATTTGAATGTCTTTATGCCACTTTTTCCTAACGTTATCAGGATCTTCTTGACTCTTCTCCCAGTATCCTTGATTATAGACTTAGGTTATCAGTAATCCCCAATACGCAGCCTACCAGCCCCTCTGACCGTCTCGTTCCCGAACAGGGTTACAAGAGTGTTCATATTTGCATGTCTTTTCAGTGTTTGGGGCTCAAAACCCACCCTGTTTGCTTTGGGCTTGTTTAATAAGACTAACCTTCTGCAGTCTTCATCATAAACCCTGACATGGCATTTGGTCAGGGCTGCCTTATAATGCTTCTGTACATCTTGCCTTTGTGCATTTCTCGCTATGTATTGATTGACGTCTGGACCATACAGAGCAGAGGGCTGATGAGTAGTTTTTTTTATTCTAAAGGTCTAATTGTACCCCGTGTAGAGCAGTGTTTATTCGACGGGTAAGCAACCTCGGAGGCTGCAGGCCATGTCTGCTTGCCCTTCAACCGTGTTTTACTGTAATATATGGACTTCGTTGGCTGTACTTCATTAATGTTCTATCCTGAATGTACAAGAGTGTGTGCAGAACGATACTGCCAGAACATACGTACTGACGTGTCATCGGGTCTGCTGTCTTAAGGTAAGACATGCTGCGAACAAGGAGCTTTAGTCTGTGATAAAAGCACTCAAATTCTGAAGGAGTTGTAGAGTAGCTTTAATGTACAACCATCAACAAGGAAAAGTAACAGCAAACTAAATTCTCAGCAATTGGAATATAATCATTCTATTAATGATGTAATCACCCAAGACACTCTTAAAGAGACAGTAAACATAACACATCCCCTATACACAGTAAAAGAAATAAAAAATAAAGCTTGAAAAGAGAATATGAAAAACTTCAAACTAGAAAAGGGGAAGTGCAATATAAAACCTCAAATTAGAAGGAGGATGTACAACAAGGTGGACCGAGCCACTGTGACAGAGTAGCACAGTTACCTGTTAGATAAAATAGATGGCTTAGCTTGTTAGTGCTTTTTCTCACCTCGTGACCCAGGGCAGTTTACACTGCGTGCGAAGACCTATGATGTTGGCATGAGATCTCAGGGCTGCTAATCTATCTATTATGGGCAAATCACTTAATCTCCCCTTGCCTACCTAAAATAAATGGGCGCTTGTGAATTGTAACTGGTGCTCACATAAAGCACTCCAATACATTTAGGTCAGAGTTTGTGCTATATAAAAATGCAAAAAAAGAGAGGTAATTTACAAGCACAAACCCGATTTCTCCCATTCTTGAAAGGGTTTTGCAATTGTGAACATACCTATTTGCGCTTGTGAGTTTCACTTATACATACATGCATGGAGATTTAACATTGAGCCTCCCGGGAGTACCATGGAATACAAAAAATACGCTTTTCCACCATATGAGAAAGGTTGCTGGTCTTACTGATGTCTAAAGCGTGACACCGGAAGTTACAAACAACAGGTAAAGAGAAGTGCTTGTAATATTAGAAACAATAGTACTTTAATTCTACTTCTTCTCAATAAGCATTGCAAGAACAAAAAAAGTAGAAGACACCTATATCTGCAGTGATAGTGATCTCACACCAATATCTGAAGTGAAAGTGATCTCACACCAATATAGACAATGCATGAGTATATGTAATATCCACTCAGAATCCTTATTTCAAAATGGGTGGGTATTAACATTTTAAATGCATTATATTTATGTTGTGAACAAACTATCACATTAATAAAAGGCAGTACCATTTACAATACCGATAACTCACACTAGTACAAAGGCAATGCGATAGATTTCGCAGTTACAAAAAAGTTAGCTATAGCCATTTTGCGTTACAACATTTGCTTAATGTTGCACGAAGGGAAAAAAAACAATGTCATTTACAATGCCAAAAGCTCAAAATATTGTAATTGCGAGACATATTGCATTGTAAATGCTTGTTCTACAATTGTTTTAGTCTTTCTTAATATAGAAAGACACTCATAGCTTTTCTCTTGATAATTAAGTGTTATGCAATGATGTGAATTTGATATCTTTGATCTCTGCTCTAAAACTTAAATGAACTCAATACTACTCCAGATATGGCAAGAGTCACTAGGATCTAATATTGAGACTTACTCAGAGCTCTGTTTTTATTGGGTCTTTCCCAGAGCTCTGCTTTTAATAATCTCACTGAGAGGTCTGATCTGCTAACACCTGGTACTAATGTTCTTGCTAAAAATCCTGCGTCCCAAGATGTCTGTTGTTAGTTAATCACAGAAGCGCTCAGACTACTGTTCATTTTTTTTTTTTAGATATTTCATATCTAGCACAAACCTGGCTCCAACAAATAACATAGCACTTTACAGGGAACCATCTCATTGTACCAAGCGCTTCTGCAATATGGAGTTCTAGGTGCATACTTTGTGTACATGGGATTCATTATATGACAGGATCCCAGAAACCAGAAAGTGATGATGGCGGGTTGAATTGGACTCCTGTTTGTAACTCTAAAATATACATTGTATTTTTTCCTATTTGCAAGGCGACGAATTAATGTGTTCCACATTTTGGCTCAAGTGCCAAAGGCAGAAATGGGAGCAGTGTCTTGAGGTTCAAACATAAAGAAGTTATTTGTCCCCGTTTATCCAAAATTACAATAAACAGGAATTTGGACAGCTTTCCGGTTAAGAAAATATAGGGTTGTTCCAAATGAGCATAGTTTAGGGCATTGCACCATCCAAGTCTCCCTAAAGATCCCAAATAAATAAACAGGGATCAGCACGTGGACCTCTCAGAATAGTGCCTGGCTTAGCAAAGCCAGCCTGTCGTGTGCAAGGTTGGCACTTTGTAAATGGTAGGACTGCAGCATGCCCTGTGCAAGGTTGGCACTTTGTAAATGGTAGGACTGCAGGCCAAGACCTGGAGAGTGCTAAACCTAGCCCGACTCTTAACACAGGATGCTTCTCATCTCCCCACTCATGTAACAAAATGAAATCTAAGTGCTTTGAATGTAATACATGTACATTAATTAGTTTGTGAACATCTTTGTTGAAAGTATGCAATGTATTATTTTTCTACATTAAATGCAGTGATTTGCAGTCGCCTAATATTTATTGTGTGTACAAGTTTTTGCTAAAAAAGCAGATTTTGAAAAGCGTTTTGGTAATTTTTCCTAAGAAAATACTACAAAGCACTAAAAGTGTGCTGAGATTATCGGCACTTTAGTCTTGGCACTATATAACAGCTAGGGCCCTCATTCTAATGAGGTTGCTAATCCGGAATCAAGCTCAAATTATCGATCTCACCTGAATTAGAATTAGCCCTGGGGTGCATATTACACACATATGAGTTTTTTGCCTTCACATTTTTGACCAGATAAAATCTGTCACAAATCATGTCAGCAAATCTAGGCCTTCAAGGCAAGGGATTGGGAAGAACAAACTGATGATGTCACCTGAATGCCTGCCACGCTGACAAACATATAACCTAGTTCAGTTAAGTTTAAATTGGTGGATGGATATCAATAGGGCCCTGCACTGGTCGCATAGTGGGAATAAGTATAGAGCTCATTGCTACCTACAATATTGTTGTGCACTATACAAGAATGCGCTCAATAAGAGAATAACTCCTAATCACAGGTAGATATATACCTTGGATTCATATATATAAGCATATATATTCCTTGTGCCGCCCAGTTATTTAACTTGTGGGGGGTTTCTTTGATTGTTTTATAAGTGTTCGTATTATCAGAAACATGGCATAATAATTAGAGTTCATTGAATATGTTGCAAATGAAGATGCAATAATAGGAACAAAAGGGGGTGGTAATAGACGGAGCATCTGAACCAATCAAACACTCACACCCAGTCAACAGATCTGGGTTTAATCCATCACCATTCTTTAGCCCACTCTGCCACCCCAGTTCAGACATGGCCATATGCAAATCAGTCTGACCCTGTGCCTCATGGGAACAGTCCAGCCCGAACTGCCAAGCCATGCCTTCCCTGGATCGGAAACAAGCTTCCTAGGACCGGTTTCTGGTATTCCAGCCGTCTTCAGCCAGGCTTGCTTGAATCCAGTGGCAAAGTGAGCAAGGGACTCACGTCTGAGCATACCCTGCCAACTTATGGCGAACAAAGCGGTACAAAAGAGGGTGGTGATGGACGGAGCATCTCAACCAATCAAACACTCACACCCAGTCAACAGATCTGGGTTTAATCCATCATCGTTCTTTAGCCCACTCTGCCACCCCAGTTCAGACATGGCCATATGCAAATCAGTCTGAACTTGTGCCTCATGGGAACAGTCCAGCCCGAACTGCCAAGCCATGCCTTCCCTGGACCGGAAACAAGCTTCCTAGGACCGGTTTCTGGCATTCCAGCCGTCTTCAGCCTGGCTTGCTTGAATCCAGTGGCAAAGTGAGCATGGGACTCACGTCTGAGCATACCCTGCCAACCTATGGCGAACAAAGCGGTACAAAAGGGGGTGGTGATGGATGGAGCATCTGAACCAATCAAACACTCACACCCAGTCAACAGACCTGCTTTTAATCCATCACCGTTCTTTAGCCCACTCTGCCAACCCGGTTCAGACATGGCCATATGCAAATCAGTCTGACCCTGTGCCTCATGGGAACAGTCCAGCCCGAACTGCCAAGCCATGCCTTCCCTGGACCGGAAACAAGCTTCCTAGGACCGGTTTCTGGCATTCCATCCGTCTTCAGCCAGGCTTGCTTGAATCCAGTGGCAAAGTGAGCAAGGGACTCACATCTGAGCATACCCTGCCAACTTATGGCAAACAAAGCGGTACAAAAGGGGGTGGTGACCGACGGAGTATCTGAACCAATCAAACACTCACACCCAGTCAACAGATCTGGGTTTAATCCATCACCGTTCTTTAGCCCACTCTGCCACCCCAGTTCAGACATGGCCATATGCAAATCAGTCTGACCCTGTGCCTCATGGGAACAGTCCAGCCCGAACTGCCAAGCCATGCCTTCCCTGGACAGAAACAAGCTGGACTGTTCCCATGAGGCACAGGGTCAAGACTGATTTGCATATGGCCATGTCTGAACTGGGGTGGTCTGGTGAGCAAAATAACGATGGATTACACCCAGATTCTTGACTGGGGGTGAATGTTCTGCCATTGTGCAACATTCCATCCATCAATTGTTGTTTTTGCATTTGTCACCCCGAGTGATATGGGTATGCTCAGACGTGAGTCCCGTGCTTTCTAGGCCACTAGAATCAAGCTATCCTGGCTGATGACAGCTGATAGCCAGAAACCGGTCCTAGGATGCTTGGTTCCAGTCCAGGAAAGACATGGCTTGGCAGTTCGGGCTGGACTGTTCCCATGAGGCACAGGGTCAAGACTGATTTGCATATGGCCATGTCTGAACTGAGGTGGTCTGGTGAGCAAAATAACCATGGATTAAACCCAGATCTGTGACTGGGGTGAATGTTCTGCCATTGTGCAACATTCCGTCCATCAATTGTTGTTTTTGCATTTGTCACCCCGCGTGGGACGGGTATGCTCAGACATGAGTCCTGTGCTCTCCAGGCCACTGGAATCAAGCTATCCTGGCTGATGACGGCTGATAGGTGTGAGAAAACAAGGACCCCCTGGGTATCAGTAATATACAGACTCCTAGGGCAGGGTAATCACCTATATGGGTAAAAAATCCTAGGCCATCAGTCTTTCTCGGCCGGAGTTACCTGAGCTACATTTCGTCCCCTGGAACAGCACCATCTTGCTGCCCATGAGATTTTCATCCATTCTAGTTATGATTTACCCGGTGCTTTCAGACGCCGCTTTCCATTAACTTTAGAATATAGAGTACGAACCAAGAAGCTCCTTCTAAATATACAAGCCATGAACTATTGGCCACAAGCTGACGTTTAAAGCTACTGACGTAGTCCATACCACATGAACTCAGAACCCGCATCTGAACATGCAAGTTCCATCGTCTACGCTGATATCTGTGGCATCATAAAATAATTTCTCCCCATCCATCCTCGCGGCCTAACATGATTTTCGTGTTTGAAATTAACGTGTCCTCACATCTGACAAGAATACTACAGATTACACCAGGAATTAGCCTTTATCAAGTGGCTCTGACTATTTGAATGTAAGAAGATATCATCAACTTTCAATATACTACATAGAAACACAGTATTGTTAATAATATCAGCAGAGACTCCTGAAGAAGGCGTTTTTTCTGCCGAAACGCGCGTCGAGTTTTAATGAATAATTCTTCAGTACTTTTCATGTAATTGATTAATGTGAATGTATTGTTTTTATTGTAACCTGTATGATTTATATGATATGTACTTATTGTTAATAAAACCTGTTGTTGTTTTCCTTATGAACCATACTTTTATCCTATCATATAGTTTGATTTTTTGAATCTCTATATTATTTTTATTTATATCTATTAAATATATATTTTTATACAGTTCATATTCGTTTTTCCTTTTCGCCACTGGTTCTAGACTAATTGCTCACTTACTTTACTGATGGCCTAGGATTTTTTACCCATATTGATGACGGCTGATAGCCAGAAACCGGTCCTAGGATGCTTGGTTCCGGTCCAGGAAAGACATGGCTTGGCAGTTCGGGCTGGACTGTTCCTATGAGGCAGAGGGTCAAGACTGATTTGCATATGGCCATGTCTGAACTGGGGTGGTCTGGTGAGCAAAATAACGATGGATTAAACCCAGATCTGTGAGTGGGGGTGAATGTTATGCCATTGTACAACATTCCGTCCATCAATTGTTGTTTTTGCATGATGCAATAATAGGATACAGACTGTGATAATGTCTTCTTTTACTCTCACAAAGGCAACTTTATAAAGGTCATTGAAATTGTATTCCTTGAACTACTTTGTACATTTATAAGCTATTTCTGTATATACATCTAATGTATCCAAAGAAAAATAATAACAAAACTCAATAAAATTTGTTTAAAATAAATCATGTCGGCAAATAGCACATATGCTTTGTTTTCACATATTAGAAATTGGAATAAAATGTGTTATTACTGTGCTATCCACTGATTTTATGTGTATAATTTGGAATGCGTATAAATCGCGAACCAATTAATTCCAAACTCCACACAAGGAAAATGTACTGACTTTCCACATGGGAGGCTGCATGGGGTTGCTGCCCTCTCAGTATGAGGGCCTAAAGTTATTAAACAACATAAGAACACCATTTTGTTAGGTTGCCATATACAAATGTTGTCCTGGGAGGCTGAGGCCATGCCACAAAAACATAACTTCTGTTTTACCAGGATGACCAGTGGGTCACCACATCAGTTGTGTTTTCGACTGTTATTACAAGACTCATTGTGACAGCAAGCAGAAGAGCTGAGGAGGAGTAAAAAGAAAGTAAATGATTTTTGGGGGGAATATAACACCCTGCTATCAGTGTGTGGCCATTTCCAAAATGCAGACTCAACCTCTGCTGCTTATGTTTAACCAGAACTTCAGAAGTGTAAGGGGCTGATTAAGAATACGATGGAGGTACGTATGGGCATCGCAGCACTGGCAGTCCAACCGCCCTAATACAAGTTTGGTGGTCGGACTGCTAAAGACCACTGACCACAGTCTGAGGCCTGTAATATGCTCAGTGGTGCCGCTGCAGCACCACCAAGCATATTACGAGTTTCCTCACTGCCAAAGTTTTTATGGCAGTGAGCCAGCCATGAAAAGTGTGGCGTTTAGGAAACCTGTTGCCTCAGGGCCAGGGGATGCATGCAGGGGGGAACATGGTGTGCCCCCCTGTATGCATTCACCCCCAGTTCCTGCACAGCATGGACTTAATAGCCCATGCCGTGCAGGTACTTGCTTTGGCATTCTCATTGTGGTACCTTTCTAAGGCTCACTTCCTGGGACCGCCAACGCACTGCCCGCCAGACCAAGAGAAAACTCCTAATCTGGTGGGTAGTCGGTGAACGAGTTTGGTGGTGTGGGAGCAGGGCGCTGGTGTGGCATCTCGCTCCTACACAGCCAAACCTGTAATCAGGCCCTAAGTCTCCACGTGCCTTAAAGCTGCAAAGGTAGTCACCAGTACACATGCAGCTATGACACCTCTGTGTGCTGAAACCCAAGAGATCAGCTCTACCTCGGTGCAATTATGTACACAGCCTCATAAGCCTCAGTATGGAACTGACTTCTGCATACACAATCATCCTTTGGAGTGTGAGTATGAAACAAGATGCTCACAATCCTCACTATGCACCTATCCCAGGGTCAGTATTGTGCTTTTGTGTTTCTTTGATCAGACTCCAACAAGCTTTTGTAAACAATCACCACATGTGTTTACTTGCTCTTTGGTGCACATATATGACATCTATAAGCAACTTTGTGCAATCAGTTTCAGTTTGCAAGCTCATCCTTTTTGTTAGACCTGGCATCCTTGGCATGGTTTTGCCTGACTTTTTGCCTCCTGACTGCCTATTTTGCTGACTTCAGTTTTGCTGACTTTAGGTTTCTGAGCACTTTGCCCCTGCTAACCAGTGCTAAAGGGTATGTGCTCTGTACTCTAAACATGGTACCATTGGCTTAGTCACAATTGGCTTATTGAATTTACATGTAAGTTCCTAATAAAGCGCAGTGTATGTGACCAGGGCCTCTAAATTAAATGCTACCAGTGGGCATGCAGCACTGATTTTGCCACCCGCTAAGTAGCCCTTTAACCATGTATCATGCCTGCCATTGCAGGGCCTGTATGCGCAGTTCAAAAAACTGCGATTTCAACCTGGCAAGTTAACCTACTTGCCAGGCCCCATCCTTCCTTTTTATTATATGTAAATAACCCCTAAGGTGGGCTCTAGGTATCCCCATCAGTATGGTTCAGTGTATTTAAAAAGTTGAACATGTACTTTTGAATTATATTTGTCCTGGTAGTAAAAAACTGCTAGATTCATTTTTCACTATTGCAAAGGCTATAGGTTAACATAGGTATTGCCTTAGAATATATGTTAAGTGTAATTTCCCATTGTGAGCAGATAGAAAGTTTGGTGACTCTGGACTTACAATTTAAAAACACATAGTTTAGTAAAGTTGGTTTTTAAATTGCAGGTCTGAAAAAGCCACTTTTAGAACGTTGACATTTTCTTACCTTAACTATTCTGTGCCTCTGCCTGTCTTTGAATACACGTCTGGGTTAGGGTGACAACTGGGCTTTGTGCATTCTGTCTAGCCAGACACACAAAGAGAGCTGGGGTGAGACATTTGCATCCTGATGGGCCATCACCAGGCGTATGGGCCTGCCTGAGTAAGAGTGGGAAAGAGGAGTTGACAATTGCACCTGAACAGGTCTGTGCCTCTCCCCACACAAAAAGCTGCATTCCCCTCTGTAGTGCGCCTGGAGCCAGGAAAGGAAGGGCAGGGAGCTTGTGAGATTCAAAGGCCTATTTGATGTCTCCCCCACTTCAAATACACATTTGGCTATAGGTACTAGACCCCTGACACCCCACAATTTGGTTCACTTTTGGGTCTTGAGGAGACTCTGCCAAGAAGAGGAGCTGCGCTGACAGGAGGGACTGCCCCTTTGCCCCTTGTGTTGGCCTGCTGTCTGCTGATTGCTGTGCTGCCAGAAGGGACTGCCACTTTTCATCTTGCTCTGTGTGTTGGCCTGCTACCTCTTCGGTGAGGGAGAATTGAAATTGCCCTCCACAACCTAACCAAATCTCAAGTAACTCCAAGAGCTTGCTGGCTTGCCCCTGTTGTTAAGTCTCAGGACCAGAAAATACTTCAATCCTAACTGCAAAAGGGAAACAGAAATTGGAAGGTTCACTCTTTCTTGGAGTCAATGAAGCAGCGTAAAGAATAATTCCATAATTTAGTCCTTTTATTCAGTAATTTTCTTAAAACTTGCATACAGCCAACGTGTTTTGTTCCCAAAAGTTTGGCAGTGGGAACTTGTCAGGGCTCCTATATTGCAAGTGTCCAATCACAAATGGCGTATATTAGACCTCAAGGATTGGTATGTACAGTAAAAGTTTTTCAAAGACACATTCATTCATTCGGGAACGAAACAGTTGGCAGTGTACCAGTTTTAAGAACATTACTGAATAAAAGGACTAAATTATGGAATTATTCTGTACGCTGCTTCTTTGTCTCCAAGAAAGAGTGCACCTTCCAATTTCTGTTTTCAATTTGGCATTCATTTGACACCCCTGGACCCGCAGCGGGTGTTGGGAAGAGATTGCACCACCATCTGAATTGGTAGTACTTATGGACTTGATGTGCTTGGCCTTGGTCTGCCGTTTGTTCTTTTGCTAACTAACTGCAAAAGGGGTTAACAAGGATCGAGGTATTCGCTGTGTGACCTGCAAAATACTATTCAAGTGCGACAGCGCTGCGCAGATTGAAATCGCCATCCTGACTGAGTGAACCAGGTACAGGAAACAGCGGGGCCCAGAGCATTGACCGGTGTAGATTTCTTTCCCTCCCAGTCCGTAGTGCGCCACACTCAACCTTATTTTTATACACTGTGTTGCCGCGCCAAGGCCCAGAGGAGCACGTACCCCCCCCTGACATGTGCTAGCACTAGGGGCATATTATCAAGGACAGGCGATACATTATCGCCGCTTTTATCGGCAGGAAACTGCCGATAAAGCGGCGATAATGGCCTTGATAATATGCTCTATGAATTCCAATCGAAGCCCATGTTAGATGTGAACACATCTAACATGGGCTTCGATTGGAGTTCATAGAGCATATTATCAAGGCCATTATCGCCGCTTTATCGGCAGTTTCCTGCCAATAAAAGTGGCGATAATGTATCGCCTGTCCTTGATAATATGCCCCTAGGTTCACTGTTTTTGTTTGTGACTAACAACGTATCCACTTCGTACTGGAGGGCCTGGAACCATTTTGTTTTACTTCTTCGACATGCGCTAACCCCGCAAACACTGGTACTATAGCTGAACTGACAGCGTGCATCCTGTATGAAGGAGTGACTGCATTTTGACAATTTTCAATGATTAATTGAGAAATGCTTATTGGATTTTTGTCGTTTTGGACATATTTACAACAGATAAAGATTATCTCTTTTTCTAAACTGGTGTGGAGTCGTTTTGTGGTGGTTTCACTATGTTACTTTAATCAATGTATTGCACAAATACTTTACACATTGTCTCTGTTGATAAAGGCTAAACGACCTGGTGTGACCACCCAGAAAATGCAGATTTCCTGCATCATACACCAACAAGACCTGAATATGCAATCACCACCTGCACACTGGTACATCCTCTTGGAAATACATTACATACACAGACATTTGTGTGCAGTGTCTAGCAAATATGTAATTTAGGTAGATTGGCAAGATATGTGTTTTTGTGTTTGTGTATTTATTCTGCAAGAGCATTGCACTTTACATTATAATATAGCATATCATAATGTGACATACACTGAAAATATGTAAGTGCAAATAATTCGAATGTTTAAAGAACACAAACACTATCTAAAAGAATAGTTACCAAATTGCATGGGAGTAAAACGTCAGACCTGCCTATGATATTATAAATTATATATGGGCTGCTAATTGCATCCATTGCAAGTGTAGAAAATTAGATATTCCCAAAAAATTACCAGAATTATTTTTGATTTGCTTACATCACTCAAAGAAAAAGCAGAGGCAACTTTATCTCATCTCGACTTTAAATAATAGTCAAATATTTTGAAATATTTGCACACTTTAGAAATGCAACCAGTAAACGTTTTGACATTTGTGTGAGCCACTAAAGCCTCCGCTAAGCGCATCCTTTAAGCTGCACTGGACCAAGTGATTACAGACGGCCATGCCTTTTCAGACAATCAGATGTAAACACTGATGCTTTTGAAAAAAACAACTGTAGAATTTAAGATTATCTCTTCTTTGCCGTGCTGACCTTTGATTGTCTTTAAGAATACAACAAAAGCTAAAAAAACGAAACATACATAAGTAAGCCTCCGTATTGCCTTTAGTCTTGTTAACTCCACCCTGGATCTCTGGGAGTTCTGCAGGCTGCAACGCTACTTCCATTGCCACTATTGAAAGAATATTGTTTCAATAGCCTGCTCCCATCAAACGCCAGCCCGCCCACCGGTGCCCCATCTTAGAGGCAGCAGCCGTGGAGGCAAGTTATCCGCAGATTTGATGTCAGAATGACACCTCTGCTCACCTAAGAGCCTCACGTGAAGAAACGGCACCTCTGAATTCAGAGCATGTCAGAGCAGGTATCTGGGAGGACAGCAGCTAGGGGTGGGCGGCCAGCTACGCTCCGTGCACGGAGTGTGCGTAGTGCCGTCTGCTACGCATTTTGCGTAGCCGGCCGCCACCCGCCTCCCTCCCGCCCTCCCTAAATACCTCAATAAAGGCTAGAAAGCTTTTAAAAACACTTACCTTGTCCGCCGCGTCCCCGGGGCTCCCTCTCGCCGACCCTGGATTCGCGCCGCCATTTCAAATACTAATGCGCATGCGCGGGCGCCCGCGCATGCGCATTAGTATTCGAAATGACGGCGCGAATCCAGGGACGGCGAGAGGGAGCCCCGGGGACGCGGCGGACAAGGTAAGTGTTTTTAAAATCTTTCTAGCCATTTATTGCAGTATTTAAGGAGGGCGGGAGGGAGGCGGGCGGCGCGTAATGGGGCTACGCGGAGTGCGCAGGTGGGCGTAGTTTTGTGCCCACTTCGCGTAGCTCCGCGTAGCCCCACTCCGCACACTACGCCCAGGGTTAGACAGCACGCCGGCAGCTCGTCTTTTACTTAAGGAATAATGGATCCTTGGATTCCATCATGGTCAGTGGTGGAAACTTGATCCCTCCCCGGCGCGCAACACCCATTGGGCTCACGGGGCTTCAGCCCCCACCCTTCGTGTGTGTCAGCCCGGGCGGAGACAGCTTCGCGGGCTGGCGAGCATCTAATTGCAGCCGCACCCGAGTACTTAACAGCTCTTTAAAAGACCATTAATTGTAAATGAGGCTTTTGTTGTGTTCACCCCTTCTTACAGCCACTCTGTCTGCGGTTGGAAGAATTAGACCCCACCACGAAATATTTTTCAGCCTAGTTGCCCGCCTGATCCCTCCCCCCCTGCAAAGTACATGCAGGAGGCCCCTAAGCTCCGGACCTAGTCCAGGCAGTGGTAGAAGTGGGTGGGATCGGAAGGGCACGGCGTGCCTCTACTTAAAAAAATTATTACAATTTCAAGCTAGTGACGCCTTGGCTAAAAGCTATGCTACCCCACTTTCAATCCTCTGGACATTTTGTCTCAAAAATATATAAACTACTCGCGCCAACGGCCAACAAGTCGATGAGGCGCAATGAGGTAAAATGGGAATCAGAAACAAACAACACTGGCATAAGTATAGACTGGGTCAGGATACATGCATCAGCACTTACACACAAGGTATCGCCGATACTATCACAGACCAAATATATGATTATTAACAGGGCATATTGGACCCCGCAGAGACTATTTAAGGTTGGCCTGCGAGATACACCTAACTGCTGGAACTGCTCCTCTGGTATTGGTGACCTTCCGCACATGCTGTTTTATTGCCCCATGCTTCACACCTTTTGGGCAAAAATATTTGACTACATTGCAGACACGTTCGGCATACATTCTGCAAGGGAATTCATCTACATTCTCCTAGGAGCCTTAGACCCATCATTAAAGGGGGACCATGACCGCCAGCTCCTGGATCTTCTACTAACATTAGCATGTAAGGTGATCCTATGCAATTGGAAATCAACGGAGGAGGTCTCCTTCAATGCATGGAGGGAATGGCTGTCCTGCATTAGGGGCACTGACAATCCCGCTTTACACTCTTCACCATGGCAGGTTACCAACAAAAAATTATGGTCTTCATTGGACCAGGCCTCCCTCACCTTTGACCCTCCCTGAAATTCTAACTGATGAGGTCTGTACTCAGTAAATTGGAGGGTGCATGCTGCATGAACTGTAATGGCTATATCTTGTACTCACGGGCTTGACAATCTTAGAACCATAAAGCAGGAACGATGTAGTATAAATGGTACTATATGGCTTGTTTTAGACGGAGGGCTCTACGGAACTATATACAAATGTGAGAATGCAATGATGGTACTTTATTTTCCTTTACTGTATACGCTTTGTTTTATGTAACAACCCATGTCTGATTGCGGTATCTCTATAATACGACTGTAATTCTTCTGTTGCCTTCTCGCCGCTATCATTTCTGTTATTGTTTAATAAAAATATGATTTGAACTTAAAAAAAAAAAAATTATTACAATCCGTTCCCCTACTTCTTTATTTTGAAAAAGCGTCCCAGGAAGGCAGGAATGTTCCTAATTGAAAATTATTGCTTTAGCATTCAGCCCCCTGTGTGGTGCACATCGAGCGAGGCCTCTGCAGTGCCCACGGCCTCCTCCCCTTCCCCACTGTAACTGGGCGCAGGGGCCTGCAAAGCAACCCTGAAAGGGCCATCAGTCTTGGGTTAGCACGCAAAAACGTCTACCTCTGATGGCCCTGCTTCTGCAGTGATTTACAGCTTATTACTGCCGAGGCTACCTGCCTGCCCCCACTGTGACCAATTCAATGGTCACATCAGGATGCTTTGATGGTCCACCCCATGAACTCCTCTGCCCTTTATTTTCGGGTTCACACAGACTGAAAGACACCACCTGGAAAAGAAAAAAAGCATTGGCATAGTCAATAGATCTCGCCTTTGTGACCTGCTGCATAACTTAATTCTTATAAGGTCCCAAAGGCGAGACGTATTGGCTTTGCCAATGCTTGTTACTTGTTGCACAGTTACATGGCCCCGGGCAGATCCGGATCATCGCTGCGCGCTTTCAAGGACATAACAAGTTAAGTACAATTAGAAGTAGCAGGCACGGTACCTTCTTTCCGAGACAAGCCGGTGCCTCGGCAACAGACCGGTCGTGGACGCCCGCATTTATGGACTAATTTACTCCCACGGAAACCAAGATTATGGCAGGCCCGAGGGTGTGGCCGACAGCATGGTGGAGTAGGACGTGCTTCTGATCGGCTCCCGGTGTCCTGCATAAATCCGTCACTAAAACGATACCGAATCTTCAAACAAACCAAATATTTAACGTCCGGACCAGTCCTGACACCTCTATAACGCAAATTCCCCGGAAAATCCTGCCGGTGGTGGACGCGGTTCGGGGGCGAGGAGACTTTGCCGACGTGGGTTTCTTTTCCAAGATGGCGACCGGGTCTGCTCTTGCGGCCCGACTGTGACTGCTCCTGGGTTTTGGAGCCTGCAGCCCTTGGGGATCCTGTGCCCGCGAGTCCTGGGAAAGGGGCTGCCTGGCGCTGGTGAGATCTCTGCCCCCCCTCCCCCATGGGTGCCTGCTGAAGCGAGGAGCCGAGACGCCCGGTGCTGGAGGCGATCGAGGAAGGCGCCGAGCGGAGGACCAAAGCCTGTCTGAGGCCGGCCGGCCGGCGAGCGGCATACGGACTGTAGAGCGGCGGCGACTGGTGAGGGCTGCGAGGTCTACGATACGAGGGGGGCTGTGGAGCGAGGACGCCCGGAGTCTGCGGTGGGGGACCTCCCGAAGCCGGTGCCTCGGTCGCCTGCACATGTGCGGCCAATACTGGAGGGACATTCGGCATAGCGCAAGGGGCCCTGCCTGAGACGGAGAACGAACTCTCGAGGAGCCCGGAACACAGACGGTGGTTGGGCCCAGTGGCCCTGGCGCTGGCCGGTGAGTGCATGTTCAACTCTCCCCACCCCCGCCCCCATCCTCAGCCGCCCGACAACACGACCTGGAGGCTGGTGGAGGACCTGGACAGAGCCATTCAGGATCCGTACCCTGAGCCAGTTGGTGGCGTCTTGTGACCACCAGGGGGGGAGACAAGCTGAAGGAAAGGAGGCCTCTGACCCATAGGGACTGCAGCTGCTAGAGGTCTGGCCCACTGAGGGTCGCCTGGACCCGGAGACTCGATCCTGCATCTCTGCACTCATCCTGAAGGGGCCCACTATGAGAGACATTTCCTGGGGGCGCCTGGGATAACCTTGCTCGGGCTGCCGGCCGCTTTGGGTGCCTGGGGACCGTTTGCTCGAGGGCTTTCACGATCGGAGTTACCAGAGGAACCTGCGGCGACGCGGACTGCAGGGTGAGGGGCCCGCTGCCTGAGGGGTGCCCGGGGTGGAGAGACGACCCCACTGTCAGTGCACACGGGCACGCAGAGACGGCCCGGGGCCTTGCCCCTGTCTCCTGCGACTCGGCCTACGTTACACCCACGGAGGCCCGGTGGCCTGGTGGCCAGAGAGGTGACCCTCCCCTCCTACATCCGTCTGACCATCTGGGTGACTCTTGGCCGGGACGGAGAGAGAAAATGGGGAAAAGGGACCCGGCGACGAGACCAGCGAGGCAGGAATCCATTGAGAGCTATACCACGACGCGGGCGCATAAGGAGGCGATCCCAGAGACGCTGGGCTCACACAGTGACACGGCCAGGCTCCTGGAGGCAATCCAAGCCTCTAGGACGGATATACAAGACTCTAGAGCGGCGTTGGAGACTAAAATAGGAGAGGTGGGTTCTGAGGTCCGCTTACTGCGCCAAGACTTTAGAAATTTGTCTGAGAGGGTGACCACAGCTGAGACCAGACTTGAGTAAGCAGAGGATTCCCTCACAACACTCCGAAAAGATATGGCGGAACTACAAGCGTCTCACAAACAGCTGCTCTGGAGAGTGGATGATGCTGAAAATAGGGCGAGGCGCAACAACCTACATTTTGTAGGCTTTAGAGAGGGCATCGAGAAGACGGATGTAGCAGCTTTCCTACGTTCTTGGCTAACATCAACCTTTCCGCAGGCCCAATTCTCAAATTGCTTTGTCATTGAAAGGGCACATAGAGCCTTGCTGGCCAAAACACCAGAAGGGGCACGGCCGAGACCGATCATCGCACGCTTCCTTAACTTTGCGGATAGTGACCTCATCCTGTGAGAAGCCAGAAAAAAGGGGGAACTTAGAATGGAGAACGCAACCATCATGATCTTCCCGGACTATAGTCAGGATGTGCAGAAGCAATGGCGATCCTATGACTCGGTGAAGGCAAAACTGCGAGATCTGCACATATCATACATGCTGCTCTTCCCGGCAAAATTGAAGGTTCTCTTCAAAGGCAGGTCCCACTTCTTCAATCGACCCTAGGAGGCTGGCAGTGGCTGGAGGAGCGGCCCCTGCTCCGAGAGGCCGAAGAGGAAGGTCGCAGAATTCGATCCGAAATGACGGCAGCCAACTTCCGGAGCAGCCCGCCCAAGGCACAGAGGTCCCAAATCCAGAGAATGAGAAGATACTCGCACTCGTCGTCTGGCGCAGAGAGACCGCCGACTGGCCGGGGGGTTTTGGGCCCGAGTGCATCCGCAGAGGAGGATCAGGCGCCGGGGTCCAGGTTCAGGGGTCTGGCGCAGCATAATGGTGCGGAGCAGGAGAACATTGAAAGTGAACAACTGTCTGATATAGAGGAATCGGCAGACGCCTCGCTACACCCTTTAGCCGTAGCGATCCGAGAAATAGAACAGGGAACGCATGGCACAACTGAAGAACTTGATATGGAAATACAAGATTCCCACTCCTGAAGAAGTTCGGAACTGATATCCGTCACAGCAGCACACCGCTGCTGGGGGCATACAAGTTATGAACATCTTTTTTCTTGATTTGACTTACTTCAGTGTTAATTTTTTTGTTGGTTAGTTGCCACCTGGAGGGGCCCAAGAGGCGGAGATAGAACCGCACATACTGTTACCTGGACGGTAAAGTCCGGTGGGTCCCGGTGGGAGCCTCAATCAAAGACTCTGTGATAACCGAGTTGGGGTTGCTAGTGGGAGGGCGACAGACCTTTACTGCCTGGAAGTCCTGTGAGTTAATTTTTGTTCCACAGATGGGATGGACAGGAGGAAAAGGTGGGGTGAGGGATGGGGATTTTCTAACAGTTTGGATGAAGGGATGTTGGGGGAGGGGAGAGGAAACAGTTGGTTGACAACAGTCAGGTATATGAGCGCAAAATGATATACTCCTGCACCAGGGACCGTTCTTACGGTCTGGTTTGTACCCTAGAATGGCAGGTACATTAGCAACTCAGCCCGCAGACCACGGGAAACTCAGTGTCCTGACATGGAACGGGAACGGTCTGGGTAACAAGATTAAAAGAGGTCTGGTAAGCGCCTACCTTAAAAGGATGAGCCCAGATATAACTTTCCTACAGGAAACCCATCTGTAGGGTACCCATTGCCCCTTTATAGCCAGGGGACACTATAAAGTACTGGCACACGCAGGGTACACCACTGACTCCAGAGGAGTAGCTATCATTATAAAAAACACCACCACGTTCCGCACCACACGCACTTGGGTGGATCCATTGGGGACCTGTGTAGGGGTTCAGGGAACATGGCGTAGACGCACATACACACTAATATCAGTGTATGCTCCCCCCAAACTACAAGCAAACACATTTAAGACGCTGACCAACATACTTATAGACACTGCCGACACTATCCAAATAATAGGTGGAGACTTCAATGATGTTATGGATAAAGGGATGGACAGATCAGGGGTGCCACCCACGAGGGAGACCCAGACCCCGCTAGCTCAGATGATTACTACTTTAGGCCTCACGGATGTCTGGAGATGGCTACACCTGGTCCAATCGACCTACTCTTTCTACTCGGCAGCACACAAGGTGTTCTCAAGATTGGACTATATATTCCTGTCCAGACAGTATTTGACCGTAGATGATACAGCGGAGTACAAGGCAAGGGGAATATCGGAACACTCACCGTTGCTGGTGAGTGTGGGACACAATTGAGATGGGGGCGGGTCCTCCTGGCGCCTCACTGCATGGGACCTTAAAAATCCAACGGTGCTGAAAGGTGTAAGAGCTGATATAAGGGTGTACTTGGCCGAAAATGTAGGATCAGTCGCCTCAGGGGTAACCCTATGGGAAGCCTTGAAACCTGTGATGAGGGACAGAATACAAAATAGATTGGGAGAGGAAAGAAGGAAGCGACAGGGGGAGGTGGCGGCGATCGAACGGGACATAGTAGAGTTAGAGAGCGAACATATAAACACAAAACGTCCTGAGACTCTTAGGAAACTGTTAGATACACAACGCCAATATAGGGAACTGGTGACTGAGGAGGCAAAGACCCAAAACCTGGCTACCCTCCACCGCCTATACGACGTTGGGGACAAGTCAGGCAAACTCCTGGCGTGGCTCAGTAGAAAGGAACAGGCGGAACGCTGGGTGGAACAGGTGAGAGATGCGGAAGGGGTGCTCGTTACCTCAGATGTACGCATTGCCGAGACCTTTGCTACGCACTACGAGGGTTTCTACACGGCTAGAGAGTTAGGCTCGTGCGATGCTGCACTTCAATACATGGAACAGACAGATCTTCCATCATTGGACCATGATGCCCTTGAGATGCTCGAGACTGACATCATGACGGACGAGATCTCGGTAGCCTTGGCTAGACTGCGGTCTGGGAAAGCTCCGGGACCAAATGGTTTTCCGGCAGAATTTCTCAAATGCACGACAGATATCCTGGTTCCCCATTTGAGGAACCTCTTTCTAGGGGCATATGAGGAGGGGAGGCTCCCCACAGATCTCGCCATGGCGACAATTATCCCAATTTATAAAGAGGGCAAACCAAGGGAAGACTGCGCGTCCTACCGACCCATCTCCCTCCTGAACACTGAGGTAAAACTTCTCGCGACTGTCTTAGCGATACGATTGCGGTTGGTGATTCCGGACCTAATACACCTAGACCAAACAGGCTTCCTGCCAGACAGGGCTACCAAGCTAAATCTCAGACGCACCCACAACTGGCTGCAGGAGGTGAGAGATAGAGACACACCACACTGGTTTCTCTCCCTGGACACAGAGAAAGCCTTCGATGCGGTCCTCTAGCCATTTCTGGAAGCGGTCTTACAAAAATTCGGCTTTGGTCCCAAGTTTCAGACTTGGGTCCGGCTTCTGTACACCATGCCGCAAGCTAGGGTAAAGGTAAATGGGAGATTGTCACGTGAATTCCCGATCCAAAGAGGGACACGCCAGGGCTGCCCCCTGTCGCCCCTCTTATTCACACTCACCATCGAGATACTAGCAGCTAGGGTCCGGCAAAATCCAGGGATTACTGGATTCAGAAGAACCGAGACGGAGTTGGCCCAGGAGAAGCTATCCCTCTATGCGGATGATGTGCTCCTGTACATCACCAACCCGGGGGCCACTATCCCAGAGCTATTCCTGGAGCTGGAATAATATGGTAATTACTCCGGATATAAAATTAACTGGCATAAATCGATCCTTTACGACCCTGGGAGGGGCGACCGCTGGACGACTCTGCCAGAGCAACTGATCAAAACAACGGAGGGCTTCCAATACCTCGAGATTTACATCACCCTAAATAAGAAGCTCTCGTTACAGAAAAATATAGAGAGAGTCATGTTGAATTCTAATGCTGATATGGAACGCTGGAGACAGCTACCGCTTACACTGTACAAAATGATTATTCTCCCAAAATATTTATACGCCCTCCGGAATGAATACTATGCACTCCCGGAGACGCTGCTGCGAAAGGTCCACGTAGATCTCAGGGTCTTTCTCTGGTTAGGCAAACAACCTAGAATCGCGTTGACCACCCTCCGAAGGCACCAATATAGTGGAGGTATCTCACTCCCGAACCTAGAAGCATACTACTGGGCGGAACACCTGGCTCCAATTAATGATTGGCTACATACCCAAGCAGATCATCTCACATACGCCCTAGAACGCCATCATCTGTCCCCACACAATCTACTACATTACCTGTACGGAGGTTCCGTACGGAAGACAATGCTTCCAGCGACTCTTATAACCCTATGGGCATGGACCATGGCCATGAAACGTACAGGTTGGGTGGAGACGCTTACCCGGCAGACGCCCCTATGGCATTGCACGTGGTTAACCGAACTCAACAAACTTAAAGGTTTTAAGCGGTGGGACGACATTGGATCTCGACTATCGGAGATGTGATCACTAAGGGGAAATTAAAATCCTTTCAGGCCCTGAGGTCAGAATTTGGGCTCCAACACTCACAGCTCTTCAAGTACACCCAGCTACACCATGCATGGAAAGCACAGAACATACACTTGCCGGGACTCCCAGAATATGCACCATTGGAGGGTAGGCTCCTGCAGGAGCAGATTCAGGGGAAGGCAGTCTCACTCACCTACAAAACACTAACCAACAATATGCTAGGGGACCTGGCGAAACTTAGAAATACATGGGAGGGTGAAGTGGGAGCACTAGACGACCTAGATTGGGACACAGTGTTGATGCACCCTCGACAAGTGGCGATTAAGTCCAGGCTCCGCCTCATCCAATACAACGTGCTCCACAGAACTTATTATGACAGAGTGAGACTCCATAAAATGGGGAAAATAGAGGACACCAGATGTCTCCGTTGCGATAGGGAAGGCGGAGATTTCTACCATATAATATGGGCATGTGGGGTGATTCAAGTATACTGGAACCACATCTTCACGGAACTTGCGGAGATACTGGGGGTCCCAGTATGCGCAGGAGCCTAAGCTGGCGTTACTGGGAATGACTAATGATGTGGACCTTCCGCGACACCTATTGATCTTCCTGGTTCTGGCTTTGGTAGTAGCCAAAAGAGACATAGCGAAACATTGGGGGTCACCGACTCCCCCGGAGCTGGAGGAATGGAGAACAGGGCTGGACCTTTACATGGCTGCCGAGAGAGCGACCTATAAATCTAGAGGGTGTCCTAGGAAGTTTCGTAGGGTTTGGTCCAGATGGAGGCATTATCATGGGCTGGATGGGGGACTGGGTGAGGGATGAGCACGATACAAATTTACAAGGTCATGTGGGCACGGGAGGGGGTACTGAGAGAAGCCCGGTATTATTGAATTTGTACTAGTAAAATTCGACTGTGGAGGGGCGGGAGTAGGGGGATGAATGTTGCTAATTACATGACTGTACTGTTGAGACATAATCAAAATGCAAATAAAAATAATAAGATTCTGGCAGGCCCAGTGCACACAATGGACTGGTGCCAGTGCTACAGGCTGAGGAGGTCTTGGTTCTCTCTCAGCCTGGCCACCCGTGTGGGGTTGGCTGATGTCGGGTTATTCCGGTGGCGGCGAGACACATTTAATTGATAAACACCACTGCTGGGCGACCGCCCCTCTTTTATCATGTCGCCAGCTGTCTCTTTCACAAGTCTGATGCTTGTGGTAAGAGCGGGTCCAGTCGGGAGACTTCAAAACATGCTGCCCGTTTGCGCCACATGTGATAATTTGTTTTAATAAACACAGTGGCTTCGAACGCAATGGAAGTAGCCATTGGGCAGTTCCGGTGCTGACACCTAATTGCAGTCACTGAATACAATTTGCCACGTGGTGTCGGGTGCGTGTACTTTGTTATACACATTGTAGCAGTTTTACCAGAATTGAAATCAATAGCTAAACTGCAGGTTAGTTTGATCAATGATTGGCCCCTTTGCATATGAGAGATGACTGGTAGAAAAGGCAATAGTATTATGGCTTCTGTGTACTAGAAGATGAGGTTGAAAAGAGCAACATCTCTCCGGCTTTGAATGTGACTCAAAGTCACAGGACTGCAGAACAGATGATTGCATTCTGCCTTTACTTCGATTCTGTATGGTATGGCCCTAAAAAATGTACAAAATTGTCTAGAAGTTAAAAAAAGTTATTATATTCCTTGTTAGAAAGTTTATGTTAAAGGTGCAAGCTTTAAAAAAATTGCCAAAAAGATCACACATAGTAACTCACAGGCAGGAAATGTATAAGGTCGAAAAGGCAAGTGGTCCTGTGTGAGGGTCCTGAGAAATAACATTAATGTGCTTACCTCAGAGGTCTAGCCAGAGGCCTTCTTTTGTGTACTAAACTGCTCATGTGTTTCATTCAGGCAGGAACCCAATTCAAAGGATATTCAGGAAGAATCTGTGTCTTACACTAACAGTGATCCGTGACGTATATATCAAATAAGCAGACCTATCTTCAGTATTGCATTCAAAAAGGCTTTACAGTAACTAGGCCGGACTGGCAGTTCCAGGCATCAGGCGTTTCCCAGGGCGACTGGAAGAGTAGGGGGCCAGTTTAGTTTGTGGGGGCCAGTTTTGTAGCAGTGCAGGAGTTTTAAAAACCCTGCAAAGTTCCTTGTATATTCAGCAGGCTTCAGGCAACAATAAAAGTGCCAAGATAACTCTGGTGATCAATCTACCTGCTGGAGAGAGATGGGAGGAGAGTCTTGTCTAATGGCTGTTTTGACTCTTTTGACTTTAAAGTGGTGCAGAGGGTTAATACGCGCCTGCTGCAAAGAACATGTATCATGCATATCAAAGAGCAATATTTTATGTGCATAGCTCAGTGGGTTACTGCTTTTTGTTCACTTCCAGAACGAAAATATTATTTTGCCTTATACTGTCAAAATCTCTCAAGTTTTTTGTGGGTATTAGAGTTAGCCAAGCCGGACAGTTCAAAAAGTATCATTTTCAGGATACTTGAATGCATATGTACTATACTATATTTGAGCCGCAAGCTGGCTGAAATGAATGAGGATGGAACCCTTGTGGGTTTCAGCGAGTCAGATCAGATTCTCGTGAAGAGTCCCTTTATCTTCTGAGCCCTGCTTAACACTTGGGTACAGGAGGAGCCCTGTATTCATGTCCTCAACGTTTGAGACAAAAAATACTCATTGATTTCTGAACAATGAGAGTAAAAGCATTAAGGTAAAATGTCGTTCCTGCTTATATTTCGCACACTTTACATAATCCTGCATTCCCTATGAGTGTTTGCTTTTTCCAGAATGTTGTCACTTTTTTTCAGGCAGTGCATATTTTGAATTGAGTCACGTCCAGGTGTTTATAACGCAGCAGAATTGGGTTGTAGCTGAAGACAGTGCAAGTTTAAACCATTTATTAACCTCCCTGGTGTTTGTTGAAAATATGGGCATAATATATGATGCTCTCGCAGAATTGGGTGACATATCCAGAAGGCTGCATATACAAGGCCGATCGTTCAATACTGGTGCAGACTTTAGTGTTTGAATCAATGACTGATTCACCTGGGCCCTTTGCTATACCTGCATCAAATGCTGCTGAACGGATGCAGTTTGGTGGTGTAGGACTGGAACAGAATAAAAGCTGTGTTAGCATCAATAAGCCACAGTTCTTTAGGAGATTGGCAAATAACCTGCAAAAAGGATGACAATGAATAATGCATCAAATGTTTCTAGATGCACAACCACAAACATTGACGAAATAGAATACAAAGAGTTGGTAAATAGAATGAAACTCCTACAACCAGTTTATTGGCCAGATCCAGTAGACATCTTATATGGTGAGGGAGAATTACATATCCTTTGTAGCAGGTTTCATGTATTTGATACCAGGCAGTACATCATTGATTTCAGGGAGTAGAAACAAAATAGAAATTGCATCCCTGAAACCATTAGTGCGCATTACAGACACCTTTTGTACCTCCACTGCTGATTGTGAACGGAGCTTTAGTATAATGAATGATGTGCTCACACCACTGCGGAACAGAATATCAATCAATCGCCTGTCTTCTATAATGTTAATACAAATTATGGGGCCTCCTGTCATAGAATTTAAACCCACATTTTATTTTCAGAAATGGTTAGCAAAAGGGAGTAGAAGTGCTGATGAAAGAATCTGCATGGCTCATTGACAAATGGCTTATGATTCCACTCATAATTGTATTTGGGACATTCTGTGATTGGAAACATGTCCCACATTGTAAATGTATTTTAATGTAAATACCTTATATATTAAACCTCAAATAAACATGTCTTTACATTGTTTGAATAAAATAACGCTATAACCTGTAACTGACCAGTGAATGCCAACTGTACAAAAAAATTGGTATGTTCTGCTCTTTCTAGCCACACCTCTGACTCTGTCCACTGATCCTATCCTCAGGTTATTCCGCCCCCTGATTCTCCGCCCACAGTTCCCCTACTTTTTTCCCCCACTGAGTCCAGGGCACTTATGCCATAGACCTGCCCGTGCTGGAGCCCCCTCCTCACACCGCGGAGCCTTTTGTTACACCACTGATCTTGGCCCAAGGCATGCATAATGGGCTCTAAGATTGAGACTCCCAAAGCCTAAGAACAGGGACAAGGGCAACCTCACCTGTGGAGCACAAGTAATTCCTATGATTATTCTTCTTTTCTGTCTGCATGCTCTTTCCACCAGCCCAGGCATGTGGGAATGGCGTTGGAATTTGCGTGATTTCTTCATGTTGGGGGAGTAGGAGAGTGGGCCCTGCGCTCCGGGTGTAAAATAGTCCTAATGACTAATCCGGTTCTATGTTCCTGGGAATCCCTGTTACATTGCCATGCAGTTTAGCCCGGAGGGAATCCCAAAAATGTCCTAGCACCTAGACGGCAAACTGCAACACCAAGTTCCGCAATACCAAATTCCTAAATCAGCATGCATTGCCTCTACGGCCATGGCAATGTCTGCCACTGCCTAAGTAATAGACAAACCGCCTCTTAAATCAGATGGCTTTGCATCAGTATAATGTGGAGAGGCGGTGGCACAGGTTTGAACTGCGTGAGCCAGCATGTAAAGTATGACCCTGTAATCCAATGACTTTAAATTGAATTTATTATAAATTGAAACACCACAGCACAGCTCCAAGATAAACGTCCCGTCTCTCCTCCAGGCCAGCCTGTATGACCAGGTTCCTGTAGAACCTCTAGAACCCTGATGACACAGAAAACGGAATGTAGGGGAAATTTACAAATAAAAATAATGCAATCGAAGATACACTGCGTTGTTACTAATTAAACATACCGTAGGTACAATAATAAAACACATTAATCCTCCTGACCCGCGTTCGAGCCAGGTCGCCTCCCCTGCCGCCACTCAGCTCCTCCAGTCTCGCCAGTCCACCTTCCCCCCCCTCCCCCGTTTGCCTTCTGTTCCCGTGGTTTTTTTCTCCCAGCCGCTGACTCCTGTGGCCACGCCCCCTGCCCGACCCGCTCCCGCCTCCCAGCTGCTCGTCTTCGCCTCAAATGACGACTGCCACCTGGACGCGCAGCGGACGCGCGCAGCAGACGCGCCAAAGGCAAGCCCGTCTGCGCCCGTCTGTGCCTGGACCACGCCCAGTGCCAGAAACCCGTGGCCCTCGCACCAGCCACAACGACAGACTCCGATACGACGCCAACTTCCTCCATGCTCTCTACACCGGCCAAAACCAACGCTGCTTCCAGGCTGCCCCAAAACGCACCCACGGACCCTTCTCCTGCCACACCTGCACCTTCATCTGCGACAGAACCACCAAACCCCCAAGGACCGGACCCAACCACCTCCGCTGCTTACTCCTCAACACCCGCTCCTCATGCAAGCACGCCGTCGAGCTCTGGGACCTGCTCGACACCACCGCCCCAGACGTTGTCTTCCTGACCGAGACCTGGTGGAAGGACTCCTCGGCACCTGACATCGCCATAGCCATCCCGTACGGCTACAAGATCTCCCGCAGAGACCGCACCAACGGGATAGGAGGAGGAATAGCCATCGTCCACAAGTCCACCCTTCAGGTCCACACCCTCGTAGACGACTCCCTCAACACTGCCGAACAGCTTCACTTCCGGATCCACACTGACTCCAACACCACCCTCAGAGGAACACTCATCTACAGAGCCCCGGGACCCCGGACCCTCTTTAGCAACTCCGTCGCCGACCTCGCCCGCACCCACGCACTCACCACCACGGACTACATCCTCCTGGGGGACCTGAACTTCAACCTCGAGAACAACGACGCCAACTCCACCGCCCTGATCGACAACCTTGACAACCTCGGCCTACGACAACTCATCACCGAGCCCACCCACGCCACCGGCCACACGCTCGACCCAGTCTTCTCCACAAGCACCCAAGTCGCCTTCACCCCCACCACCGAACTCCACTGGACTGACCACCGATGCATACACTTCAACTTCAAGAAACCAACCACGCACCACCACACCAAACAACTACAGCGACGCTGCTGGAGCAAAGTCACCGAGGACCAAATGACCTCCACCCTCACCCAGAACCCACCCACCGACCCCGACACAGACGCCGCCGCCCAAAACTTCAGACAGTGGATCGACGACTGCGCCAACATCCTAACCCCGATCAAAAAGCCCTCACCAACCACCCCAGCAAGAAAGCCACCTGGTTCAACGAAGAACTCCAGATCTCCAAACGGACATGCCGGAAGCTGGAGAAGAAATGACTCCATGACCGCACACCAGACAGCCACGCAACCCACAAGGACGCCGTCCGCAAACATCACCACCTCATCAGAACAGCCAAAATATCATCCTTCAAAATCCGACTGGAGAACAACGCACACGACAGCAAAGAACTTTTCAACATACTGAAGGAACTCTCCAACCCCAGCGCCAACACCAACGACAACCCGCCCTCACAGGACCTGTGCGACTCACTGGCCTCCTTCTTCCATCGCAAGATCGCCGACATCCATGACAGCTTCAACTCCTCATCTACCCCGTCCGCAACAGACCACGCCTCGAACACCACCCCCACAAACAAACTGATCTCCTGGACCCACGTCAACGACGAAGAGACACGCAAGGTCATGAACTCCATCCACTCAGGATCTCCAGCAGACCCCTGCCCCCATCACCTTTTCAACAAAGCTGACGCAACCATCGCACCCTAGCTGCGAAAGATCATCAACATCTCCTTCGAGACGGCGACTTTCCCGGAAATCTGGAAACACGCCGAAATCAACGCCCTCCTCAAGAAACCCAAGGCGGACCCCAAAGACCTCAAGAACTTCCGGCCCATCTCCCTCCTCCCCTTTCCAACGAAGGTCATTGAGAAAATCGCCAACATACAGCTCACCCGCCACCTCGAGGACAACAGCATCCTAGACCCATCCCAGTCAGGATTCAGATACAACTACAGCACCGAGACTGCCCTTATCGCCGCCACAAATGACATCCGGCGCCAGCTAAACAACGGCAAAAACTCAGCCCTCATCCCCCTGGACCTATCAGCCGCATTCGACAGGGTCTGCCACCACACCCTAAGGACACGCCTCCAGGAAGCCGGAATCCAGGATAAAGCCCTGAACTGGATCTCGTCCTTCCTCTCCGGCAGAACTCATCGAGTCCGTCTCCCGCCCTTCCGATCCGAAGTCACCGACATCATCTGCAGCGTACCCCAAGGGTCATCCCTCAGCCCGACCTTGTTCAATGTTTACATGGCCCCATCCGCACAACTGGCCCGTCAGCACAACCTGAACATCATCTCCTACGCAGACGACACCCAGCTCATCCTCTCCCTCACCAAGGACCCGCACACCGCCAAAACCAACCTCCACGAGGGAATGAAGGCCGTCGCCGAGTGGATGAGAAGCAGCCGTCTGAAGCTGAACTCAGACAAGACGGAGGTCCTCATCCTAGGTCCCGCCCCCTCCGCTTGGGACGACTCCTGGTGGCCTACCGCACTGGGAGCAGCGCCGACTCCTACGGACCACGCACGCAACCTGGGATTCCTCCTCGACTCCTCCCTCTCCATGTCGAACGCCATCTCCTCCTCCTGCTTCAACACCCTCCGCATGCTTCGCAGGATCTACAAGTGGATCCCCACCGAAACAAGAAGAACAGTGACCCAGGCCCTCGTCAGCAGGAGGCTGGACTACGGCAACGCACTCTACGCAGGTATCCCGGCCAAACACCTGCAACAACTGCAACGCATCCAGAACGCCTCAGCCAGGCTGATCCTCAACGTCTCTCGACTGAGACACTTAACCCCCCACCTGAGAGACCTGCACTGGCTCCCCGTCAACAAAAGGACAACCTTCAAGATCCTCACCCACGCACACAGAGCACTCCACTTAACCGGACCAACCTACCTAAACAACAGACTCAACTTCTACACCCCCGCCCGCCAGCTCCGCTCGGCCAGCCTCGCCCTCGCTGCCGTCCCTCACATCCAACGAACAACCTACGGCGGCAGATCCTTCTCCTTCCTCGCCGCCAAGACCTGGAACACCCTCCCCACCCATCTGCAGCAGACCCAAGACCTGCTGACCTTCAGGAAGCTCCTCAAGACCTGGCTCTTCGAGCAGAAGCGTCACCCCTCCCCTCAGGGCTTTGAGACCTTAACGGGTAAGTAGTGCGCTTTACAAGTTAACTGATTGATTGATTGATTGATACATAATACTAAGTAATGATAACATAACACAGTACCTCTGCTCAAGTTTGAAAAGAGGCCTAAACAATCAAATTAAACTCTCCAAAATAATGTGCTGGTTCTCGGGGTCAAAACATCCTTCCCCTCACCCTTCCTGAATTGGTGCATCTGTTCACAGTTTTGCGAAAGTCCACTTTTTTTAAAGCACCAGCAGTACCGGTCAAATGCTTGTTAGTCGCTACTTACATTATTAGACATGTGCAATTACTGTATTAAAACGGTTTAAAAATGGAGGAAAAAAATCTAAATGATCTAAAAACGTGTAGCTTTGTGTTCATGATGTTGTTTTTTATGCCTAGCTCCTCGATGGTGCTATAATATGAACATTAAGGATGGCAATGCAGTCTGCTACTCTCCTCGAGGACCTAACTATCGCAGCACCCTGGGGACCCGCTGCCACTTGACTTGTGACCATGGATTCCGACTGATTGGACAAAAAACGGTGCAGTGTCTGCAAAGCCGCCGATGGTCTGGGAGTGCCTACTGCCGAAGTAAGTCTGAGATTGAGAAGGTTTGAGTGCTTAGTGCAAGTAATAAGTAAAAGGACCCATCCGGAGAATGATGTCACAATAGGTCTCAAAACCCAAGCACACACCATCAAACAAAGGAAGATTCTAGAATTGGTGATTATTAGCGATGCAAATATGTTCTGTACTGTGGGTGGCCCTCAACAAACAGGTTGAAGTGGCTGCAAGTCTAGCATTCTGTTGTATCCAAAGAATGACAGGAGAAGGAGGTAAACTTAAGGATTAAGTTTAATCAGGAATCTCAAGTACAGCAGTAGATCTATCAGAGTGCACATCCAACAAGCTCCAGTCTTCAACTGAAGACCAGGAGTAGAACATTCTACAATAACCTAGCAACCCAGGTGTTCGGATGCAAATACATGAAACAGCATGAGAAACATAGGATATAACACACCTCCTTCCCCACAATTACAAAACCCAAAACATATTAAAATAAACAAAGCGAGAGAAAACAAAAGAGGAAACAATAATTTTACAATTGAACAACATGTCAAGTAATGTAATCATTCAAATATTTAGGTGTAAACTTAATTCTAGATGAATATGAACAGGATGCAGAGACCTCAGAAGGAACTGAGGCAAGTTCAGCTACATCTAAGGAAGTTGTGTTATTATCATCAGAATTCGTCAAAGCAGTAGATTGAAGAAACTCTTCCTCATGAACATTAGAATTACACGAAGGAAGGTTATGAGGAGAAAAAATGTTAGAGTCAACTGCATTGGGGATAACGTTTGAACCTGAAACATCATTAGGAGCAATGTCCGAACCCTTCACTTTTGAAACGGCCCTTTTACTCCACCACTTACCACCAGTAACCTTAACAGCATGTTTGCTGATTTGAACAATAGTTGTCTCCGGATAAAACTTTGAACCTTTGGCCTTACATGGTCTTCGGATTCTAACTTTGTCACCAACGTTTAACGAAATTTCTTTCACATGTTTATCCAGATCATACCTGATTTTGGACTTGAGCTGAGCAGATACAACCTTATCTTTGACAAGATCAAGATCAACAACATCTTTACCTTGAGAAGTTTTGCTAACAACCCAACCAGGGGATAATTCATTAAATGATTATCTCCCTCTTAACAAGAGGAAAGGTGTCACCCCAGTGGTTGAGTGTGGTGTGTTGTTGTACGACCAAACTCTGTCACAGACAACATCCTGAACACACAGGCCAGATGAAATAGCTAATTGGACTGCGTCCTTCAGGACACGATTCGCTCTCTCCACTAAACCGTTGCCCTGTGGAGAGTACAAAGCAGTGGTAAGGTGTTTAATGGCAAAATTATCCAAAAAACTATTCATCTCATGAGATACAAATTGAACCCCATTATCCGATACTAAGAACTTGGGAATTCCTTTGGACTGGAAAAGCTTTTTAAGGCATTTTAGGACATTATGGGTATTAGGTTCTTTTAAAAACTCACAGGCAACCCACTTGGAGTGATAGTCTACAATAGTAAGTATAAATCTAAAACCCTGGTTTAAACCACCAATAGGCCCTAGAAAATCCATACCTAATTTCTCCCATGGACTGTCAGGGAGAGCAACAGGACACAAGGGTTTGTTAACAGTCCGCAATGATTTCTCAGCATGAGAACACTCGCTACAGCCATTCAAAAAGGTATCTACACAGATGTCCATCCCTGGCCACCAATAATGAAGTCTCAATCTCTTTTTTGTGCTTGTGATCCCACCATGAACTTTGTGAGCAATGTCAATAATCTTATCTCGAATAGAAAGAGGAGGAATGAGGGAAACACCTCTTAAAAGGAAATCACCCTCCAAACTTAATTCATCTCTGACTTTGGAAAAAGGAAGAAGATCCTTATCAATAAGATTTTCCCTTGGCCAACCTTCAGCAATGTACTTTTTTAATGAATGAAAAGAAAAATCCTGCAAAGACTCTTTAATCCAATCGGACTCAGAAACCACATCCTTTGCTAGAACTAGTCCATCCAGAAGGTTGACTACTACTTCTTTGTCATCAAGAATAGGAGAAAACCTCAAAGAACTTGAAGGACACCTGGACAAGAAGTCTGCCGTGAAGTTCTTCCCACCAGGGATATGCCTCATAATGAAATTGAAGTCATAAAGTTTTGAAAGAAGACGACTTAATCTTGGGCTAGCATTCCTTAAACCTTTGTTATTCCAAATAAAAATCAATGGTTTATGATCTGAAACCAACACAAATTCGCGACCCCAAACATACGTAGAAAAATGTCTAACTCCCCAAACGCAAGCTAAGGCTTCTTTTTCAATGGTACTATAATTTCTTTCCGAAGAGGAAAGTTGACGGGATGCGAAGGCAACAACATTTTCAATCCCACCATCAGCTTGACTCAGTACAGCACCTAAACCGGAATTAATAGCATCCACTGTAATAAAAGACAGAGAGTTTTCATCAAAGGGCTTGAGAGCTGGAGCATGTATAATTAAATCCTTTAAAGAGTCAAAAGCTACTTTATGCATTTCATCGTGACCTCAAAGGCTCACTAACATGTGCAAAATTCTGAACGAATCTCGAATAAAATTCACTTAAACCCAAAAATGATCTTAATTGATCTTTGTTAATGGGCTGAGCACAACCACGAATGCCTTGCAAAAGATCATGTTTTGGAGCAATGCCTTTATGGGAGATGGTATGACCAAGATATTCAACCTCACTAAGGAGAAATTTACATTTCTGTTTTTTAACAGTCATACCATGGTCACTTAAGATACCAATAACTTGATCAAGTTTGACAAGATGTTCTTCCACAGTGTTAGTAGAGATCAAGATGTCATCCTGATAGGCTAAAATATCACTAACTTCTCCAAACAACTGAAATATTAGTTTCTGAAAAACTGATGCCGCTGAGGCAAGACCAAAAGGTAACCTTAGATATCTATAAAGACCAAAAGGGGTGTTGAAAGCAGTCAGGTCTCTGGACTCTTCACATAACTCTATCTGATGATAAGCTGCTCGTAGGTCTATGGTAGAGAAAACCTTTGTACCTCTTAATTGAGCCAACATATCTTGAATACGCGGGAGAGGAAAACAATCCACCTGAATATTTTTGTTCAGAGCTCTAAGGTCTACACATAGCCTGAGCTCATCACAGTTCTTCTTAAGTGCGACTACGATTGGAGAAACCCACAGCGAAGAGTTGATATTTTCAATGACTCCCTCTTTACTCAGCTGTTGAAGATGAGTCTTCAGTCTTTCCATAATGCTCAGTGGAACATGTCTTACCTTATGGATTACTGGAACAGCTTCAGGCTTCAAAATAATTTTATGTTCGAAGCCTTTAACTGAACCAAGATTATCAGAAAAAACATTGTTGTATTTATTTATGATACTTTCAAGGGATAGTTCCTCGGTAACCAGAGCATTGATTGTGGAAGAACGGTCTAAAGAAATGGGGTTTCTAGTACCAGGTCTTAAAATTAATGGAAATTTACCTTGATCTCTCCAACCTAAAACATTATAACCCTTTTTAGATACATAAATTTTAGCTTGAATGGATCGGTCTTCAAAGGTTAAAAAGTCGTTGAAGAAGCCCATTAAATCAATGACTTTGCCATTAAATGCAACAGTGCGTATATCAGGAGGTAAAAGTAAATTTTCGTCCCAATGTTTAAGAAATAGAAAATCTGCAATGATGGTGATGGGAGATACCGAATCTACAGTGACCTTAACAAGAATCTCACCAATTTTCAAATCACATACCGGATCATAGATAGAAGGATCTTCATGATCATCTATCATGTCCACAGACAACAATATTTTTTTTACAATCTGTTCTTCACTTACATTGGAATTATCAGAATCAGAGACTTCAAGGTACATTGTCTTGGACTTGAACTTGCAAACTGCGGCAAAATGACCAATCTTTTTACAATTAGTACATTGCTTTTTTACAGCTGGACAACAAGTTGAATTGGCAAGGTGTATTTTTGATCCACATCTATAGCAAATGGGAGGTTTATCAGACTTTTTCCACTCAAGTTTAGGTGACTGAATACGTTGAGAATTATTTTTTAAAGAAGTAGATTTCACTAAATCTACATGTGTAGGTTTATTATTGCCTAATTCTTTAGAAGCAAAAGCAGATCTTTCTATTCCCCTGGCTAATTCTAAAGTTTCTTGCAAAGAAGGATTACGACAACATAAAATTCTTTCCTGAACTTTGTTGTTAAAGCAATTCACAACAATTTGATCCCTGAGATATTGATCAATAGGGCCTTCAAATTCACAAGTTGCAGCCAAAATTCTTAATTCAGCTAAAAATATATACATTTTTTCATATTCCCTTTGTTTACGTGTGTAAAATCTATGTCTTTCTACAATTACACTTGGTTCGTCCTTAAAATATTTTTCTAAACGAGCAATAGCCTCAGTGTACTCATTCCAATCATCTGAAGGAGGTCTAATAACAGGGGGTTGATGATCAAAAATTCTTTGACCTTCAGCACCTAAGGCACTATATAACATAGCATTTTTCTGGCAGCAGAAAATTTCACAGCATCAATGGCAATTATGTAGCTATTAAAGGCTTTAAACCAATGTGACCATTTTATTTTTGGTGTACCTGGTTCTGGTAGAAAGGAAGATGGAAGAACCGCAGTTTGTTGAGCCATCCTGAATTAATAAAATAACAGCATATGAATATAAAAAGAAAGAATGTAATTAAAATAGACTTAACAAAATATAACTTTAGTTAAAATTATTAGTTGAAATAGTTGTCTGTAGTAAATATGCAATATTAACTGTGTGTATCAGCGTTAATGATACACATTGTAGTAAATAAGCAGTGTTAACTGTGTGTATCAGCGTAAATGATACGCGTTGTAGTAAATCTGGAATATGAGCTGTGTGTATTAGCGTTAATGATACACGTTGTAGTAAATATATAGTATCAGCTGTGTGTATCAGCGTGGATGACACACGTTGTATTAAGTATGCAGCGACAGCTGTGTGTGTCAGCGTAGAAGACACACGAGTAAGTTTACCAGTAGCCAGTGTAGATGAGACACGTTGTATTAAGTATGCAGCGTCAGTTGTGTGTGTCAGCGTAGAAGACACACGAGTAAGTTTACAAGTAGCCAGTCTTATAGTTAAAATCGATAAACAAAATAAAAGAATATTAAAATACCTTTTAGTCAGAAATAATGTTGATGTTCGTAACGACGCGTTGAAGATCGTGACAACACGTTGCGACTATGGTAACTAAGCAACCGCAAAATGGCCGCTACGTTGTGCGTGATGATGTAGGTCCAAACGTCAACTCGAGATGACGTGCTTTGTTGTAGAAACGGCTGATGGACGCCGAAGGAAAAGAAATGCAGCGCGCGTCGTTCTCGTGCTGCTCAAACCGCCAGAGGAAGGAGAATGGCGATTTTCGAACAGTGAGAATTCTAAATAGGTAGAAGGCAATATACAGATTAATTTAAATTTGTCAAATTGATGAAAAAAGTGAGAAATAAAAATGGGAAAAAATGTATAGCGCTTCCAGCAAAGTTCAGTAGAATTAAATGAAAACAGTGAAAGAGGGTCTGCCGCAGGTGCAATCAAAGGCACAGTTAGATTAACAGCCGCTGAGTATAGGTGAAGAAAGTTAGAATATGAAGTAAGATGAGTTGAAAAATAATTAAAGAACTGGCACTGGTGCAATCAGAGCACAGTAGGAAGAAATAAGCAGGCGCTGGTGAAATCAAATCACAAAAGGTGTAAGCAGCTTATTTTAACAGAAGTCACAGTTATTTTTACTGGCTGTTGTAAGGTTTATAAGAAGTAAAACCACATCGGAGTGATAACTGGAACAGTATATAAATTAATGGGCAGCCGCTGGTGCAATCAAGACACAATGAGAAATACAGGCGCTGGTGCTATCAAATCACAGGTTATAAGACAAATGGCTTACTTTTAGATGAAGTCAATGTTGTTTCTTGAAGACATTCAATTTGAAGCAGGTTGATAGAAGATTTGAATTCATGGAGGAAGGTAAAAATTGAAAAAAATTAATGATGAGCGCTGAAGTCTGATGAGATCTGTATAAAAATTAAAATTTTGGGCGTAGGTTCGTAGATAATGCTGACTTGACCACCTCGTCGCCAATTTATGTTGTATCCAAGGAATGACAGGAGAAGGAGGTAAACTTAAGGATTAAGTTTAATCAGGAATCTCAAGTACAGCATTAGATCTATCAGAGTGCACATCCAACAAGCTCCAGTCTTCAACTGAAGACCAGGAGTAGAACATTCTACAATAACCTAGTGTGAAAGTTGAAGAAGTTGATGTACATAGACAGCATTCATTCCCCTTCTTCTCCCACTCCTCTCCCTGTGAGCGCCATGAATACCGTAAACTATTGACCGTATCACTCTGTCAGAAAAAGCCCCTACCCCTGTGCATGTGTACAGCCAGTTTAGGCACCATGGCCTTTTTACCCATTAGGATCTCTGGTTTCCCTCCTGCGCGTATCTTAACCCCCCCCCCCTCTCTCATGCATAGACCATGAAGCCCTCTCCCTCTGCGCGACCCCGCTGTGAAAGGCAACTCTCCCCCTTGACTCGCACAAAACCCCCCCTATTCCTTCTTGGAGAGGCATCCTTCGCCTTAGCTAACGTAGCCCTCCCCAGCTGCACCTGACTGCCCCCGCTCTCTCATGTACGGGTCATAAGATCTCTCTCGCTCTCTGTGTGACTCTGTCCTTGTGTCCACCCTGGCTACCCCTCCCTTCTCCTCACGTGGGCAAGTCATAAACCTTCTTCTTCTGCAAGACCCTGTCCTTGAGAGTCACGGCCGCGCCTGACCAACACCTCCTTCCCTTCCATGAATGCCCCTCTGTTGACAAGCCTTCCCTCCGCGCTCGATTGTCCACGCGGCATGAATACCACTCCTTTGATGACCCTTTCCCCCGAGTCCGGCTGACCACACATGTCCGAGGCCATCGCCTGGGCCAGGAGATACCATTTACTGCCCTTATTGTATGAAGTCACTCCTCTTCAAAGGATCCTCTATTGGTCTTAACCACCCCACCCCCTGGGCTATGATCAGGCGTACACATCCTACGAAACACTCAGCTGCGTGATTGCCCTCCCCTCTTATCAGCAGGTCAAGGGTCCCCATTGTGAATGTATGTGGGTAGGATCACCACGAGGATTATAGGTTCACCACGAGGATTAAAGGGATGTCTTTCTTTTGCGTCATACAGTCCTGATTGTGTTATCAAGTGTTCTGTAGGGTATAAAAGCAAGAGTCTCAGCTCACTTGTTAGAGCACCTCCCGAAAGACACTGTGTTTCGTGTCCGAAATGACTGGCTCTCCTCATGAGAAATAAACTCTGTTCTTGATTCCTGCTTCCAGCGCCCGTCTCTTTATTTTGGTAACTATTCAACATGGGAACTAAGAGGCGGTTTGCGCCAGCGGCCTGGGTATCGATAGGATTACGGGCTCGTTTTCCACAATTGGCGTCCCAACGCGGGGCCCATCAGTGACATGGGGTTCGGTAAGAGAGATCCAGACGAAGAAGTGAACATCTAAATGATCGGGGCATGCCTGCCTTGAGAGGGCCCTCGCCCGGCGGCCGATCGACAGAACTTCACCAATTCTGAACGGACCTCTCTTGAAGTGACCTATTGTCCTGACTGGAATCCCACAGGAATGCTACATGGAGTAAGAGAACGAATGGGCGCTGGAGGAGGAAGTCGAAGAACTGTCCGTATGGTCCGGTCCGGGTAAGATTAAGTAGGGCGTTTTTACGCCTGATTGGTAGGGTGGTTCTATCCACCTGATTGATTGATTGTTTGTATTGAAAATCGGTATTTGTATACCGAAATTGTTGGTATTGGTTCATTTAGCTTTGAGGGCTACTTGACATATTGGTTCTCTTCTGAGAACGAGACATTCTCTGTTTTCAAACAGCGGCGAATAGGAACGTTGTCCCTCTTTGCAGATAGAGAAGGGTAGGTAAATGCAGACTTTTGTCCCCGGTATTAATCCGTCATGCCTACTTTTCTCCCCACTGAATTGTTTGAAGTCGATTAATAATCGATTGTTGTTCTTTGAGAATTGTTTGAAGTCGATTAATAATCGATTGTTGTTCTTTGAGATCTTCCCTGTCTACAAACTGAGACGAGTAGAAATATTCTGTCTTCCTTTTTGGATAGCGAAGGGCAGGTAATGCAGACATTTGTCCCCGTTGTAATCGGTCATGCCTGTTTTTCTCCCCACTGATTGGTTGGTTGCCGGGACATTGTTGTTCCAGGAATTGTTTCGTTTGAGGTATTTTCTGCCTGCAAACAACGTGGAATAGAAATATTCTATCTGGTCTTTGCAAGTAGTAAAGGGTAGGTTATGCCCCTTTGTGAATTCGTCAGTCCTACCCACTCCCCACTGTTTGGGGGGTAGCTCGCATGGTCCGCCCAGGAGACTACCCTTATGGAGGACATATGCTCCCCGCTCATGGGCCATTTAGTGGAGGTAGACCATCTGGTCCGTCCAGGAGGCTACCCTAGTAAATGGAAGTACATCGCTCGGTCTGTCCAGGATGATACCCTAATGAAGGAATATATGTTCCCCTTTTGATCGATAATCTCGTTCCACCCCGGACCATTTATTGGAGGGAACTCGTCTGGTCCGTCCAGAAGTACCCCCTAGTGAAAAGGACACATAAAAATATGAAGTGATCACCGTTCCCTACTAACAGAAAGCTTTAGCTCGAAGCACGCTAAGGAAGAGAAAGAAAAATAGAAAAAGAAATCAGGCTAAGTCAGTAACCCCCTGATGAGCTTTTGACTTCACTAAAAATAAGAAACATTAGAAATAGTTCGTAACAAGAAATATAAAATGGCGAAAAGTTTGGCAGAAAAAATAGCCACGAGGTAGCTAGGCTTCACTGCCTGCTCCTGCTCCCAACATGCCTGCCTCATTGCCCGCCACGCCCAAATAACGGTCACATGAAATAGAAACAATCCAATAGGTACCTACCCTCATTCCGGAAGCTCCCAAAGTGCAACAGGTCCGCGGTTACGCCCATCCGGAAGGCGAGGCCTCGAGGCACGAGGGGCCCGCCTGACCACGGTCGGGAGGAGATGATGTTGGGCAGGCGGTCCAAAGAATGGCAGAGTCCTCTCCTTCTCTCCTCTTCCGCTGCCCTGCAGGCCACGGGGGGGGGGCTGTCTTGCCTCAGCCACCGACCACCCCCCCCCTTCTGTCTCTCGCCTGGTCCGACCCACGAAGAAGGCCGAAGGCGAGAATGGCGGCGAATCAAGTAGTCCCGCCACATGTCAAATTCCTGGATAGTTACAGGTAGTGCCGCCACATGTCGACGCCTGGACAGTTCCAGATAGTCCCGCCACATGTCAAGAGAAAAGGGGGGGCTGTCTTGCCTCAGCCGCCGACCACCCCCCCCATCTTCAATAGCCAGCACGGCCAATATCGAGACGACGGAGCCGAGTAACGGCGCGGGGTCGCTGGAAGGGGGAGGTGACGCAAACGAGCCTCCCCCACCTCCCTCCAGGTGGAGGCTTCCAGCGACACCCCAATGCTCTTACTTAAAGAGGGTCAACATCATAAAGCGGTCCTCTGCCCAGGACGGGCACACGCTCCATGCCTTCTCCCCTCAACCTTGAAGATTCTATAAGAGCCGGGGGGCACCCCGATCCCTCCGCATGGGTGCCCCCGCCCCCTTCACTGGGAACCACGACACCGGTGCAACTCCTGCCGGCACCAGCCTCGGATTGGAAATGGCTAAAATGAAGCCACGGCACGGACTTGTTCAGTTCCGGAGGAACGCCAGGATGACCCGGTAGGAAAATTGTTGCCGCCCTTCCCACTCTTTGACTCATGGTCCATATTTGCTAAACTGTTAACCACATAGCACAAAACTTTTTGAACTACCAACGGAAAGTTCTGGGCCAACCACGCGAGACTAGAGACTTTCTGACTGTGCTGGAACTTGCCTGACTCCACCTAAAATGGCGCCGCCACAAAATGAAACATATGTTGAATAAACTTTGTTGCACCCAGGTTGCGCAGCTTGTTGTCCCGAGATCTATGTGCAGTTTTTGGATAATGAAAGTAGATATGAAGGGCGTTGAGTATGTGCTTGGATAATGAATTGACTTGGGGTGGGTACTGATTATGATTTGGAAAATGAATTGGTGTAACTTAGATAACGGATGAGTATTGGATAAATGAATTTTTGAATTAATTAAAAATGAATTCTTGACATGCATCATGTTTGCTCTGTAAGGAAATTTTAATACGATTTTATTTGCACTGCTGCACTTTATGCAATGAACTGCCACCAATTTCGTTTATTAAAAGTATTTTGAAGAAGAAAGCATGGTCGTAGCAGTTGCATTAATGAGTTTTGGATGCCTTACTACTGTGAGCGAAGAGTAAGTATGATGAAGGATGAAGATCAAAAGGGACCAGATATTTAGCAGCTACCTTATGTGCCACAAGCAGCCGGAAAAGTGTTTCAGATAACCCTTTAAATGACACCACAGAAAATGCCACCTGACCGTCACCCTTGCACCCGATAAAGAGGGTTACGACCAAGTAGCTCATGTAGATACTCAGATCGTCAATGATTATCTATCTGACACCACTGGTCCCTCTGGGCTGAAATGCCGAGATGGCAAGGGAATGCAGTACGAGGAGATAGGGCGAGTATATGGTAGGTAGAAACATTTTCGAACTACTGCATGATGATGTGCTTTGAATGCTGCCCCCCCACCCCTTCTTTTCCTCCCTTCTGCAGGTCACGTCAGAACGTCGGCTGAGGTGTGGAAGAGCGACGGTTGGACCACCGACGAAAAAGGGAAGGGGGGAATATGTGTTTAGTCACTATAACGATAAATTTTTAAAAGACGTAGGCTTAACATGACTGTTCCTCCTTAGGACATAGCGACTGAGAGGATGGACTGACATAGAAACTGGACAGGTACTGAATGACGAAAAATTGACTAGAAATGACGTATTAAATAATGTAACTGGACGTTTGACTAGGTAGGGAAAGGACAAAGAAAAATTATACAGGTAAGGGTTGCCACGGCACCACCCGTCTAGGAAGTTAGAAATGTTGCTGATGTTCAAAATGCACTACCCCCTTTCTCACACTCTTATAGATATAGCCAAGCTGTCCGACTGTTCTCCCGATCAATACTTGCCGTTGCCTCAGCCTGGAGAACTTCCCACCACAGGAGGGAACAGAAAAATGGCTTAAGATCCAACCATGGGTAACTAGCACGACCAGGTTAATTACTGATCGACCAGTCGAGGTGTGAGTATTGGTAATTGGGAACGCTCGCAGGCGTGACAAGCGAGAAGGGAAAGGGGGGAAGGGTAGAAAGAGCAAGCACGTAGATAAAACAGGATAGTAAAGATACGTAGGATATACATATAAAAACAGATCTTGTAGGCTAACAATTGTTTCCTGTCTTGTCATGAATGTCTTGTATATGTGTAATACATGTGCCGTCTTCCCTGTCTGAGTTTGTGTGTGTATAATGTACGAATTTATGTCTTCCCTCTGTCTGTATCTGTGTGTTACCTGACCTTTGCTGTTCCGTGTCGTGAGCGCACTAAATGACCTATTTTTGTACACGTCTCTCTCTCTCTCTCTCTCTCTCTCTCTCTTTCTCTCTCTCTCTTCCTACATGTCATACGTGTACCGAATGGCTCGTTTAGATTGCGGACGACTCTCACTCTCTATGAGAGTCTCCCTATTCTCTCTCCCTCATTGGTAAAATTGTGCCCCACCGGCACCAGTCCGATTTGATACATATTGAACGCGAAGGTGTTCAGCGAAATTGACCGAAACTAAAATGATTGTATCTCGCCATATTACTGCCTCTCCTTTCTGCAAAAATGAATGAACTTGAATTGGCTGAGAAGGAAAGGACAGGTAAGACGACTAAAGTCCCCCAAATCTGGCCATTTATAGGGGAACTGTATGTCAATGGCACCTTATGTCTGTTCTTCAGAGACGAACGCCAACGTCCAGATTGAACTCCCAACGCCCGGATTGCCCCACCCCCTTTTTGCACCCAAGCGCAAGCGCCCGAAGCATCCCCGCCCCATTTTTCGATAAACCCCAATTGCTGTCCCGAATATAAACTTGATGCACATGAGTAGCTGTTGACCCTCGAGAATACCCTGTTTTGCCTGACTCTCGATAATGGCACCCCCGCCCTGTTCGAAAAGGTTAGCCAGTCCTGATGGGAAATGCTCTGTAAAATGCTGAATATGATGTAATGCACAGTTGATGGGAACATCACTTGACTTATAAATAAGACGATGAATAGACCTACCATGAACCCAGTAGGAATACTGACACATGCACTGCTTGGTAATGGACCTCTGACTGTGACCAATGAGCGTATCTCCCAAATGCGTAGAATTGAGGGAGGAATTCACATGCATAGATATCTTCTTTTGCCATTTCACTGAAACCTTGTCTTGTACCTATTCAAAGATTCACGATCACCGAAGGAGATGGGTCAGAAGTGACGTACAGCCTGGCTGCGGATCTTGGGACTCGTGTGACCTCGACCAAAGGTGGAGCCGCAGAGCAACAGGATACGGGACGAGACCGCAATTTCAACGTGGAAAATGAAAAACGGTGGGCCGCCTCGAAGCCCCCCGCCTGCTAACCCACGTGTGCCTGGAGTCTCCGTCCCCCTTCCTTGAGCCCGACGGATGGGCCTGCCTGCTTGTTATCCTTTGCTCCCTTGGTCCCTTTTGTGTGTCCCAGGAACTCTGACCCAACTCCGCCCTCTCCCCTATCGACTATTTGGACCACACTCACCCTCTTTTCCACGTGACTTTTTGCCAAGGGAAAGAACAGCATCCCACCGGGAATAGGGTGCTGCCATAGAACTGTGGGTGCCGAGCATAAGGCGCCGCCAACCGGATTGTTTAGGGAACAGGACTGTGGTCTAACAGCAGAGGACTGACCGCACCCTGCAACGCGTAAGGATAAGAACCGAGCTGGACCTATAGCTCCACCGCCGGTGCTCAACAGCGCCAACGAAAGTACTCGGACTAGAGCCTACCAGTGATGGCTCACTGACAAAAAGACACTGGGACGAAGAAATATTGTGTATTGAACTGAATTCCGCTCTCAACTACCTGGTCAAAACTGTTCATTGGTCACATTTTTTTAAGTCGGAAAGATTTTTGCTATGTAGTGCGTTTAAATTGTTAGGAACACAAAGAAAAGCAATTTTCTATGTACTGCATTCTGCCCATCACCTTAACTGTCTATGATTGTACGCCAAAATGTTAGTATCGACAAAATGCTAATTTATCAACGATGCCTGTCTACCTGTAAACCCATCAATTGCAAATATGACTGCTGCTATGTAAAAAGGGGCGACTGTGAAAGTTGAAGAAGTTGATGTACATAGACAGCATTCATTCCCCTTCTTCTCCCACTCCTCTCCCTGTGAGCGCCATGAATACCGTAAACTATTGACCGTATCACTCTGTCAGAAAAAGCCCCTACCCCTGTGCATGTGTACAGCCAGTTTAGGCACCATGGCCTTTTTACCCATTAGGATCTCTGGTTTCCCTCCTGCGCGTATCTTAACCCCCCCCGCCCCTCTCTCATGCATAGACCATGAAGCCCTCTCCCTCTGCGCGACCCCGCTGTGAAAGGCAACTCTCCCCCTTGACTCGCACAAAACCCCCCCCTATTCCTTCTTGGAGAGGCATCCTTCGCCTTAGCTAACGTAGCCCTCCCCAGCTGCACCTGACTGCCCCCGCTCTCTCATGTACGGGTCATAAGATCTCTCTCGCTCTCTGTGTGACTCTGTCCTTGTGTCCACCCTGGCTACCCCTCCCTTCTCCTCACGTGGGCAAGTCATAAACCTTCTTCTTCTGCAAGACCCTGTCCTTGAGAGTCACGGCCGCGCCTGACCAACACCTCCTTCCCTTCCATGAATGCCCCTCTGTTGACAAGCCTTCCCTCCGCGCTCGATTGTCCACGCGGCATGAATACCACTCCTTTGATGACCCTTTCCCCCGAGTCCGGCTGACCACACATGTCCGAGGCCATCGCCTGGGCCAGGAGATACCATTTACTGCCCTTATTGTATGAAGTCACTCCTCTTCAAAGGATCCTCTATTGGTCTTAGCCACCCCACCCCCTGGGCTATGATCAGGCGTACACATCCTACGAAACACTCAGCTGCGTGATTGCCCTCCCCTCTTATCAGCAGGTCAAGGGTCCCCATTGTGAATGTATGTGGGTAGGATCACCACGAGGATTATAGGTTCACCACGAGGATTAAAGGGATGTCTTTCTTTTGCGTCATACAGTCCTGATTGTGTTATCAAGTGTTCTGTAGGGTATAAAAGCAAGAGTCTCAGCTCACTTGTTAGAGCACCTCCCGAAAGACACTGTGTTTCGTGTCCGAAATGACTGGCTCTCCTCATGAGAAATAAACTCTGTTCTTGATTCCTGCTTCCAGCGCCCGTCTCTTTATTTTGGTAACTATTCAACATGGGAACTAAGAGGCGGTTTGCGCCAGCGGCCTGGGCATCGATAGGATTACGGGCTCGTTTTCCACACTAGCAACCCAGGTGCTAGGATGCAAATACATGAAACAGCATGAGAAACATAGGATATAACACATTCTGTATATGTGAACGAATATCTTCAGGTGAATACATATACAGTGACAACATGAATTAAGTTATCATTCAGCAATCGTTCATTCAATTAAGTAACAAATGTAAGGCATAATGTCCCTGAAATTCAGAAATGCTCCGTTTCAAGTGTATAGAGCACAATCTTTTCACAACATTAGGTCACAATCCAAGAGACATGGTATTGTGGGTGCTGATACGGGTTGTGCAGACTGGAGAGTAATACAATTTTGAAGTTTGTGCAAATATTTGTTCCCAGACCTATTCACAAAGGTACATTTACAAATATAGATTTCCTCACGTGTAAACGTACTACTACACCAAATAGTAACTTTACACTTTTTTGCATTTCACCATTTTGAAGGGTGCATACTTACATGTATGTGCATATACAAACACCTACTCACAAAAGAGTACGACCATTGCTCTTTATAAAAAGCATTACTAAAGTTACTACTGTCAAAAAGGACCCAAAACAGTACCGGCCTTGGCGTACGTACACCCCGACCCAGGGGCATTCATTCACAGGTACTGCAACACACTCTTGGTAGGGACTAAAAAACTCCCCTTAGAAAATGATGTTAAATAAAATAAAGTGGGCTTCTAAATATTGTGCTTCCCTCCAACAAATTTTCTTCAGACTAATTGCACCAGGCCTATCCTGGGGACACATTGCCTTCTGTGATGCAGGGCATTTCATTATATGTTCAGAGTAGACACAACAGAGTCAGCACAGAGAGCCAGTTCAGTGTTAAAGATATACACATTATGGGTTAACACCACTGTGATGGTGGCGCTTAATGTCTACATAATAATTATGCTTGAGAACTAAAATACACCTATTTCCGTTTAGTTATGTACATTGACCTGAGCAGACAAAAGATGACTCATAGTATTACCTGAAAAAATAGAACATTTGTCCAAAACAAATTAGCACAGAAGGAGCGGCTGTCCTTGACTGAGCCGGCCACACCCAACTCCCAAACTCACTGTGTGCAAACCTGATGGCAGATCCTGGAGATGAAGGCCTGAAGCCAAGCTTGCTTGCAGTCCAGACCCGCCCACACCATGGGTTACCCTTTGAACTCATGTGCTTTAGGTATTCGTCTAGCCCAGTTAACAAATCAGTGGAAGGATTTGTGAGCAACCACTATTGTTTTTGCACTTTCTTCTTAAAACGTAAAGGGGTTGAGCAGGGTTGAAAGGGCATAATAGGTGCAGATAGAGAGAGCAACACAGGAGATTTGACCTTAGGAGCTGTTATCAGGGGATTTATCAAGGTTCCCTGATCCGATTCTCCAAGCCTATAGTAAATATCTGGAGGTGGCAAAAAACAGTTGTTGTGAGGTATCAGACCTCATGAGCCTAGCCCAGCAAAGCGTTATGCCTAGCAGCCTGCAAATAGGGGCGATCCACCTTTTTATTGGAATCAAGTATCCTGGGCCGAAAAACAGAAAGTGATCCTCAGTCTCCGCTGTCATCGGACCAAAAGGACATTCTGCAAAGGAATTCAAGGTCCTATCCCATTTTAATGTGAAGGCTTTAAGAGGAACAGTACCAGATCTAAACATAATGTATAGGTTTCTAGCGTAGCTAGGTCGAATCCTATCTAGGTAGGGCTCAAAGCTGAGGGTACATTTAGGCTGCAGAAATTTTGCAACAAGGCCCTTCTCCTTCTGAGCATTCCAGAGTTTCACCAACATGCACTCCCAAAAGTTATTCTTCACTCTATTTTCTATGTCTTTGCACAACAACGATGGAGTGTGCAGACTTCTTCCATTTTAATGAAAGTGAAAAGAGTTTTAATCCTGCTAAGCCACGGGGTGCGGACCCTTCTGTCTAGCTCAATGAATTTGGTTAGGGCGTCCCGATAAGGGGCTACTTCAGATGTTGTCCAGATTAGTATCCAATACTTCAGCATCTTTAGGGATATTACATCATCAACCTTGTGCAGTGCTATATCAAAGCGGCTATTGACCAAAGGGGGGCCTGTGGGCAGATCTAAGATAGATCTAATAAATGTATTTTCAGCAAGCACAAGTGGAGAGGTATCAGCATTACCGCTAGCTCTACGCCATAGCTAACCCCAGCCAGGCCTGTGGCCCTATAGATTTCAGGCACTGGTGAGACTGCGCTGCCAGGGTAGGCCTTGAACTTCCTCAGGATATCAGTCGCCCTGTGCTGCAGTATGGATTTACTTTTCGCAATCCACGGGCTCCAGGAGCTATTCTCACCTAGTCTGACACCTACACAGAGAGAGTCCTGCAGTGTAAACACAGGCCACAATCGACTCTGCAGACGACCGATTGTTGTGGTAGTTGAGCGTTTTGATTGCTCTTTCGTTCTTGAGGGTATGATTAATTAATGCCCTCATGATTAATTAAAGCCCTCATGTGGTTGCAGCACACTTATGCTCGTCAGTGTCTTTCATAATTATGTACGGTCTCTTTATTAAGTGACTTACCCAGGGCAGTGCTTTGAGGCAACTTTGAGGTTCAGATTGCCCTAACTATTGTGGTAGAACTATATCCTGGAGGGCCATCTACTCCACACGGTATGACTCCAGCTCGGTGGCACATACGTTTACATACATGCTTTGACTTTGGACCACACACCATGGATTTGGATGAATTGTCTGCCTCCTCCATGTCGTCCGATGTGGCAGTACCCCCCGAAAGTATATTCTGCTTTCTCCACATCCATCTCACTAATTTGGTGCCTCCTAACCTGCCTCCTGATGATGATCCTGTCCAAATTGTATGCATATGGTCGAAATGTTGACACATTAACAGTGTACTGTTTTTATTTGATTCTGGAGCATATTACTCTGTGTCAGAGAGTGTATCAACCACCTTTGCATCGTGAAACAGTCACTATTTATATACATAGACTGTATAGCACCAGCACACTTTACGCTCACTTATTTCACTTGGACTGCATTGCTGTGTCGTTTGGGATCACCTTTTGATTTTCAAATTGGCTTTATTATGAAATTGCATTAATTATTTCTGTTATTGAAACTAATGAAAACATTGAACCAATTTGTTGACGGTGAAACTATTTTTTTCCAAGGAAGTAGAGATTCACACTCCCCACTTGAGGGAATACTGTTTTTCCTTATTACTTGATTACCCTGACCCCAGGGTTAATGGGTTGCCCCTTGTTCTTATATATACCTAGCAAAATCAAAGCATTTGACTTGTTCTATGTGGTCACCCTGAACAGCCATCTTGCTTCTAAAGGAACAATGAGGCTTGATCACCATGAATTTAGATTTAGCCCTCTGGTCACAAAGGAAGCAAACTTATTGAAGAGAACCTGCAGCCCCTTGGGAGTTCTGGAAAGTAGGATAGTATTGTCCATGTATATAAGCACAGGGGTGATAATGCTCACAGATTCCAGGGTATCAAGGTTACAATGGGCAAGCCAGTCCACTGGCCGCTGCAGACTGGACTCTCTGCAGCCTCTCAATAACAAACTGAGGAGCTCCCAGATATAGAGAGTTGCAATAGTCCAGCCTGCTCAGCACAATGCTCCTCACCACCAGTGAGCGAAAGCCATGCCTTGTCTTGGTTCTTTTTTGCGAAGTTGCATTTGTCAAGCTGTATTGAGCTACAGTCATTTAGAAGCATTTACGGTGGACAATTGAAGGTCCAGATGGCTTATTCCTTAGAAGGGAAAAATGCAGTATCAATAGGCACATTCCAAAAATGTATGCGCCACACAGCCAGCTGGCTCCGGAAGAACTCCATGCAGTTCAACAGGGATAAAACAGAGGTGCTGTACTGCGCCCCAGCAGGGCTAACCAAGCACCTACCGAGGGAGTTCAGGCTTACTCCGGAGGAGGAGCCAGTGCCCCCGTCTGACACATTAAGAAACCTGGGGGTTTTGCTCGACAAAAACCTACAAATGGAGTCACAGGCCAACAGGACAGCCAGCATGTGCTTTGGTCTCCTACGGATTCTGCGTCGACTCCTCCTGATCCTACCAGACGGCAAGCGCTCACTGGTAGTGAGGAGCATTGTGCTGAGCAGGCTGGACTATTGCAACTCTCTATATCTGGGGGCTCCTCGGTTTGTTATTGAGAGGCTGCAGAGAGTCCAGTCTGCAGCGGCCAAGCTGGCTCTAAAGAGGAATCGCAGTGCTTCATAACCCAAGCTTTACGGGACCTGCACTGGTTGCCGGTCAAAGAGAGGGTATTGTTTAAGTCCTTGTGCTTGGTATTCAAAGCGACACACGACCTAGGCCCAGTCCCATTGCAAGAATGTTTTTCCTGGTACCGGCCACAAAGACCGCTCCGCTCGGCGGGAGCCGGTCTGTTGGAAGTCCCAAGATTCAAGCGGTCCAGGATGGGGGGCAGGGCCTTCCGGGTGGTCGCGGCGCGCCTGTGGAATGAACTTCCTTTGAGTAGGGATTCAGAGGTAGCCTGAAAACCTGACTCTTCCCGACATTTTAGTGTATCCTTGTGCTCACCTCTTTTTCGGATCACTGACATAATATCGAGGGACATAATATCAACTAGCAAAAATATCGGCGAAAAAATATCGACAGACAGAATATCGACTTTGTATCTACAAACAGGTAAGTACAAAAATATTGAGTAAAAAATATTGTTTATAAAAATATAGTTTGTATAAATATCGACTTTATTAAAAACAATGATAAATTAAATTAATATTGAAAATTAATTACTAAAATATACTTAAAAATACTTAAATTACCTTATAATAACTAAATAATTATTTAAAGTTGTAAAAAAAAGGTTTTACAATCATATTTGCTAAAACATATATATATATAGTAGCATAATATAATTAAAAAATATCCAATATTAATACCGTAGGATAGCGGAAGTGTAAAAATGACTATTCCCACTCCAGAGAGTACAACAGTAGATAAGGCATTGGATAGCGTAGAGGTAAAAATTACTATTCCCACTCCAGAGAGTGCAACAGTAGGGAAAGTGTTGGATTGCGTAGGGGTAAAAATTACTATTCCCACTCCAGAGAGTACAACAGTAGAGAAAGGGTTGGATAGCGTAGGGGTAAAAATTACTATTCCCACTCCAGAGAATGCAACAGTAGGGAAAGCTTTGGATAGCGTAGGGGAAAAAATTACTATTCCCACTCCATAGAGTGCAACAGTAGGGAAAGCGTTGGATAGCGTAGGGGTAAAAATGACTATTCCCACTCCAAAGAGTGCAACAATAGGGAAAGCGTTGGATAGCGTAGGGGTAAAAATTACTATTCCCACTACAGAAAGTGCAACAGTAAGTAAGGCGTTGGATAGCGTAGAGGTAAATATTACTATTCCCACTCCAGAGAGTGCAACAGTAGGGAAAGTGTTGGATAGCGTAGGGGTACAAATTACTATTCCCACTCCAGAGAGTGCAACAGTAGGGAAAGCGTTGGATAGTGTAGGAATAAAAATTACTATTCCCACTCCAGAAAGTGCAACAGTAGGTAAGGCGTTGGATAGCATAGAGGAAAAAATTACTATTCCCACTCCAGAGAGTGCAACAGTAGGGAAAGCATTGGATAGCGTAGGGGTACAAATTATTATTCCCACTCCAGAGAGTGCAACAGTAGAGAAAGGGTTGGATAGCGTAGGGGTAAAAATTACTGTTCCCACTCCAGAGAGTGCAACATTAGAGAAAGGGTTGGATAGCGTAGGGGTAAAATTTACTATTCCCACTCCAGAGAGTGCAACAGTAGGGAAAGCGTTGTATAGCGTATGGGGTAAAAATTACTATTCCCACTCCAAAGAGTGCAACAGTAGGGAAAGCGTTGGATAGCGTAGGGGTAAAAATGACTATTCCCACTCCAAAGAGTGCAACAATAGGGAAAGTGTTGGATAGCGTAGGGGTAAAAATTACTATTCCCACTCCAAAGAGTGCAACAATAGGGAAAGCGTTGGATAGCGTAGGGGTCAAAATTACTATTCCCACTCCAGGAAGTGCAACAGTAGGTAAGGCGTTGGATAGCGTAGAGGTAAAAATTACTATTCCCACTCCAGAGAGTGCAACAGTAGGGAAAGCGTTGTATAGCGTATGGGGTAAAAAGTACTATTCCCACTCCAGAGAGTGCAACAGTATGGAAAGCGTTGGATAGCGTAGGGGTAAAAATTACTATTCCCACTCCAGAGAGTGCAACAGTAGGGAAAGCGTTGGATAGCGTAGGGGTAAAAATTACTATTACCGCTCCAGTGAGTGCAACAGTAGGAAAAGTAGATACTTCATATATTATTTAAAAAAAATATATATATTACTATCTATAAAAAATAATTAAAAGTAAATACCAATGTAACATAAATTATGAATTAATTAATTACAAATACTAATTTAAATTAATCATTACAATTAGTTATCTATTAATACTAATTAATTACAAATTAACAATTAAATAATTAGTAATTAAAAAGTTACTTAACAATTAAAATCTAATACCAAAAAAATGAACATATGTAATTAGTTATAATTAAATTACTTCCCACCCTATTACCCTATAAACCCACAACCCACTACAGAAAATAAATTAGTAAAGTTAACATAATTATCAATTAATCAAATTAATAAAATTAATTCTCAATTAAAATGTAATTAATTACCAAATAACAATCATTTAACAATTAATTATAAATAAATAACAACACATAAATTAACATATTTAATTAATTATAATTAAATTACTTCCCACCCTATTCCCCTATAAACCCACAACCCGCTACAGAAATTAAATTAGTTAAATTATCATAATTATCAATTAATCAATTAAATAAAATTAATTGGTAATTAAAATTTAATTAATTACAAAATAAAAGTTAATTAACAATTAATTATAGACAAATACCAATAAATAAATGTATATGTTTAATTAATTATAATTAAATTACTTCCCACCCTATTCCCCTATAAACCCACAACCTGCTACAGAATTAAATTACGCAAAATTTAAATAACATTAAATTAATTAATTAAATTACATTATAACATAAATAAACACTTTTAACACATAAAATACACTACGAAAAATTCGATATTATTAAATGTTCGACATTTTTATTAACCTATATTATGTACTTCGATATTTTGACTATATTTTAAAATTCGATATTACATTACTTACCTTCAAAATGATATTTTTGATGTCTATATTCTGTCCATTCAATATTCTGTCCAGCCTATATTTTGTACTCGATAATATGTCCATTCGATATTTTGTAGTCGATATTTTGTCTGTTTACCCTCTTTTTCATCTGAGGCTGACGGTCTAAAATCGAAAAGCGCCAGGATACCCGCAGGGTGACAGCATGGGCTATATAAAAAACCATATACAATACTACACTATTGATATGTAAGCCAGTGTAGGGGCTAAGACGCACCCTTCCGTAATGCCATTCTTGATTGGGTTTCATGGTGTGATGTCTTGGTCATTATGCTACCTCACCTGGGCACAGGTTTCAGCATGGAGACTGACCAGAATTCTTAATAGGCTAAAAAGAACTTTTTTAGTGAGAGGATTGAGAAGGCAAGCAATTCTCCAGGGGAATCTTTTAAGACCTTTAAAGAGCTGCTGAAGGCTCCGGTTCCCCCAGTGGTTCATGACAACCCGCAGGAGAAATGTGAGGAGCTGGCCGACTTCTTTCACTTGAAAATCGAGAAGATTTTGTCCTCATTGCCAGCGATGTCGCAGAGCGTGGAAATGGACATCAGCTCAACAATAAGTCCGGTTGAGCTGCTCGCGTTCGGCCCCTTCTCAGAGGAGGAGGTCGAAAAAGTCCTGAAAAGGATGAAGAGTGGGTCTCCATGTGACCCGGCGCCCATGAAATTCCTTAAACAGGTGGCAAATGTTCTTTCCACTCCGCTTGCGGATCTTATTAATCTTTTGCTTGCCCAGGGCACAGTGCCTCAAAGGTGGAAATCCGCTGTTGTCAAAGCACTATTGAAGAAACCGGGACTAGATCCATCAAATCTGGCCAACTTCAGGCCCATTTCACTCTTGCCCGGTTTCTCTAAAGTTGCAGAGAAGCTGGTCAACTACCAGCTCTCTCGCCATCTTGAAGACCACCATCTGCTAGGGGACTCCCAGACGGGTTTTCGCCCTGGTCAGGGGACTGATACAGCCTTACTGGCAGTGGTGGAGGAAGCAAGGAGCATTCTTGATTCAGGGGGGTCAGTGGCAGTGATCCTTCTGGACTTGAGTGCGGCCTTTGACACCGTTAATCATCAGGTGCTCCTCCAACGGCTGGCAGAGGTGGGTGTCAAAGGGATGGCCCTGAAATGGCTGAAATCTTTCCTCTCAGACCGGTCTTATCAAGTATGGGAAGGGGGAGAGCAGTCCACCTTGTTCCCTCTTCAATGTGGAGTTCCGCAGGGCTCATCCTTGAGCCCTACTTTATTTAACACCTATATGGCTCCACTTGAAAGAGTGGTCTCCCCTTCAGGAGTGAAGATCATCAGTTATGCTGATGATACTCAGCTGGTTGTAGGCCTCACCCAGCTGGAGGAACAACCCGAAGTCCTTCATGACTGTCTCTCTAACGTTCACCGCTGGATGTCCCAATCCGCTTTGAAGCTCAACGGGGACAAGACTGAGCTGATGGTGCTGGGCAAGGCCAGTCCCTCTCTCATCACCAGCTGTTGGCCTCGGTCCCTGGGTGACCCGCCATCCCCCAAGAAGGTAATCAAGAGCTTGGGGGTTTGGTTAGAGGAAGATTTATCCTTCAGGACACATGCTAGGAAAACCGCGGGGTATGCTTCGGCCTGCTGCGATCTGCTCGCAAGGTGCTACCTTTACTCCCGAATCCAGCTAGGAAGCTTTTGATTCGTGGTCTAATTCTGTTGCGGCTCGACTTCGGGAATGCGCTATTTTTGGGCGCACCAGAAGCGACTTTTAAAACTCTTCAGCAGGTGCAGAACGCAGCCGCGAGGGTTTTGATGGAAGTGCCGCGGAGACAATCAGCTGCCCCCGCCCTGAAAGCGCTTCACTGGCTCCCTGTTAAGGAGCGGGTAAAATTTAAGGCGCTATGTACGGCCCATAAAATTTTGCGCAGTAGGGGCCCTTCTATTCTCTCCTCTATGGCACGCCCCTACAAGCCCACAGGCCCATTGCGCTCGGATCAAAGACATCTGATGCAGACTACAAGAGTAAAAAGAGCTTGATCTGGGGGCCGATGTTTTTCGGTGCAAGTGGCGACACACTGGAACTCTTTGCCCCTTAAGATCCGTGCTGAGCCCAACATCCTGCACTTTAGGAAACTACTGAAAACACACTTGTTTCCGGTGTAGGACTGAGTGAGAGCCTTTCATTTCTGTGTTCACAGCGCCGGGATGCCCCTGGGTAACTGCACGCGTTACAAATTTTATATAATAATAATATAATAATAAATTACCCTGTATACTATAATTCCTACCCTTCATAAGTGTTCTCTAGGGACGAGATAGAGAGCGGCCCTCAAGTCCATGAAGGCCACTTATGTGTTCCTGCTTTAAGTCTACATATTTCCAACTTATTGTCTTGAAGTGGAATACCTGGTCTCGGGTGCTGACCCTGCCCGTGAATCCTTCCTTGAAGTCTGAGACAATATGATGGTCAGAGGTCCACTCCTGGAGTCTCATGAGGACTTGCCTACAGAAGATGTTTTGGCTAACATCGGTCAAATTCAGTGTGTATCTAGTTGGAAAATCCCGGCTACCCTTTCTGAAGATGGGGACAACAATTGAGCCCCGCCAAGAGGGGGGGATATCCTCGTATCTCAGGAGTTCCTTACTAAGAATGTTCAAGTATGGAGCCCAGGAGTTGTTTTGGAGAGGGTCAGGTCCCTGGAAATGCCATCTGGGACAGTGTTTTTTCCTTTTATCATTTAGTGCAAGGCCTGTTCAGTTTCCACCAACCTGAACTCTGTGAGAGTCATTTTATCTTTTCGACTTGAGGGGTCAAACTGAGCCGTTTTTGTCAGGCTTCAGGGAAATTATTACCAGTTCCTTATAGAGCTCAGAGAAATGGGCCACCCATAATTCTGAATTCACAACTGCATTGGGTGGGATATCTAAGCAGCGACTCCCGTTGGCCATGATCTTCCAGAACGCCCTGGTGTTGTTATTGTGGAGGGAGTCCGTTAGAGCCTCCGACTGGGCTTTCTCACACAATTTCCTGCTTCTTTGTAAAATTACCTAGTTGAATTTCCTTGCCCGCTTTATCACCCTACGATCCTCATTCTTTAGGGCTTTAAGAAGTTCTTCTTTAGCTGCTCTACACCATTGGGTGAACCAGCTAGGTTGATGAACGGGAGAATGACCCCTCTGTCTTTCTTTAGTGAGATCATGCTTCAGTTGGATTGACAGCTCACAGTGTAAGCTAACAAAGCTGGGGAAATGTTTGTCTCTTTCTTTGAGGGGGCTCTGTAAGTTTAAGAAACTCTGGTAGATGGACTACCTCTGTGGACAACTCTTTGTCCACACAAGAGGAGAAGATGAAGAAACCAGGGCTATTTCAAGCCTTAGCAATGCCAGCAGGCCTGGTTATAACAAAAGTGCCTCTTCAGTCACTGGTGAATTTAGGCACTCAATAGCCCATAATATATGCACTTTACTGTTCATCCTTGCACTCATGCATCAATTCATCCACACACTGGCTCGTTCTTGGCGTTCATCCGCTCATTGATGCACAATTAAACAACCCCCCAACTCAACAAGCATATTCAGAATAAATTAAAAGAATAAAAGTAGAAAAAAAGGAAAAATGCTGCCGCCTGAATGTTGCTGGCTATAAAAAAATAAGTGAAAAAACCAACACTGCAGCGGACTGACATTTTGGTGTGGCATTGGGCCTAGTGTATCCTTGTCTTAAATTTGCAGCACGGCCACCACATTTACTAGCAACGTCAGAGGATGTTGTCTCTTACTTACCCTTACAGTCTCTAAACAAAATGGTTGTCTCCTCATTACCATAAACTAGCAGTATACGATGCGCCCTCTAAAGTGAGTGCACGGACACGTTATAAAAAAGTTAATTGCATCCCCGGAATTTTTTTTAGTTACATATAAAAAGAAGCAGCGATTTGGCACTCTGGGAATATGGGAGGCTACAGAAAAGGTATTAGTCAAACGCAGGGACTACACCTAAGGTGAAAACCAGAAAAAATCACAAACCTCTGGATGATCGCATTTACTGGCGACGGTATGTTAATAAAGGCTTTTTCATACTTACCTCAAGACTGCCATGAATGTTAAGGCACAAGAAACACGATATTCTTTAATGATATATGCAAGATAAACTGCAAATATTGACTTAAGATATTCTTCAGTTGGTAGTATCACATTCACCACTGGTACGCCAACACTCTAAGCAATAACCACACCTGAGTCACTAACTGCAACCCTTGACCTATGTTGCAACTGTACTTAGTACTGCTACTTTGCAATGTGCTGGTGTTGGCATTGTTTTGATTAGTTTGGATTAAACTGAAAAAGAATAAAGAAATGTTTTTTTTTTTTTAAATATTGGAGGTGGCTAGTCAGGATTCTCTATTATCGTGATATTGGTCCCATGTAGATCTGCTGAAGGTGAAAGAGCAATAGTTTCTGAAGTCTGATGAACCCCTTCCAAAACATTAACAGCAAACTATATATCAGTGACAAATCCACAGTTGTTGACTGCGGTAAAAAACTGAACTGGAACCCAAAACATTTTGGATATTACTCCTGAGAAAAAAAGTGCTCCACTCATAAAGTGTCAGTGGTAGGGTAACCACAGCTGAAAATTTACTGGGCTAAAGTTCTACAGCCGCTGCAGGACACATGCTCACGTGCCTGACAATGGTCATCAACATAGGAAACGGACAATGAGGCACTAAGGTAGACAGTGTGTAAGTCGCATTTAATGTTCTACGTTTTACTGCAAATTCCATAGTGTCTGTGGCACTTCACTTGCTTTCTGGTAAGTTCTCCAGACTAACCCTGTAAGTGTCCACAGGAACACGTCGCCCTATGTGTTTCCTTCCACCACATTTAAAGCCAGGACATGTAGCAGAAATATAAATCGGCCAGAACAGACACAGAAAGCAAGCAAGGCCAATAGGTCTTACCTATTGGCAATGTTTAGTAGCCATGCTGTACAGCAGTGCAGATGCTTCGCAGCGCGGTCAGCTTGACCCACGCTGTCGTCTGAGGCTGTGCATGATATGTTCTCCAGGGTAGCGGGATCCTGTGCTGCATACATGAAAGGACTTGTCTGCAAACTCGTTCGGGCTTAGAATGCCACTTTCGGTAGGGAAATGACCGCCGGGATTAGCCTGAGAACCTTTATCTAGTGACACTAAAACTGCTTTTTAACCACCCTTCGAGCATCTTTCCCCCTCACTGTACCACACTAGCACCAACAGAGCAAATAGCGTCTGTAGTTGTTGACAGATTTTTATTTCTGCAAATTACTTAGATTTAAAATGAACCCATGGTTGATGCTGTGCAATTATGCAAAGATGTAGCGAGTGTGTGGGCATGAAAGTGGGGGATAATGTGCTGCATGGCTAAACACTTAGAAGGTCCTGAAGGCGAGACCTATTAGCTTCACTTTAAGGTGGCTGGATTAAGAGTGTTCATACATGGCAGAGAACTTTGCCATAGTTACTAGGGAAGCACTAGGACAACCATTTCTGCTTTAAAATATTACCATGTTCAAAAAGTGTTCAAAACACATTTCCATTAAAAAGAATCTTTAGGAGGGCGAACCTTACAATATATATGGCTATGAAGGTTACACATGATGGTGAACTGTGGTCGTAAGTATATTTACATTTTATCTCATGCTTATTTGCCCTGTCATTGTCTGTGTGCGAGGTACTTTACAGTAGGTGTATGAGTACGTCATAAGCTATGAAATATGCACATGTGCTTATCATTACTTTATGCTTAATAGCACCCAGATGAACTGATTCAAAGCCTAATACTTTCCTTTGCAGGTATCCGGTGCCGAGTACTACCTGCAATACCAAACGGATCCTACCAGTATTCAGCCAGTGTATTTCAGGACTCTCGTTGTGATTACACCTGCTTTCCTGGCTACCAGTTAGAGGGTGATCGCAACAGGATCTGCATGGAAAACGGGCGATGGAGTGGCTTAGAACCAGTCTGTGTAGGTAATTTCTGAATATTTTTTCCATAAGTTAATGTCGTTCATCCTTTGTTCATTATCACAGACTTATCCTACTTGAGGATGAGCCTTCAGCCAAAAAACAAGCCGTTGTTTACTGTCATACCTCTTCAAACTATGACTCCTGCACATAAGGGAGTTTCCAAATATGGTCTTCCTCTTCACCAGCCCTTCCTATATTTGTGCCTCCAAAATACAGATTTTAAAAAATGTCAACCTGCGTTTTTAGTATTACAATTTAAAAAAAGTGAATTTGTCATATGGTGCTTGGTAAACTTTCTGAAAAATGTGGTTAAATGTAGGCAATATATGATAATATCTCAAGGAAAGATTAAAAAAAAATGAAAAGCAGTAATTTGTATTGTATAATGTGATTTCTTTTGTACAAAGTGTTTATATTAACATATTATTGCTATGTGCTTTTATGATGGTTGGTTATAGTAATTGAATAAAGCTTTTCATTCATTCATTCAGTCTCCAGGTGGCATCCTATTCTTAAGAGTAAGAATGGTAAGCAGTGACCAGGTCACTTTATTTTTTTTTTAAACAGATTTTATTGAGTTTCAAAGCAGCATCAAACAGCTGGCACATATGTGATATCACACACAATAAAGTAATACAAACCCAGCTACAATATCTCAAACTATTCCCAACCAGAGTTGCGCTCAAAAGAAATCCAAATAGCAGATGTTTATGTCCCTTTAAGAATCGTCCTATTCCAACAATCGAAGAAAAGTAGGTGGCCACAGTGTGTGTCTGAAAGCCAATCTGTTGGGGGTTCAGGCAGCAGAAAGTGGGTTTGTAGGTATAGCAACATCCCTAGCCAGGGGCAAAAGCTGGGGAACCACCGAGGATGTCATCTGCGACAGGGAATCCATGTTCTTTAATCAATCCACCAATGCCTCCCAGACCCGGGCCATATCTAGAGAGTTACATCCCCGCCTAGCTTCCCTTCTTAGCACGTCACTCTCATATCCCACCCACCACTCAAGTTCTCTACACCAGATTGTAACACGGGGTCTCCTGAGAACCTCCCGATTTCTGGGGATTTTCCTCTTAGCCAGAATAAAGTCCCAGTCTTGAAATCTGAGTGTGGCCTTTGATTTGGTAGTGTGTGGGAACCAGATCAGCAAACAGTGCCTTGGGAACAGGGGACCTCCCTCATGATGATATCAGCAACTATGTTTGGGATCTCTTTCCAGTAATCAGTTAGCAATGGACAGAATCCCAGCATATACAGGAACTCCGCACGCACACACCCCTACATATCAGGCATGCTGTTCCACCCATACTGAAATACCTATTTATTTTCCCTGGGGTGATGTATGCCCAATTTAAGACATAAAAGTTGATTAGTTTGAATCGGGCGTTCCTGGACACCCTGGGGGCCCGCTCCAGCAAAGTCACCTTATCCCCTTCGGGTATGGGAATTCCCAGGTCCTCTTCTCATTGGGTCTGCAGGGCTTCTGGGGCAGTGGCATGACTTCTCTAATCACCCTATATAAACAGGTGACTGCTTTGAAAATGCCAGAGAATGTAACAATGTATTGCCAGCTCTTAAGATGCCATGGCTCAAACATGCCTGGGCCCAATGCATGCGGATCACGTCCGTTACCTCCCTGTGGAGCTGACAGTGATCTTGAGGTAAACCGAATTCCAAGTGAAAGTTCACAAACGGGAGGTACTCCTCAGCCTGTAAAAGTCCTGTATTCTCAACGCCTCTGCCACCATCAAATCCGTCAAATCCTGCCAGTCACCCCCTTGGGGCAGCACCTATAGCATACTCATTTGCATGTCAGGCAAATATGGAACCCACACTTGCGTCTATTGTAGGCACCGGGCCCAGGAAGGCCGTAACAAGCCACCTATGGGACTTGTAGTGTAGTCCACTTGGTGTGGTTGGAAGTACTATGTCCTTCATGTGCTTAGATGCCAGGGTCAATCAGTACCAGCAGGATGTGTGTATGGGATAGTAATATGAAGCCCCAATGACAGCATGCTGTGAATACCTCTAATAGAAAAGTTTTGTTACTAATTGAACTTTACTCCTTCTGTTATCTTGGGGACTGCTGAGGAGAGCTAGTAAGTTCACTCAAGTAAGTCTTTTTTTCAGGCTTGTACATGGGAGTGGTGTGTTTGTTCTGAAACCATACGTCACTCAGTCTAACTCTATTCAACCCAGGAGAGCATTAATGCCATGCCGTTCTGTGTTCTCCATGACCACATAAGAGTAAACATGATTGGCACGTCAAGATGTGCAGAGAAAGTTTTTCAACACCTTCTCCGTTTCCAAGAAAATTACAACTGTCCCAGCATCAGTTCCAGTGGAGCTACAGCAGTACGTGATAGAAGCTGGTAGTGAAGGCAATAGGTGGGTGAGATTCTGTTAAACATCCTCAGTTCCTTGACAGCTTGGACAATGGCTTGCGAGGTTGGGCAACGGCTTGTGGGATGCTGGCATGCAGGGCGTTGCCTGCATTATGGTGGGCTAGATGCAGGGCTTGGACCTCTGTTGTAGATGCAAGGCTTGTACTTCTGTTCTAGATGTAAGGCGTAAACTTCTGTTCTAGATGCAGGACTTGTACTTTTGTTCTAGATGCATGACTGGTACTTCTGTTCCCAGATGCAGGACTGGTACTTTTGTTCCCAGATGCAGGGCTTGAACTTCTTTTGTAGTTGCAAGGCTTGAACTTCGGTTCTAGATGCAGGGCTGGTACTTCTTTTTCAGATGCAGGGTTTGAACGTCTTGTAGATGCAGGAGTTGAACTTCTGTACAAGATGCAGGTCTTGTACTGGTGTTGTAGATGCAAGCTTGTGCTTGTATTGCAGGGCTTGTACTTCTGTTCCAGATGCAGTGCTTGTATTTCTGTTTCAGATGCAGGTCTTGTACTTCTGTTCCAGATGCAGGGCTTGTATTTCTGTTGCAGATGTTGGGCTTGTACTTCTGTTGCAAATGCAGGGCTTGTACATCTGTTCTAGATGCAGGGCTTTTACTTCTGTTCTAGATGCAGGGCGTGTACTTCTGCTCCCGATGCAGGGCTTGTGCTGCTTCTGTTGTAGATACAGGGCTTTTACTTCTATTCCCAATTCAGGGCTTGTACTTCTATTCTAGATGCAGCGCTTGTACTTCGGCTCCTGGTGCAGGGCTTGTGCTTCTGTTGTAGATACAGGGCTTTTACTTCTGTTCCCCATTCAGGGCTTGTACTTCTTTTCTAGATGCAGGTCTTGTATGTCTGTTCCCAATGCAGGGCTTGTACTTCTGTTATAAATGCAGGGCTGGTACTTCTTTTTCAGATGCAGGGTTTGAACGTCTTGTAGATGCAGGAGTTGAACTTCTGTACAAGATGCAGGTCTTGTACTGGTGTTGTAGATGCAAGCTTGTGCTTGTATTGCAGGGCTTGTACTTCTGTTCCAGATGCAGTGCTTGTATTTCTGTTGCAGATGCTGGGCTTGTACTTCTGTTGCAAATGCAGGGCTTGTAGTTCTGTTCTAGATGCAGGGCTTGTACTTCTGTTCTAAATGCAGGGCGTGTACTTTTCCCGATGCAGGGCTTGTGCTTCTGTTGTAGATACAGGGCTTTTACTTCTGTTCCCAATTCAGAGCTTGTACTTCTTTTCTCTATTCAGGGCTTGTACATCTTTTCTAGATGCAGGGCTTGTACTTCTGTTTCAGATGCAGGACTTGAACCTCTGTTGTAGATGCATAGCTTGTACTTCTGATCCTGATGCAGGGATTGTACTTCTGTTCTAAATGCAGGTCTTGTACTGGTGTTGTAGATGCAAGCTTGTGCTTGTATTGCAGGGCTTGTACTTCTGTTCCAGATGCAGTGCTTGTATTTCTGTTGCAGATGCTGGGCTTGTACTTCTGTTGCAAATGCAGGGCTTGTAGTTCTGTTCTAGATGCAGGGCTTGTACTTCTGTTCTAAATGCAGGGCGTGTACTTTTCCCGATGCAGGGCTTGTGCTTCTGTTGTAGATACAGGGCTTTTACTTCTGTTCCCAATTCAGAGCTTGTACTTCTTTTCTCTATTCAGGGCTTGTACATCTTTTCTAGATGCAGGGCTTGTACTTCTGTTTCAGATGCAGGACTTGAACCTCTGTTGTAGATGCAGGGCTTGTACTTCTGCTCCCGATGCAGGGCTTGTGCTTCTGTTGTAGATACGGGGCTTTTACTTCTGTTCCCAATTCAGAGCTTGTACTTCTTTTCTCGATTCAGGGCTTGTACATCTTTTCTAGATGCAGGACTTGCACTTCTGTTCCAGATGCAGGACTTGAACCTCTGTTGTAGATGCATAGCTTGTACTTCTGATCCTGATGCAGGGATTGTACTTCTGTTCTAGATGCAGGGCTTGCACTTCTGCTCCTGATTCAGAGATTGTACTTCTTTTCTCGATTCAGGTCTTGTATATCTTTTCTAAATGCAGGGCTTGTACTTCTGTTGTAGATGCAGGGCTTGTACTTCTGCTCCCGATGCAGGGCTTGTGCTTCTGTTGTAGATACAGGGCTTTTACCTCTGTTCCCAATTCAGGGCTTGTACTTCTGTTCTAGATGCAGGTCTTGTACGTCTGTTCCCAATGCAGGGCTTGTACTTCTGTTCTAGATGCAGGGCTTGTACTTCTGATCCTGATGCAGGGATTGTACTTCTGTTCTAGATGCAGGGCTTGTATTTGTGTTTCAGATGCAGTGCTTGAACCTCTGTTGTAGATGCAGGTCTAGTACTTCCGTTCCCGATGCAGGGCTTGCACTTTTTTCCCGATGGACGACTTGTACTTCTGTTTTAGATGCAGGCCTCTACTTCTGTTCCAGATGCAGGTCTTGTACTTCTGTTGTAGATGCATGGCTTGTACTTCTGCTCCGATTCAGAGATTGTACTACTTTTCTCGATTCAGGTCTTGTACATCTTTTCTAGATGCAGGGCTTGTACTTCTCTTCCAGATGCAGGACTTGAACCTCTGTTGAAGATGCAGGGCTTGTACTTCTGTTCCAGATGCAGGGCTTGAACTTATGTTCTAGATGCAGCACTTGGACTTCTGATCTAGACAGGGCCGGCCTTAACACTGGTGGCACCCTGTGCAACAATGTATTTTAGCGCCCCCCCAATGACCACCTCTGCCGCTGATTCCCTCACTAGTACCCTTTAACAGTGCCTCCTCAAGTGTCCGTAACCACTGTCCCTCAGATTCATTTAGTTTACAGCACCACTCTTACCAGTGGAGTGTCTCAGATCACTTTGCACAGAGACACTCATATGTGTGTAATCAGTGTATAGGACATGTTACATCAGACAGGACTGCAAGGAGTAGTGTAGGAGTGACATGTCAGGAATAGTGTTATGCAATATAGTTTGAGTCCTTATTCAGGTAAAGCGCAAATTCAGAATTTAAAACATAACACCATTGTTAGGGGTTCTCTTTAATAATAAGAATTATTTTCTACCCAAATGAAACCTTTTGGCAAGATTAGCATAATGAAAGACTGGGCAAAAAACATAAAGCCCTAACATATACCTTGAAGTTTGCATGCAGCTCTAGGATGACAGTAAATAGCTCAATCTTCTATATTAGAATTTTGACTTATAAAAGACAAGTAACAAAAGGAGCTCTCTCACAAAAGCAGTAACCCACTGACCTATTTACATTATATGCAATTTGTTATCTGCATGATACACGTTCTTAGCAGCAGTCATTTTAACCCTCTGCACTACCTTAGGATAAGTCAAAACTTCCACTAGACAAACCTCCAGTCTCTTTCCATGAACACAATTTATTTATATCCAGAGTTCCCTTGACATTTTAATCAATGCCTGAAAATGGGTGGAGGCCAGGAACGCGGCAGCAAGTGCTTTTAAAACGATAATATACTTGGAAAAATGCCGCCCCCACCCCAAGTCAGCGCCCAGTGCTGTGGCACCGATAGCACCACCCTAGAGCCGGCCCTGGTTCTAGATGCAGGGCGTGAACCTCTGTTCTAGATACAGGACTGGTACTTCTGTTCTAGATGCAGGGCTTGCACTTCTGTTCCCAATGCAGGGCTTGTATTTGTGTTGTAGATACAGGGCTTGTACTTCTGTTCCTTATTCAGGGCTACAACTTCTTTTCTAGATGCAGGACTTGTATTTCTGTTCAAGATGCTGGGCTTGAACATCTGGTGTCGTTGCAGGTCTATACTTCTGTTCCCAATGCAGGGCTTGTACTTCTGTTCAAGATCCAGAGCTTGAACATCCTTTCTAGATGCAAGGCTTAAACTTCTGTTCTTGATGCAAGGCTTAAACCTCTTTACTAGATGTAGGGCATGTACTTATGTTCTAGATGCAGGGCTGGTACTTCTGTTCCAGATGCAGGGCTTGTACTTCTGTTGTAGATACAGGGCTTGTACTTCTGCTGTAGATGGAGGGCTTGTACTTCTGTTGTAGATGCATGGCTTGTACTTCTGTTGTAGATGCATGGCGTGTACGTCTGCTGTAGATGGAGGGCTTGTACTTCTGTTGTAGATGCATGGCTTGTACTTCTGTTGTAGATGCATGGCGTGTACTTCTGTTGTAGATGCATGGCTTGTACGTCTGTTCCAGATGCAGGGCTTGTACTTCTGTTGTAGATGCATGGCTTGTACTTCTGTTGTAGATGCATGGCGTGTACTTCTGTTGTAGATGCATGGCTTGTACGTCTGTTCCAGATGCAGGGCTTGTACTTCTGTTGTAGATGCATGGCTTGTACTTCTGTTGTAGATGCATGGCTTGTACTTCTGTTGTAGATGCAAGGCGTGTACTTCAGTTGTAGATGCATGGCGTGTACTTCTGTTGTAAATGCATGGCTTGTACGTCTGTTCCAGATGCAGGGCTTGTACTTCTGTTGTAGATGCATGGCTTGTACTTCTGTTGTAGATGCATGGCTTGTACGTCTGTTCCAGATGCAGGGCTTGTACTTCTGTTGTAGATGCATGGCTTGTACGTCTGTTCCAGATGCAGGGCTTGTACTTCTGTTGTAGATGCATGGCTTGTACTTCTGTTGTAGATGCATGGCTTGTACTTCTGTTGTAGATGCATGGGGTGTACTTCAGTTGTAGATGCATGGCGTGTACTTCTGTTGTAAATGCATGGCTTGTACGTCTGTTCCAGATGCAGGGCTTGTACTTCTATTACAGATGCATGGCTTGTACTTCTGTTGTGGATGCATGGCGTGTACTTCAGTTGTAGATGCATGGCCTGTACTTCTGTTGTAAATGCATGGCTTGTACGTCTGTTCCAGATGCAGGGCTTGTACTTCTATTCCAGATGCATGGCTTGTACTTCTGTTGTAGATGCATGGCTTGTACTTCTGTTGTAGATGCAGGGCGTGTACTTCTGTTGTAAATGCATGGCTTGTACGTCTGTTCCAGATGCAGGGCTTGTACTTCTATTCCAGATGCATGGCTTGTACTTCTGCTGTAGATGCATGGCTTGTACTTCTGTTGTAGATGCAGGGCGTGTACGTCTGTTGTAAATGCATGGCTTGTACTTCTATTCCAGATGCATGGCTTGTACTTCTGCTGTAGATGCAGGGCTTGTACTTCTGTTGTAGATGCATGGCTTGTACGTCTGTTCCAGATGCAGGGCTTGTACTTCTGTTGTAGATGCATGGCGTGTACTTCAGTTGTAGATGCAGGGCTTGTACTTCTGTTGTAGATGCATGGCTTGTACTTCTGCTGTAGATGGAAGGCTTGTACTTCTGTTGTAGATGCATGGCGTGTACGTCTGTTGTAGATGCATGGCTTGTACGTCTGTTCCAGATGCAGGACTTGTACTTCTGTTCCAGATGCATGGCTTGTACTTCAGTTGTAGATGCAGGGCTTGTACTTCTGTTGTAGATGCATTGCTTGTACGTCTGTTCCAGATGCATGGCTTGTACTTCTGTTGTAGATGCATGGCGTGTACGTCTGTTGTAGATGCATGGCTTGTACATCTGTTCCAGATGCAGGACTTGTACTTCTGTTCCAGATGCATGGCTTGTACTTCAGTTGTAGATGCATGGCGTGTACGTCTGTTGTAGATGCATGGCTTGTACGTCTGTTCCAGATGCAGGACTTGTACTTCTGTTCCAGATGCATGGCTTGTACTTCTGCTGTAGATGCATTGCTTGTACTTCTGTTGTAGATGCATGGCGTGTACTTCAGTTGTAGATGCATGGCTTGTACTTCTGCTGTAGATGCAGGGCTTGTACTTCTGTTGTAGATGCATGGCTTGTACTTCTGTTGTAGATACAGGGCTTGTTCTTCTGTTGTAAATGCATGGCTTGTACGTCTGTTCCAGATGCAGGGCTTGTACTTCTGTTGTAGATGCATGGCTTGTACTTCTGTTGTAGATGCATGGCGTGTACTTCAGTTGTAGATGCATGGCGTGTACTTCTGTTGTAGATGCATGGCTTGTACGTCTGTTCCAGATGCAGGGCTTGTACTTCTATTACAGATGCATGGCGGGTGGAGACGGTGGCAGAGTCTCCATACCGCTTGCTGGCTGGAAATTGCTCGTAAGCTGCTGTGTGTAGACATAGCGAGATATAGCTAGACTACTACTTGATTTTAAAATTGATTGTGAATAACATTGTGTGTTTTTAAAATTGATCGACAGAAATTCCGCATTGCCTTACACCTTCACTGCATCAATCACTAGTGTCAGGGCTCCTTCCTCAGCGCAATCCAAGCGCTAGTTTCCGCCTACCACCTCCCGTTCTGGCAAGGGGAAAGCAGGCTTTAACACCACTTCCGGTCCCACTAGGAGCGGTTAGCGCTCTAGTGGTTGTACGCAGGGCTACTTAGCCCTCGCACCTCCCTGAGCGCGCAGCGATCGCGCGCAGCCCCGCCGAAGACCCGCCAAAGAGCTGCCCGTCTGCGCCCGTCCGCGACAGGACGAGGCCAGGGGCCCGCTACATTGCCCCTACAATATGGACACGGCTGCCCCCATTATAAGGTATTCTGCGCATACTCTCCTTGCCTTACAACCCCAGGACATACATAGATGTACCAACAGACTGTCTGTCTGCCCTGAAGGGCCGTTTTCATGTTTACTATGTGGTTTTCAGGCTACTCACTGTAACATCATTATCGGGAAGCCTGTCAATGATAAAATCACTTCAGATGGCTGGAAAAGCTTTTTACTTAATGTGAGGTCCCTCCCAAAGCATCATATGCAACTTTGGGACTGCATACATAGTATAAAGCCTGAGATCTGTTTCATAACTGAAACATGGCTCAAACCCCACACTACTCCAACTATCACCTTGGGAATACCTATGGGGTATAAAATTCTCCGCCAAGATCGACTGGAGAAAGTAGGAGGCGGGATCGCCATTGTTTATAAAGACAGTCTGAACATTAGGGTTTTAGAACAAGCAATGTTACCCACTATGGAAATAATTATTTTTCATTTACAAGTTAGCCCTAAGGTTCGCTGGAAAGGAGCACTAGTGTATCGCCCGCCCGGATCTAATGCTGGGTTTTCCCTAGCTTTGACTGAATTTTTAGCCCCACACATGAAAACGAATGAAAACTTTATCCTACTGGGAGACTTTAATTTTCATACTGATGTTGCAGACCATCCTGACACTATCACATTTTTGGCAGATCTTGCCTTGCTGGGCCTTCATCTTCGTAATAATGGCCCCACTCATACAGGTGGCCATACTCTGGACCTAATTTTTACCACTCTCCCTAATGTCTATTGCCACCCTCCTAAATATATCTATTGGTCGGACCACAAAATGTTAGATTTTTCTTTCCTTCATTTACCTGAACCCATTAACCGCCCCATCATGCAAACTATCAAACGCAGGCCATGGCACAAAGTCACTCCAGATAGGTTTATTCAGGTCTGGAAACAGCCAGTCTTTACAGATTCTGATGACATTGAGACAGCTCTCAAAAATTGGATTCCTCACTGATGGAAACCATTAATGTTTTGGCTCCCCAGAAAGCAGTCAAACAACCTACCATAGCTAAAAGGGAAGCATGGTACACAGAGGCCCTTAAAATAGAAAAACAGGGATGCAGGAAGCTGGAGAAACTATGGAGACGTTCACATAAGGAGGAAGACAAAGATCGTTATATAACAGCTATGAACATCTACTATAACAATATTAAAAGAGCAAGGAAAGTCAGTCTTACCTCCCAAATAACTGAGGCAGGTAACTCCACTCGAGAGTTATTTAAAATCATACAGACTTTTACCAATCCTGCAATATGTGAGAGTCCGGATGCTTTTACTCAAGAACTCTGCAATAATATCTCCCAGTTCTTTGAAGAAAAAATCGAGGGGATATATAAGAAAATTATGAAAGTCACAGGTCCTTCTGAGATCTTGGCCCCTAGGATTCTCCCCCCAACAACCCCTGACAAAACGTTCCATGTAATTCCAGAAGTTACCTTAAAAGATCTAACTACCCTTATTGGTAACATGAAAACAGGCTCCCCCACTGACCTGATCCCTGCAAAAATGATTTCCCCCTTGGTGGAATCACTAGGCCCCACTATTCAGAAACGTATAAATCTCTCCTTTGCCGAGGGACAACTTCCACAACCTTGGAAAGAAGCGGTAGTGAACCCTATACGAAAAAACACCACTCTTCCCTGGTCAGAACTCTCCAACCTTCGCCCTATCTCCCTTCTCCCTTTCATTAGCAAGCTGGCTGAGAAACACGTCAATACCATCCTTTCCAAATTTATCGAGGCGACAGGGGGCCTGGACCAATCACAATCTGGGTTCAGGCCCAACCACAGCACTGAATCAGCCCTCCTATCTGTGACTGATAAGATCAAAATGTCACAGGATAGAGGAGGGTCTATGATATTAGTGCTGTTGGACCTGTCTGCGGCCTTCGATACCGTGTCCCATAACATCCTTCTCAGCCGCTTGCAGGGAGTGGGAATTGGAGGCTCAGCACTGTCTTGGCTGGAGAGTTTCCTTTCCGGGAGATCGCAATCTGTCAGCTTGGGCCCCTATTGTTCCACCTCGAAGGCGCTCACAAAGGGGGTGCCACAAGGCTCATGTCTCAGCCCTACATTGTTTAATGTATATGTGGCCCCCCTTGCTGAGATTGTGCGGAAGTATGGGTTCACACCAGTTTCTTACGCTGATGACACCCAGCTCCTCTACCCTTTCAGCTCCCTTGATCCTACGGTCAAGGCAAATTTTGCTGAGGGTATGAGGGCAGTGTCACATTGGATGGCTGCAAATTGCCTCCAATGTAACGTTGCAAAAACTGAGGTTATGCTCTTCGGCAGAGCGAGCCTTCTTTGGTCTCCTGAATGGTGGCCGCTGGACTTGGGCCCAGTCCCTACACCTAAGCCTCATGTCAAAAATCTAGGGGTTAAGATTGACCAAAAATTGACGCTCAAGGAGCATATCAATCATATTGCAGGACTATGCTTTTACACCATTGGCCTCCTAAGACGAGTATTTCCTTATCTTCCTGATACTTACAGGAAGACACTCGTGCAGGCTCTGGTTACTAGCCGCCTAGACTACTGCAACGGCCTGCTGACGCTAGCAAACGCTGACGCAGTAGGTCGTTTGCAGGTGGTCCAGAATACGGCGGCTAGGCTGGTCATGGGTGCGCCAGCTAGGACTCCTTCTAAGCCTTTGTTGATGGAGCTACATTGGCTCCCGATACGGCAGCGTATTAGTTTCAAAATATGCTGCACGGTCCACAAATGCTTATATGGGGATGGCCCTAAATATCTCTCCCAATCTGTTGAACTGTACCAACCTAGCCGTTCACTTCGTTCAAGCAACCAAGCACTCCTGAAACCCCCTGCAACAAAAAGAGCGAGACAGGGAGACCGAGCATTTTCGTCGGTTGGGCCTGCCCTATGGAATAAACTTCCCACAGAAATGAGGCTGAACACCAATCATCTAGCCTTTAGAAAGGCCCTGAAAACACTCCTCTTTCAGGAAGCATTTCAGTCCCATTAATGCACCTGAAGATCACGACAACGTCTTGGCTGGCAAAGCGCGGAGATACCCTTATGGGATTGATTCCTGCGCGATATAAGAAATTAAAATAAATAAAATAAATGGCTTGTACGTCTGCTGTAGATGCAGGGCTTGTACTTCTGTTGTAGATGCATGGCTTGTACTTCTGTTGTAGATGCAGGGCGTGTACTTCTGTTGTAGATGCATGGCTTGTACGTCTGTTCAAGATGCAGGGCTTGTACTTCTGTTGTAGATGCATGGCTTGTACTTCAGTTGTAGATGCATGGCGTGTATGTCTGTTGTAGATGCATGGCTTGTACGTCTGTTCCAGATGCAGGACTTGTACTTCTGTTCCAGATGCATGGCTTGTACTTCTGCTGTAGATGCAGGGCTTGTACTTCTGTTGTAGATGCCGGTCTTGTACTTCTGTTCCCGATGCAGGCCTTGTACTTATGTTATAGATGCATGGCTTGTACTTCTGCTCCCGATTCAGAGCTTGTACTTCTTTTCACGATTCAGGGCTTGTACATCTTTTCTAGATGCAGGGCTTGTACTTCTGTTCCAGATGCAGGACTTGAACCTCTGTTGTAGATGCAGGGCTTGTACATCTGTTCTAGATGCAGGGCCTGTACTTCTGTTCCAGATGCTGGACTTGAACCTCTGTTGTAGAATCATCAGGGCTTGTACTTCTGTTCTAGATGCAGGGCATGAACTTCTGTTCTAAATGCGGGACTCTTATTTGTCTTCTAGATGCAGGGCTTGTACTTCTGTTCCCGATGCAGGGCTTATACTTGTGTTGTAGACACAAGGCTTGTACTTCTGTTCCTGATTCAGGGCTTGTACTTTTTTCTAGAGGCAGGGCTTGTATTTCTGTTCCAGATGCAGGGCTTGAACATCTGTTGTAGATGCAGGTCTTATACTTCTGTTCTAGATGCAGGGCTTGAACATCTGTTCTAGATACAAGGCTTAAACTTCTGTTCTCGATTCAAAGCTTAAACCTTAGTTCTAGATGCAGGGCATGTGGTTCTGTTCTAGATGCGGGACTTGTACTTCTGTTCCCGATGCAGGGCTTATACTTGTGTTGTAGACACAGGGCTTGTACTTCTGTTCCTGATTCAGGGCTTGTATTTTTTTTCTAGAGGCAGGGCTTGTATTTCTGTTCCAGATGCAGGGCTTGAACATCTGTTGTAGATGCAGGTCTTATACTTCTGTTCTAGATGCAGGGCTTGAACATCTGTTCTATATACAAGGCTTAAACTTCTGTTCTCGATTCAAAGCTTAAACCTTAGTTCTAGATGCAGGGCATGTACCTCTGTTCTAGATGCAGGACTTGTACTTCTGTTCTAGATGCGGGACTCAGTGAAGGGCTGGTACTTGTGTTCCAAATGCTGGGCTTGAACTTCTGTTCTAGACGCAGGGCTTGTACTTCCTTTTCAGATGCAGGGCAGGTACTTATGTTGTAGGTGCATGGCTTGTTCCTCTGTTGTAGATGCAGGACATGTACCTCTGTTCCAGATGCAGGGCTTGAACTTCTGTTATAGATGGAGGGCTTGAACTTCTGTTAAAGATGCAGAGCTTGTACTTCTGTTCCAGATGCATGGCTTGTACTTCTGTTGTAGAATCATGGCTTGTACGTCTGTTGTAGATGCAGGGGATGTACTTCTGTTCCGGATGCAGGGCTTGAACTTCTGTTATAGATGGAGGGCTTGAACTTCTGTTAAAGATGCAGAGCTTGTACTTCTGTTCCAGATGCATGGCTTGTACTTCTGTTGTAGAATCATGGCTTGTACGTCTGTTGTAGATGCAGGGAATGTACTTCTGTTCCAGATGCAGGGCTTGAACTTCTGTTATAGATGGAGGGCTTGAACTTCTGTTCTAGATGCAGAGCTTGTACTTCTGTTCCAGATGCATGGCTTGTACTTCTGTTGTAGAATCATGGCTTGTACGTCTGTTGTAGATGCAGGGGATGTACTTCTGTTCCAGATGCAGGGCTTGAACTTCTGTTATAGATGGAGGGCTTGAACTTCTGTTCTAGATGCAGAGCTTGTACTTCTGTTCCAGATGCATGGCTTGTACTTCTGTTGTAGAATCATGGCTTGTACGTCTGTTCTAGATGCAGGGCTTGTACTTCTGTTCCAGATGCAGGGCTTGTACTTCTGTTCTAGATGCAGGGCTTGTACTTCTGTTCCAGATGCAGGGCTTGTACATCTGCTGTAGAATCATGGCTTGTGCTTCTGTTGTAGATGCAGGGGATGTACTTCTGTTCTAGATGCAGGGCTTGTGTTCCTGTTCCCGATCTAGGGCTATTACTTCTGGTCTAGATGCAGGGCTTTTTCTTCTGTTCTAGATGCTGGGCGTGTACTTCTGTTCCCGATTCAGGGCTAGTACTTTTGTTGTAGATGCAGGGCTTGTACTTCTGTTCTAAATGCAGGTCTCATACTTCTGTTGTAGATGCAGGGCTTGAACTTCTGTTATAGATACAGAGCTTGTTCTTCTGTTCTAGATGCAGGGCTTGTGCTTCTGTTCCCAAGTCAAGGCTTGTACTTCTTTTCTAGATGCAGGGCTTGTACTCCTGTTTCCGGATCAGGGCTTGTACTTCTGTTCCTGATTCAGAGCTTATACTTCTGTTCTAGATGCAGGGCTTGTGGTTTTGTTCTAGATGTAGGGCTTATACGTCTTATCCCGATTCAGGGCTTGCACTTCTGTTTTAGGTTCAGTGCATGTGATCCTGTTCCAGATGCAGGACTTGTACTTCTGTTCCTGATCTAGGCCTTGTACTTCTGTTCTAGATGCAGGGCTTTTACTTCTGTTCCAGATGCAGGGCTTGTACTTCTGTTCCCGATTCAGGGCCTGTACTTCTGTTCCAGATGCAGGACTTGTACTTCTGTTCCCGATTCAGGGGTTGTACTTCTGTTCTAAGTGCAGGGCTTGTACGTCTGTTCCAGATGCAGGGCTTGTACTTCTGTTCCCGATTCAGGGCTTGCACTTCTGTTCCAGATGCAGGGCTTGTACTTATGTTCTAGATGCAGGGCTTGCTCTTCTGTTCTAGATGCAGGGTCTGTACTTCTGTTCCCGATTCAAGGCTTGTACTTCTGTTCTATATGCAGGACTTGTACTTCTGTTCTAGATGCATGGCTTGTAGTTATGTTCTAGATGCTGGGCTTGTATTTCTGTTCCTGATTCCGGGCTTGTATTTCTGTTCCTGATTCAGGGCTTGTACTTCTGTTCCTGACTCAAGGCTTGTACTTCTGTTCTAGATGCAAGGCTTGTACTTCTGTTCTAGATGCATAGCTTGTATTTCTGATTCCGACGCAGGGCTTGTACTTCTGTTCTAGATGCAGGCCTTGTACTTCTGTTCCGGATTCAGGGCTTGTGCTTCTATTCTGAAATCTGGTTCATAGAGGAAAAACTGTCACTTTCAGACGCATGATGAGTTGGTACCAATTATTTGTGTCTCATTTGAGATGTTCTTTCTGAAACTGAGGGTCGTGTTGATGTGGAATCCTAAGGATCTGGCACAGTTGACCAGCTGTGGGGTGAATGCCGTTTAGGTTTATAGCTGAGATTGTGGAGATGTGTTTTATTGGTGCTTACTGTTGAGCTTTCATAAGTGGAATATATATTTTTGCTTTTGTGATGCATTTGCAATCATTTTCCATTTTTTTCTAGATATTGAGCCCCCCAAGCTACAGTGCCCTTCCTCCAGAGAAAAGGTAGCTGACCCGGATAAACTGACGGCCTTGGTCTACTGGGATGAACCGGTTGCGAAGGATTCTGCTGATGGCACCATTAGAAGGTTTGGATCTATACCTAAGCTTCAGTTCAACCCTACCATATCTGATTCAGAGCTAACTATCCTTTAGTGTCCTGGCATTCAAAAATCTCTGTAAACTGTACAGAGAAGGTACAGGATGACACAACTTTACTTGGTATAGTCCCTGACAGGGCTGGCTTTAGGGCAGTGTGGCTGTTCCAGCCATACTGGGCGCTGATCTGGGGATGGGGGTGCTGACCTCAGGGGGGAGCTGTGTTTAGCAATAACTTATGATTTAAAAGCACCTGCTGCACATTTCCTTATGCATCCAGTTTTGAGGCAGCATTAAAAATGGCAAGATAGCTCTTGGGATTAATGCTCCTGCCGGCGAGAGAGAGATCAGAGATTTGTCTAGTGGGAGTTTTCACTTGCCATAAAGTAGCGCAGAGGGTTAATATGCCTGAAGCAAAGAACTTGTTGCTTGCAGATCATAGATCTATATTTTCTATGAATAGCTGAGTGGATTACTGCTTTTGTCACAGATGTCCTATTCTCGCCACAACTCATAAGATACAATCTTAATATAGAACAGTGACTGCAACAAACTGTAGTCAAAGAGCTGCAATATGCCCTCCCCAGTCTTTCATTATCTATTCCTAATGTTGCTGAAAAGGATTTGTTAATTTATTATTATTATTTTGGGGGAGGGGGGGGGTAGATATGCACTTTTATTATTAAAGTCAGCGTTTACCAGTGCATTTAAAACACATTAAATGTATGTGAGGGAGTGTCTATGGAGAGATGAGTGGCCCTTTTGTCTGGTGTTCATGAGGGAATATGAGGAGGAGGTGATGGGGGGGGGGCAAATCACTGTGGGAATGAGCGCCACCCGCTCTAAAATCAGCCATGGTCCCTGGTTATAGGCAACATTACTTCACGCCTTATATTAGGAGAAATCCACCTCTGCCCTGTGCCAAACTTTTCATGAAATCCCATCTTGCAAAACAAGGTTCATACCCAGGTGCCAGATCCGTAGTGCACGAGGATTGAAGGTTGGAAATCTGCTCCTGTATTTTTACTCCTTACTTTTTTTTATTTTTTTTAAAGATTTTGAGTGATTTTCATTTCAACAAAACATAGAGTCATTTTTTTACAAAATGAAGCAGCATAGCACATCACAGTAGCACCATAGTCACCAATTATATATCGAAAGACAACTGTTGACCTTTTCTCAGTTGCTGAAACCCGTCCCCATCCATCCACGCCTAAATCAACAAGTTTCATCAGAGTCTGAATCATCATCTGCTCTGTCTGGAGGAGGTTCGCAAATATTACCTCTATATTTATTCCATGCCCCCCAAAGGACTATCTCTCCTCCCTGCCATATATTCCCCACCGTGGATATCCCTATGTCATCCCATCTATCGAATCCCCTATTATTCCTACGTTTTCCAAGCCGTTTCGTGTCCCATAGTGGAGTGAGCTGGGTCAGTACCCCTCTCCATCCCAGTTTTGGCTGTGCCACATGCCATAGCCCCACCGTGTGGCGCACTGGACCGAACAATGCCAAGGTCGTTTTTTTATTGTATAAGGGTGAAAGCATTTCTCTCATGCCCAGTTGCGCCCTGTCTGCCTTAAATGCCCGATCTGCCTGTGAGACATGTACCCATTGATTAATTACTTTCAGTTGCGCCGCCCAATAATAAAGTTGCACATTGGGGAGCGCTATTCTCCCATCGTACCAACCACGCACTAGCTTAGCTTGTGCAATACGCGCAGGCTTATTACTCCATAAAAGATTAGATACCTGTGTTGAAATCGCCCTGAAGTAAGACGGTGGCACCGGGTACAGTGTTTTCTCTAAAACATATAAAAAAACGGGGTACGGCCATCATTTTAAAAAGCGCTGCCTTCCCCAACAAGGTCAATGGCAACGGTCCCCAGTGACGCACGTCTCGCTTGAGAGGGTCCAGTGGTGGTTTCAAATTTGAATGAAAAAATTCCTCCGAGTCAGCAGTTACATAAATACCTAAATATTTAAGTGTACTGTTCACAATCTGTAGCAGGCAATTTCAGGGAGATGTGGCGGTGGGCCATGTAACACATACAGTAGTGTTTTCAACCAATTTATGGTATAACCGGACGCCTTGCCATAAGCCGCACAGATATCTAGGAGTGCCAATATAGAGCGCCTCGGCGAGGCTAGATATAACAATATATCGTCGGCATATAGGGACACTCCATCTTCCCAAGTATCTGTCCATTTAAGGCCCCGTACCATTGGATCTCATCGTATCCATGCCGCCTATGGCTCCAATACCAGAGCAAAAAGTAACGGCGACAGTGGGCAGCCCTGTCGCGTCCCTCTCTCTAAGGGAAAGTCTTAGGAAAAGTGACCATTGGCAGTAACATGGGCCATTGGCTTGGTATACAAAAGATTAACCCGAGAACAGAACTTTGGTCCAAACCCCAAATGCTGCAACACTGCGAAGAGAAAGAGCCATTTGACCATGTCAAACGCCATATGGGCGTCTAGTGACAGCACCACTGCCGGTTCCTGCTCGTAATTTGCGCGCGCCAGAACACCTTGTAATCTCCTCAGGTTAAGAGCCGTGTTACTGCCTGGCATAAAGCCTGATTGATCTGGGTGTATAAGTTTCGATAAATGCGGCGTGAGACGATTTCCCAGCAGCTTTGCAAGGATTTTAGCCTCTGCATTTAGTAGGGAGATGGGCCGATAGGTGGTACATCGACCTGCAGGTTTCCCTGGTTTCAGAACCACCACTATGGTGGTCGTTCGTTGGTCCAGCAGTAGTTTACCCACTCTCAGACTATCAGCGTACATATTCAATAAATAGGGCACTATGGAGTCCGTCGTCCTCTTATAAAGTTCGACCGGTATACCATTCGGCCCTACGGCTTTACCTGATTGTAGCGCCCCTATGGCTGCCCTCAGCTCGTCTATAGTAAGATCATCTTCCAGCTCCAGTGCCTCCTCTGGGGTCAGCTTAGGCATGGAAATGTCTCGCACATAGCTCTTCCAGGGACATTTCGGAATCTGATGAATAGATTACCCGAAAGTGGCGCGCCAGCGCGCCCACTATCGTGTGTGGTTCAGTTGCTACTAAATCTGCGTAATCCACCTGTCATTCTTTTCCCGCCTATCCAACCATGCCAGTAACTTCCCGGCCTTATCACCTATGTCATACACTTTATGGCGAGTGGCCTCTATTTGCTGTTGTGTTAATTCTGTGAGGCGTCCCTTATGTTGTTGCTGTTTAAGTCGCAAGTTGTGGGATGTAATAGGAGTTGGGTCACTAGTGTGTTGGGTCTCTGCTGTTTGTAGTTCAAGCTCTAGCGTCCTCTGTTCCTGTTGCCCTTCCCGTTTATGTGCTGTGATGGAAGCAATGGCCTGTCCCCTAAGACCTGTTTTGAACGCCTCCCATAGTGTGGTTGGAGGCAACAGGTCCTGAAAGTAGTGACTCGTTACCTGTTTGAGCGCCTTCCTGATCTTGGCAACTTGCAGATAGCCAGGGCGTATTGGATAAATACGTCGCCGTTTTTGTTGATAATAAGTGTAGCGGAGCAGCAGTGGGGAATCATACCGCGGGGCCTAATTTCTATATCCTCTATATTTTGAAGGCTACCCAGCGAAAACAGGAAATAATCTATTCTTGTTAGACTATTATGGACACTTGTAAATGTAAATTGATACTTGTATAGCGCACTACTCACCCGCAAGGGTCTCAAGGCGCTTGTACGAATACCGCTGTGGAACCCATCCTGGCTTTCCCTGTGAGGCGTCCACTCCTGGGCACCCCCAAGGTGGAGGCCAGGCATCCTTAGCCTTGTGGGGGCTGTTGTGGAGATTAAGCAAGCTATTGCCCAGAGTTGCAGAGTGTGACTCCATGATTGGAATAGGCACCGAGGCGAGAATTATCAGGTCCGTGGAATTTTTGAGCCCAAGACCCGCCGAGGCAGGGAATTGAACCCTGGTCCCGGGCTAGATCTCTGCATCAGGGTCTGCCGCTCTAACCATTGAGCCACACTTCTCCACTTGAGTGATATGTGTAATAACGTTCTGTTTGGTGGTGTTTCCTCCAAATATCCGTAAGACCCATTGCATCTATGAAGCTCCCCAGGCGCGATACTCCGGTAGTTCTCGCTCTCAGAGGAAATCTATTTAAGGATTCATTCATAATAGCGTAAAAGTCCCCGCCAATAAGTAGTTCCCCCCCGGCAATCCGAGTAGAAACACACTGAGCTCCGGGAGAGTCACTGCATGCAACGCTGGCGGAATGTAAATCGATACTATATTTAGGGGCCGTCCCTCCCACTGTGTAACAATGGTGGCAAATCTCCCTGACCCATCTGTTTTGACATCTGATATTATCAATGGGAATTGCTTCTTAACCAATATATCCACCCCCCCCCCCCCCCCGGATCCAGACATGAATGCGGAACGTACCACCATTTTATATTCCCATCTGTCCATTGCTTTACTGGAAGTACCTGTAAGATGTGTCTCTTGTAATAATACCACTGTCTCCCCTTTTGATACATTGCAGCACGATGCCACGTTTTATTTTATCGCCTAGGCCACGCACATTCCACGTGAGGAGGGAGAGAGTTGGTATCGTGTGGGGGGACCTGCTGTCGACTGAGCTTGTAGTGTGTCACCCATTTTCATACTCAACTGACCCGGTGACGCTAGCGACCTTCCCTGGTGTTGAACTTTTGTGCCTTATCGTGCGTGCCATTGTTGCTGAACTAATTATGTACATAACTGTGATAGAAACATCATACCACATATCCAGAAACAGTCCCATCCCTCCCACCTCCCTCCCTGCCTTTCTGCCATGCGGACCCAAAACTGCCCGACACCCCAACTCAGCAGAGTGCTTGGAACCCCATCCCTGTAACTTTACTTCCATGTGTGGGAGCGGGAAGTCCGTATCTTCCCCATGCCCCAGACTTCCGAACCATCAGTTTAGTCGTCACGGTCATAGTGCAGAGGTGTGCCAAAACTTGCATCAGTGTACACCCTCCATACGTGGAGGTCATGAGCCTCAGAAGAACTCATTCTCCTGCCTCCTTCTGTGATTGTTCATCCTCTCCACCGTCTTGCTCAATGTCCTCCGGATGTCCTTCTCTCCCAAGACGTCGTTGTCTCCTCTGCGTTTTCCCCGGCCTCTCTACCATTTGCCACCCTTCCAGCCACTCATGAGCCTCCTCTGGCGTGTCAAAAAAACAGGTTTTTCCGTCAGCAACTACTCGGAGCTTTGCCGGGAAGAGCATGGAATATGGTAGTTCACTGGTCCTCAGTGCCTTCTTGACCTCGAAGAAATTCCTGCGGCGTGCCGAAACTGCCGCCGTATAGTCCGGGAAGAAAGAGGTTACAGGGTTTTGCACTCGGATAGTCAGTGCCACCCGGGGTGTTTGAAGAATGGCGTCCCTGTCACGAAAATTGAAGATACGGGCCAGGACACGACGTGGGGGGCTCCAGGATTTGGCCTGCCACCTGGCACCCTATGTACCCGTTCCACCGAAAAGAAGGCCGAGAGCCCTTTAGGCTGCAAACGTGATTTTTTGAGGTCTTCAATGTAGAGGTCCATAGCGTGCCCCCTTCCGACTTCAGAAGCCCCGTAATTCGAACATTATTACGGCGGGACCCTTCCTGGTCATCCAGCTTTGCCGTTATAGGCTTGTTATCCGCCTCCAACTGTGTCACTTTCTTGATCAGGAGCGTGGAGTCTTTGGAGAGAGCCACCGTCACCTGCTTCACCTCTGGAACTCTGGCTGACATTTTCTGAAAATCCGCTCTTAGGAGCGTAACATCTGTTGATATGGAACCCACCGTAGTTTGCACTTTGTGGAGGGCCGCCATGATATCTTCTAGTGTCACCTTAGGGCCGCCTTCTTCTTCTTTGTCTTTATCAGCGTGCCCTTTACATTCTGGTAATGGAGGGAAGTCTTTAGTGTAGGCAAATTTATCCAGCTTACCTTGCTGGTTCGTGCGAGACCCTTTGCCACTCATTGTCTGTTACGCTATAGCGCCCGTCCTTCTGCTCAGGGTATGCGACAGTTGCGTTGGGGGCCTTCAATCGTTAGTACATAAGAGATCTCACATCTGACACAGCGTTTTACTATTGTATATTGCACTGTCCGTCGTCACACCAGCGCTGCCACTGGGGGGGTAGGGGGGAAGGGGATCGCAGGATATCTGTAGTAGTATTCTGGCACTCAATTTACCTCTTCCAGTTGGATCTACGCCTCTGGTATTCCTAGCCGGGCCGCAGCTCACCTTGTATCCTCGTGGCCCTCAAACACTGGTCACTCAGCCTGGGGTCTAGCTTGATGCATCCTTAATTACATCGCCCATCGCAGTGTTGATCTGCAATTTGCCCCTTACTGCGCCAGGATAGTGCCCGCCAGCTCCCCAACCGTGTTCTGCAATAAGAGGGCCATCTGCCCAGCCCAGGCCAATTAGTTTGACGCAGTACGACTCCGAATCATCAGCTCCACGTGTGTACCTGCCCCTGCACTGCTATCACTGTTCTGGCCCCCACCGCCGCGTCCTATCGGCTGTGTTGTGGTGGCTTCGCTCTTGTTTGCAGTCCGCCCAGTCTTCCTACCCGACACGGGCCCTAGTCCCCAATGATCCAGGGGGGACTCCGATCTCCGTCCGTCCCAGTCCCAGAGGCAGCAGGCAGCGTCTCCGGCACAGTTGCCCGCCGATATTCGGCCCGAAGGCACTTGCTGCCACCACTCCGGTCCTTACTGCCGGTCACAAGGCTTTTCCACGGACCAGCCTTCCAAATTTAGTCCCCGGCTGCTGCTCAACAGGTAGGCCGCAGTCCGCCTCCCCTTGTAGCTCGCGCTAGTGCTATCAATTGTGTTGTGGCAGCTTTGTTTTCGTGTGCAGTCCGCCAGGCCTCCTTACCCGACACGGGCCCTAGTCCCCGGTGATCCAGGGGGGGACTCCAATCTCCGTCCGTCTCTAGCCTGGAGGCGGCAGGTAACGTCTCCAGCACAGTAGCCCGCCGATATTCTGCCCGCAGGCACTCGCCGCCACCACTCCGGTCCTCGCAGCCGGCCGCGAGGCTATTTCGCGGGCCAGCCTCCAAAATTCAGTCCCCAGCTGCTGCTCAACGGGTAGGCTGCAGTCCGCCTCCCCTCGTAGTTCGCACTAGCGCTATCAGATTTTCACAGATGCCGGATCGCTACGTTCTGCTCCGTCTCGGCCACCTTATTGTAGGTTCTGGGTATAATTTCGATGATGGATTAATTAGCGGATTGCTGGGAGACGATCTCACCCTCGGAGCCCCTTTAGGCTGCGGCCATCTTGCTCGGCTGCTTGACACGCCCCCCATTACTCCTTACTTTTGAGAGATTTACAAAAGAATGCCAGAAGCACTCCAATGTATGAAATGTATGCATGTGGGTTTTCCCACCAGCTGGAAAATTCCCTTTTTTATAAATGTGACACATATATGCTATTTTAATCACCTTTAAAGTGGAATTTTTTTCTCATTTTTCCCTGTGAAAAAGCTCCATTGTCGTGCTCCCGTCTCGGAGCCACTCTCGCACCCACCGAGTCTGACCTTTCACAGGAGCAGTTACACCTGCGTGTCCATAGAGGGACACTGCATGTAAGAGACACATGAACGCACACAGTCCTACGAGTTTGTGCGTGTTTATCCACTTTTGCAGTGTGCGTGGCTAGAACTTTCAACAATGTGATCTCAGAAACTAAACATGCAAACGCATACATTCAGCCATTCTGGTGGAATATCCCTATTTAAGAGTCCTCCAGGATGCACAATACGACCGTTTCAGACTCTGTAACTCATGATGTGGAATTTACTTTCATAAAGCGCTATGTAATGCTTCTGAGTAGAATGCAGGGGCACAGTAATCTTTGTGACTCAGGCCTAACCCGGTGCTGGGGATCCAACCTTTAAACTTTGAGAACTAGTCATTGTGATCTGTATTGCCACTCAAGAGCCGATAACTTGTCCTCAGATGTTACTCACAGAATTCCTGGTTTGATCCGATTTTGAGAAAATGCATTTGCATTGCTAATAGGTCTTGCCTTTGGTACCTTATGAGAACTGTCCTTAATAAATCGTTAATTATAGATCTATATTATATAAATAAACACAGAAGTATTTCTGGCCATCCCCTAGCTCCCACTTTCTTTTGGTGGCGATGCCAGTGTTGGGGCAGTGTGGTTACCTTCGTTCCTTAGTTACGGTTAGGAAATGTTGCAATGGTGCACCCGTGGATTAAAAAAAATGTAGGCAAAGAAATATAAATCTTCGATGTGTACAATGATGTAAGGTTAAAAATTAGCAAAGCCGACAGGAATACTGTTTTAGTGTACCAAAGAAAACACCCACCCAACCTGCGCTAGAAAGAACACTGCCCAAAAAGGAAGATAAACAACCCTTTCTCAAATGGCAAAGTCTCCACGGGCCCACAAAAGCAAGCAAGGCAGCAAAACACAACCAGAATTTTACGAATGGCATTGTAACACAGGACAGCCTTTACCAAAATACAGCAACGCACATAAAGTACACAGTAAAACAGTACTGCTGTACACTGAAGCGACCCCATCTTAGAAGTGACACGATAATACAACACCTAAAAGAATACAATACCACACTCCAACCATCTCTCAAAGGACATAGTAACACAACATGACCACACAGCAGAGGACAGTAGCAAAACAGTCCCACAAGCCCTCACACAAACTGTAAATTACAAGTGCCTTTCTACAAAGGACACGTTAACAAAATTGTCATTCATAGGATAGCAGTGACTAATACAATTACGCAGACAAAGACTACGGTAACAGAGACGTGACAAACACAACCTTTATCACAAAAGAGCACAGCTCAAGAGCTTGTCAGAAAAGCGGAAGCCCCAGACAGGAAAGAGAGGGAGGAACTGTGAACGCTTGCCATGAATGCGAGCCTCTCAGGAATGCCGACAGAATTCTGAAAAGAGGTAGATGTTTACTTGGGAATGTTTTAAAGTGTGCCCCGAGGAATTCTCAGTTCGAAAAAAATCCGAAGACTCAATCAGGCTTCCACTGCAGCAGGTGACCAGGGAGCAAATCGGGGAACTCAGTTACCACAAAAACAGCTGGCTGAAAATCGCAAGTGGCTGAGGAGAAATTGCCGCCAAATGCGGCAAGAGTCCGCGAGGCCTCAGAAAACAGCCAGGATGACCTGAGCGGCTGAGCTCATGTACGGTGCGCAGCGGGTTGCCAGAGCTGGCCGCGCGCCCCCACAAAGACATTTTTTACCAGTATGAGGGAATGTCTATTCGACCACCAAGCTGCAAGGGGAGGGCGTGAAAGGAAAAAGTAGGAAAAAGTGAGCTCATGCACGTTGCACAGCCAGTTGCCTGCACTGGCCGCACGCCACCGCAAAGACGTTTTTGCCAGTATCAGGGAATGTCTATTCGACGGGGAGGGCGTGAAAGGAAAAAGTCAGAAAATCAAGGACATAACAAACAAGAACAGACACTCACAGCACACCTCCGGCCAGCGAGTCACACGTACCGCAGCTGGCCACCGATGGGGCTGCTGAGCAGCTGAAAGAAAATAGTGCTCACTGAGTATACAACGCCGAACGTGTTACTCCGCCAGTAAAATATCCAGTCCAGGTGGGCAGGGCCAAAAGAGGACAGGGTGGTAACCAGGAGGGACTAAAAAGCCTCAGTTACAATCATAAGACACAATTTAGCCTAAACAATGACGTAAAATTCCGCACACCAATGGGGGAGGAGCCGAAACTCAATTTCTTAAAGTATATTGATTCCAAAAAGCCCTTGCAGAGCGAGCAGCGCATGCGCATTGCCAGGCGAGACCTAAAAATGAAATGTAGAAAGAATGGAACATGACAAGGGTGAAAATGAAAGGAGAACCAACTTTATTATATACTTGTTTCTCAGCCCCTGCGTAAAGCCAGGAGTGCTACACCCCACATCAGCGTGTGTTTCACAAACTGATATTACCTACTGGTCGGTCTTCCCGTCCCATTCTTCACACATGAGCAACTTGTCTGCTCCACAGAAACCTATCATTTAGCTGAGGTCAATACTTTTAATATGGCGCTGCCTACCAAGCATGCATAAAGGGGGAAGAACATCACCAGCACAGCTTGTTCTTTTCTTTCTGCGGCTGCAGCTCTGTTGCCTAGCAAGGTCGGGTAAGTTTATTGTACTTTTATTTTTCCAATTTCTTTTTTTTGCGAACTGTGTGACTTTCTCTAGTAGCCACTGTTTTCAGGGGACTTGGCCGCCCTTCTCAGTGGGCTTTGATCCATGATGTGGGTGGCGTTGCTGAGTTGCCTTATACCTGTTATCAGTCAATGTTAATGCAGCCGCTGGAGAGCTGTGCACTCCATTTCCGCCATGATTCTTGTTTTAGTGGAGCGCCCACGTTCTTTGACTCACAGGTGCTTCCTGCATGCTGTTGGCTCCCGCAAGAGGTCAGGGGCTGCAAGACTTTGTTTCCTTAGAAATGTGTCCGCTGCAGAAAACACCCGTGTTCATGTTTGTAGCGAGCATGGAACCGGCTGCCTCCTGTGGTTCTGCGGGGATTCCGACATGGATGTGCCATTCCTCTTGATTAATAAGGCTGTAGAGGCAGCATTCAGGGCCAGGGAGGCTGATGGCCATCTTGCTAAAGTACCTAGGCCTGCTCCCCTGGCAGACGTTAATAACCGAGATGAGGAGGAAGAACGGAGGGATCTATTTGTGCAGGGGGCTCAGCTACCTGATCTATTTACCCATGCCAGGGGCAATCCGGGGTATGCCATCTCCTGTGGTGCACGAGTTGGAGGATAATTTTTTTAACCAGTACTACCAGCCTGATCCTGAATCTTTGCCTTGGCATGGTGCAGCCCGTGAAGTGCTTGCCTATGAATGGTGGGACAATGATAAGCAGCCGCTCCCCCATGCAGGTAAGAGGGGTGGGGCCGGTTGAGGTGGTATTTCGACAGACAACGACAAGGGAAAATGAATATTTATTTAATTTGCCTTTGTGGTCATCTTTCGAATCCCACCCAACCCATACCCACTGCTCTACCTGCAAGGGCCGCGGCTGATGATAGGACTTCATTCCCTACCTTTTTGGCAAACGTTATGCCTTGGAACGGTTTTTTGAGGAATTCCCACAGTCAGTCAAAGTGAATATAACCTGATGGCTAGCTGTTCTTCCCAGGGCATGGTACTTTTAGATGATGCCCTTCCTTCCGATCCAATCGACAAGAAGGTGGAAGGAGCTGTGAAGAGGTGTTAAGCCGCCTCCAATTTTCCCGTCATGGCTAAGGCCTATTCCAGTTATATGGATCAATTTGAAGGATTTCCAGGCCCTTGGTCTTCAGATGAGTGAGGATTCTTGTTATTTTATGTTATAGGGAACTTTTAAAGCACACATTCACCAGCTGCTAGTGCTTGGAGCACTAGCAGCATGGCAGAGAAATGGCTTAGTCATAGGCTTGTCTGAAGAGCCATGTTTTTTGCAGAGTTCTTATTTGTATATAGGTGGTTTCTGCTCTTATTTTGGCCGGAAAAGAGTTCCAAGTGCTGGGAGCCAACACAGTGAACCCAGTTTCCTCAGACTCTTCCTGTAGAATTTGGGAACTTCTAGGAGATTGAGATGAGCTGATCTGAGGTTGCACCTAAGAGTATTGGGGCATATTACCAACAGTTAGCGATATTTATCGCTAACTGAGCTTAGCGTTAGTTTTTTTAACGCCGCGCTTCGCCCAATATTATCGCTGAGATAACGTACTATTACCAACGTTTATCTCAAAAGCGATAATATTGCACGCGTTAGAGTGAATATCGCTGGAAAACCCGTGGTGTTCACGCATTAGCGTGCAAATGCTGTTAGCCATGTTATCCACCTCCCATTGGATAACATGGCTAAGAACTGGTATTTGCAGGCATTAGCGTTTGGCGATATTCGCGCTTAGCGCAAATATTTCCATCGCTTCACCTTTCTTGGTAATAGGCGATAGCGATGTTAGCGACTGCTTTCAGTCGCTAATAGGTTGGGTACGCCCACTTTGCATGTCATTAGCGATAAATATCGCTGACATGCAAAGCGGGCCCCAAACCGCTCGCTATCGCCTACAAGCTGTCGCTAACTGGTGTTAGCGACAGCTTGGTAATAGGGCGATGGAATTATTGTCGCTTAGCGGCCGAAAACGGCCGCTAAAGCGGCGATAATTCAATATCGCCACCCTTGGTAATATGCCCCATTGTTCCGTGTACTAGAGGAGATAAATGGGGCTTTTACTGTGCCGGAATTATAAAGATCGTGCTGCCTGTTTTAAACACTGTTCATTCTGCAATTGAGAGCCAGTGCACTTTATTTAGTAGGGGTGTAGTGTGGCAGTTTCTAGGTTGTTCATTGACCAGCCTAGCTACATGATTCTGGACCATGTGCAGTCTTTGGATCAGACCCTTAGGGAGGCCTAGGTACAGGGTGTTCGCATAGTCGATGCGGGACAGTGCAAGTACAATCTGGACAATGGCCTCAATAGAGCAACTTTCTCAGATTTTTTTTATTTTACGGAGCTGGAAAAAACAGGAAGAGGTCACTGCTGCAATCTGGGGGTTAATTAACAGGTCTTCATCGATAAGTATGCAGAGGAACTCCAGAGGTGAAGTTTGTTTTTGACCATAATCACCTCTGTTTTGACCATAATCACCTCTGTTTTTATCTGAGTTCAACTTTAGTTGGTGACTGTCCATTCAGTTCAGAACGAAGACCATTGTGCTCTGGAAGAATGCTGTTGAGTCAGGACAATCACAAGGTTGAATACTAGCTGCAAATCATCAGCATAGTTGTATGTTTTTACTTTCTGCCTTTGTAGGGAGTTTACCAGCGGGCAAATATAGAGATTAAAAAGGATGGAGGATAAAGATGATCCCTGAGGCACTACACAACTGAGCTTAACCTCAGAAGAGCAGAAGGGGAGAGGCGAACCGATTGTGAGTGGTCCAGTAGAAAAGACTTTATCCAATCCAGGGCACAACCGCTCAGTCCAGCGGCCTCGACACAGTCGCAAAGAATGTCATAATCCACTGTGTCGAAGGCCGCAGAAAGATCCAAAAGGACTAAGCCTGAGGCTGACCTTTGTCTGCCTCCTCTCTTATGTCATCTACTATGGAGAGAATTACAGATTCCATGGAATGGGAGGGTCAAAAGCTCGCCTGGTGAAAGTCTAAAAAAGATGAGCCTTCAATGAAGGAGAAGAGATGATTAGCAATATGAGCTTTCAGGATCTTGGCTAGGTAGGGAAAGAGAGAAATATGGTGGTAATTCTTTAAAATAGAAGGGTCATCTCCAACTTTTTTCAAGAGAGGCAGAATCACTGCTTCCTTAAAACTAATAGGGACGATGTGCTGGCTCAAGATAGGTTAAGTATAGCCAAGAATAATTCAGGAAACTTTGTAAAACATAGTTTCCTCTCTGTTGGCTCTGATGGAGCTCCATGTCTGCTACTTGTCCAACATCTCCTTTGATAACTTGTGAGTGGCTGCTGTGGCTTCACGGGCTTCCATTTCGACTTGTTGCCATATGCAGGCATGGAAGGCGGAGCCTTCACGGAAGTCTGTCCTTCTGAAATTGCCATTTGGAGGTCTGCAGGTGTTTGGTCCACAACTTGAGGAGCTGGAGAAGCAGACGGCTGAGAATCAGAAGTTGGTGGATCATGTTCACCCATCCTCCCGAAGTAGTGGTCATGGTTGAGGGACCCCTGGCGATGACAAGCCCCAGTCTCAGTCCACTGGTGCCTTCTCCGGTCCTTTTCCAAGGCTCTGACTGTCCTTCTTTTCTAGTTGGTGGTCGGCCTCACTTCTTTGTCAACAATTGAAGGGTCTTTCTGATGCCTGGGCAGTTGAGACAGTGGCTTCCGGTTATTGGATCAAATTTTCTTGGGTGTTCAAGGAGACTCCTCTGCACCAGAATTCCATGAAGTGGGCCGCTTTGCTGGAGGGTGTTCGGCTTCTCTGAAGAAGGCATCTGTTATTGAGGTTCTGCCCCTGGAACAGGGGCTGTGATATTATTCCATCCTCTTTCTGGTTTGGAAGAGGTACACCACAGACTTCCACCCCATGTTGAATCTGAAGGGGGTGAATCTGCATAGTCCTCATCGTCACTTCAAAATGGTGACCTTGCAATTGATACTTCTGCTGGTTCATCAGGGGTGCTTCCTCGCCTCCCTCGACCTAATAGACACCTACCTCATGTTCCCATCCATCCGGCAGATAAGCAGTTTCTGTGCTTTGCAGTGGGCTCAATGCACTACCAGTTCCAGCTATTTCTTTTTGACCTTTCATCAAAACCAAAGGTGTTCACGAAACTCTTGGCCCCCTTGATGTACATTCTCCGTTCTCGAGGTATTCAATAGATATTTGTTAAACTAAAATGAGAGATTAAAAAAAAGTTGTCTGAAGAAATTTCAGTATTGTTTGGTAAAGTCACTTATTCTGGAACAATGAACTGAAAGTACAATGGGAAAACATAACACTGTCGGGTAAATGTAACCAACTGTAGACTAGGTTTCTCCTTTCTTTATACCTGACAATATTTTATAATGAACTGAGGGTATCTTGGTAGGAATTTTCTAACACATTCTGGGGCATATTAACAAAAGAAGTGACGGAATGTGGTGTTAGCCTTGTTGGCTTAACACCGCGCTCCGCTACCTCTGAAATGCAGGGATGCACCGTATTTACAAGAATACAGTGTAGCCCTGTGTTTCTCCCTGCTCTGGTGTTAAATTTAGCTACCTAGCGCCAATGAAGGCACCCCCCTGCACCATAGTGCAAGGGCGCCTGCGTTGAGGGAAAGGATTGTTTATGTGCAGGAAGGTGTACCTTCTTGCACATAAACAATCCGAAATGGCAATTTGAAACTTCTATGGGTCATATGTACGACGAAGTGGCTGGGCCTCCTGGGCTTAACGACACGCTCCGCCACTTCGGAAATGCAAGGCTGCACCATATTTACAACAATGTGGTGCAGCCTTGCGTTTCCTCTGCGATGGCGCTAAGTTTCAAAACGTAGCGCCAACGCAGGCACCCTTGCACCAAAGTGCAAGGGTGTCTGTGTGGTGGGTTGGATTGGTTATGAGTAGGAAGGTATCCCTTCCTGTACATAACCAATCTGAGGTACCGGGTTTTTATGGACCCGGCGGTGCCAGGGAGAACACCCAAAGACCTCGAGTCCTTCCTGTTTCGGACCACAGAAACACAGAGTCTTCTAGGTGATGTCAAGAATCGTATTTATTGGCTGCAACCAGTAACAGATATCCTAGAAGTACAACAGCATGAAGCGCATGTATGTTCTCAGGAGACTGCTCGTTTTTACAGAACCAGTCTCCTCTCTTTATACTGAATTTTGAGCTTCAGGCAAAACATTCCTTGTTTTACGGTCAACCATACAAATATTTCTATTACAAAGAAAAAGCAGAGTCATGATGACAAGCCCACATTTCAGTTTGTCCAGTTCGTGATAGAGTACCCGGCAAGGCCCAGAACTTTCATCAGATATCGACTGACCCCTAATAAAATCGGGCACCTCCTCCTTGTAAAACAGACCATAAAGAAGAAACAGGGACAGGTGTGTGTAAGATAAAACATAGCTTGTATGCGATGAACTGTTTATGACATGTTGTGCCCTGATACTAATCTCATTCGGCCACTGGAGATGGGAACTGCCTGAACAGATTTGGCTTGAGGCAGTGGAGTCAGCTTGCCCAGGTCACAGAGGAGTCAGCAAAGGTGTACGTGTCCTTTTGGATCGAATTCGGCCTTGGTCGTTTTGACTATGTAAGGGCAATCACAAAATGGATGCCGCTCACAAAACGGAACCCGAGGGTTCAAGACAAAAATTACGATTTCAGGGTGATTTCATCCCTCGATCATGACGCAAATGCTTAGGTATAGTATCTCAATCATTACCGGTCTGCCGATACCAAAATCGTCATGATACGATGATATTTTTTAACACGAGTGTAGGGCTTCGGTACCACACAATAGCAGGGTCCAGAATTTTCAGTACCACAAATCCTAAAATGCCATATTGTAACTTTCATGTGTGCTGCTTCATGCAGCACACATAAGAGTTACAAAATGGCATATTATCAAAAGGCTGGTTTATGTACAGGAAGGGACAACTTCCTGTACATAGACAAACCATGGCATTTTGCTTTTTCCATGTGTGCTGCACAAGGCAGCACTCACGGAAAAAGGAAAAACAAGGAGAAATAATGCATTAAGACCAGGGGTTTCCTGGTCTTAAATTTGATGCTGCCTCCTATGTACGCCACCCTTGTACAAAGGGAGCAGCGTCAAATACAGTGGGTATTGCGGTGGAATACCCACCACAACACCCACTGCACGCCCCTTTCAGGCTAAACATAGCGTGAAAGGGTGTCTTATGTACAAGGCAGAGTTAAGGCACGTTAAGCCACGTTAAGTGGCTTAACGCTGCCTTGTACATAAGGCAAGGCCACAAAAAGTGATGTTCCTGTGGCAATAGGGGCTTGTACATATGCCCCTATGTGTCCTGCTTTGTGCAGCACACATAGAAGTTGCAATTCGTCATTTTTAAAAGTAAATTAGTTTTGTGGCATACTTATGCTAGCTTAAACATCTGTAAATAAACTTTAATCTTTATTGATAAATCTGCGATCACAATGTCAAACAAATATGGACAGTTATTGAAAAACATTGTTGAAGGTTAATCCTATGTTGAGGAACCAAATAACGTACAACTCTGCTTTACTGCCCTGCGTAGGGTCTGTCCTTTTCTCCAGGGGGCTCACCAGTACACTTGTACAGAAAACAGTATTCTACTCATCCTACTGAAACATGCATTTCTCCTCAAGTGCAGTTTGCAAACTTGGGACCTTCCAAGCACAGACTCGCCAGGCTGGTAGAGCGAGGTCTGTGGAAGGAAATGGGTGTAGGAATGTATACAATGGCTTGGTGTGTACAAGAATATACTCTGCATGCTCACACTTCCTATTTGTAATGTAAAACTTTAGGGTGATGCTGCGAGGTCCGGATCCTGGATCTGAACTGAAAGAGGGCGAACACTTGATCCGGTACATCGCTATTGACCGAGCCCAAAACAGAGGCAGCTGCAAGTTCATTGTGCGCGTGCAAGGTAAGCAAGCACCGGGCACGCGGCCTTCACAGGCAGCGTGGTCCGGCCCGTCACCATGAGAACCTCGGGTTACGGAAGCTGCACGAAATGATATGTTATTATCCTTTAAATAGAACAGACGCAAGGTTATCATTAGAGTTCCATTCATGCTGTTGTCCTTTGTTTGAGAGCAGCTAATTCAAGTTACCAAGACCAGAAGCGCGGCAATGACGTTATGTGAATATGTGTATGTTGAGTAAGTTGCATTTTTAGATCTGGCGTTAGCCAAGACCTTTTTGATTTTTAGTAAATATGTTTATAAAGATATATGAAATAGACTTACTTATTAGGGCTTTCAGACAGTCTTTTTCATCCATTCGTCTGATGTTGTATCATTCACACTTTTTTTCCACCTATTACAAAATACAGCAGTGGTGTAACTCAAAACAAAGTCCCCCCATTATGTGAAGAATCTGAGTCTCCAAAATCTGATAGAAAATTATTAGTCCTGGGCTGAATGGGGGCCCCATGAAGGGTTGGGAACTCGCCCCCTTCCCGTGTCTCATGCTGCAGGTGTCTAAGGGCATGTGCTATGGTCTGACAGCCACCCAAAAAGGCATCTCAGTGCTAAGAAACCGAAAGAAAGTCTGTCCGATCGAGAAATAAGCACTTAAGGTTGAATGAAAAGCCAGGTTTTAAGAAGCTTTACGAAAGATGCAAGGTTAGCTGTTTTCTTTAAAGTGAATGGAGGAATGTTTCATGCTTTCGGCCCAAGGACAGATATAGAGCAATGGGGTTAATGTTTATAGGGCTAACCCTGCCCACTTAGGACATTTTAAAGATGTCCAAAGTCTTCGTCCACTCTGTACTTGAGCTCTGAGGATTGTGTGTGTGTGTGGAGGGGGGTGGGGGGTAGGGGGAGTGTACAATGCAAATCCTGATGCTCTTCCACATTTAACAATAACATCCAGTTTTAGGCAGGCCCTGTACCCACGACAAGTTTAGAGACAGATCTGGTAAAATCAAAACTGAGCTTTCAGCAACCAGACAGTGGATACACAAAGTGTTTTGACAATTTGTTTACCACCTTTGAAGTGCACCTCAGATGTAAAACCAGCAGACCTGTCAAACAGGCTGTGACACTGTAATGTTCAAAAGAGTCCCACTGTGATTGTAGCCTGACTTGCTGGCAGGACAAAATGAGGGCTCTGCTAAAATTTGGATGTGACAGGGGAAGCCTCTTTGAAGTACATCTCAAATGTCATATAAAAAACTCCGGCAGACCTGTCAAGCGGTATGATACATTCAAATAATACTTGAGCGTACTCTTATGTCAACGAGGGTCATCATAGCCCCAGCCCGATGATCACTCTAAACCAGTTCTGGGGCAACTCCCCTTCCCACTGGGTTGGTGCCTGGCTGAGTAAAAGGACATAACGGGAGGAAGGCCCAAGTGTGAGCTACATATTCTCCAGTATTAGGGGTGTCTTTCATAGATTCACATGCCTGAATCATTCCCCGTCGTCGGAGTAGGAGTCTCACGGTATATAAAAAAGCAATAAAATGCCATAAAATATATAGCATATTACAGAAATACCAAACCAGGAAGTAAGTAGCCCCAGCTACAGTAGAAAAAACTTCCACTTTCGTGACTATCTAGGTCATTATGTGTTAGTCCAAATTTCAGCCAATCAGGCGACAGCACCCACCAGAATGTTCTCCCCAGAGGCTCAGGCTCTCAGATTTTCTACCGCACGTTGTGTGAAGGGAGTCTCCCTGAGCTCTGCTCAGTTTTTTCTTCTATATCTCTAAAATTCTTCAACTTTCCCAGATGTCTTCATCTAAATCCCTGTTTAGAGCCTGTGACTCTTGTGGGAAGCCAAGACTTTTCAAGGAGGACCCCCACAAGAAGTGTTTGTATTGTCTTTATCCGGATCATGTGGTAAAGGAGTGCAGGATCTGCCGGACTTTCCCCCCCAAGACCATCAAGGACAGAGAAGGGCGCCTTCTATTGTGGCTCAATAGACTAAGGAACAAGGATGACCCTATCTCTGAGGTAGGAAGTTTGGGTTCCGGCTCTTCATTTCTATCAACTAAGAGGAAGGCTGAAACTGATGTTTCATCTCTGAGGGCGAAGGGGGTTAAGAAGTCTAAATCTTCCCTGGATGCTCCTGGGCCTAGTTCTTCAAGTAAAGTTATCCCACTTTCCAAAGGGGATTCTACGCCCTCTAAGAAGTCTGGTACTAAGGCAGTGCCTAAGCAATCTTCTAAATCTGTGCCTCCTCAGTTGCCATTATTGACAATTTCAACGTCAAGGAAGGACTGTGTTTCTTCTCATGTGGCCACTTCTACCACCTGCACTATGACTTTCTCCTCACCGAAGCCTACACTTGTCATGTCTTCAGCTTCTTCGCCCACACTGGTTCATGTCCAGATTAGGCCTATCTCGTCGTCGACAGTTGCCCCGACGACGATGGCCAAGGTGCCGCCGGCGATTTTGTCCTCTTCATCTAAGAAATTGCCACCGTCGACGAAAACAAAACCACCGTCGACGGCCTCGGCGACGACACTACAGTCGACGGCCTCGACGACGACACCACCGTCGACGACCTCGTCGGCGAAAAGATCATCGTCGACAGCAAAGCCACCTTCGACGACGACACTACCGTCGACGGCCTCAACGACGAAACCACCGTCAACGGCATCGACGACGAAGATACCGTCGACGGCCTCGACGACGAAACCACCGTCGACGGCCTCGACGACGACACTACCGTCGACGGCCTCGACGACGACACCACTGTCGACGGCCTCGACGACGACACCACCGTCGACGACCTCGTCGACGAAAAGATCATCGTCGACGGCAAAGCACTCGTCGACAAAGCTACTGTCTACGACCCCGTCGACGACCCCGTCGACGACGATTCCGTCGGCGGGACAGCACTGTCAGCAGCATACAGGCGTCCCGTTCACGCCGCCTCTTTCAAGCTGCACTACTTTGCAGGTTTGGTCCGCACAAACAGCAGGGATTCCATTGCCATCTCCTGCGACCACGGCTACTTTATTAAAAAAGAGAGCTGCTGTGGACTCTATTTCTACTACCATCGTGGTGCCTGACAAGCTCTTGGATTCCGATGAAGAAGAATACTATGAGGGCGAAAACTTTGGGCCAGCTAGAAGTCCATCCGAACTCCATATTAAAGTTCAAGAGGATGTTGAGGATGACATGGAGGACGTTCAGCCTGCTCCGCGTGCTGAAAGACCTGACACTGATAGGCAGCTGCCTGAGGAGCTATTCCGCAACTTACAGTACATGCTCAGTGACTATTATAGACGTTTCCCGCCTTCTGAGTCTGGTGACTCAGTGATGTCTACACCTTTGCCACAGGGAAGGCCTTCCCTCTCTCCGCGTACTAGACCAAGGGCTTCTAATGCGTTGGAGGACAGTTGCTCAACGTTGCATACGTCACCGATTTCATCTCCTCAGCCACGAGAAGAGGAGCTTTCGGAACAGGATGATCAGGTAGAAGGAGAGCTGAATGAAGCCTCTGAATCGTCGGAGTATGAGGATTACAACGCGAACACACCCTCTCCGGCGGAGCCTACTGCCTCTGAGTCACCACCCGTGGACATTGCCTCATTTCACAGGATCATGGAAAGAGCGACTAGGAGGTTTCTAATAACCATGGAAGCTAAACAAGAAGACTGCTTTTTGTATGATTTTAAATCTACCCCTCATAAGCAGAGTTGGACCATTCCAATTATAGATTTCATCTGGAAGGAGGGCCTTAAGATCATGGCCAAGCCGAATTCCTTACCAGCAGTGCTCCCTCGAGTAGATAAGAAATATAGGGCGCCTGCTACTTCTCCAGCATGCCTTGTCGGGCAAGCTAAAGCCGATTCTGTGGTGGCACAGGCAGCGCAGAAGAGATCTTCCAACCCTACGTCTCAGGTCTCTGTCCCTCCAGACAAGGATGGGAGACGCCTTGATTCCATTGGCAAGAAGGTTTCTACCATTGCAGCCACAACCATCAGAGCCGCAAACTCCCTCGCCATTTTAGGGAGATATGATAGACAGATGTGGTCAGACATCTCACCGTACGTAGACAAGCTCCCCGAGCCTGATCGCACTGAGGCCAAGAAAATCCTTCAGGAAGGAGAGTGTGTCTCCTCGGAGATGATTGACGCTGCTGTGGACGTTGCTGCCACTGCCTTTCGACAGCTTGCGGGTGCAACTGTTTTAAGACGGCAAGGATGGTTACGAGCAACCTCCTTTAGGCAGGAGGTTCAAAACAGAATCATTGACATGCATTTTGATGGAGAGTCACTATTCGGCAAGCATGTTGATGAGGCCCTGGAGGCAATAAAGAAAGACACGGAAACAGCGCGTTCACTGGGTACCCTTCAGTACCGGAAATCTTCCTTTCGTGGCACAAGAGGAAGGGGCAATTTCAATAATAGAGGAGGATACGCCCAACAACGCTCTTATCCCTCCACCCAGGGAAACCAAAGATTTCAGCCTTACCGGCAACAAACCTATGGACAGAAGAGAGGAAATTACTCTCAACCTCGAGGAAAATCTAATTATCGAGGAAGAGACAACAAAAAATGAGGAACGCATCCTGCCGTCACTCTGTGCCAACCCGAACCAAATTGGAGGTCAAATATCCCAGCATTACTTAAATTGGTCCGAAATTACTACAGACAAATGGGTCCTGGATGTAGTAGCCAGAGGACACATTTTAGAATTCGTAAAAATCCCCCCAAATTGCCCCCCAAAAGGACCCGATCCAGCGCACCTCAAGGAGCTATTCGTCCAGATCAACACCATGATCCGGAAAGGGGCAATCGAGAGAGTGCCTCATCATCAGAGGGGACGAGGCTTTTACTCAAGATTTTTCCTTGTTCGCAAGAAGTCAGGAGATTGGCGCCCCATCCTCGACTTGCGAGCATTAAACAAGTTTCTGAAGAAACTCACATTCAGGATGCTAACACTTCAGGAGATCCTCCAATTTCTTTCGACGGGAGAGTTTTTGGCAACACTCGACCTTCAAGATGCATACTTCCACGTACCGATTTTCCCACGGCATCGGAAGTTTCTCAGGTTCAGAGTGGCTGGCAGGGACTTCCAGTTCAAGGTCCTCCCATTTGGCCTACGTTCAGCCCCCAGAGTGTTTACGAAGATGCTGGCCCCAGTGGCGGCCCATCTTCGGTTGCAATCGATCCAAATTTATCCATACCTGGACGACTGCCTTATCAAGGCCAGTTCTTTCGACACGGCTCAAGATCACGTCCAAAAAACTTTGTCGGTAATGCAGAACCTAGGTTTCTCAATCAACTTCGAGAAGTCTCGCCTCACACCTACAACGAGAAAGGACTTCTTAGGAGCGACACTGGACACCAACCTTGCCCTAGTATTCATTTCAGAAGAAAGACAAGTCAAAATTCAAAGATTCGCGATGACATTGTCACTAAGAAAGTGCGTTTCAGTACGCATATTCAAGTCATTCCTCGGAATGCTTTCTTCCTGCATTCTGCTCACTCCCAACTGCCGTCTTCGGATGAGACCCTTACAGGAGGAACTCAGCCGCCAATGGATCCAAGCCACAGGATCTTTCGAAGATATCCTCCACATTACACCTCGCATGCGACAAGCAATCGCATGGTGGACCCACCGATCCAACCTACAAGTGGGATGCTCCATGCTAACGGAAGTTCCCAGGTTCATAGTGACGACCGATGCATCCATGACAGGCTGGGGTGCACACCTCCAAGGCATGACGGTCAGCGGGAAGTGGAACCAGGTCCAAATGAAATGGCACATCAACCGGTTAGAGTTACACGCCATATTTTTAGCCCTGAAGTCCTTTCAAGCGACTCTGCAAGGTGCCACAGTCTTGATACGGACAGACAACACCACCTGCATGTATTATCTAAACAAACAGGGCGGGACCAGATCAGTCCGACTATCTCAACAAGCACAAGAAATATGGAGTTGGGCCTTGACTCACGATATTCATCTGTCAGCGATCCACGTTCCGGGGATCGCAAATGTATTGGCGGACTCTCTCAGCAGGTCCGGGGGCTGCACTCACGAGTGGGAACTCCATCTCCCATCTCTGCGTCGCATCTTTCAGATGTGGGGGCATCCGGACTTGGACTTGTTTGCAACCTTCCAGAACCGGAAATGCCCATTCTTTGCAAGCTGGGTTCCCCACAAGGACTCGTGCGGGGATGCCCTTTCGCTGAACTGGAATCAAATCTTCGCGTACGCCTTCCCACCGATACCTCTGATCCCGAAAGTTATCAGGAAAATGAAGAAACAGCCATGCCGGTTGATCCTAATTGCTCCTCGATGGCCCAGACAATACTGGTTCCCCGACCTACTCCTTCTCTCGGAATGCAACCCTGTTCCACTACCACGCATTCCGCAGCTTCTTTCCACCCAGCAAGGCAGGGTATACCATCCGGACCCGAACTCGCTGAAATTGTCAGCTTGGCTCCTCAACACATGGAATTTGCACACCTAAATATTCCACAAGATTGTCAGGAGGTGCTTGCAAAAGCCAGGGCTCCATCCACGATCAAGACATACAAACTTAAGTGGAAAAGGTTTTGTACATGGTGCCAAGCTAATGACTTACATCCCATTCAAGCAACACCAGAACAAATCCTTCCTTTCTTTCTGCATCTAGCCAGACTGGGTTTGGCGCACTCTACTCTTAAGGTCTTCCTAGCAGCCATCTCTAGGTTTCGCCAAGATGGATCAAACTCTCTGTTCTCTGTACGGATCATCCAACAATTTTTCAAAGGCTTATTTCGCATGTTTCCGCCAATCCGAAAACCTCCTCCGGCATGGCATCTGAACATCGTCCTTTCCCAGCTCATGCGACACCCCTTTGAGCCGATTCATAAGGTGGACCTGAAATTTCTGACATGGAAAGTATCGTTGCTCCTGGCTTTGACATCTGCTAGGAGGGTCAGCGATATTCAGGCATTTACATCTAAGGCACCTTTTCTTCAATTCACCACGGACTCAGTGGTATTGCGCACTAATCCCACATACATGCCTAAAGTACCACTGGACTTTCACCTTAATGAACCCGTTGTCCTTAAAACATTCTTTCCTAACCCACAGTCTACGGCTGAGAAAGCACTGCATTCTTTAGACATTAGAAGATGCCTTCGATTTTATCTCTCCAGAACTTCGGTCACCCGCAAGACAGACCAACTGTTCGTGGCCTACGGCCAGCAGCGCCGGGGTTGTGCTGTTTCAAAACAGACCATTGCTAGATGGGTTTCCTGTACGATTGGACTTTGTCACCAACAGGCTGGTAGGCCCTTACAAGCCTTGCCAAGAGCACATTCAACCAGGGCAGTTAGCTCTTCCACTGCCCTTTTTGCTGGTGTGCCGCTTCGACAGATCTGCAGAGCTGCCACGTGGTCTAGCAGGCACACCTTTACTAGACACTACTGTCTGGACTCGGCAGATGATGCAGATGCTTCGGTGGGGAGAGCAGTGCTTCGCAATCTTTTCAAATAAGGTGAGCCTCTGTTTCCACCTCCTCATTTCTGCTCTTAGACGTTTGCTCAGAACATGTGATTACTGTTGTGCATGTCTCCTTTACTGTATACATAGATATGTTTAATTATATGCATACATGATATTCTGACGTCTACGAGCGTTATAATGTGAGTACTGCTTACTATTCTGATTCAGGCATGTGAATCTATGAAAGACACCCCTAATACTGGAGAAGAACAATAGTTACTTACCTGTAAACAGGTGGTTCTCCAGTATTGGTGTCTTTCATAGATTCACATGCAACCCGCCCGCCTTCCCCCAGAGACTCTCTCGGATAGCATGGGACTTCACTCCTGTGCGGGAAAATCTGAGAGCCTGAGCCTCTGGGGAGAACATTCTGGTGGGTGCTGTCGCCTGATTGGCTGAAATTTGGACTAACACATAATGACCTAGATAGTCACGAAAGTGGAAGTTTTTTCTACTGTAGCTGGGGCTACTTACTTCCTGGTTTGGTATTTCTGTAATATGCTATATATTTTATGGCATTTTATTGCTTTTTTATATACCGTGAGACTCCTACTCCGACGACGGGGAATGATTCAGGCATGTGAATCTATGAAAGACACCAATACTGGAGAACCACCTGTTTACAGGTAAGTAACTATTGTTCTTCCTGTAACAAGGGAGGTCCCTTTGAAGTGCACCAGGGATCTGGGCACAGCCCCCAGGCCATCCTGTCAAGGGGAGGATAACTCTGCTCGACACCCAATGCCCATTTCCCTGTCCTGGGAGCAGTTCACACATCACCGCAGGGGAGCCATCAAACTGTCAGGTGATAGCTGAATACTTGCAAAAATGTCTCCTGAAGCTTTAGCAGGCAAAAGGTAACCAATGTATCTTTTCTGTAATAGTTAGACAAAATTTGACTATATCATGAAATTTGGAATTGGTTGAACTATTAAAGAGTCCTTGAAATATTTCTCTAGCTTTTTCCTAGACGGGATAGCTTTTACTAAACTTAACATTGTTTCCCAGTGCTTCCCTATAAAACAGCCAATTGTTCTACAGTTAAAATAGCTTTTCAATGCTAGTCACTGTAAGGATATTTTTAACATTAACCTTTAGATGTCTTAATTTTAAATATCATTCACCTTGCCTTAATGGGCAGGAAAGGCTTACTTACAGGTGGCGTACTAAAATGTTTTAGACACAATGTTTATTTTAGGTCTGTCAAAAGGGTTTATTTTGGCAGGTTGGATTTGCTTTTAACCCTGCACAGCCATGCTGCCGGTGGCAGGTTTTCAGTGATGTTTGCATTGTCACTGCCGTTGGTGGCACAATGAGCACTGCAGCACACTGGTGGCATTTATCTTACAGGCACAGGCTACACTGTGGGTGCCATATGCCATATGCCAGGGATTTACAGTTAAGTTAAATATGCCAATAAGGAGTATACCAATTTTACCATGTTGAAAGGAGGAACAAATGCCATTTACCTGTGGTGACCAAGATTAAAGGGCCCAGAGTCCTATAGCCAGCAAAAAATAGGGGTCAGCAAAAAGCTAACAAGAATTGGGAGTGACCCTGCTGAAAGGGCACATTTTCTACACACAACATTTACATTTGTTTTTAAGTTCAGTTTCTGTTTGTGGCAGATTCTAAAGTCAGTCTTCTATCCCACCAAAGGTGCTGAAGTTTCAGTCCCACATGCTCAGTAAAGATAGACTCTACTACTGGAAACTTCAAGAGCACTTTGAACTCTGGCATTCTGCCTCTATGCATCCATGAACACATCTTATTCCTTTTAGACACTTATTTCCCCTGCTCGGCCCACGCTCCTACTACATCTCTCAGTTCCAATCCATTCTCACACTTCTGTCTATAATTTACATTAATTTCCCACAATCATACTGATATGTATCCTGGCTTCTCATTGGCATCTGTGCTACTGTGTCATCATCACCTTCCCGTGCCAAGTTTGATGTGTAAACTTTGTGCAGAGAAATCAATTTATTGTTATACCCATGACACAGAGGTTATTTATTAACTAAAGGTTTCTTCTTCCAGAAAGGGCTAGTACATGGGTGTATTTGCAATTTATTCTTTTTCTCCTTACTAGAGGTGCAGCTACATGGTATGTAGATGGTCATTGGGTCAAATGTCTCTCTTGTTAGAGTTACTCTTGGCCATTTGGTTCTTGCTCTCAGGTTTTCACACAACTAATGTTAATATTGGAGTTTATCTGATTTTGGTAGCTTGGTTAACAGAGGTACTGTTATTACAATCACTCTTAGTAAAGTTTTGTGTCACTTTGGTAAATAGTTAGTCTGGTTCTGCCTTAGAGGTTATATGGCAGTGGCAATAACACCCGCATAATTCTTCCCTGGGTGGACTATTGTCCAACTGAAGATTTACTACTTCACTGTTGTGTCCGAGTGTTTCCCATTGGAGTAGGTCCAACATGGGCCTCAGGAGGCCAAGGAGGCAGCAAGGTGATGGGGCAAGAAACAGGCTCAAAGGTAGGCACGAAAAGGGCAGCAGGCAAAGAGAATCGGAACCCCCAAATGGCACAACAGGGTGAGGGGGAATCACCAGAGAGGCTGCACAAGGGGGGCCAGCGCCCCTGGGGCCTGCAAGGCAAGCGAAGGTGGGGCGACAGGGGAGGGTACAGACCTGAAAGGGAAACTGGCCAGTGCTTACCTGCGCCCTTCCCCGAGCAATCCTCCCACAACCACAAAGCTCCTGGGGTTGGCCAATCTCATCCCGCTAGCCGTGAAAGAAAGGATATAGAGGAAGGAGTTTAAAGACATCTCCTCCCTGCTAGAGGTATGCCAGGCAGGCTTAGACCTGACAGTACAGGACAAAAAGGACGATGATAGGAGGGAGAGGTGCAAGCCCAGGGTAAAGAGAACAATTTCATGGCACAGAAGCTGTATATCTCACGAGAAAGATCTGTATATCTCAGGAGAAGGGTCTAAGACTATGAGCCAAAATGTGGCTTGAGGTCCTCAGGTCAGGCTCTAATGCTCTTTCCGAAATGTGCCCGTTCCCAGACTGGCGGTCGCTCCTTTAAAGTACAGGCTGCCCACGCATTGAACCATCTGCCTCTTTATCTTAGGCAAGCCCAGGATCTTCTCTCCTTCAGGAGACAGTTAAAAACCTGGCTGTTTCAACAATAGTCCTCCATGGGTAGACTGGCCTCTGGGCCGTGGTTGCTTATTATGTCGTAGTCCTTAACTCCGGGACACTCTGTGGAGTAGCCGTGCACTTTATAAATACCTATTTTTATTTAATTTCTTTTCAATTGAGAATTGGTTAAAATCATTCAGGACCCTGGCCTGTTTTTTTTGTGGAGAAATTCCCTCAGAGCACGGCGGCACACATTTTGTACTAGCAGAAGGTGCACGAGGCTCAGTTGAAATATCAGGGATAGGCATGGTTGAAATATGGCGAGGATTTCAGGGCGAAGATGCAAACCTCGCCGGTTATTGAATGGGACTGGCAGGACATGGAGGGTTTCTCAACACACATGGTGGCAGCCAGGGAAGGCATCAGTTCCAGGGATAGCAATTTTTGCCCCTATGGGAGTAAGGGCAAATATGAAGGCCAAGGGTTCAAGGGCAAGAGCCAGGGAACTACCAAATCGGGGAAACCATGCTGGAAATTTAACAAAGATGATTGTAAATTGGGGGCAGGATGCAGGTTCAAACACGCATGTGGAGCTTGCAGGGGAAACCACTCCGCGGTCCGCTGCAAGCAAGACCAGGGAACAGGAGCGGGCAAAGGAAGACCCGGTACCAAAAAGTAGTGAGCGGGCCCCCGCAGACACGGAGCCAGGGGTGAAGGGCACTGGGCAGCTGCTACCACTCTCGATAAAAACCAGCATGCTGGTTTATCTGTTAGGTCAGTATCCTAAGGCAGCAGACAGACAAAAGTAGGCATAAGGTTTCACGCAAGGTTTCACAGTACCCTACAAAGGTCCCAAAGGGACACTGGAGAGCCGTAACCTGAAATCGGTATGGGAAAACCCAGTCATAGCACGGGACAGGGTAGGTAAGGAAATCCAACTGGGGCAGTGTGGCCGGCCCTTTCAACTCCACCCAGCTGTAGAACTTGATGGTTTCCCCACTATGAGTGGTACCCACGAAGGAGGAAGGGAAATTCAGGCTGATACACCACCTGTCCCAACCACAAGGGCAGTCTGTCAACGACTGGCTGGAGCAGGATGATTGCTCAGTGGCCTATGCATCAGTAGACAACACAGTAGACATGATACAGAAGGAAGGGAGGGGAGCCCTACTAGCCAATAAAGACATTGAGTCACCTTTTTGACACCTGCCGGTCCACCCAGACAGCTACCATTTGGTAGGTTTTCAGCTAGATGGAAATTAGTACTATGAAAAATGCTTGCCAATGGGGTGCTCAATATCTTTTGCATATTTGAGGCATTTAACAGTTTCCTAGAGTGGGAAGTAGGGAGACGGGCCCCGGAAGGGGGTCGAGTCCATTACTTAGATGATTTCCTATTTGTCGGCGGGGGAAGCACAGGCCGATTGTGCCCACCTCCTGCAGCACTGGCACAGGATCTAGGGATATTGATAGCACAAGACAAGACTGAGGGCCCGACCACAAAACTGTCCTTCCTAGAGATTGAACTAGACACGGTTGCAGGGACATGCAGATTACCACCCGACAAGGTAGCTCAAAGAGATCAGGGGTGGGCTGAAGCTACAAAAAAGGCCACACTAGGCGAGGTGCAGCAGTTTCTGGGGAAACTGAACTACGCCACCAGGGTGATCCCAGCAGGGTGAGCATTCACAAGAAGGCTGGCATAGCTAACCAGGGGCTTGATGCAAACACACCACAGGTTCCGCTTAACGCTAGGGGTAAAGGCAGATCTAGAACAGTGGGAATCCTTTTGTCCGAGTTCAATGACACCCTAGTGTGGCGCGAGCCACAGGTACCAGTGAGTCAGCTCGAGCACGGACGCTGCTGGGGGCCTCAGTTTTGGGGCCATCCTAGGGACGGCATGGACGGCAGGATCATGGCCTGAAGCCTGGAAACAAGCAGGGGCTACAGCGAACATTTCACTGCTAGAGCTATTCCCCATAGTAGTGGCTTTACACATCTGGGCAGAGCAGCTAGCAAACAGGCAGATAACTCTGTGGTCTGACAACCAGGCAGTAGTGCAGGCAATCAGCACGGGAAAGGCTACATGCGCGTCCATGGTCAACCTGTTACTAAGATTGGTATAATGCCAACTGAGGGCAACTATAACGCTTAGGGCATGACATGTCCACGGAATAGACAACTCAGTTGGGGATGCTATTTCTCATTTTCAGTGGGCAAGATTCAGAGACCTCGCTCCGAAGGCAGACCAAGGGATTACCCTGGTGCGGGAGGAAGTATGGGTATGGGTAGAGCTTGTTTAGAAGTGATGCTGGAACATGCACTGGCCCCAGAGACAATGCACCATTACAGTAAGTGCTGGGTGACATTTTCTGCAGCTACTGGGCTAACAAATGATCAGCCGGCGGGGCAGAGCGAGGTCCTGGGTTTCATAGATTGGGCTTTCTGAGCAGGTAAGACAAAATCTTGGGCCCAGACCCATCTGAGTGCAGTGGTATACTACACAAAGATGGTGCCAGGGCAGGACCCTACCAGGAGTTTTCAATGCAGGATGGCATTGAAAGGGTGGGGCAGAATGCAGAAGGCAAGTTGGGATGCAAGAAGGCCCATTCATTTCCAAGTACTACAGAAAATGTTAGGGCCCCTTGGGGAGTTATGCTTATCGGAGAACAAAGCCATGCTTTTCAGGGCAGCTTTCTTCGGGGCATACAGAATGAGCAAACTGGTGGCTCCAGCGGCAAGGGAGGCAGGAATGGCATGGATACACCGAACCAACGTTATTTTCTGGGAAGGCCACATGGACATCCTGCTGTGGAGGTTTAAGACAGACCAAGCGGGCAAAGGGAGGTGGACCAGACTGCATTGCATAAGGGAGAAATCATGCTGCCCGGTATATCTGCTACTGAGATATATGGCAACTGGGGAAACTAGAGAAGGGCCGCTGTTCAGACAGGAGGAGGGGACATTCCGTAGCCGTTTCCAATTTATAGCTGTGATGAGGAAGGCCCTGGGGGCTTCTGGACTTCCACCCAGGGCATTCGGGTCCCATTCCTTCAGTATCGGGGCCGCGACCATGGAGTCGGGGCTGGGCATGGGCAGCCAAAAAATCAAGGGCACTGGGCGTTGGCCATCGGGCGCGTTTAAACAGGTGGACTTGGCGGCTCTGGCAAAACTGGTGCGTCCCGCAGAAATTATTTTCTCGGAGATAATAGTGCGGAAGTCCTGAAGGGGGGTGATAGACCTGGGGTGGCAGAGAGATCCAGACGCAAGCTAAATATTACTATGTCAAAGATATGTAGGGCCAATGGCTGGGGATTCGTAAGGCACAGCTTCATAAATCTTAGAGCACCAGGCTACCACCTCGAGGATGGTGTGCACCTAACAGAGGTGGGGATGGATATGTTCCTGCTAAACATTGTGGGGGTATTAGAGCCGTTGGGTTTATCGTAAGCAATGGGAGAGTATAGGGGAGCAAGAGGGGAGCTCCCTCCGATTGGGGAGACCGTAGGTAGCGTGGCGGAAGACAACCTAGAAGGATAGGACAGGAAGAGGAATTAATAGAAGTAGATGGAAGGCTCACGCAGTGTCCTTGGGATGCCTCATGGCAGTGTCACTGAGGGAGCAAACAGTGGCCAGTAGCCACAGAGAGAGTAGATGGTAGGCTCCTGCATGGCCCTTGGGATGACTAACGGCAGGGGTACCAAAGGAGCGAGAGGTATAACTCAGCCGCAGGCTGGCTAGATAAGGTCCTTGGGATGCCACATGGCCGGAACCCGGAAGAGCAGGGAGGGGCCAAGAGGGCACTGAAGGCAAGCGGGACACCACTTTCGGCCATGGCAAGTCCGGACCGACACCCAACAAGTCGGTAGCAAGTTGAAGCCTAACCCCTTGGCAAATGTAGCCATGGTATTTGGGGCCCCCTCCAGAAGATGATCTGTCAGAAGAGCAGATAACATTCAAAATGGACTGCATGAGCCTCAATGGCAAATCACTAAACAATAATGTTATGTATCACCATGAGAAGCAAATGTATGAATGTTTAAGTGTTTATTAAAACGAAACCTTTTTTGGCACCAAGCAAGTTGTCCATGATGTGTTTAAAGGTCTAAGGGGCGCAGTTAGAAAATTACTAAGTGGGGGAGGGGCAACTCGCCATCTGGGAGGAGTTTAATGAACCAAAAAAACCTATGTGTTAGCCTGAAACTGTCTAGAGGAACCAGGCATCAGAGTTGATAGTCTGCCTCTTTGGGAGAAAAACTGCAATATGGTTCCTCAAGTCGAAGGAATAAGGGAGAGCAGACACTCTTACTAGGACAGGGGAAGGGAAGGTGTCAGGAGCTGCTGATTGCAAGACCGGGCAGGTCCAGGGTTGGGATTACTTTAGCTACCCATCAAGGGGCATCCCTCTCATCCCCCCTTGTTTTCCCTCCTAAACCCACTTACAATTCGATAGTTTTTCATTTTCATTGTCTGAGTTTCCACATCTCCGCTTATTGTTCTGCTTTTCATTACTGTTGGCTCCTCAGGGGCATGATGGTATATATGATCACTGAAGTCATGCTTGATTTTTGGTTGATGTCATTGCTATATATGGTGGTCACTATTTAAAAACGTTGATGCATGCTTGGACAGGTGATAGAAAATTAATGAAGAATTGAAAGTCAAAAAAAGGGATGGTAGGCTTCTTGAAGGCTCGGTTGTAGATGCCTCACCTTCCTCACCTGCCTCGAGGGAGGGAGGGAAGGAAGCATTGAACTGAACTTAAGATCTGGTGGCAGAAAGGGAGATAAAGGAATAGCCCTTATCTGCAGTCAGACATCCTCTCCCTGTTTATTACTACTATTGTAGTCGTTATTTTCTGTAACTATGAAATTATAAATAAACCATGTAACCAATATCAATATGTGGGGGCTGAGAGCCTATTGTTAGAAATCCGAGACCAGTTCTGTAGCATAGGATACATTTTATTGTACAGTGAACTTTCAATTTTTGAATGGCTAGAGAAATGGGTCATATAGGTGTTAATTGATATGAACGTTTATCCACATATTTTCCAAGTCCACACACCGATTTTTTCAGAGACTCCATTCATAAATCAATACTGCATGTTACTTACAATTTTTAATTTGTTTTATTCATACGAATATTGAAAAGCTTCTTGTTCACAGAACTCCTTTTCGAACACGTGCTTTGCTCCCATGGAACTTCAACAGGGGTAGAAGCAATAAAAATATTTATATGTATATGTTGCATTTACATAACAAATGCTAAACACCGAACCACTTACAGTACTCAGTGCAACCCACATCTGATGCATGCAGCAGGCTTACCGCGGGCACAAAAAGGTAAGCTTGTCTGCTCCCAACTGCACCTGACCATGCCCAGCACCACGACCCCTGGCCCTCCCAATCCCCGAAGTTACACCATTGCTGAGCTCTATGCCCTCGACGCCTTAAAAATAACTGCTACCTTGCCGACCCATGCTCCACAGTAGGACCTTTCACCTGCACCCACTGCAACAGCACACACACCAGCCCACCGACTAGCCCCACCCCAAAGACACCACAGATATCATATGAACAAAAACACCAACTCACATGCACCTTTCTCAACACATGCTCACTATACAAGCAATTCTGCCAAATGGTGGGACCTCATCACCACCCTCGCACCAGACATCGTCTTCTTCACCGAGACCTGGCTCAACCCCACATCTGCCCCAGACATTGTCACAGCAAACCCCGCAGGATATAAAATCACTCCCAAAGACTGCACCAACAAGCTGGGAGGAGCCGCCATCATCTACAAAGAGACAGTGCACCACCAACAACACCACTATCCCATGGAACATTTCAACTTCAAGCTCCACACAGACGACAAGACAACCATCAGTGGCACTCTTGCATACTAACCCCCAGGCCCATGCTTCAGCTTATGAAACACTATCGCAGACTTCGTTGAGCCCCTATCCTTAGACTTCAAGGAGTACATCTTCCTTGGCAGCCTAAATTTCCACATCAATGACCCCTACAACAACAACACCACACACCTCATCAACAGTATAAGCAGCCTCAGATTGACCCAGATCCTCCACGACCATACACACACCACACGACACACTAAACCCCATTTTCACCTCCAGTAACTGCGTCAAATACAGCCACGTCACAGAACTCGCATGGACCACTTCAGCATCTCCAGCCCTCCACCGCCACCCTCAAAAAGATCAGCCCCTCTCACTGGAGGTAGAACAAAATTTCAAAGATGAGCTGGACTGACACCTTCAACACCTCCAACCCAGCTATCGCCACCAATCTTGAACAGGGAGTGAAGAACTTCACTACATGGATCACCAATTGCACCAACAGCATCATCCAAATCAAAGCAACATTCAGAGAAAATCTTCCAAAAAGGCCAGCTGATGCACCCTAGAATTCAGAAAAGTGACATAAGACAGCAAACAGCTGGAGAGTAGCTGGCACACCAGCAAGGACACCTTCAACAGGGCAGCCTTCAAGACCTCTGTCACCACCTGTTGAAAGCAACAAAAAAGACAACCCTATCTGCACTCATCAAAACCAGCGCCAACACCACCAAGGAAATTTTCAATATCGTTTAGGAAATCTCCAACCCAGCTGCCAGTTAAAACAACACTTCACCCTCACAGGAGCACTACGACAACCTTGCTTACTTCTTCCACAACAAGATCGCAACCATATACAGAAACTTCAAACCCTAAGCCACACCTAAGGACTTCCTCGACAGATACACCACACCGCAACCGACACGAAAAACATACTAACAACCTAGAACATCCTCTCCACCGAGTGCACCATCTCCACCGTGAAATACATCCACTACGGAGCTCCCACAGACCAATGCCAGCACCACATATTCAACCGCGGAAAACAAAGAATCAGCCAGGAACTCACCACCAGTCTCAATACTTCTAGCTCCACTGCAACATTTCCCAATGCCAGACCACTACTCAAAAAACCCTCTGCTGACCCCAGTGAACCCAAAAACTACCGGCCAATCTCCTTGTTTCCATTCCCAGCAAAGGTACTGGAAAAGTTAATCAACAGGCAACACATGCTACTTGACGCCGCCCAATCTGGTTTCTGCTGCCCTGATTGCAGCCACCGACGACATCCACACCCTTCTCATCTGAGGAAAAACAGCAGCTCTGATCCTCCTCGACCTTTTGGCAGCCTTTGACACCATATCCCACCACGCACTGACCGAAAGACTACACCACATCGGCATCCAAGGGGAAGCAATCAGATGAATCACCACCTTCCTCACCAGAAGAACCCAGAAGATCGATCTCCTATCTTTCACCTCTAAACCCAAGGAGATCGCCTACGGTGTCCTCCAGGCCTCATCCCTTAACCCCATGCTCTTCAACCATATATGACACCGCTGGCCAACATCATCAGCTCCCACGGTCTCAACATAATTTCCTAAGTAGACGACAATCAACTCATCCTCTCATTTACTGACGACCCCACCAGAACCAACTTTCACAGATGTATGACCAGCATCACTGATTGGATGAAGAACAACTGCATGCAGCTGAATACAGAAAAGATGTCAGTACTAACCTAGAACCCGCATCGACTCCCTCCAACCACGCCCGAAAACTCGTAATCATCATTGACAACAAGCTCACCATGAAAACACAGATCAACGCTGTCTCCTCCGCCTGTTTCCTCACTCTGCGCATGCTACATACGATCTTCAAGCTGCTACCCTTACACAGGAGACGCACCATTACACATGTCCTCATCACCAGCTGACTGGAATACGCCAACACCCTCTATGTAGGAATTACCACACACCTCCTACAGAGACTTCAGAGCATACAGAATGCCCCAGCCAGACTCATGTTCTGCCTTCCTCAATGAACTCACATCACACCCCACCTCAGACAGCTCCACTGGCTCCCCACACAGAAGAGATGCCAATTCAAGCTGCTGACCCACGCACACAAGACTCTACACAACCAAGGACTAGCCTACATTAACTACCGCCTGAACTTCCACCAACCATCGAGAAGACTATTGTCTGTCTCTCTCTCACTTACCCATTGTCCCTGCAGCTATAGAAGCAGGAGTGGAGGAAGCTCTGGCTCCTATATTGCAGCAAAGACCTAGAATAGCTTCCCCATGCAACACCAGACCATCACCTCACTTCTGGAATTCCAAATGGCCTTCAAGACCTGGCTGTTCTCCTCTGAGTACTAGAAATATATTAAATTATAAGCCCATGGAATTTTGGGAAATTCATACTTTTGCACTTGATAAAATTGAAAATTATGAATTTTTGTCTAATTTTACCTCAACTTTTTGTTCTCTACAGCAAAAGTTTCTATTTGCAGGGTTTGGTTTTTTGCAGTTTCAATAGATCATCTCATGTGGCTGTTCTCTTTCATTGCCCTTCCCTTATCCCATCCTCATTACATTCATTAGTCATGAAGCATTCTGCCTCCTAGCACACCCTCATGAAACCTGCGGTCTAAATTTTCACTAGGATTTTCCCTGCCTGAGAGGACTCCTTCAAAGGGCTATCCCCTTTTGGTGGGCCTATAATAGGGAACGTTTTTTTCTGTTTGATTATCAGTTTGAAGTTTCTCCCAATGGCTTACTTACTGACAGGGAATTCTGTGCATCCTCATTTGGGTGCTTGAGTTCCCCTTTGGAATTCTGCTCACATTTTCCCTATGGCTTTTTTATTCCTGTTAGATGGTTGGTGTCTCTCCCTCATGACTTGTTGGGTTTGGGTTCTTTGTCGTCTGCCTTAACTAGAATGTCGGTGACAATTTCAAATTGTCCCCTTGTCACGGTACTGTTAGCCAAAGGCCACCAGCTCAGCTGTAGACCTTGGTGAGTTCTTTCTACAGTCAGCTGTGTGCTGTTTTGTGTCATGGTTCCTGCTTGCAAGTGGCGCTACTTTGAGTTGTTGTTTTCGAGGCATTTCTGTCTGGTGTCTGACAGACTCCTGGCTGCAGGTTGCACGCCAGCTTTGTTGTTGGTTTTGTTCCTCCTACTTGTGATGAGATGTGTTGTTGGCTTTTGAGACTATGCAGCATTTTAATCTGTTGCCTGTATCTGCTGAGTTGTCTCTTGGCTTCTGGCTGGTGTCTTATTGGAGCAGGTTGGATACAGTGTTTTGGTTGCCCCTCTGCTGCCTTTTTGGTGCATGATAGGATGATCAGTCATGTCTCTGTACTGAACATTCGCACCAGTTCCTACAACTCTCTTTGGAGCATTTTTCAAGATTCCAATATATGTCCAGAATTGATGGTTTACCATGGTTCCACGGGGTGCACTGGTGGGTTTCCTGGTTGGCTCCTGTGTCTTTTTACTTGACGACCAACAGGGCTCAGTTCTTTGAGCTTCCTGGATTTGTTGTGCAGAATTCAATGTGTTGACCGCCACCAGTTCTGACACCTTTGTCTTCATGTAGTTTGAGTGCCACCTGGTTTGCTCACCTTCTATTCTAGCTTCAGAGTGGATCCTTAGTCAGCAGTCCTCCTTTTGAGTGGTCCTGGTCCCCATGAGAGAATCTGACTTTTTGGCTTTGTCTATATGGTTGGGCTTCGAACATCCAAGTTTTCTTTGAGCTAAACAGTTTTTATGTGTTGGGTAGTTTGTTTTGGATTGGGCCATTCTCTGTTTTTCTGGGTTTCAGGTGTTGCCTTGCTTTTGACGGCAGGGTTTGCTGTACATTTCAAGGCTCCTCTTTTGTTTCCCTCTTTTCTTGTTCATGGTGATAGGCCCTCTGTAAGTTATCCTCCTCTGTCTGAGGTCTCCCTTGTGTTGGGCGTCTTGACTGCCATTGGCCATGGTCGGTTTTGGGTTGCTGCAGCCAGAGCTTTGGATACCGGTCTTGGTTGGGGTAAATTCGCCTTTTGGCTGCTACTTAATGTTTTGCCTATTTGCTTATGTTTGGGGGATTTAAAAAGCACACTTCCACTGGTTTCATGACGCTGAATGCAAGTGCTCCAGGGACACTGTAGATTAAGGATAAAAGGCTTAAAGATAAGAGAAAGCTTCTCTAAACAATAGAATTTTCGATTGTTTTCTGAAGCTTTCAAGTAACAGTAATTAATGCAGTAAAGTGTGTAAGAGGCTCCATTTTCTGGCTGTGGCAACAACAAAATATTTGACCCCAGCTAGCAGTTCTCACCTTGGGGACAATTAACAGAACAGTGTTGTTGGAATGAGGAGAGACAGATGGAGTGTAAGCACATAATTTGTTAGTAAAAAAGCAGGGTCTTGGGCGTGGGTAATTTTGTGCCTAATGACCATGGCTTTGAAATAAAATACAAAATTCAACTGGCAGCCAATGAAGAGAAGAATAGATGGCCGGGAGTGGTAAGTGACCTGGCTGCAGCACAGTAGTGAGCTTCTGCCTGCTTCTTTGTTCATTTATTTATTGATAAAGTTTTAAATAGCGCAAACTTGACCCTAGAAGTGAGCGCTTTACAGATTAGTTCAATGAGTAGAAAATAGATAACCAAGAAACATGAACACCGACAATGTCAGTTGCAAATCAGGAGTGGGACAGTGAGTTATAAACCAGTACTCAGACAGCGTGAAAGCCCTGGTTGGAGAACAGCGGCAGATCAGTATCCAGAGAATGAGTTTATGGGGTCAGGGTAGAGATTTGTTCATTAAAAGCAGTTTTACTTCTTTACTGAATGAAGTGATTGAAGGGATCAGTCTGATTTCAGGGGGCAGGGAGTTCCAGATTCTAGGGGCCAATCAGGAGAAGGCTCAGTTCCAGGTTTTCTTTTTTCGAAATTTCTGAGGTTTCAACTGTAAGGTTGTTGTTGTTTTTGTCCAATTTGGAAGAGCACCACTTTGTAAATCAATCCAATCCAAGTGGAAAACTATATAATTCTCATAGTGTCTTCACATACAGACGCTGAGTCTTGGTATAAATTTTCAATGGTTGTTTAATGTTCCTTTTTGGAAAAAAAACAGCCAACGCATTTCGTTCTGAAAACAGAACTTCTTCAGGGCTGAAAGTTTAAAAAAACATATAAAAAGACAATGTTGGTGCTATACAAGACAACACAAGAAATGTAGACATTGACAGTGTCAACACAAATAAGACATATAAAAAAGCCATAGTGTTTTATCATATATACAAAAAGAGGTACCTGATTTCCATATTAAAAAACGTACAAGTGATAAACAGCAAATATTCACAGTGATATTGATACTAGCCAAACTAATTTTGTATTCTTTTCGTATTTAGACATTTCAATAAAACTCATTTTATATTTAACCAGACTCCTTTGCGTCCCTCTTAAAGACCACAATTCAGAACCACTACAGGAAAAAAGTTGTTGTCATTGTTATCATTAGTATTTTGTTACTTCTAGCTCGTGAGACCGAAAATGAACAAAATTCCATGTGTACTTTTGCAAAAAGAATCTCCAGATCCAACCTTATAATTCATCATATCTCACCACTGCATTTTAACTGGAAGCGATCTTAATAATAGCAGATAGTGAGATGTTTCTTGATTCAGGTCCTACTATTGAGATTAATGATAAATATGCCCAACTAGATACTCAAAACATGCGTGTCTCAAACAACTTGGTCCCATAGGCATGTGATCGCAAACAAATATCTTCAATTATGCTAACTGTATGGGACCGACCCAAAGCAAAAGCATACAATATCCAAAACTAAATAAAATGCACATAAATAAATAAATGAAACATGCAACAGGTCGTACCGAAATAGTTGTATCCAATCACTTAGAAGGGGAAGTCCGTTATATCCGTGTAAATCTTTTGTTCTTCTTATTCCGAAACCCTCAGACAGAGCTCCAACTCAAGAAAGCATTTGCTTAGCTCAAATATTAATTATTTCATTGGGTCGCAAGTCGTTCTTAACCCAGTGTACTTCAATGTAATTATTTATTTAGATACAAGGATCTGAAATAATAAAAAGAGTGCAAATGAGTGTTTGTTCTACAACCACTCACTCTTAGCGCATTGATTGTCTGTTTGGTTATTCATTAATAAATTAGGGGGCTTCGACCATAATAGCGATCTGAACAATATAACCGGGCACGTGTGGAAAGATTTGGTTCGCTGGCTCAAAATACAGTGAAGGGTTTGAATACGAATAATTGTACAAGTCATTATACGGCACAGGTAGATGTCATTGGCATTGATGAGTGCTAATGGCAGTCAAATTAAATAAAATAAAATACTCTTGTCATGATTCGTACTATCGCCTACCTTAAAGTACGAATCCGTCCTGTTTAAAGCGATATATATTTTTTCATATTTCGCAGTTCCATGCGGTAGATATTATCTTGGTAGTCATCCGAGTTATGGGGTTTAAAACAAACAGTATCAGACAGACCTGATCAAACTAGTAGTCGGCTGTCTTTAAGCACAAATGACCATATTTTTAAGAAACCGGGATATAGTGTCAACAGCGTATTGGCATATGTATTTCTTGCACATTAAACAACCATTGAAAATTTATACCAAAACTCAGCGTCTGTATGTGAAGACACTATGAGAATTATATAGTTTTCCACTTGGATTGGATTGATTTACTAAGCGGTGCTCTTCCAAATTGGACAACAATTGACACTTTACCCCAGGTTTGGGTGAGGTTCTTAGGACAGAGAGCATTTGGAAATACCACGCAAAAGGGTCAAGATTAATGTGACTGGTGAACACAGGATTGGTGCCTTTCTTTTCATTGACAGGTCCACTGTCCAAAGCGTTGTTGTATATGTAAGGTTGTTGCTGTGTCTAGATGATCTGCCACTGCCGGACAGTTTCAGTTTGTCAGCTAGGTATTTCGGTGTATTGAAGTGTAGGGCTTTGTTGGTCATGCAAGCAATTTTCATCTGAATCCTTGCCTCATAAGGGAGCCAGTTTAGTGCCTTCAGATCTGGAGTGATGTGGCTGTACCTTTTCGATCTAGTGATGAGCCTTGCAGTAGAGTTACGGATGCCCTTAGTAGAGCCAACTTGGATCTCGGCAGACCACATAAGGTAGAACTCCCATAGTCTAATCTGGGGATAACTAGCGCTTGCACCGCTGATTCAAGGTCTTCAAAGGGGAGGAAGGGTTTTATTTTTCTAAGAATGCGCGTTTGAACGTTTGCTCCTCTGGTGGCTGAACTGATGTGTTCTTGCATGTTGAGATTCTTGTCAAGTGTAATTCCTAGTGATCTTGTGGAATCTATAATGTGTGGAAGGCAGTTGAAGACTGTTAAGTGTTTCATCCAATCTTCGATGTCGAGAGATCTTTTTGGTGGGGCATTTAAGAGGAATTCGGTTTTGATCGAGTTGAGTTTAAGGTGGTTTCTGGTTAGCCAGTTAGTATTTGTGCAAAGTTGTGTAGACGGATATCCTCAGGGAAAGAGATTTTAAGGTATAGTTGGGTGTTGTCAGCATTTATTTTCTTTGGCTATCAAAAGATGGGTTGGAGTTTTCTTTGCTCATATATTTGTGAACCTTGTTGCCTGGATGATATCAACTGTGTTCTGCTGGTCGTGCTTCATGGGGTGGAACCTTTGTCTTTTGTGCTCTTAGTCTTACCAATGTTCTCCTTTATTTGGAGGTTTGAACAGCTCCTCGTGACTAATGAATGAAATTATGGAGCAAGGAGGGAGGGGTAATGCCTAGAATACATACAGCACGGGGTGGTTTGTGGAGCACACTTGTGCTTTCAGAGAAGCAGCTACTTGGGGGGGGGCGGCCTATTTTTAAGTAAAGAGAGCACAAGGGAAAAAAAGAGATGAGGGAGCAGGAAGAGACTGTGAGAGGGACAAAAAGCAGTAACTCATGCACTGCAGAGCATTGTTTGTCATCAGCAGTGGAAGGATACATTTCATCCAATCAAAATACAGTGGGACCAAATTCCTCTTTGGGCAGGACGAACACAAGAATAGGGAAGAAAGCCACCGAATCAGGAGCGGGAAAGTGGGATAGAAATGAAACTCATCAATTCATGAGCAAGGGGCCTACTCAATTCAAACTCCAAGTCTATAGTGGATACATTAGGTCTGTTTGTGAACTAGCTATCGATATGTAAATGTGAAAACTGAAAACGTGTGAGCCGTGCAAGCAGAATCAAAACCAAATTGAGGCTTGACTGTTGTACTTTTTCAGAATTAATAAAGTCTCATCAAATCCTGATGTCTCTTGATTTGTGGCTTTTCTTTTGCACTTGTAGTGAGAAGATGCCCAGTTTTGAAACCGCCTCCCCATGGATACATCACATGTAGCTCAGCCGGCAACAACTATGGAGCCACGTGCAAGTACCAGTGTGACGGTGGATACGAGCGCCAAGGCCCTACTACAAGAGTCTGCCAATTCAGCCAAGCCTGGTCAGAATTTGAGCCCATCTGTGTGCGTAAGTGTAAAATTACAAAAGTTTAGATTGAAAAATAAATGAATCCATCTATGTAGAAATTCAGAATCCCAATTGACATCCAAGTAAATAGGTGGGTTCTCCTGAAGATGCTACCCTGAGGAATAGTTGTCAGGGAATTCATTTTCATACCAACATACCGTGTTAAGGGTGCGCTCTTGATGCTTGCCAATCCTTTCAGTTCAGTACTCTGTAAAGGTATACCTTTGTTCCATATACAACGTAGGCTTGGCTATGCATAATGAGTGGGTCAACCTTTCCGTTGTAATATTAGTGGTGACTGGATTGTCCATGTGTCAATGACCTCTGAGAGGTTGGCATAGCTTTGCCTGCTCAACAAAATACAAAGGGGTTAAAATATGTGGCAGGTTGTGAGGAAGAGAGAAGTCACAGTCTTGGTGCGAGCTGTGATTGACCTCATTTCCTACCTGCAAAGAAGTTTTTAACTAAATAAAGGAACTCTATTACTAGTTACTCTTAACTTCCTTCATATCCCCTTCCTTTTTGTGTCACCAGCTATGAAAATCGCTGTCGACGTGAACTCTGCCGCGGCTCTTTTGGATCAGTTTTATGACAAACGAAGACTCCTCATCGTCTCAGCTCCAGAATCAACAGACCGCTTCTACAAGATGCAGATTACCATCCTACAGGTTAGTGCATCTCCTCGAACATTTAACTTATGGTAATTTCAGAGCCTGATCATCAGCATGTGCTTGAAGACATAGAAGAAAGAATGGGAGATGCTACTGCTGCACAGAGGGCTTGCTTAGAATGAAACTGGAATTCCAAATATCCTTCTCAAGTTGGTATTAGCTAATGGTGGCCTCTGTCCTAAATATCCATATCAGCTATGTTCATGAGTAATGTTATATGTGATGTATCATGCACAATGCCTGTACAAGCTGTTTCAAAGGATTTTGTGGCCCTATATATTTTGAAACGTGCCTCCGTTATATAGTATGTAGGTTATTCACGGGTTATTGACAAAAATCCTAAAAAGATGTTAAATGATGTATCTCAGGGCTCACTCCTTGCATTTGCTGCCATTGGCGAGAGTTATAAAATGAATTCTGCTTCCTGCATATGAACCAATGTTAGTGGCAGTGTAAAAAGTGAATACTCCCTCTGGTTCCTATACCGATTTAGGTTGAGGAGGCTTATGGTTTTGAGTCTAGGCCCAAGGCCACTAGGTCTAGGAAGTTAATTTGAACCCATTCTGTGCAGCACAATAAAAATTGTGCGAGCTCCATAATTTAGCTCTCTTGCATGGATAATCCTGTGTTATATATTCCTCCTTCATCTTTTTTTTCTAAAAAAGCAAATGGGAATTGCATGCTAAACGTGTGAATTTTTTTTACGGTAGGAAATAGTCCGCAACACTTTTAGCCAAGGCAAAATGTTTTTTACAATGTATTTCAAGCCATTTTAGGAGTTGGTAGCCTCCTCATCTGGCTTTATCACTCCATACAGAAACACTATATGGAAGGGTTGAGTTTTAGGCAACCCTTTCAAATAGCGTTACATTAGGAAATCGAAATGTGGATGCAAAACATTGAAAAATTACTGACTCGCTAGCACAAAATGAGGCTACTCCCAAGCTTCCTGTACACATTGCAGAATGTCCCACTCCACATCCTTAGCACTTGGTTTACTGAGGTCCCAGCACTCCTTCGCTCCATTCTGTGGAAGGGTTGGGCTCATCATATAGCCTTTAATTAATGCTGCAGATCGGTTTATGACAGGGGCTGAGGGCGACAGTCAGTGTACCATGCAGAGCCCACTGATCTGCTTGAATTCAGTCCGCTAAAGGGGAAGATGCTCATGGGATGCCTAAGCCGTGGTGGTACCTTTCAGATTTACTGCTTCCTAGTATGCAATGACCCAGAAGCACACAGGATTCTCCGACACCAGTGGAAGCAATGGCTAGACGATCTGGAGGATAATGACTGGCGTGAGGCCTGTATGGCCCCTCTAAAGATTGCTATACCTTTGTGCCTGCAACTGATACAACTGCATTATCTGCACACAACTTATTTTACACTGCAGCGGCTCTGGTTTGCTGGAATTCTGTCAGACTCTCGCTGCATCCACTGCTACTTTTCAACCATTGATTTATTTCACATGGTCTGGCAGTGTCCATCTGTGGCGCTCTATTGCACATTTATCACTCAGTCTGTATTTCATGTGCTGGATAGAAAGATTGTGCTGATGTCAAAGTTGGCCTTTCTGGGCCCCCCGGATGAAACTGGGGGAGCCTGAGAAGACTGAATTCTTGTGGGCCTAGTGACAATGATTGCTAAACTAGACATTGCAAACAAATAGAAATGTCAACACCCTCCGACACTATCGGACTGAAGGACAGGCATGTGCCAAACGGAAGAACTTATTTATGTAGCCAGGGGCTACCCCCACAAATTTGATAATATTTGGGGCAAATGGGGGAATACTACAGTCTTTCGATTAAGCCTGGAGGCGCGACTCCTGAAGAAGGTGATTCAAATTAATTGCTTGAAGGCTTGGGTGAAGGTGGTATGGGTGCAGTCAATAGTCTTTATCTTGTTGTTGTAACTATGCTTCAAAAATCGATACAATTTGTTAATAATAAAAATGACTGACTCGCAATTTGGGATGGTAAGGCATTCACAAAAGGGAAGAGATCCTTTTGTGGGCTTTGTCATTCATACTTGCTGATTATCGAATCAATACATGGTGGAGGCCGCTTTCTTGATCTACTGTTTCAGCTGATACCTGAACAGCTTCTAGCAATCAAACCGCTGCCATGCCCAACAGACTGTTTGATCAAATTCTGAATTGATAGTGATCTAACGGCCTTGGACAATTCACCTCATGGAGAAACCTGATTAGAACACAGTCCAAAGCCTTAACCCAACAGCTCTCTGAAATGAATGTTTCTTATCTGGAACATCTGCTGGTATCCTAGCTCCTCAGGAATCAAAACTGTCCATGGCTCTCAATACTCTTCCATTTACACCCGCAAATACAACCTCTTGCCAAACACTAAATTGTAGACGCAGTCTCCTCCAAAGAACTGCAAACTGAAAATGCCTGGAACGAGTATAATATACTGTGAATATTCCTGATGCTACAAATTAGCTTGCATCAGGACAAGGAAGAAATATTTCCGGGCCTACACTGCTGAGTCTAAGAATTGACCAAAGAACTGCTGCGGAAGGTGCATAAGGTCCTGTCATTTAGTCTGCCATCAACAGGCGTCTGTGATAACTTTTGGTTATTCATCATGTAACAACATTGATATGTCGAGGAGAAAGCACTATTTCTCCACTCCCATGGAGCACTGCCCTCCCTTAAATACCTGTACATCCCTCTTTGTTTATTTTCGCCTGTTTCTACATAAGAAAAATAAGAAAATTATGTTGTCCTTAAAAAAGAAACCTCACTATCCAGCGACCACTGCAAGACAAAGCTTATTATTCCAAGTGTCACGTGACGAACACTGATCTCTTCTAGTCTAATCAGTTTGCTGCTTCCAAGTAGATTCACCCCTCAACATGCAGTCATCAACACCAACACCAAAGAAACTCTTTGCAGACCTTGACAATTTATCTAGCTATAGACATAGCTCTGGTCTACCATGTGTTGCTAAGGCCGTTGAAACTGTCAGTTGCCCATTGTCCTCCTACCTCTAGTCACCTTGCCTCCAAAATGTCTTTGAGTAAAGTTTTTTAGAAAAGTCATATCATGAAAGCCACACTACTAAACATCAAGGAACAACTATGTTTCTGTCACCAGGGTATCCCTTCCACCTTCATCCTTTTAGATTGTTCTCATGCCTTTGATACCAGCCGGCCATCCAATGCTACTCGATAGTGTGGCTAAATCTGAAGCCATCTGTGAAATATTGCTGCTGTGGTTTGAGTCATTCTTGCAAAAAAGGTACCCATCAAGTCAAACTGGGTCAATTCCTCTCTAGAACAGTCAACATCAGGTGTGGTTTCCCCAGGGTTTGACCGTGTCATATACACTAACCAAGGTCCAAATGCACCCCTTGCATTAGTCTTAGACATATACAGTATTAATGCCACATATATGATGCTGATACACAGATCCATCTCAAGCTTGAAAATCAGCCTTGTAACCTTCAGAATTTGTCTCACTGCATGTGACAGATCCATCACTGGATGCAGCTAAATTGTGTCTGCCTGAATGGCGTAAACATTAACTTTATTCTCATGGTCCCTTCCCTCATTTTAGCCTCAGGAACTGGCCTCTCCTTCAGTTCCAGTAGGTAATGTATACAAAGTGGGTGTGGTTTTTGATGGTGAGCTATCTTTTACTTCGCAAACAAATGTCTGATGAAAGGCATTCTGTCATTACGTCAGAACGGCAAACAAATCGCACTCATCCTTGCTGTGGTCATTCCCCACCTGGACTCCTGCAACAGCCTACATACTGGTCTCCTCTTAAAATTTCAAGGAATTGAGAACTATGCATCTCGCATTTTGTTTGTTTGGAAGCAACCTGAACATATAATACCAGCACTGAAGTTCCCTATCACTTGCTAACCCCAAAAGAACATTCAACCTTTAAGCACATAGATGCATCAAGCATTTTTGCGAGCGCAAACAGTGCGAATCGCAAAATTCGGCCGTTTGCGCCCGCAAAAATGGCATTTGAGATGCATCAAGGGTTCATGTACTCGCAATTTAAGAATTCGCAAATAATTGTGAGTTCTCAAATTGCGATTGCATTTAAGTAAATGCAATGCATGAACCATTCCTAGATTGCGAATTCGCAATCCTGGGCCGCTATTTACCGCGAAGTCAAACTACGTGGTAAATAGCAAAAACTTAGAAAAATGCACTTTAGTGCATTTTTCTAAGTTGTATGTTATACACACACATGTCACAGGTGTCATTGGACACCCTGGCACCCTTGAAATTGTGGCACATTTGCGATTAGCTAATTGCTAATCGCAAATAAGGAATGACTCCCCATTCATTCCTATGGGCCTTTATCAGAACAGTTTTAACCCTTTAAAGCCATCAACTTTTTGCTGTCTATCCCCATCTTTTAGCCACAATTGCATTTTTTTTTAAAACTGATTTAGAATTGTATTTTCAAACTTTAGGCCCATAGGAATGAATGGGAAAGCCATTCCTTATTTGCGATTAGCCATTAGCTAATCGCAAATTAGGAATCAGTAGGAATCGGAAATAATATTGCGATTCCTACATGCATCCCGTTTTGCAAGTCTTTAATAACGAATCCTTAAAATGTGCTATTAAGGACTCGCAAAACATGACTTTGATGAATCTGTGGGATTATAGCTGAAAAGGAGCTCCATGTTCGCTAATTGAATTTCCCTGGCTAACTGATCTTAATCAGGGTTTTAAAATGCCAGAGCCTTTTATTATAACATTGGCCTACAGCCTACAAACTATACTTGTAAGTATTTTTATCTAAAAGTAGGCTTTATAAAAAATCGCAGTTGTTGTGCACATTTGCCACTGCAGGCAGGCTCTTTAAATCTCGTGCACACCATAACTATGGAGATTGTTTTTCATAGTGAGGTCACTTAAGTTCTACTGTTTTCCTCGGATCTGAAACCAGCACACCATTCAATAATTATCCTTTCTTCCTGGCCACGGGCATGTTGTCAGGGCCAAATACTATTTTCACACAATGTGATATTGGGAAATCAAGCATAAGTGTTGCCTTTACGAACAAAGATGTGTTGTTAACCATTTAAATGAGCAAATGTTAATTTCCGCCAATTGTTTTCTCACGTTTCCACCTCTTTCTTTAGCAAGCTACATGTGGACTGGACCTGCGCCATGTAACAATCATCGAAGTGGTGGGGCAGCCTCCTTCGGAAGTTGGAAGAATCAGAGAGCTCGCTCTGTCGGCTGGAATCATTGAAGACCTCAGGTAGGGGAGGAAGCCCATATTTTCTACAAGGGCCTCCTGTGATGCTACACACCATACCACAATAGGTGGTGTGGTACATATACGCCTGGATGACACTCCATTGGGGCAGGTCCGCTTCATGTACACCCCTTGCGCTATTTATTATTCCTTGAAATTCAAGAAAATCTGACACACAATAGGTCACAATTACCACAACTTTAAGACTAACCCAAAGATACTCTTATCATTATGCCAGCGCTTTGTCATTTGGCGAAGTGCTTGAACAGGTGTTTGTGCCTTATTGACCCCTCACAGTGAGAAGGTGCTTAGGACCGTCACTGTGGCTCACTGGCCTTGAGCCAAACGCTTCAGTGGCTCACGATAGCAGATGAACATGCTTCAACACTGCCTTCTATTACTCACACCTATGTCTGTCATTTTCAAAGACCATAGTTGCAAAGAAACAGAGTGCTGTACAGAGTGAGAATTTACAAATTAGATGTAAAGTGATGGCAAGTGCAGAAGGAACATGCAAGCGAGTAGAGAGTGGGGAGGAAATTACAATATACAGATGGAAAGTATGCAGGAGGTGATAGCAGCTGGGACATGGTGAGAGATATGGCGGGGAGCAATGGATCAATAGCAAATGTTATAGATTCGAGATAGAACCCCAGAGGATTGAAGTTTATGGCGAGGGGAAAATTTACAGGATCTATAAGAGTAAGCTAAAAATGAGAGCAGGTCGTTGTTAGCCAGGGCATAGTGGAGACCTGTTCAGTTATTTTCCCCAAACCAGTGGATTCAGCTCTTTCTGGAAGTAGAGCCTGAACGGGGATGAAATTCCATGCAATTGGAACCTGTTAAGAGAAGGCCTAGCATCTTCACTTCTCCTTCCTCTGTTTACGTGTTTGCAGTCCGGCAATGCTGCTGCCCATTAAGCCAGTTTCACAGGAGGTCTTAACCTTGGTCACCAGGCATGGTGAATGCTGTAGCTGACAGACTGACTTGTAGACAAACCATCAGGTATCTCATGGAGTGTAGGCAGCCAGCTAGAGCCGTTCGCATTCCCTGAGAGTCAGAAAGTCTGAATCTTTCTTTAGAAGACCCATGATGAGATGGGCTGCTGCATGTATGGCAGTCTTCGGGATAGGGTAGCGGGTCTTAGGATGCAAGCCAGCAGAGCATTGTCTCCATGGAGATGAGATAGGGCCAGAAACCTGGATGGCAGCTTTGAATTCAGATTCTTGTAAAGCAGGGTCAACAGGTGGTCTTGGCCCTGTGTCTGATGTGGTTTCTGAAATTGAGATTGATGTTTGATGGGAGCCTCGTCCATCAGTCATAGACTTATGTTGGCTAGGTTATTTTTGAAACCCACTTCTAAAACTGCTATTGTTTATATCTACTTGCAATAAGGACAATTCTGTCATGAGGGTGAAGGTCGAACACTGCAGGTGGTGGCTCAGAAGAGGCAGTATGGCATAACAATGGTGGTGGTGAGCTTACAGAGTTTGTCCCTAGCTATGTGTGTGTGCCTGTAGCCAGCAGTCTCTCCTTGACCAACCCAGAACTCACCCACCACCTTAAATGCAAGCCATGAGGTCAATCAGGTAGAGAACTAATGGTTTCATGTCCTCCGACCCTGAAGTGTGGATAAGCTTAACAGAGGAGAAGTGGGATATGGCCTGGTAGTTTGTCGCCACATCAGGGTCCATCATTAGATTTTGTGATGTGGGCATTAGCACCCCCCTCCAGGTTGTGGGAGGGTTCGTTAGTCTCCACAGCTTAGCACACATCTATAGGTTCCAGATACATGATGTGCATGGCAGAGATGACAAGGTAGTTCCTGGGTTTGGATAAACTTGCTTGGTCCCACTAGGCTCTGTTTTTCGTGCCTACCGCAAGTCATTGCAAGATTGTTCCATTAAAATCCATACGGAGTTTAAGGGTGTCAGGAAGGTCTCAGCGGTTTAAGATATTGACTGTTGGAGAGATGTCAAGCAGGACAAGAAGACAGGGGTCACTATTGTCAGGCAGCTAAAGAAAATCAGTAGCCACTTGAATGGTAGTCATCTCTGTTCTGCATTGTGGTCTCAACCCAGATTTTTAGTTCAGCACTATGGTATAGCTGTTCATCAGTTAAAATGGCCTTCTCTATTATTTCAATTGAAATGACAGGCTAGTGATTGCACAGTAGTTTGACCATTAGGGTCCAAATTGCTCTATGGTACAAGGAGCAGAATCCATTTGCCCTCGTGAGCATTCTGGAAGCCACTTTGAAACAGGGACATGTCTGCAATTCTTTGTATTGGCATCAGAGCCCTCTTAGAGATCTCCTTCACTATTGCTGATGAAATTAAAGCATTTCCATATGGAGTGGCTGTCAGACGTTTGAGGAATAGGGTGAGATTATTTATGTAGACAAAATCGAAGGTGGTCCATGAGGGAGTGCTGCGGGATGGGATCATCATGATGGTGATGTTATGTGCATATGTGATGTTGATATGCTGTTAGATGTTGTCAATCTTGATGAAAAAGTTGTTAAATGCTGTGTGTACGTTTTTGCAGTGGATAAGTGCCTCTGTGAGAGTGCTTGGTCTTGTAGCAGGCAGCTTTTGGGTACAGATATGAGCTCCCTGCAGGTGGAGGAGATTTTTTGGAGGCGCAGGGGTTTTTTGATCTGGAATCGCCTCTACTTTTCCACTGTTTACTGGAAAGTGAGCATGCTATCAGCAAATACCTGGCTAAATGATGGTCAAAAGGAGTCGGCCTTAATAGAACAGATATTGATTAAGGGATAGGCATCTGCTTTCATCTGAAAGTTGCGCAGGGTTTCTACATCCGTTTTGGAGCCAGATGTGTCTGTCAGAGCTGTACGGTTGTTGTGGATCATATTTGTCAAATTTGTGAAGAATTCGCCAATTGACTGATGGTTTGGTTTCACTTTCATTGGTGATAGATGCAAGGAACAAGTTAAAGTTGATGGCAGGATGGTACATAGAGTGCACAGGTCATGGTGGGTGACAGGAGAAATTAGTAATGGTGGTAATAAGATACATGTGGTTCCCTATGGCATGGGTGGGAATCATGAAAAGCTGAGCAAAGTTCCTGATGGCCACCACCTTGAAGAAGGTATCTTTGATAGTCTTGATTGATATAACACCTTGGAAGCGGAAGAAACATGTTAATAAAGCAGGTGAGCCTAATGCAATCCGGTCATAGTTCTCAGAGTTGAACTCTGGGTTTGCGTTAAGTGCTCTGTAGGCGAGATCGAACATGGCGGTCTGTACTACGTATACGAGAAGGTAGCAAATGAATAGCATGCAACCATTAATCCCATTCGTGTATGTCAGCGTGACAGGGTATTGATAGTGTGCTAATGTGGTGTAGGATGAAAGTGGTGGTTGCAGATGAATCTGGTCTTTCATAAAAAAAACATCATCTAAGCTGATATCAGTGATAAGGTTGAAGATGGTCTGTTGCATGAATGACTACAGAGTGGGCATTGAGCTACATTACGTACATTGTGGGGTTCATATGCCTTTCATCATGAACTTTTGACAGTCCACTAACTGATGCATCAGTATACTTTTGTACTATGGTGAAAAGAGTGGCTATAAGTGTCGCCTACACATTTATATACATACTAAGGCATCTGGTGTCACAGATTCCACAGCTCAGATGCACATATGGCAAAATCTCATCTTAATCTGAAATACCAATGTTCCAGTAGCTACTTGTGCATTAATCTGTGAAAATACAGTAATTGTTCTTTAATAAAGTAGCCTGTGCTTGTATTGGACATCTTCCACAGTGGTGCTGGAACAACTTTCTGAGTGGGCGTGCTGGCCTTTGGTGAGGCCACACAAATATCATAGGAGTTAACAATGTCTGTTTCACTTTGCATGTGAAGAAAGTGGACTATCTAATGTTTTCAAGGGAAGCTTTGGTGGAAAAATGCTTAAAAAACATTTGTCCAGATACATTGCTAAATATGTTATAGGTTACAAAGATAGTTATGAAGAGGAGCTCATAATTACTTCCAATATATTAACATTTTCAACATCCCTAAAGTTGAATTTTTTAAATTTAAAATAGACTCACCTTTTATCTTGCAGTGCGACGTCCTCCTCCCTCGGGTGTCTTCTCACGGAAACTCCTGATGCAGGAAACTGCACTACTCAATCCTGGGACTGCTTTCACAGCATTAAGACAGCTAGGTTAGAGAACTTTAAATTCTGCATGTCTGGCTGGCTCGCCCAAGACAGCTGCCAAAGAGGCATGCACATTTTAAAGTGCACAGCTTCCTGCTGCTACTACTCAGCAGTGCTGGCCCCGCCCCATCCTGACACTTAGTTCGGGTTGCTAAACAATAAAACTGTAATAAATTGACTTTATTACCGTTTTATTTTTCAGCTCTGCTGCTTGTGAGGCGATGCTCCTCCACTCACATGGAGGAGCTACCCCTGCAATAGCAACAGTAGTTTGACCTTCACGGTAGTTGTATCTTCCACTGAGAGATAAGTGACAAATATTTTCTTACTGCAAATGTGTAACTAAATCAAGGGCATGTTCCAGCGCCCCTGGATCTTTCAAGTCGCTCAGAACCAAGACTGTCCAAAAACAATGCTGCCAAATTTAGTTACAGATTGGTTAACTGGGTTTCATTTGTTCGATGAATCTCATTGTTCACTTGTCAAGTCAACCTCCCAAAATAAATCTTTCTGTACTGAGCATTAAAAACATTGGGGCAGATTTATCAATCTTTCCCGCAGCCCAACGTAGCAAGCCACCTCACTGCTCTCCGTGAAAGAGAAAGGGCAGGAATGCACCGTATCCAACATTATGCAGCCAGGCACGGCCCGTGCAGGGTTTTATACCGGGGCGGTGATGTCAGGCAAGGGAGGGTCAGGGTGGTGGGTTGTAAAATGCGGCATATGGACCATTATAGGTAAGTACCGGAAAAAAACCCCGAATTTCGTTGCCCCCGCTGCATCACATTTGGCGACGCAGCGTGGGCAACGAAATTCGTTTTTTTTCCCGGTACTTACCTGTAATGGTCCATATGCCGCATTTTACAACCCCCCACCCTGACCCTCCCCTGCCTGACATCCCCGCCCCGGTATAACGCCCTGCATGGGCCGTGCCTGTATACAGCGCACGCGACTCCTTTACCAGCGCTGGCGCACATTTGGCTGCCTAGACCCAATGCAGGCCCCCTTGCCTCATGTTGCAAGGCTGCCTGTGTTGTAGGCAGGATTGTTTTTGTGCAGGGAGGGGCACCTGCCTGACAAAAACAACCCTTTGAGACTTTTTCCTCTTTGTATGTGTGCTGCAGAATGCAGATCATGTAGAAAGAGGCTAGAACAAAGAGAAATAAAGATATTTCTCCTCGGTACGCCTAACCTGGGGAGGCATCGCATTTTGACACTTTCCCAGGTCTACCCTAATGGTAAATCTGGGAATGCTTCAAAATCCATGGGTGGATGCGTGGGAACATCCACGCTCCACCAATTGAATGCCTCCCTGCCGCAAAAAAAAATGCAAGGCAGCGATTTGCACTGCCTTGCTCTAGATTTACCAAGCCATGCAGGGCCATGCAAGGTGGCCTTGTGTGGCTAGATAAATCTCACATAGTTTTTTCTTCGCCTTTGTGTCCCCTTGCGTGGCACAAACTGTAGCGGCTTCTATGGGGCAGCAGTGGTGGCGCAGGGAAGGGGGTTAAGAAATAAAGGAGAAAAAAAGAAAATGTAACATATCTTCCCGGTGGCTGAATCTCCTCCGTCCTTCTGTCCACAAAGCAAAACAGGAAGCACCCAGGCTCCCCTAGCCAATCAAGATACTGTCACCAGCATGACAGCAGCCTCGTGATTGGTCTGAGCACTGTGGTCCGGCGCTCAGACAAGGGCTGGGAGGCTGTGCATGTTCTCCATGCAGGCTGTACAATACACCCCGGTGGAGAACATGCTAAGTGCACATGACTGTTTGGCCGGCCCAAGACGTCAATTGCACTTAGAAAGTGGCCAAAACTCGCCCTCCGCAGCTATGCCACGCCCCATACCTACAGAGCCACTAGGGAAAAATTAAATGTTACTAACATGGTGTTTTTAACATTTAATGTTTCCTGCGGGATGCCACTCCTCCGCCTTAGTGGAGGAGCTGCCGCTGGGCGCAAAGGGTGACACAAAGCCTTCATATTAATAAAGCTCCTCAGTCAACTGAAGTTCATCAAATTGCCCGGTAAATCATATTCAACTCCACTTGGTGTATACCTTACAGAATTAATGACCTTATATTTAGTGTTTTAAAAGAGACAGTGCAAAACATCCCACACTACAGTTGATGAAACTCTCTGAAAATGAAAAATACAATATTCATGGAACATTTGCAAACATGATTGAAAAACCTTCCCTGAAGAATTTTTTTTGCCATTTTGTCTTGCGGTTGCCTGGCCCCCACTAAAGAATAGATTTTTTAAAATACAAGCTTAGTAAATGTTGCTCTCTTTCTGCAGAGATAGCAGCATACGTTACAAAACATCTTCCTTTTAGGGACCGAGCCTCTCCCCACATTGTATTCAGGCTTAAAAAATAAAATATTTAGTGGGTATTAGCCAGCGCATAAAGTATACAAATGACAAACATAAAGCAATGAAAAACCACAAACTAAAGTGCACATGACTGCAGAGCTACATCCGTGGTAAACTTATACATACAGTCATCTGCCTCAATGGGGAGAGGGGGTTCTGAGCAGCCACATCCAGTGACCTTCAGCCAGGAGAAATACACAGACAACGCATGCAGATAGTCAAATAATACATGTATGGGCATGCACAGTGGGTGACCTGGGGGACAGCCCTGGTGGGAAACGATGGCTGAAATCAGCAATGGAGTGGGCATGGCTGTTGTGCATTACGGCTTAGACAGAAACAATAGCCACAGTCAGCTACAGATGGTCTCTCAACACTCTTGCCTTCTAACTGTGTAATATATGTGTCACAGCACATGTCCACTGTACCCACCAGAGAGGTGGGCCATAGTAAGGACATTCGATTCCGTCCTAGCCCTTTTCAACAGCTCTCCTGCACAGTGTTTCGTGTCGGGCAGTCCTCGCTTTCCAGGACATTGCAATCTGCCTTCTGAAGAGTACCAAAGCCAGGTCAATAAACCTGCAGGTCTTAGGCCATAGGATATAGGCGGGAGCGAGTGGTATTGGGCGGTCGACAACATCAGCTAAAATACCCATCACCTCTGCCCATGCATGCTGCAATACCTTCCAATCACACACCATGTGAAAGAAACCAACATCCGGTTGGCAACATCTGGGACACTGCGAGGAGGCCCCCAGGAACATGCAAAGAATGCACTGCGGTTTCAGGTAAGTCTGGTGCAGAAAACTGAATTGCGTTTACCTGAATTGTGGGCTCCTAGAGACCTCCTTCAACTGTGATGTTGCACCAGTCCACTGGTTATCGGTCAGCACAGAACCGAGATCAACCACCCACTTGTATGTGGCTGGTAACCCATTGAGTAATGGTGTGTGTGCAGGGCGCTGCACGGTACAGTTATTGCTTTACCTATGTTGCCATGTGTAAGTGCAGTCTGCAAAGGCAGGGATATTGATGGCTCCATCCGTCCCCGTTCCCAGTTGGCTATGACGGCATGGTTTACTGCGTTATACTCCAGGAAGTGACCCACTGGTACCCTGTTGGTATCCCTTGAATCCTGAAAAGTTCTTAATTCTTCCTCACTGTAGAGATCTTCAATGAACAGTATCCCTACCTCCTTCCAGAGGCGCGTATCACTACACCCCACACTGTCCCTGGTGATCAACTAGGTCCAAATGAGTAACCGAGGGGCGGACAGGAAAAAGGAGGAAATAATAATCTGCAAAACCTACATAAACCCGAAACATAAAACCAGGGATATCAAGAACCTGCTGGACCACCTCGTGAAAACTATGAGGGAACATGATACTTCCAACTTTATCCTTTTAGGGGACTTCAATCTCCTTCTTCTGGGTCTTCGGCTTCAGAAGAGATCCTGGCCCAGTCACCTGCATGGAATAGTCTCGCCCAGATTAAGAGTCCTCATGGCAGACCAAGCAAAATCTCTAAGGGCCTCTTGGAGGACTTAGAACATATCAACTTTCGAGTTCTAAACAGAAGGTTTGTAGATGATTCCCCACCAGTAGCGTCAATCTTAACCCAGGCTACAGCATAGACACTTGACTGCACTCTAGTCTCACTTTCCCTTTTTCATTACGTGATTTCATATACCCCCTAGGAGACAATGCGGGCAGTGATCATCGACTGCAAGAAGTACTTCTACAGGCCAATGCTCCTCCTTTTGAATCCATACCAGGGGGATGCGTCTCTAGTTACACAATTAACCTCAAAAGAATTAAGGGCCATATGTACAATGAAGTGGGGGGGAGAGGCGTTAGCATCCTGGCTTAACGCCTCTCTCTACCACTTCTGAAACACAAGGCTGCACCGTATTTACAGTGATATGGTGCAGCCTTGCGTTTCCTCCTGCAATGACGCTACACTTAGCAGTGTAGCGCCAACGCAGGCACCCTTGCACCGCAGTGCAAGGGCGTCTGCGTGCAGGGGAGGATTGTTTATGTGTGCGAAGGTGTCCCTTCCTGCACATAAACAATCCTGAAATGCAATGTTTTCACTTTCATGTGTGCTGTTTAATGCAGCACACATGAAAGTCACAAAATGGCATTTTTCTTTAAAGATTGTTTATGTACAGGAGAGGGTACCTTCTTGTACATAAACAATTTATGGCATTTTGCTTTTTCCAGGTGTGCTGCACAAGGCAGCACACATGGAAAAAGCAAAAACGAGGAGAAATAATGAATTTCTCAGAGTTTTGCCAACTTAAGACCAGGTTTTCCCTGGTCTAAATGTTGGCGTTGCCTCCTCTGTACGGCACTTTTGTACATAGGGGGCAGCGTCAAAAACAATAGGTGTTATGGTGGAATGCCCACCACAACACCCACTGCCCACTCCTTTCACGCTAAGCATAGTGTGAAAGGAGGCCTTATGTACAAGACAGCGTTAAGCCACGTAGAGTGGCTTAACAATGCCTTGTAAATAAGACGCCGCCGTTATCGCCACCATAACATCAATTGAAGTGACGTTGTGGTGGCGATAGGGTATTGTACATATGCCCCTAAGTTTTCACCAGCACATACAGAGAAAGTCCTGGAGGCAGCAAAGCTTTTCCTATTAAATTGCACTGAACAAAAAACATATCTCGCCCAATAAATGGGAAAACCTCAACATCACGCTATCAATCACCTGTTCCTCAAAAATTAAGCAGAGACGAACAGTCGAAGTGTGTGAAACAGAAAGGATATCCAGAGCACAACAGCGCTTGTTAACAATATCAAAAAAAGCTATTAAAAAGGGCCTTCGACTATAGTGATAGAATCCTGGGGACTCTATTTCAACCCTCTCCTTACGCCTGCATAGATTGAAGTTGAAACAAATAAGTTGGGAACTAAAGAGAGCCGGGGAAGAAAAGCTTTGGGCTAGACTACTTCATGATTTCAAAACTAATCATATCAAGTGCTTTTGGTCCCTTGTGAACAAAGTAGTGCGCCCTTTTCATGGTGAAGTGGCATCACATATCCCCGAGGAGAGGTGGACTCAGTACCTGGAATCCCACTTTAACCCTCTGTCAGAGAACTCACGGTCGTCCACAATGTCTGGGCTCACCACAACTAGTAAACAGGAGAATAAAAGTACCCAGGGTAGCCCCAACCAACATCTGGAGGTAGCTATGTCAATTAGTTTAGCTAGAACAAATATCCAAGAGAAAAAAAGAAGGAGCACCAGGACCAAACGGAGTTCCACCAGCCCTCTTCAAAAAGGATGTAATATTTTGGGCAGACACGTTAGAACCACTGTTCTGTCTAATAAGGCAAACGAGCCAGCTTCCAGCCTCATGGAAGGGCTCGGTTATCTCACCAATCTGCAAAACAGGCGACAAAGCCTCTCCGAAAAAATTGTCCCAACTCCCTCCCCAAGGCTGAACAGCCACTTGGCTGCCAGTCACCAACATCCAACAGGTACCTGTGCAGGTAAACGTACATTAACAGTGGAAACATGTACAGTCCAGACCCAATGGGCACGTGGCAGGTCCCATGAAGCTCCTCGATCTGCCATGCCCCTTATATATCAGCAGATCCAATGGTACCCAGGTGCCTCCTCCCACCTCCAGGTACACTCATGCTGAAGATAGTACCAGAATCAAACCACCTGAGGCTATATCATCAGCCAGACGAGGAGTAAGAACCAGACCCATGACCTACCCCTCATGTGGCGCGTCGGATCGGTCTGTGCCAGTCTTAGCATTTGAACCATGATCTGACAACAAAGCAGCAAAGTGGTTTTTACTGTGGAGCAGAACATCTATGACTGACACCTCCGGATGGATGCTATTTATTCATCCCCTGCTTTGCTAAAGCGAGAATGGGGGGCAGAACTTTCCAGGTGGGAACCTCCAAATGCTGGAATGCCTTGCCCCTCAAACTACATATGATGCACTCTGAACAGGTGTTTAGAAAGACCTTGAAGACCTGGCTGTTCAGTCGTAGAGACTAGGGGGCCTATTAGCAAGAAATAGGAATATTTATCGCTAAGCGTGGTTAGCGACTTTTTTTTTATCACTGGATATTTTAGCGGAGAAAACATGCTATTAGCAACGTTTTTCTCCATTGTGCTAAAATATCCAGCGATAGCGGCGAAATGCGAGAATATCGCTGGAAATCCAGCAATTTTCTTGCATTAAGCCAATGGGGACTTAATCTGATAATCCTCCCACCATTGACTGTACAGGTAGGTAAACGTTTTAGCAGGCGTTAGTTTATAGCGATAATCGTGCTTAGCGTGATTTTTTTTATCGCTTCGCCTGCCCTGCTAATAAGCGATAGCTGTGTTTGCGACTGTTTTCAGTCGCTAACTTTTTGGATACGCCCACATTGCATGTCATTAGTGATAAATATCGCTGACATGCAAAGCGGGCCCCAAACCTGTAGCTATCGAATAAAAGCTGTCACTAACTGCTGTTAGCGACAGCTTGCTAATATGGCGATAAAAATATTGCTGCTTTAGCGGGAAAAAGTCCTGCTAAAGGGGCGATATTGCCCTTGCTAATATGCCTCCAGATCTCTGCTATCATGGCTACGTTGTTATCCACTTTAGTGCCAGGACACCTCAGTCGAGGTAGCTGTGCACTTTATAAATGTCTTTCCGTATTATTATTATTCCTCCTCGGGTCCTTCGTCTCCCAGCCCCCCACAAGCGATCCTCCTCCTGCACTAGACAACCCTCCTTTTGTGCCGATCCATAACCAGGCCTCCACAGATGTTTGGAAGGAATGCATCAGGTCACCTTCAATCCCTCTCAATTTAGCAGGGAAGAGGAGGGCATATTTTAGGCCCAACTGGCGTAGCTGATGTTTGATCGCCACATAGAACTGTGGTGCCACTGCACATCCCCTGTGTAATCCGGGTAGGGCGATATTGTGGCCCCTCATGGCACCAGGGCCCCTTGGCTCTAAAAGTCTGCAGAATGAAGTTGCTGTCTCCATAATTCAGAAAGCGCACGGCCACAAGGCAAGGGGTTGCCCGAGGCAGTGGAGGTCTTCCGAATGGGCCCTTTCATTGGAAAACAACTTAGGGGCCTTTCCAGCTAGGACAGTGCCAATGCTCTAAAAACAGCACCATGTTTGGAACCCTGGCTCGCTCAGGGAGGCCCAAAAATCAAATATTGTTGTGCCCTTCATCGTTCTTAGCCCACAGTTGAAAGCGCACAATCTTGGAACTCATTTGTTTTATTTGGAAATTTAGTCGTTTAGTAGAAATAGCAGATTCCATGTTCTCGACCCTCTCAGTTATCTTCTGGTGGTCTGCGCATAAAAAGGACACTTCCAGCGTAACAGTGTCAATCTTGGTCTCCAATGTAGTTTTGGTGTCCTGTATCGTCTGCAATATTTTATCAAACTGCTCTGAGTGGTTCCCTAGTGTGGTCTTTATCTGATTGAGCCTCCTCCCCCATCTGCGTTGTCAGGTTAAAGTAGTCTGTAATGTTCTTAGTGAGTGAGAGGGGGGTCTGCTTCCCTTGGGCTCCTCCATCATAGAGGGAGTCCTGACGGCACAACAAATGCCACTTCCCCTACTGTGTGCACCTGCATGGGGCCATGCCACCCGCCACCAGTCTCTACTTTGCCTCATGCGGCGGCCCCGCCGAGAAGTAGTCCTCAACCCAGTCCATGGAGTGGAGCCCCAGCCTGCATCTTCCATGCTTAGGTCACCTCAGGGAGGATCACTGCTGCGCCAAACACCAGGGCCCGCAGTTTGCACTGACTCAGCCATCACTAGTTCCAGCAGCAAGCGTAAAACACAGTTGAGTGAGCCACCTAGTCAACGTCCACATGTGAAACCCCCAGGGTAAAAAAAGAAAGGGGGATACAAAGGTCACACAGTCCCTCTAGGTCCCTGTCACTACTCACAAGCCAGTGCCACTCCATTTTTCATGATCCTCTCTCCTCCATGTAGTGCTCTTGGACCATGACAACGTCAGGTCCAGAGGGCCTCCCCATGGTTTTCGGTCATTAACAGGCCTTCCCACTGCAGCACCCCCTCAGCCGCAGGGCCTCCACCACCATGGGCCCCATCTCAAATGCGGCACCGCCCGCAAAAGCTGGTTCCTCCACGGCAGCGCACACTGGTCCAGTAGGCCCCAGGAAACAGGTGCTCCCCTCTGCGGGTCCGGAGAGTCACAGGTATGTGGAGAGAGGCCACTGGTTTCTAGGGTTCAGGATGGTGAAGGATTTACTTGGGTTGCATCGTGGAGCTCAAAAGGAAGTGTCCGCCATCTTGGCCACATTCCCCTCTGCCCCCCACCCCCATTGTATTTAGTTAAAAAAAAAAACAATCTGTGTGGCAGGGGCCTGGCTTGCTGTGCAGTTGTTCCTCCCATGGCATTACAGAAACATTGTCACTAAAATCTAGCAAAAGTGCTTGCTACAAAAGGGCCCTTATGTGCTTCTTAGACAATGAGAGCATGCCTGCTTAGAAATTGCAATACTAGGCTTACTGTGGGCTTACTGAGAAAACACAATAGAACGTACTTGGAAGCTCGTAATGTACCAACTGGACAATCTGGGTAACATAATGATGTTCTACTTTGGTAAATAGAAACTATGTTAAGTATGTATGTGTAAATTGTAATTTATAAAGTGCATACCTAGTTAGGAAGCAAAGGAGCGCTGTACATTACCTGGAGAAATGGAAGGCCATCTACAAGATCTTGTACATCAAGTGGGGATTACACAAACCCTATCAATGCTTTACAATTCGCATTTTCGTTATGTTGATGTGAATATAAATGGCCAATGTATGGGTAATGGGCATATTGGGAATCTACTGTGTTGCGCAAACTCTATATAAAGGGAACAGTTCATGCAGAGGTTACTTGAGAAAATGGAAAGTGACAATACAGAAGTTCCATGTGGTGTTTTGGGGCCGGATGTTGTCACCTTTGCAGCATTTAATGGCACTTTGAGGCATAGATGGCATATACAATTCTGTCGGATAGTCCTTGAATTGTTCTATCGAAATCTTCTTGAGTCCTTGCTCTCATTTCTTCCTTCAAATGCCATGAAGCCCTTCAAAAATGTCATACTGGCAACTGTTCAATTAACTTCTGCATGAACTAGAAGTCCAAAATCGATTTGTCACTGTGATCGTGTTTAGATGCCCGTAGTCCATGGAAGTGCATTGCCAGAAGGAGCAAACAATTATCCAGTTGAAAGAAGCAAAGAAAAAGAGACTGAAATATTGATGGTTAACCGTGAATTCTGAGGATGTTTCTTACTAAGGAGTTCTGAGTAACATCAAATAGACAAGAGCAAAGCTCAAATTGCGGCCAGCATTAATCGAGGGCAAGGGGGTCGCGCAGATAAGGGGGTGGAGGTAAATTTAATAATGCATTTTAAAACACGTCCCCGTCCGCCAGTCGGGTCCTGCATTTTCTCAGCTCCTCCTTTCTTGCCTGTGGCAGGAAAAGAAAGCAGGCAGCTTCCTACCCCCCTAAGCCATGTGATTGGTGGGGATGCCGCCCAGCCAGGGACTTACGGGGAGGCCATTTTCTCCATGTAGGCTGCATTGCAGCTTGCGTGGAGAAAGGGCAAAATGCGCATGACTGGTTTGGGCAGCCCCAGAGGGACGACCAAACCAGTCATGCTCACTCAGGAGTGGGCACACCTCTCCTCCCTGCCCAGCCCTGCTCATAGAGCAGCCCAGATAACCAAACCCTTCTGCTTTCTCGCAGTGCGAGAAGCAGAAACGTAAAATGATAGTTATTAAAACATTTTATTTTCTGCTTCTCACACTGCGAGAAAGCTGTGGGGCGATGCTCCTCCGCTCTAGAAGGAGCCACCCCTGGGTAAACAACATCCCTGTACTTTTTTACCCATCTATAATTGTATGCTATGTATGGCCCCCAGAATCTACGCAGTGGCAGAGGAGTAATTGGGGAGCTATACATAATTGTCCTCAGTTGAGTATTCCTCTCACAATGGTTAAAAAAAACAAAAAAGTAGTTGCCATCCTTGGCCACTCCACCACCTTCCTTGCTTGCTTCCGATCCAGCTATCCGGGACTAACACATTTCCATTACCAGGGCCTACTTCATTACCCAACAAGCCCCTTCACACTGGGTGAGTGAAGTACAAACTTACCAATTTCCAATTAGTATATCATCCCTGCATATACTTTGTGACGATGCAATCTTTATTTATGCAATCAGGTTTTGTCAAACTAATACCTTGAATTAGTAAAACCCATTATAAACCAAATTCAATATATCTAATATCTCTAATAAAGACAAATTCACTTGTATATTTATAATGCTTTAACTAAATAATGTGATTGCTCATCAAAATACAATACAGCTCGAATAATTGATTACCACACAAGAAATAATAAACGAAAATGACAGAAGTACATCTCAACATCAATGCAATCAGTGAGTGGAGTGGATAGGTGTAGAGACAAATGTTTAGAGACAAAAGACATTTGCAAAATGGTTATGCAAATTCAGATATTATACTAACCCACAAAAGAAATTAGGAAACTACTCTCTGACCATGAGAGCAGCAAGGCCCCTCAAGTAGAGTTGAAGAGCAAAGACTAAGTCAGGGTTTTGCAAACAGGAATAGCCAGCCCAAATAAGGTGGTGATAATGATGGTGGGCGGATCGCCACAGCCCGGCTGGCGGTGGCGATCCACCCACCATCACAACCACATTTATCCCCCCACCATATTACCATGGTGGGGGGTACCGCGGTGGACGGAAAGTCGGTCCTCCGCTTTTCTGCCTGCCGGCAATCTTGACGATTGCCGGCCTGGCGAAACTTAGGCATGATATGGATGGCAGGGTGTCCGCCCGCCATCCTAATGGGGCCCTAAGAATAGGAGACAGCAATGCAGCTCTCTCCTACCGCAAAGAAGGAAAAACATGCAAAAACCTAAACCCTTCCTACTGGGTTCCTAATATTATACTCTAAAAACCAAAAAGACCAACCCACATTGTATCATAACACACAATTTCTTTTCATTCTGTTGATTAAGGAAGGGGGTGTACTGTCACACAACTATCGTTATAACATTTCTGTTAGACTGTCCATGGTCTTCTTTACTCATTTCATCAACTTTCAGCCCAGGAAATACAAATTCGAGCTGACGTCATGGTACACATTTCCTCCATCTCGGTCATGTAACAACTTTTGTGCTTCGATTTTTCCATTGTTCTGCTTTCTGAGGAAGTGTTCCACTTTTGAAGATTATTTTGTTCCTGCACGCAAACTTTGGCAGGCACACAGGACCCGTGAAGGACGAACAGTTTTCAACCTTCGCATTTTCACTCAGATTAAACCCGCATTTATTTTCTAAAATGACTCTCGGGCTTTTTCTGCAGAGCAGAAAACCATACTTCTACGGAAAACAAACACATTAATTATTAATCTCTTATAATGCTATACCATAGCACAGCCACCCTGTGTGTTGCATTTATCCATGCGTATCCCATATTAATGTTATTTCCAACAAATACTACAATAGAACAATCAAGCATCATTAGTCCTTTTATTTTGCTTTAGTCATAAGCATTTGCGGCCTACTCCAGCATTTTAGTTTGCGCTCATTTTCCCTTATTTGAGCCCTTTCTACATTCAGTTTTTACACCACACAATTAATGATTTCACACTATGGGAGTTCAATCCGAGCAAGTTTTATTTTGCGAAAACCCTGCTCCATCAATCCCCCCTTTGATGGCGACTTTGAGCCATCACCAAATAACCCACAAATACAATTTTTCACCATTTTATCATTTAGAAAGCTGTAGTTCTCTTTTGTTTCAACATAATTCCATCTATATCCTTTACTATTTCATAGTAATTTCCTCTCCTGCCTTCTAACTTTATTTCTTCCCTCTTCCTTTTTCTTGCTCTTCCTTTAACATCTTGGCCTAGATGTAGGTAATTTTATTTTACCACTTCTTAAATACCGAATTTTACCGATTCTGTATTTAAGAAGTGTTAAAATAGAGGGGGGGGGGGGGGGGGTGTAGGTATTACAGAATCGGTAAATACCGAATCGTTAAGATTCGGTATTTACCGATTCTGTAAATACTGATTCGGTAATGCCCATTGATTCCTTAGGGCATTGAAGCCCATAGGAATCAATGGGCATTACCGAATCGTAAATACAGATTCCAGCAAGGGTGCAGGGGGTGTCACTTTGACAGCACCCCAAATACAGGCATGTGTGCCATGTGGCACACAGACATGCCCTAAGGGCATGTCTGTCTGTCACATGGCATAGGTGTGCATGCACACATGTGCATGCACACCAGGATTCAGTATTTTACCACCCAATTGTATTGGGTGGTAAAATACCGAATGTGAAAGGCCTTTGGGACTCAGAAGAGTCCCACCTATATCTAGAAGTTACCGAATCGGTAAAAATACCGATTCGGTAAATTTACCGAATAGGTAAAATTGGCCCCCTGCATCCCAAAAACCCATTTACCGGTCGGTAACGGCGGAAATCGTCCGTCACCGGCCGGTAAATGGCCACCTACATCTGGCCCCTTGTGTTCCTTACTTACATTTGCAACACTTATATATCAGTAGTATCATTAGTATTCCCTGTAGCAACAGCAGCTATTGGCGTCAGTACTTTCCTTATCAAGCTGTTACCAAAAGCAGAAAAACAATTTTCCACTGTGGAGAAATCCTTACCAAGTCCCTCCCAAGTGCCGTCAATCTTCAGTTCTGCCAAATCCTCTTGAAGATTTGTAATGTTCCTAATATACCCCACTAAACATTTATGGGCTTATTTACAAGGCTCTTGCGCCACTTTTGCCTAATTTTCAACATGGGAAAAGTGACGCAAAAGTGGCGCATGGGGCTTGTAAATCTGCCCCTCACACTTATCAGGAATATATGTGCAACATTGTTGAGTTTTCAACCTGCTACAGACTTCACCTTCTTTATCTAATAATACATCAAGGGCAAGTCTATTCTGCAAAACCATAGACCTTATCGCAACTATTTCAGTATCAATAATCAAGAACCCACCAGCAGTGTCTGTTGACAATTTGAATTTTCTAACTTTGTGTGAATTTAGCATTACCCCAACTGAAGGTATCAATGCTCCAAAAATATCACCCACAATTTCCGAAACACTTATTCCCCTCTTACTACGAACTAGTTCACTCTTCTTTTCATTGATTCCATGACTCTTTTCTAAATGGTAAATCTTTGGGAATAATATTCCCATATAACACCCTTACCAAAGTGCAGGCAACCCAGTGCTTAATTTCTGCTAGTTCTTTCCGGTGCTTAGCACCGGCACTTAATTATCAAGGCCAGGTCTACACACAATGCAGCACTTTATTGATTTTGATAGCGCTGCCTCCGCACGGAGGGTTACTGCTACGGGTTGCTTTTGTCATTTAACTTGAAGTAACGTAACAGACAGTAATAACACTGACTGACTACCCAAACTGCCAGGAAGGGTCCAAGTTGGAAAGCAGCCCTGCTATCGTCGTCTTCATGAGTCATGACTCAGCCTCGAGAAAACTTTAAAGACAGTGTGCTGAGCTCTTTAAGTTGAACGTGAAAGAGAATGGACTCCGGATCGTCGTGCACTGGTGGGGGTGGGGGTGGGGAGGGGGGGTACTGTGAAGTAGTGGCAGGAAGAGGGTATTAACATCACTGCCAGAGTGCCTGCTACAGTACTGCCCGGCTGGGACGGTGTGCTAGAGCAGTGTTCTTTTGGCGTGCCGCAGTGAAATTTAAAAAACGTTCGGGAAGGCGCCAGGCGGAAAGCCTCAGTCACGCCGATACAACAACAGAGCAACTGGGTAAGGTAGTGCAACTTACAAGCAAGGTGAAAAATATTTAATCCCACCGAGTGTCACAGCAGTTATTATTATTATTTATTGGTGTTGTAATTGCATTGGTAATTTCCAATGCTAAAAACTGGGATATCTCATATCTCCTACACACACACTCACAGTCTTATCAGATAATAAATAAATCAATCACTTACATCCGAGCGAGGCTGAGTCAGTGAATGAGTCAGTCAGTATGTCACAGTCCCCACGCAAGGTCAGTCGGCCACGGCCACAGAGTAGTACTCTGCCGCCGCGTTCAGTGCAGTGAGTAGTGAGTGACATTCTGACTGGTCTCCCCTCTCCCAGTCGCCGCAAACTGTGTTGCGGGCAGTGGCCCGACAACAGCTGTGAGCCTGGTCACATGGCCTGCACTGGCTGGGGGAGAGAAAATGGAGATTCATGATGAGTTGATGACTGAATGAATCTCAATTTTGTTAACAATCCGACAATCCCAATCATGATAATAATAATAATAATAATAATATTAATAATAATAATAATAATAAAGTAGTTTGTAAAGCGCCCGGTGACTCCATCTCGGCGTGTCCCCGCGCTGTGGAGAGAAACAGCAAGCAACATAGGCACCTAACCAAATCGCCGCAGAGCTTTATAAATTGTACCGGTGAGTTTTTAGGAGACTTCTGAACTTGATCTTCAGTCTTTCCAGTCTGAGGCACATCGGAAGTTTGTTCCAGTTTTGAGCCGCTGCGACTCTAAAAGATTGATCATGGAGGACTAAAATTCGGCAGCCCGTGTCTGTCTCTCGACTCGAGAGCGGTACTTCTCAAGAGTCATATGTCAACAGTTGATGGTGGGCTGGCTTTCCCTACCTGCGGGTGTAATTGGGCTGGATTTTAGTTGTGGACTTGTGTTAGGGTGGAGCTGTGTGCGGCAGGAGGCAACGTGCGCAGATTTCAGATTGCGCATTTGCCACGCCCCAGCAAACCCGCACCCGCACGGCCACCCGCACCCCACCTCCACCGAGTCATCGTGGTACGGGTAACGGCCCGGGTCCCGGCCTTTTAACTCGGTCCCTGAGTGTGTGCCAGCCAGTGTGACCCGGCGACGACGTCACGTTGGTGGACTGGCAGTAGTACTGAGTACCGGCCCTGGCGTCCAAGATTCCAGGTGAGACAGCAGGCAACTGCAAGATGGCACCTGACTGGCACTAGGCCCCGCAGTGGCTTCGTCCCCCAATCAGTTAATAAAGCTGGATACAGCGCAGGCAGCCTAAGTCGTGGCAGTGCTTTGCACTGACTGACTGCAGTCAGTATGTGTGTCCAGGGCCGGCCCAAAGAACTTTGTTGTCTCTTTTAACAGTTAAGTGTAGAGGGCCTCACCACACAGCACCACCCCACAATGATCATCAAGCAATCATGATGCCATTGCCAAGAGCAATGAGAATTGCGATTCACGCTGACTGAATCTCATGAGTCATTTTAGTTTGGATGGTCATGGATGGTTCTCATTTCTCAACTAACTTCTTAGTGGACAGGAGCCAGTTGAAGATGTGGGTGGACTCTGGAGCTAGTAGAGTAAGTGGGCGGAGCCAGTGGAGGAAGTGGGTGGAGCCATAGAAAAGTAGGTGTGGCCTCCGACAAACATTTCAGCACCTGCACTTCATATTTTACAAATGAAGCACTGAGGCAACCTACAATAGGCATTCTTCCCACATACATAATAAATTCCGGGAAAAATAGGATCAGTTCCTCCTCTTATTCCCCAACCTCCCGTGATTAAGAAAACATGATCACATTAACTAGAACCAATGAAATAGTTATTATAGTCAGTTTTTAATCTAAGTAAGCAAAGTTTCATTCTATGATGCCACGGAGGTACATAGGACTTCTGTTCAGCAGCCTTTTTCCTAAAACTCTGTCTTGTATCCTCTACCATATTAATAAACTCAATCTCTTCCTGATGCATTGTGGAGGTTAAGTTATTTCTATGCACATACACTATGTCAATTGTTTTGGTTGAATGGAAAAACTCACCCATAAATTTTGCATTTCTAGCACTATACACTCTATTCATATTCTGTCTAATTGGAATTTCAGAAAACACTAGATCCATGTTTGAGTAATAGTATTGTAAACTACCCTTCTTGTAAAATAGACTTGTTAAGATACTACAAGATACTCCATATGTTAGAGGTAAGTGATGGTAAGTCACTCCCTCAGAGACAGACGATGGTAGTTGCATGCACACATAACACTCTCTCACATCCATCGTGTCAACGTTCTCGTACAGTAATTTTGTAAAAACATTTAACGAAAAGTCATTAATAGAATTATCCTGGTGATAGACGCTATCATCTATCATTCTTTTCATATTAGTTTGTGAATCTACTTTAAAGATTATCCACATCTACTTTCACACTCATCACACTATTGGTATTATTATTTCAATTTGGAAACAGAAAGTAAGGCACACCAACAATTCGTGTTAACCAAACCAGCATTAGTAATGAAACACTAATAAAGCAAGCATTAATTCATCTACGTTTAAAACTTCTTCTTTTTTAATCCAGTCTCCATAGTATTTGCCTCAGCCATTTCTATAACAATCTGATATTTGACTAAAAAACAAACAAAAAAGATAAAATAGTGTATCCAAACACTTTTAAGCCTTCTTGCTTCACCCCTCTCTTTTTGTTTTAAATCTTCACAGCCTTTGATTCCATTCCAGTTAACATTTTTTACACTCCTCTGAGTAAATGTTCAATATTCTGCACCTCAATTTTTACACAGTTCATTTAGGGTGGCTCGTAGCTGTTTGCATGCACCAGTGTTCTCTCTGCACTGGTCTGTGTGCTCAACTTCTTCAGACACCATATATATCCATTCGGTGCTTTGTATTTCGGGTTCAGAACTCTTCATCTTTTTGTTCTCCTAACTGTATCTTCTTTGGAGTCTCTTTGGTCTGTTTGACTTGATACTTCCAAAATCGTGTCTGGTGATTTTTTTTTTCAGAGTACATTTCAGTCTTTTCACTCCCTTTGGCCACACTCCTCCCTTTCTGGCTTTCTTAACTTCCACAGTTTCAGAGCCAAGTTCACAACTCCTTTTGTTTGATTCTTTTCTCTGTTGTACTTGCTCTTGATCTCTATTTTCACTCAACACTTCTCCTTCATTTACTTTTTTTTATTTTTATGAACTGTTATGTAGCGCGTGACTCACCCGGGGGCATCTCAGCGCTTGCCTAGAGGATAACAAAAGCAAGTCCAGATGTAATTACTCAATAGGCGAATAGAGTTAAAACAAGAAGGCTTTAAGTTGTTTTCTAAAAACCAGACAGGACGTAGATTTACGCAGGGCCTCTGGTAGCGAGCTCCATTACTTGGGAGCAATGTATGAAAAAGCTCTGCCACCCATACGCGTTAGACGGATACGGGGGGCCTTCAGAAGGGCCAGTGAATTAGACCTTAGATTGCGTCCAGACATCTGTTTACAGAGCTTTTTTTGCAGATAGCGGGGGCCCAATCCCTTGATTGCTTTGAAAGAGAGACAACAGATCTTAAAAAAAGATCTTTTTTTCACTGGGAGCCAGTGAAGCTCTCTGAGCAGGGAAAGAGATAGGGATCCCGGGGGGTGATTTAAGACCATCCTCGCTGTGGTGATTTGGATCACTTGAAGTTTAGCTAGCGTAGTCTCAACCACTTCCGCCAACAGCCATCGCCTGGACCATTGTTCTGCAAAGTTTTAATGGCAGATAGGGGAGTAGCCTACGTAGGAGGCGAAGACTGTAATAGCATGCACCTAAAATGTTCTTGATGTTGTTATTTCATGGTGAGCTTGTGATCCAATTGTATTCCTAGGCTTTTTACTTAGGAGGTAGGGCAGGGGGCCTATCCCAGCTGGGGAGGCCACCAATCGGCCGACCAGGTGTTGGCGGCTCTGCCAAGAAGCATAAACTAGGTTTTCCCCGGGTTGAGTTGAAGACAACATTCAGTCATCCATTTTGAGGTTGCTAGCATTCCCGCCGAGAAATGCAGTTTCTCATCGATATGGTTGGAGCCAATTGGAAATAACAGCTGGGTATCGTCGGCATACGATACGATCTCAAAGCCGAATGATTGAACGATCTTGGCCAGAGGAGCCATATACACATTAAAAAGTGTGGGGCTTAGGCATGAGCCCTGAGGTACTACCTTGTCCAGCAAGGATTTTTGAGATGTAAATGGACCCAGAGTAGTGGTTTGCCATCTATCGGTTAGGAAGTTCTTAAGCCACCGCAGCGCTGAGCCCCTGACACCACACTCATGTAGCCTCTTCACTAGCAGTCGATGAGAGATAGTATCGAATGCTGCGGAGAGGTCCAAGAGGATCAGTATCATGGATCCTCCAGCATCAAGAGTTTGTCTCAATAAGTCAGTGACAGCCAGAATGGCCGTCTCTGTACTAAAACCCTTGCGAAAGCCCGACTGTGAAGGGTCGAGAATATCATTAAGTTCTAAATACTGGCTGAGTTGTTTATTTATTACAATTTCCAATGTTTTACCAAGCAAGGGCAGCAGGGATATCTGTCTGTAATTGCTGAGCACCTGAGGGTCTGCAGATGGTTTCTTAAGGATGGGCCGGACGTGGGCTTCCTTCCAGTTGGCCGGGATAAGACCAGTTAAGATGGAAGAATTAAAAAAAAAAAAAAGAATTGCAGGAGCACACACAGGGGAAAGAAGGGCCATAATGTTGGGGGAGCATAAGTCACCCGGTGAGCCAGATTTAGCTACCGACAATAGATTGCTAGTCTCTTCCAGCGAAATGGTCTCTAAACTGGTTGAGATGACAAGCGGTGGATGTTGTAAAGGCATCCAGATTCTTAGTGAATTTGGTGTTATTAGTGCTTGTAGGAGGAAAATTGGCATAGATCAAATACATTTTTTCTTGAAAAAAGTATGCTATTGAGTCACAAAGTAGCTGGTATTCTGGTGATGTTTGTTTGCCTGCTGGAGGGAATGAGAAGTCCTTGACAATGTTAAACGATGCTTTAGAGGAGTTGCTAGATTGTTCTATTTGATTACAAAAATACAAACATCTGGCAGTTTAAATTGTTTGATGATAATGGGATAAGGCTGATTTGTGAGTTAGTTTATCGGCAAGGTTTTTTGTACATCTCCATCGTCTCTCTAAAGCTTTACATAATGACTTTTTAGTTTTCAAGTCGCCTGAGTACCAGGGGGCAGAAGGCCGCAGAGTGACTGGGTTCTTCTTACACTCAGAAATAACTACATCAAACTTCTTTACTAAAGCAGAGTTAAAACTGGCCAACATATCCGAGGCATCCTGGCAATATTGCCCAGGGTCCAGATTGAATTGAGGGAATATCTCATTAAAAGCTTCCAGGGTGAGTTTTTACCAAGGCCTGCGCCTTTCAGTCTTTACTGGCTTCGGGTGACTCACGTAAACTGTGCCAATTTGGGGCAGGAGCGTGAATTGGATCATACAATGATCTGTCCATATAAGGGTGAGCAGGGGATGTATCCTTAACCGCTCTGAATTTGTAAAGATAAGATCTAGCGTGTGGCCTGCACAGTGAGTGGGCCCAAGCATCCTTTGTGATAGACCAATGTCGCCTAAGCCTTTCTCTATTTTGTGTCCCAAATATTGAACCTCTTTTTAACAAAGTTGTAATTTAGCTGGTGACACCTTATGCCTACCTACTGCCAAATGGTTCAGCAGAGCAATTGTATCTCTCACACATGCTTCTCGTGTCTTTGATGCAACAAGTAAATCATCGATGTACGGCACCAACACTAAGTCTTCCGACATTACCAGTGACTCTGGACACTTTTTCAATATCTGATTGAAAATTGAAGGACTCTTTGTATACCCTTGAGGAACTCTTCACCATGCTAAAACACAGTCTCTGAACCGGAACACTAAGGGATATTGGCTGTCTGGATGCAAAGATATCGAGAAATGCTTGGCACAAATCAATTACTGTGAACCACTCTGCATCACTGGGAATTTGATAAAAAATCACTGCTGGGTTTGGCACTGTTGGACAGCAAGGTACCACAATCTTATTCACCTTACTCAGGTCCTGAACTATCCTTTACTTACTGCTCAGTTTTTTAATACCCATAATAGATGAGTTACAAGGACTCCCTAATATCTCTCTTAAAATGCCATGTTCAATCATTTGCTCAATTACAGGCATAACTCCTGCAATAGTCTCTGGGCTCAGTTTATACTGTGGCGTTTTTTTGAAAATTCTGCTCCCTGTTTGACTGAAATTTGGCTAGGATCAACTCATTTCATCAATCCAATGTCTTTCCCTGAAAAATCCCACACATCAGTCATCACTGTTTTTCTCAACTCAACAGGCTGATCTTTTGCTGTAACAAAAGGATATAAATCAATCACTTCTGTCCCTTGCCGTGCCATCATCACTTTGGACGCAACATCCTCATTTGGCGTTTAGAAAGCAGTGCCATTCGGTGTACAATAGATGGTGCAATTCATTTTACATAACAAGTCTCTACCCAAAAGGTTTACTGGACTTGTGTCAAACACCACAAACTGATGCAAATCTCTAAACTCTCCAATGTGCACGTTCATTGGTTTTGTCACTGGAGTTTTGCTAAACTGATTCAAGTCACCCACAGCTTGGATAGTCTCTCCCGAGAGGGGTAGGTTTGGAATTTCCACTGTTCTCACTGTAGAACGGGTAGCACCAGTGTCCACAAGGAATGAAATAACATTACCTTCTATTTTCCCATCCACAAAAGGACCACACTGATCTACAACAAGAGATGCGCCAAGCACGCACACCTCCTCCCCCCCTCAGTCACCGTCATTGAGATGCATCTGAATCACTCTCATGACACTACACTAGTATTATGATACCATTTGTACATTTTGATTCTTACCAACTTGTTCACCTGTATAGAATCCAGCATTCGCACTGTATCTCTGTACCTGAGCATTCACATTATTAGGCATTGGAGCTTTTTGGTATTTGTACCTGCTGTACCTGTTGGAACTGTGGTGAAACTACCTGTTGCTGCTGCAGCTGCTGTTGATTCACAACCACCTCATTCTGCATCTGTGGATTAAAATTTTGATTCATTCCATTATTTCCCAATTAGGTCCTATACTCGTTCTTCCAATGTCCGAATTTTCCCCACGCATGACAAGGACATTTCTTTTTCATATTTTCCTTACTACCTTTAACTCTACCTTTTCCCTAAATCTGAACCTGAACACTACCATTTGTCACAATACCATTCACATTAGGAATCTGACCATTTTGAACATTCTGATTCTGCCCTTTTACTCGAAAACCTATTTGAGGATAATCAACAACATTCCCATTCTTCTGTGCTGCTTTCAGTTGTGCCCACATCATTTTATTATTTTCTTATGTCTTGACTCAATATCATCACTATACTAACTACAATATTTTGCATACCGCAGTATTTTGTCCACTGTTTTGTTTTGCCAGCAAATCAGGTGCTGCTGAATCATGTTGCTAATCTCTGGTTTCAATCCAAACACAAACTTATTTACAAAGTGTACCATATCTTTGTCAGTTATGCTGTCAAAACCACTATACTGCTTAAACACCTGTAAAAGTCTCTCATGAAAGGCATGCACTGATTCTTTTGACTCCTGAGTCGTTCTATCAACATTACCCAATCTGCCTCTTTTGGGGAAATCTTACTCTTCAAGTAGGTAATTACTTAATTATATTTCTTCATCACCTCTTCTGACGGGGCTCCAGTTTTAACATCTCTAGGATATTCTTCTTTCTGCCAATCTACTGCAATTTTACACTCAGTCCACAATTCAGCTGGAACCACAATCTCAAAGAAACTATCTAAATCTTTCAACAAAACTTTTGCAACTTTCACAAACCTTTCTACTTGTTTATACCATTCAACAGGTTTTTCTCTCAATCTAGGAAACTCCTTCATAAAAGACAATATGTTCTACCTTCGACCAAGGAATGGGGACATATCCACCACCTGGAACTTCTCATTGAATATATCATTTCAGCAGTCCTTGTCTCTGTTCCTTTCTCCCTAATCGAAAGCAAAGGAGATAATCTTGTACCCGTATTTGCAAGCTTTTTGTCTTTCTTTTTAGCCCATCTAGCATTCCAACGTTCCAATTCACCCCATCTCTTCAAGGTATTAACCAACTCTTTTATCTGCAGTCGTTTACCAGATGCATTCAAACTCTCTAAATCCTTGTCACTAAAATCTAATCTATATGTCTTTTGCAAAGCTTTTGATTTTTCAATGTCCACTCCATATGCCTGTGCAGCTTCAACAAACCTCTCATGCAAGCTCTTTGCTCTCATCGTAATATTCATACACAAGAAGAACAACTCTTCTTCCTGGTATTTATTCAATCTCTCTAGACTAAGCATATCTAGAATAATTACTTCCAAATATGCTTTCAATCTGGTCACATGCATACTCGGTCTAATTTTACTAGACACCATCCCTCTGATCCATTCATCTAATTCTTCTGGTGACGGTCCTACTGATCCCCCTGAAGCGGGAGTTACTTCTCTCGCATTTTGCATCAATCTTCTAGAGTCTACTTGCACACTTCTCTTTAGAGTTTCTATTTGTCTCTCTGCTATATTAATCACATTTCCCATTTCATTTGCTCCAACATCCTTATTACTCCTAACATTATTCATTGGTACTGTATGCTGCATGTATCGGCAAAATATTCTGGCCCTCACTATATAATGGGACAATGGGACCAATTGTCACCAGAACTGACAATGCCTCTGCATTCAAACTCATTTGGTTAATGCTTTGTGTCAATTCATCTTTTGCCTTATTAATTACATCTACATCTCTCTCCTGTGAAGACTGTGGAACTTGTGAAGCTTGTGGAGCTTCTATTTCAATTAATGGAGCATTTGGAGTAATTCCTTCCTGATCTTCATGATATGGTGGAGGTCTATTTAATAACATCTCATCCACTAACTATGGGACCAATTGTCACTGGAACTGACAACACATCTGCATTCAAACTCATTTGGTTAATTATTTGTGTCAATTCATCTTTCGCCTTATTTATTACATCTGCATCTCTCTCCTGTGAAGACTGGAGCCTGTGAAGCTCGTGGATCTTGTGGAGCGTCTATTTCAATTAATGGAGCATTTGAGTAATTCTTTCTTGATCTTCAAGATTTGGTGGAGGTCTATTTAATAACATCTCATCCAATAACTCATCATCAACCTCATTTGGATCTGGTTCTGTACTCTCTACATTATTCTTTTTCTCCTTGCATTTCCCTTCAGCCTGATCCTTAGCAACAATCACTGGATATAATCCCTCCGAGATTACATCTCTCCTCTATCATTTCATTAGAGCATACCATTTCGCCATTGCATGTCAACTCACTGTATTTCTATATCTTGTCGCAGACCTGTCTCTCTCTTTTCGATACGCCTCATGTTCCTTTTTTCTCAAGCACCTCATACTGCATAGGTCTAGGATTTGGCCTCAATAAATTCATCTGATTCCTCAAGTTCTCTAAAACCCTCACATAAAAGTACTATTTTCTGGGAAAGCCAAATTCCCATCCAACCAAGTACACGTATGATATCCACGCTCTAGTGTCATAAAAGAAGCAGGCAAACCAGCAGGCCGTAAAGGAACCCCCTCTCTAATGGGTATAGGCTCATCCTTTCTAAAACAAAGTCCTCATCATTTTTAGTAATTTCATTTTAACTCTCTCTCATTCCTCGAAAACTCTGAAATAACAAGGAAATTCTTCTGTAATTCTACTCACACTATTCGTTCACGCTATCCAATACAAGCACGACTCACACCAACCAACCAACCAATAACAGCAAAATACTCTCTGATGACGCTACCGCTAACTGGACAAATGCCAGTGGGGCTCTCTGTGACATCAGTATAACTCCAACTACTGACCCTCCCGTCACAAAATATTACGGCAATGAATTTACAAAGTCTTTTCTAAATAAGAAAATTATTCGAAACAACACAAAACACTGCTGCTTTTTCTGCCCCATTAAAAATAGATAGTTCAAATACTCTAGAAATCCTTTTACAACCAGCGGAATATCGACTAGCGTTACTCCACTTTCAATCAAGCGAAAGAGCTCTTGGTACTTCTTCAGGTGAGCTCTCTACAGTTTCACAATAATCTCCCACTGTTACTAACTCAGAATAGGTCCCTATGCAATATTTACAACCTCTCTCATTGCTTAATATCACACCAGCAGACACAACACTTCTCTAGTGTGTACTTTCCACACTCATCCTCTGCTCCTGAGGCTAAAACATCCCGGTACCTTAGGCAACTCCGTACCCATTACTTCCAGACTACATAAAACGCTAGCACAATATGTTAGTAACCAAATCATTAATTCCAACTATTAATTTGCCAAAATAATTAAAACCATCAAGCTGTTACAAAAACTGATCCAGTGATCCTGGACCAACAAATTTCCCTTACCTGGGCCCAATTCATTACCCAACAAGCCCCTTCACTCTGGGTGAGGGAAGTACCTAATTTACCAATTTTCAATTAGTATATCATCCTCGCATATACCTTGTGGCGTTGCGATCTTTATTTATGTAATCAGGGTTTGGCAAACTAATACCTGGAACTAGTAATACTCATTATAAACCAAATTCAATATCTCTAATAAAGACAAACTCACTTGTATATATATAATGCTTTATCTAAATAATGTGATTGCTCATCAAAATACAGTACAGCTTGAATCATCGTTTACCACACAAGAAACAATAAATGAAAATGACAGAAGTACATCTCAACATCCATGCAATGAGTGAGTGGAGTGGATAGGCGTAGAGACAAAAGATTAGAGACAAAAGACATTTGCAAAAGGATTATGTAAATTCAGATATTATACTAACCCACAAAGGAAATTAAGAAAACTACTCTCTGGCCATGAGAGCAACAAGACCCCTCAAGTAGAGTTGAAGAGCAAAGACTAGGTCAGGATTTATCAAACAGGAACAGTCAGCCCAAATAATAATAGGAGACAGCAATGCAGCTCTCTCCTCCTGCAAAGAAGGAAAAACATGCAAAAACCTAAACCACATCAACACCTCCCACCGGGTTCCTACGATTATACTCTAAAATCCAAAAAGACCAACCCACATTGTATCATAATACACAATTTCTCTTCATTCTGTTGATTAAGGAAGGGGGTGTACTGTCACACCACTATCGTTATAACATTTCTGTTAGACTGTCCATGGTCTTCTTTACTCATTTCATCAACTTTCAGCCCAGGAAATACAAATTCGAGCTGTCGTCATAGTACACATTTCCTCCATCTCGGTCATGTAACATATTTTGTGCTTCGATTGTTCCATTGTTCTGCTTTCTAAGGAAGTGTTCCGCTTCTGAAGATTATTTTGTTCCTCCACGCAAACTTTGGCAGCCACACAGGACCCGTGAAGGACGAACAGTTTTCCACCTTCCTTTTCTCACTCAGATTAAATCCGCATTTATTTACTAAAATGACTCTCAGGCCTTTTCTGCTGAGCAGAAAACCATACTTTTACGGAAAACAAACACATTCATTATTTATTTCTTATAATGTCATACCATAGCGCACCCACCCTGTGTGTTGCAGATACCCATGCTTATCCCAGATTAATGTTATTTCCAACACATATTAGTATAGAAGAATCAATGAGCATTATCCCTTTTATTTTCCATTAGTCATAAGCATTTGCAGCCTACTCCAGCATTTTAGTTTGCGCCTGCGCAGTTTTATTTTCCTTATGTTAGCACTTTTCGCTTTTAGTTTTCACACCACACGATTAATGATTTCACACTAAGGGATTTCAATCCAAGCAGGTTTTATTTCACAAAAAACTTGCTCCTTCACTTCCTTCCCCCTCCTACAGGTATGCTTTCAAAGCAGACAAGCTGTGCTGCGCTGACAGGCTCTGAGAGAACCATGTCAGCCTGGCCTGAGAGGCCTTTATGACATCACAGCAGTGAGTAACTAGTTTTTTTATCAACAGTTGCTCTGTCATAACAGTGGGTTATGAGATTCAGAAACTAAAGTAAATGATAGCGACTCTCTATGAGAGCCATAAGTAACAAATGTATAAACTAACGTGTGCATCCTCTACATCCAAATTTCCTAGAACTAAAATATTCTGTGCACACAAACATTCTGCAAAATGGGGACTACAAGCCATCATTTTCTTTTTTTGTAAGACCTTTATTCGTAGCAACAGATGGTTACACAGCCAGGAGCCTACAACCCTGGGGCCGGCTGCGATAGAATTAAGGTGCATTTTCTACGTGTATTGTACACAGCCATACAGCCGACAACATCTGTCCTGCGGCGTAAAGCACATAAATTAGGCCTTGTTTTTTAACAAATTTTGTTGGTGTATTAGAACATACACAGTAAATACTAACAATAAACCCCAACAAAGAGACCCTCACATGTCAGTTGTCCACATCAATAAGTACAGTGTAACCACATCGTTTCATCTTTCTTGAACACCTCTCCCTCCAACCCCTAACGACACCAGTACACTCAGCTCTCATCATCGGCAACCTCCAGTGTCACTCCGTGTCACTCTCCAACGTGGCCAAATATTCAGTGAGATATAACCAAAAGTCTTTCGGCCTAGATCGTAGTGGCAGGCTTTCTTCGTACGTCAGTAGTTTGTCCCTACAGCTGGACATATCTTGTAACCATTTTAGTGTAGTGGGTACCTGAGTAGTGTGCCAGTATTTTGATACCTGCCGCTTGGCTAACAACAAGGCGACCGCACAGAACTTACGCTTAGATGATTTGAGCTGCGGTACAATGCCCAACAAGCAGCATCGGATTGTGCAGTCCCACCTCAACCCCCACCATTGTAGACAACTTAGTGACTACCTCTGCCCAGTAGTCCTGTATTTTGGAGCAACACCAGGCCAGATGGATAAAATCTGCATCCTCTACACCACATCTTTTGCATCTGGTGTCATCCCGCATGCCATATCTACCCATTCGCGCCGGGGTGTAATATGCCTGATGCAGATACTTGTAGTGTATGATTTTGAGATTTCCGTTAAGGGTCAGAATCTGTGTAAGCGCACACGTCTGTTCCCATTCCCTCTCTGTCAATGGGCTTTCTAACACCAAGTCCCATCTAGCCTTGGCCCTATTCGTGGACTGTGGAATCTCAGCCTGTGCAACGGAGTATAGTCTCGATGTCAGGTGCGACAGATTCTGTGTTGAATGATAAGTTGTAGGGTATCTAATGTAGCCGGTTCTTCAGGAAAGGTAGGGTATAATTCCATCATGGCTCTCTTCAGTCTATAATGTGTGAAATAAAACAACTGTGACTTGTTGTGTATGTACTGGAGTTCCGCAATGTCTACGAATCTACCCTCGTTAAATAAGTCTCCCATCTGTGCAATGCCCACCTGCTGTAATAACGACATTCCCACCTTCTCGCGTGTGACAGATAGTGCTGAGTGATCATGTAGTGGCATGTTTCGTGCATAAAGCGGGATTTTGTGAGCCAACCTCCCAAGTTCGTGCCACGCCCTGATGGTAGTGTCAACTGTATTAATGTCGCGAGCGTATAGTGGCGGGCGTTTGTACGAGAGGATGGCGGTAAGAGGGACCGGACTCGCATCACCCTCCTCGATCGCTGTGTGAGTTAGATATGGCACCATATGAAACCAATAAGCTGCATACTGTGCTTGAGCGCACAAGTAGTACAGTTTAAAATCTGGCACTCCAAATCCTCCCTTGGCATAGGGGAGCGTCAACGTCTGGAGGTCGATCCGCGCTTGTTTCCCTGCCCAAATGAGTTGTAGTATCAGTGACTTAATTCGAAGGAATACTTCTTCCGGAGGGGTAATGGGGATATTATTGAATAAATACAGAAGTTTGTGCAAAATATTCATTTTAACTATTGCAATACGGTCTGCTAGAGACAACGGAAGCAGTATCCAGCGCCTTAGTTTGTCTTCCAGTTTGGATATTGTTACGCCCTAGTTTGCGCGGATCACTATGTCCGGATCCCTATGGAACAGCACTCACAAATATCGCAACGGCTCGGTCTGCCACTCCAGGGGGTATTCAATATCAAAGGGAGCCGTAGTGTCTGTGAAGGGAATGATGGAGGATTTTGACCAGTTGATTGTTAGCCCCGAGTGCCCGCCGAATTTGATGTACTCCCTCAACAGCTGGTTTAGGTGTTTGTTTGGATCGCGAACGTAAAGCCCCATGTTGTCCGCGTACAATGATATGTGCAGCAGACGAGCGGGGAATTGCAGGGCAGATGATTTATAGTTCTGCCGTATAATGCAGGCCAGTGGTTCCAATGCCAGGGCGAATATCAGGGGAGAGAGCGGGCAACCCTGCCTGGTACCGCGTACCACTGCAAAACTGTCGGACAAGTACCCGTTTACTCGGACCTTGGCTCGTGGTTTAGTGTATATTAGGGATACCCACAGGACAAACCTTTTCGGGAAGCCCATACGGTGCAGCACCGCAATCAAATATCTCCATTCGATGGAATCGAACGCCTTTGCAGCGTCCAGTAGCACCACTACCGCCTTCGTTGTAGGTTGGAGATAATGGGCTAGGGCGAACATCGTCCGTGTATTATGGGACGTGGATCGGGTCGGGACAAAGCCTGCCTGGTCAGGTAACACAAAGTTGGTCATTAGTGGTGTTAGTCTCATAGCCATGATCTTTGCTAGAATTTTGGAATCATCATTTATCAGTGATAGCGGCCTATAGGAGTCACATTGGGTCGGGTCCTTGGGTGGTTTCAGAAGAGCTATAATTACCGCTTCACGGAGCGTCAGGGGAAGCTCGCCCTGGTCGAAAGCGGCCCCGTACATCTCCGTCAGCCGGGGAGCAAGGATATCCACGTAGTGTTTATAAAATTTGTTCGTGTACCCATCTGGGCCTGGTGCTTTACCATTCGGCAGTGTTTTTATCACCTCCGTGACTTCCACAACCGTGATGGGTGCCGCCAAGTATTCCCTCTGGTGGTCAGACAGCCACGCTATGGCCACCTCCCTAAAGTATTCGTTGATATCATCTGTTGAGGCTATTGGCTGTGATGTGTATAGTGTACTATAGGAAGTGACAAAACTTTGTAACATATCCGTCGTTTGTGTCAGCATAATATCATTCTCAGTTTTAATGCCAAGGACCGTAGTGTGTTTCTTGCCCTCACAAATATTTGCCGCCAACAGCCCACCGGGCCTGCCTCCCTCCCCAAAATTTCTAGCAGTGTGTTTTTTATCCATATACTTTATTTCGTCGTCTACTAGATTCTGATGTTCTGTGTGCAATGTGCGTAGTCGTCCCAGAATCGTAACATCTTGAGTGGTTTCGTATTCCCTTTCCAAATCCCTCATTTGTGTGTCGCATCTTTTAATCTGTTGTCTGATGTCTCGAAGTATGCCGATAGTGGTGCTCATGCACACCCCTCGAACTATTTCCTTAAAGGATTCCCACAGTAGGCATGGGTCATAGACCGCCGGTTCGTTCAGCAGGAAATAGTCTTTGATTGCTGCATGGATAGTGTCGGCGTACATTATGTCAGTTAAAGCACGTGAGTTAAATATCCATTGAAAGGGAGGTGGGGTGTGATCCGGGATGGATAATTTCAGTAAAACCGGATTGTGGTCCGATAGTGTTCTAGGAAGGACGTGAACGTCACTAGACCAATGTATGATATCATCAGTGCCTAGCCAATAGTCTAAACGGGACCAACTATTGTGGTATGCAGAAATGTGTGTGGCCCCCGGTTCCGTGGGAAATTTGTGTCTCCATATGTCCGTTAGCCTCACGTCCGCCAGTATACGTGGAGTTTTGTTCTGGCATTTTTATGTGGTTCGATGGACTAAGCGGATCGGTCTACACCATCAGCAAGGGTCACATTCCAATCCCCCTGCATATTATCCTAGTGTGTGTGAATTGTTGTAAGTGTCCCCACAATTCCTGAAAGAAGTCGGGAGAATCCACATTAGGGCCATACACATTAAGCAAAGTCAGTGTCTTACCACGAAGTGTCCTCGATACAATAACATATCTGCCCCCTGGGTCCTGCACCACCCGCAAAACTGTGAAATTTAACCCTTTCCGCAACAGCAACATTACCCCTCTAGAGTAGGAGGAATACGTAGCGACATGGACAGATTCGGCCCATTTGAGGCCTATGGATTGATGCGTGTTCGGAGCAATGTGTGTCTCTTGTAAAAACGCAATGTCTATATAGTGCCTGTTCAGGTATGCAAACACGCGCCTAATTTTCTTGGGTTGTGTTAAGCCCCGCACATTCCACGTTAGTAGTTTTATGTGCGCATTAGTTGGTTGAGTCGACCTCTGAGTCATCGGTAAGGTGGTGGTGTTTGCATATGTTGCGCATTATAATAACGGCAGGGGTCCTCTGAGACGTGTCCAAGTGTAATCACGTGTATACAAATGTTTTCCATTTCTTCAAGATGTAATCGATAGACAATATCTGACTGTAAAGGCCTAAAAACATCAATAGTCATCACTTCCCGCCCTCCCCCTCCCACTCCAGCAGCCCAAACATGCCGAAGCCATTCTCCCCCCCCAAATGCCCTCGACAACAACTCGGGGCTAAACATCAAAACCAGTCCTACCAAACTTTTGTGGGGAGCTCCCTATTGGAGGTCCGCTGGGGACACAACTCTCCATCCAACCAAATGGATGTGGACGGCATTTATGACGTTAGTGAAAGTAGACGTGTCATTACTCAATACCCCTGGCCGATCCCAGCCCCTTTTCTGCAAGAACTCAATTGACCACTAGGTGGTGCCACGCAATCTCTCACTCCCAGCCCGCACAAGCTCGATGGTGAACTTGACAATCTGCATCGGACTTATGTCTATTGCACGTGTGGGAATATCCTGTGCCATTTCAATTAAAAACCATCATGTTCCTCCATTCAGCAGAATGACCCATGTCCCCAACTTCTTCAACAAAACAAATAACAATATCGTGTGTAGGCAGCGAAGCACAAGAGCGGTTATTTTGAGCGGGAAGTGTTCATCGTTCACTGGCATCCCCACAGCTTTCTATGCTCAGAGCCAACACACATCCCCCATGAATGCACACAGAATTGCCTGCTGTTATCTCCCCGGGCGTCCCGGCAAAGGCTCAGGCCATGGGAAGGGATCCCAAAACAGCTACTGGTGAACTCTTTGCCAACACTGATTGTCGTTCATCACAGTAATATAAAAACCATGTCAGTCATAATGAGGTCTGTTCCTGGCAATTAAGCACATACACCTAAACACGTTTTAAATAGGCGCCTGAAATATTATCACAGTTCACAGAAAGAGCTGAATACAAAATATACAAACATTAATACTGAATATTCAAACAATTACATGACACCAAAGTGCAACTTGAAATACAATACATACATTCCAAATCAATTGTGATCAAGAAACATTACATAAGACATGAACGAAAAAACCAGTCCTTTAACTAAAATACCAGTGGACAGGCTGAATTAGGGATGGAAAACAACTGCCTGTATTAATGTTTGTATATTTTGTATATTCATTGTGCACACAATTGTTTGTTTTTGCCTTTGACTTGACTGTTATTGACAGCGTTTTCCTTTTGATGACATGTTTTTATGAATTTTCAAACTTGATTATGAATTAAAATAAATGTTTTGCTAAACAAATGGCTTGGTCACGCAGTACACATGGGCTGTGTGGGTTCTAATTTGCATTTAAAGTATCCTGGCTAGCCACTTTTTTCTGTTTCGCAACTGTTGTGGTCTAGGCTGGTCAGTCTGTTGGACCCAAAACCTTTTTGTATACATAGTGCAGGGACAAAGGCAGGAATAAACTGTATCCTTTATAAATACATTGAAATTCCTGCTCTTTCCCTGACATTCAGAGCAGCAAGGTGACTTGCTGCTATGCGAGAATTTGCCATAAATATGGCCCCAAGCTCATAATGGCCGTAATTATACCCGTACACGTTGTTTGCACACTGCACATATAAGCAGCTATTCTGTATGATACACAGTCCATTTTTTCACACTATATCCCATTTTCTTTCTCTTGCAGGCAGATAATGAAGATCACCCGATCCTACTTTAGCATGGTTCTAATAAACAAATATGGCGTCGACTGTGAGCGCTACGTAGAACCAGTGACCGCTGAGGAGATATTCACGTATATTGACACCTACCTGCTAAGTCGTGAGGAAGTTGCCCATCGTGCAACAAGAACAGACACATGTGAATAGTCACCTTGGATAAGTTCATGCCAGAACAAAAGCCAAAGTGCCACATTCAAAGTCACTACATAATTAATCCAGACCAAATCCTCTACTATTATACTATTACAGTGTTGTAAGAATCACTAATGGACAAAAAGCCACTTCAGTTTCCATACTGAGACTCTCGGTTCCAGATGGACGTTTCCTGAAAACTAAAAAGAAACAACACCACTTGTCAGGTCAAACCTTGAGAAAAAATATTGGGGTTACCAGAATTATCACAAGTGTTAAATGTTCCATTTTATTAATGCATTTATTTTTTGATCTTTAGTTGAAGCATTTTACGAATGAGTCTTTGAGTGTTCTTCAATGTAGAATTTTTCTGTTGAATTTATAAGGTTTGGAAGTTATAGTATGGAGATGTTGTATTATATTCATACACTGATATCAAAAACTTACCTCAATATTGTATAACCCTGGTACAAACCGACGTCACAGTTGACTTTCATACCACAGCATGACCTCAACCATCTCTTCCATGCTGATGGCCTTTATACCAAAACTATGAACTAACTTAGTGGCAGCAGATAGGTAAAGACTCCATGTGCTCAACTAATCAGAAATGGTTTTGTGCCTTGAATTTCTTATCTTTATTTTGACTTCAAGTGACTTTAAAATTTGACTACAGGGCATTCGGTCTTGGTCGTTTCTTAGGTTCTGAAGTGAAGAGAAATCATACGTTTTTTTGTTTTGCTGATAGTGTTGTGAATCCAGTGCATTTGAACATCAAATGCCTGTTTGTGTCCTATAGAGTATGCATTTACTTAATGATGTGATTGTATTTTTCCTTTATCACGTGAAATATATTTTAGTAATAGTTCACACTCCTATTACAAAGTGAAAACATGGTTGCTACACGTTAGTATTTAATTATGTAGTCCAACTTTGATTTATGTGAATTTACACTTCCACAGGGTGCTTGTTTACAATATGACACATTAGTAAAAACGTGATGAATAATCATGGAATTGCAGACCTGTAATGCAATCCTTGCTTGTTTCACAACATTCAACAGTAACTGAACTTATAACCCATTGAAACTCAGAAAATGGCCCTGAAGTACACTTCTCCTCTAAGCCCAAGATTGTATCCTCATTGAAGTTTGAATTTCTGCTGCTGTGCTTTAGACTGGAAGGTGATCATAGCAACGATTATTTAAAAGCAAGCATTGGTAAATGAACCAGGTTTCGCCTTCTTGATTAATAATAAGCTGTTTTTGTTGCAAGATGTAGCTTGATGAGTAGTCATACAATATAAGTTACAGAAAGTCTGTTAAAGTGTTATGACTTTTTTGTGTATAAAAGGCAATATATTGTGCTATTACTAGTGGTATAGTCCGGGTAAGTAAACATTTTGAAATGAAAGAGGGAATTAATTGATGTAATTGCATTTATATAGAGCTTACTACCCGTGGCGAGGCATTGAAGCACTTTATCGGCAAGTAGCATGCTACTTCGTTAGTGGTGAATTAGTATAGTGTAATATGAAATTAATTTGAGAGGTGGATATGTTAGTCTGTTATTTGGATTGAGAAGGATAGTGGAAGGATAGAAGAGGGAAAAGGTTTCCATTTATATTGCGTTTACTTCCTCTGATGCGGTGTTGAAGCGCTTTTAGGCAAGTAGCACGCTACTCGGGACCCAAAAAAGGATAAGTGGTAAATTCATCTGGGGAGATACTTAATTAATTTGAGTGGAGGACATGTTAGTCTTTTATTTGGATTAAAATGGAATAGTGAGGGATAGAAGAGGGAAGGGTCTATAAAGTTTTTTTTAATTTTAGAGTTCATAGCAGTAGGAGGGGTTTGGAAGAAGTAAAGGGAAGGTAGAGGGGGAAGAGTCAGAGGAAAAGGTTTAGAAAGGTTTGTTTGGGTGATCTGAATAGTAAAAGAGGTATGAGATGATGCAAGGAGATTAGAGGAGGGAAGTGTCTAGAAAGGGTTACTTTGGGGATTATAGTAGTGGTTTAGGGTTTTGGATGAATGACAGAGTGGAGGTAGAGAATACATTGATAGATGGTAAGGGTGAGAAATAGGTAATGCATTGGAGAGAGTATTAGAATGAGGTTTGAGATGAGTCAGAGTAGAGGTAGAGGACATATTGAACTAGATATAGGGTAGTGCATTGGATATGCTGAATTAGAGCAAAGTAATAAATATAAAGACACATAAGTACATAGAAGGTATATATATGCATAAGGAAGGTAATATGTGAAGAATAAAGTTGCACTTAATAAACTCAGTGTTGTTGTACTTTAAATTCATGTATTTGTTTTTATTTTTTGTAATTCAATAGTGAAGCAATTGTACATAGTTATGATAAAAAGATTTACTTATTTATGCAGTCACTTATATACATCTTAAACATAGAATAATGTAATTATAAGTAATATATAATTTTTTTAAGCAGAACTATCGACTATCTAGATCTTTAAAAACATCATTATTATGCATACATTTATACAAAGCAAAATACATATGTGAGTATACATCTATAGTCCAATAAAATGCTTAAATGGAGAGGGATATGCTGTATATTTATGTTTGAGTACAGTGGTTGTGTGGGGAAGAGACAATTCTTGAGTAGTCTTCTGAAGATAAGGTGGTTATCTGTGTATCTTATGTTTGGGGGTAAAGAGTTCCATCGTTTGGCTGTCTGAACTCAGAAGGATGTGCCACCCATGTTTTTTTTCTTATACGGTGTGATTTAGAGGCGAGGTGCCACTCTAGAGTAGAGTTTCCTTTGCTGAATGTATTTTGATTCCTGATGAAGAGCAGTTCTGTTCCATGTATTTGCTTTGTGGGTGATACAAAGCAGCTTGAATGTGGATCTTCTGGCAAACAGTAACCAATATGGGGCTTTGAAGGCAGGAGAGATGTGGCTTTACATGTAAGAGTAGTCTGGCAGGAGAGCTCCGAAACCTTTGTAGTCTTTTTATAGCAGTTAAAGATAATCCATGGTAGAGGCAATTGGCGTACTCGAGTCTTGCGGAGATTATATAGTAACAACAATTGATCTTGCTAGTTTGTATACTTGGGCATTCATTGGTAGCTTGAAATCCATGGTCATTCTGAGGTTTCTTACTTCCTTTGATACCTTAAGAGGTGTTCCCCGATCATTGGGTCATGTGGCGAGTGGGTCATAATATTTCCAGTTACCACACATGAGTATTTCCGTTTCGGAATCTTTCAATTTGAGATGGCTCCATGTCATCACGGTTCTGAGACAACTGAAAATTGGTGAGTTTTCAATGTCTTTGGGGCCTTCCAGTTGAAGGAGTATTTGTGGGCCATGTGCATAGTTATAGCACTTGAGGTGAAATTGATTGATCAGTCCCACTTATAACTTCATGTAGATGTTAAAAAGCATGTATGAGATGATAGAGTGAAAGAAAGAAGATCCCTTGGGGTAAATCCTATTCAAGATAGACCTCAATGTTCACACATCGCACACTCATGTATATTTCATATCCACACCTACTTCCATTGGACCATATATAAAAGGGAAAGCAACAAAATATATAACAATTACATATCACATGTATTTATTGTTTGTTTGTATACAAAATATTATAATTAAAAAACATTAATTCATACAATTCATAGCACAAATACAATTTTTTTTAAAAAGAGATATAAACACATTAAAAATCAATCTCTCTAGGCATGAAAACAACAAGAGTAAAACACTAACAGCTAGACAGAAAAATTGGTCTTAACATTCTACACCTCCGTCATAACAATATTACAAGCCTGGGAATATGCCTTCTGCAATTAGCCTTCTTTCACCAGTGCTAAAAGACAGGATAGTGTATCCAAATGTAGCGGTGACACGTTTCGATGGTTTTTTATCTTATTAGTCCATCTTTATCAAGACCTCTATTATTGTGCACTCTTTCTTATGTCGAGGGTTTTCATGCAATCACCTGCGTAGATGCGCAATGACTCCCCATTAACACCCTTTTTTTCGTCTGTTCATTAAAGGGGATTGCGGTCAGCAAAAACTTGTTAGACCAGCCTTAGTATGCAGACTTATAATTAAAAATGTATAAGCCTCGATGGGGTGTATCCAAGTTTGTATAGGAGATAGCTCAATCTTTTTTAAAAGAGTCCATCTTATAATAAAAAGTAACAGAGGCTTCCGTGGGAAATATCCGATCTGGTATGGACGATGGTTCAGTCCTCTTTAAAAGAGTCTACCTGAAAATGACAGCATGTATTTATCATATATTCATGGCATATGATCTGGAAATGGTCATCTTATATTTTGGTAGTTCCTTCCAATGAGGCAATTATTTTCAGATGGCTGTGAATCGGCTTGCTAAGATCTACCGACCCCGTCTTCAAATAAAACGCTGTCTAGATGATAGAGCCTTGAGGTACCTCTGCTTTTGTAGAGTATGATTTGGAAGAGAAAGGGGGGGGGGTATGGATGACATTAGTTCTATTGTGAATGTAGATTGTGATCCAGTCTACAGCAGTCCCCTCTATGCCGGCTTCGTACAGTTTTTGTATCAGAGTGTATTATGTGTTTAGACTTTTGGGCCCGGTGCCACAGCACCATTCAAAGCATGTCCCAAATGCCTGCAAGAGACTGCATTTGTGAATGCCTGTTTAGTATTAAAATATAGCAATTTTATTGTGTTTAGATGTGTTCGGACAACTTAAGGCCCAGGAGCTACTGCTCCTGCTGCATCATTCAAATCATGTAATATTCAGTGTTTTTCCTAGCTTTGGGCCCTTGTGTCACTGCAGATGCTGCACCAATGAAATCATGACCCTAGTGCCTGCAGGGTAACTTCACTTTAGACTGCTTATTTAGTGGTTAAATATAGCAAAATGTGGTGTTCAGAGGAATTATGACAACATTTGGCTCCCGAGCCACTGCACCTGCAGCACCATGGAAATCATGGCTCTAGTGCCTGCTAGATAACTTCACTTGTGACTGCCTGTTTATTAATAAAATGAGGCAATATTCTGTGTTTCCTGGGGTCCCTAGAGCTTTTGGCCCCAGTGACACTGCACCTGCTGTATCATTCAAATCAAGCCCCTTTTAACTGCAAGATAACTGCTATTGCGTCTGCCTTCATCGTGGTAAAATATAGCAATATTAGGTGTTTAGATCAGTTCTAACAATTTGTAGGTCAGGTGCCACTGCACCTGCTGCACCATTCAAATCATGACTCTGTTTCCTGCAAGGTAAGTGCACTTGTGACTGTCTGTTTAGTTGTAAAATATAGCAATATTAGGTGTTTAGTGGGGTGCCTAGAGCTTTTGGTACTGGTGGTACTGCACCTACCGCACCATTCCAATCATGACCCTATTTCTGGCTAGATAAATGCACTTGTGACAGTCTTGTTTAGTAATAAAAATGTACCATTTATCTGGGTTAAGTGGGTCCCTAGAGCTTTTGGCCCCAGAAGCACTGCACCTGCTGCACTTTTCAAATCAAGTCCTTTTTAACTGCATGGCAACTGCAATTGTGACTGCCTGTTTAGTAGTAAAAAAATAGCGATATGTTTTTAGAGACTTTCTGACAACGTTTGGGCCCAGTGCTACTGCACCTGCTGCACTATTCAAATCATGACCCTGTTGTCTGCAAGTTAACTGCACTTGTGGTTGCCTGTCTAGGAATAAAATATAGCAATATTAGTTGTTTAGTGGGTTCCTGGAGCTTTTGGTCCCAGTACCACTGCATCTGCTGCACTATTGAAATCATGATCCTAGCGCATGCTAGATTACAGCATTTATGACTGTCTGTTTCTTTGCTGTAAAATATAGCAGTATTAGGTGTTTAGAGGAGGTCTGACAAAGCTTGGACCCGGTGCCACTGTACCCGCTGCACCATTCAAATTATGACCCTGTTGCCTGCAAGATAACTGCACTTGTAACTGCCTATTTAGTAGTAAAATATATAGCAATATTTGGTGATTAGTGGAGTTATGACAACTTTTGGCTCCAGTGGCACTGCACCTGTTGCACCTTTTAAATAAAGTCCCTTTCAAGGTCAAGGAAACTGTAATTGTTTCTGCCTGTTTAGTAGTAAAATATAGCAATATTAGGTGTTTGGAGGCGTTCTGTCAACGTTTCGGCCTGTGCCCACTGCATATGCAGCATCATTCAAATCATGCCCCTAGTGCCTGAAAGATAACTGCACTTGTAACTGCCTGTTTAGTAGTAAAATATAGCTACATTTGGTGTTTCGTGGAATTATAACATCTTTTGGCCCCTGTGCCATTGCACCTGCTGCACCATTTAAATCAAGCCCCCTTTCAACTGCAAGGTATCTGCAATTGTGACTATCTGTTGAGTTGTAAAATAGAGCAATATTAGGTGTTTAGATGAGTTCCGACAACTTTTTGGACCGGTGCCACTGTACCTGCAGCACCATTCAAATCCTGACCCTAGTTCCTGAAATATAACTGCACTTTTAATAAATATATACAAAGGAGTATCTCTAGTATCAAAGAGTTTAAGCAACACACATCTTTTCCATTAGAAAGTAATCCAAAACAAATATGAAATAATTATATCCCAATGCAGTTGTGTTTTCTTCTTGAATTCAACTTTATTATCTCATATGCAGACAATACAGCCTACGCGTTTCGTCCCTTCAGGGACATAATCAGGGCTGTAAAGATACAAAAAACAAAAGAGAAAGATGTAACTCACTAATAATTTTTTTTTTTTTACAGAATTCTTGTGTTGTCATCATAGGCTAAACCTGCCTATATGCCATTCTATTTCATTTATATCAATATCCCATGAATTACTACTGCCTATATACCAATCTAATTTGTCACTCGTAACTGGACTTACAAAGGCAAAACAATATATACTTTTTTTTTTAAAAAGGGCATTAAAAAAAAACATTCAAAAAACAATTTTTCAAAAAACACAAACCCCCCTGGTGGGAAAGAAAAACTTTTGATTCTAAGCTCTAAATGAAAAGAACCCTATTTATGGTATCAGATTTTTACAGCGGAGTGGAGAGCGGAGGGAATATCATAATTATCCTGACTATGGCTCTATCCTATCGAACTGATTAAATCACTCATAGAAAAAATAAGTCTCACCTCCTCTAATCAGAAAATTGGGAGACTTTTCCAATCCTTTTTTCAACTTCATTTTTGAGAGAGCAACTTCTCGTGATCTTGCACTGTGGCATAAAACAAAAATGGGCTAAACGGCTGAAAAATCTTTATTTCCAAACTAATTCAACTGATTGAGATTATCTAATTCATGTTAATATAGATGCTAGACAAGTTGATATTATTATTATGTAATCCGTTAATATGATATCATCCAATTTTGAGCCTGCCTTAGAGCTACAGTTAACTGTGTTTAACAATCAAGTCCGGTAAGGTGCTCACTGTTACAATTGGATGCGTAATTCTCTGGCATCCACTGTCCAGGAGTGGCCTTCCTTGTATCTTTAGTATTCACTGACTGCTTTCCAAACCATCTGGTGGCCAAAGAACAATCTAGAATTCAACAATAACACCGTGCATTCTTATCAGTTACAGCACATTAACCACTGCTATTTACTATTGATACTAATTCATTTGAGATACCCCTTCCAAATCCCTGTTTGCTCACCTTGAGTTCACTCTAATTAAATCAATATATTTCCAGTTGCAAAGACCCTCCTGCAGTCTCCTACAAGGTCCAGGATAACCTTCCTCTTTATCCTTCCTGTGTTCAATACGCAATTTCTAAACCTCAAGTTATACGAAAAATAATTCTGAAAGAATGGGAAATGACAACGTATACTCTAATCATTCTACATTCTTTTTAAAAGCACCAATTCCACATTCTAGTCTCTGCGGTGGCCTCACCAGTTTAAATGATCGCTCACCTTTATTGAACCCAATCCTTATCATGCCCCTTGATGGTTTACCTCCTGATGGAAGACTCCCTCCTATAATGTCTCTACGGGTCCCAGTGTCCTATTATTCTCCAGAACTCTGCAATATAAACAGGATTATAAGCGCCAAAAAACGTCCCCATTCGTATAACTTAGCCGTTCTCAACTAAAGCCCACTCTTACCTTCATTAGTTCAATGCAACGCAATATCCAGCGTTTCCCCTTGCGACTGATACGATGATTCAAGTCGTGATTTGTCCAGTTCTGCGGGCCGAAATTTACACTACACCATAACCAATCTCAAACGGCCCCAGTTTCCTGCGTAAAAGCACGAGTAAAAGTGCCTATACAGTTTACCTTCTGGTTCGCCCCTACGTCACCCGACCGGAAATACTACCAAGTGTTTCCTGTATGAGCTAACTAACCAATCCGAGTCATTAAAATTCTCTCAGCCGCTCCTTGCTTATTTGGACTGTCATGTTCGCACTCAGGTCCGCTACCTTCTGCTATCCAGAAATGATTCGAAGTGTTTCCTTTAAAGATTTTCTACCAATGGAAAGTCTTTAATCAACGTGTTATTCCACTAACTCGATTAGCTACCTCTTACCTGTCCCGTGCATACCGTGGAGTATATCCGCCCAGGAAACGGAAATATTTACTCAATATTTCCTATAATACCATCCACCTTAAAGGGCCCACTGTCTTCATTTTCAAGGTAATTTAGTACTACGGCTTCATTATAATGCCGTACCCGTCAAATTGCGTGCCTCACGATGTTATACAGTACATATTTCATTTTAAGCAAACTGTCTGTCACTCAATATCCATCTTCAAATAATCCAATAATTATTTATTCCTCACATGTAACAATCTACTCTTGCAGCGTCGTCAATTCCCCATTCAAAGCGCATGTACCATCATATTTACTAAATTGAGAAATCGCCACCCGCATGTAAAGAACCCCTCTATGCATGAGATTATAAATAATCTAATTTTTCCACTCCTCTCAATCAACTTGATAATCTTGAGTCATGCGATATTCAAAAGAAACAAACCACTTCACTATGTTGCACCAATAACGGTATTGTGTCCAGATCAAACAAAATATTACGTTTCCTCTTAACGATCCATTCTTTGATTTTTGTCACTCATGTTCTGAAACCAATAGGCTTCAACCTCTATCATACCCTGCTAGCATCGGCCCCCTACATATGTCAAGGGTGACCACGGTCATACTCTATTCCAATTACTCCCCATTGATTCACACAGCGTACCTAGCTATTTGTGAGCAAACCACCTAGTACGTTTCTATCTGCTACTCATTATTTCATGACCGGTCACATTTACATTTAGACACAATACTCCAACTATTGGTGTATCTACGTGAGACCATCCTCCTGGGTATTATAGGAAATAGTGTAGTTCAGAATCACTATTTAAACCCAGCATGGTAGATCTACAGCGACTAATCCATCTAGCCTCTTTGTTTCTTATTTTTAACTCCCAGTCGCCACCACTACTTCCCCATTCAATTTTTTGGATACCATGAAATTGGAAACCAACGGTTTTCCCATGGTTTTCCTTCATGTGTTGGTAGATAGGCGATTTAAGATCCTGATTAAGGATGGCTCGTCTGTGTTCTTGGATCCTAATTTTGAGCTGTCTCTTAGTACTCCCTATGTAAGTTTTTTTGCACTGACATATCAGCGCATATATTACACCTACACTATTGCAATTTATGAATTCCCGGATACGGTATAATTTGCCAGTGTTACACCTGAATTCTTGAATACGATTAACTCCTGCATAACAAATACTACACGAGCCACACATAAAAAAGCCTTTGTGTTGTGGTGGCAACCAATTTATTATGTTCTGTTTGGGTGGTTCGATATAGTTCCTCATGATTAAATTGTAATAGTGGGGCTTCTTCGGTACACTATCTTAGGTTTTTCCGCTATATTTTCAAGTAAACCTGGTACACCTAACAACATGTGCCAATTTTTCAGGAGCACCCTATAGATCTTGTCTTTTTGCACGTTGTAAGTGGTGACCAGTGCCAAGTGTCTTTTAGAGTCCTTTTTGCTTCTGGGTATCAGAGTGGTATCTCTTTGAATTTGTACTACTCTGCTTACAGCGTTATCCAATACTTTCTTTTTATACCCCCTTGTTTTAAGTTTGTCGCATAGTTTTTGTATTTCCTCACTGAAACAGGATTCAGTGCTACAGTTTCTTCTTATTCTTACCATTTCACCAAATGGTATTCCGTTGATTACTGATGCTGGGTGCGCGCTGTCGGCTCTCAAAATAGGATTAGTCCCTGTATCTTTTCTGTACAATTTACTTCTAATGGCATCCCCCTCTACAAACAGTTCTACATCCAGAAATTCTATTTGTTTGCGCTGGAAATTCATAGTTAAGGTAACATTAAACTCATTTGCATTCAAAAATTCTAGATAATCCTCATGTTTTTTTGGTACCCCTCCACAAAATCAAGATGTCATCAATAAAACGACCCCAGAAAAGAATAAAGTCTGACCACCTGGCAGCCGCGCGGCTCCAGGCATGCTCCCTCTCATACCAACCCATGAATAAGTTGGCATAGGAGGGAGCAAACCTGGAGCCGATTGCTGTTCCCCTAATCTGATGGTACCAATTATTTTGAAATAGAAAGAAATTGTTTTTAAAAATTAAGGAGCTCATTTCCATGAGCATGTCAGAATGTTCGATTAAACTGGCACTTCGATTTCCCAGAAAGTGTCTAAGAGCCCGATCTCCCTGCTCGTTATTAATGCAAGTGTATAGCCCTACCACATCTAGGGTTACAAAACTCATTTCGTCCTCTTATTTCACATTGTCCAATTTGTTTAGTACATTCATCGTATCTCTAACATAGAAAGGTAAATTACATACTAACGGTTTGGGAAACAAATCGACAAATTCTGATAGATGTTCTGTCATGCTTCCTATGGTAGAGACGATCGGTCTGCCTGGTGGATTTAGTCTTTATTTATGAAATTTAGGTACAGTATAAATAAACGGAAATGAAGGTTTTAGTACTGCCAAATATTTATACTCTGCATCATCCAGCAATCCCGCCTCTTTCCAAGAAAATAATCGTTCAACAATTGCCTGAACCGCCTCCCCAGTGGGATTACAGCTCAACCTTCTATAGCATTCTTGGTCTGCCAACTGTCTTTCAATTTCTGCACAATATTTAACCTGATCTTGCACGACAATGTTCCCCCCTTATCTGCTTCCCGGATTACAATAGTTTCTTCACTGCTCAGACTTTTGAGGGCCAGTCTTTCTAAGTGTGTCAAGTTATCTTTCCTGTTTTTCACCGTAACATTTCTAAACTCATTATCTTCCATTTTGTGCAAATCCTGTAAAAATATTTATAACTGCACTTTTGACTGACTGTTTAGCTGTAAAATGTAGCAATAATCAGTGTTTAGTGGGTGCCTGGAGTTTTAGGTCCCCTAGCGCAATCAATCTGATAATGCCTACAGAGTGCCAAGAAATCTTTGCATAATTGCGGTAATCAGTTATATATTCTGTTCCTCTATTAAACCAAATTGTGCAAACACATTTCCACCAAGTTCTACCTAAGCCCCCTGACTTTTTTCATAAACCTTCCTGGTTTTTGTACGTCTTCATGAGAGAGTTTACCTGTTCTCTGGCTGCACCAGAATCCTCATCTTGAAAAGAGTCGATCAGACTTCTTGATTTTATTTGTGTTTGAGGGACTGATGATAGTGAGTGAGGGAATGGTGCTCCCTTGGTTCAGGGCCCAGGTAAAGCTGCTTATGGGAGAAGGTTAGAGTCCCTATAGAATAAATAGGTTTGTTAGGTATTGAAGCAGAACTGTAACCTGGGTCACTGCCTAGTGTACTTCTTGTCTGAGGCTCAAAGATTGGTCAAGCATTGAGAATAGGAAGCACAGCTCTAAGAGGAACCGGTAACCCTCTGCATTCCCTAAAATAGTTTATCAGTGCAGGGTTAAGGAAAATAAGTGTGGGCAGACATGCGTATAGGGAATACAATTGTTTCCCTGTGGCCTGAGCAGCTGTGAGCCCCAATAGAGTTTTTGTTGGTTGAAAAATACAATGAGGCTTCAAAAGCATGCGGAGACCAGAAAAAAAGTATTTTCAGAGGAGTGACCCAACTAGCTGATCCAGACAGAAGTGAGATGCCAGGAACTTCCTGGGTCCAGACAGGAAGTACTAGTTTTCCATCTCACTACATTGAGGGAAGCAGAGAGAATTGGACGTGTGGAGAGTAGCTTCACATCAGTAGGCCATGTATAAAAGCTGAGAAATTAATAAAGATGAGTTAATAGACTGATGCCAAGTGCTGTCTTTTATGCAGAGTGTTATGCTTGACAGTGCTGTGAAGAGAAACGAATCCAGAACAGGACAACTGACGATGAGGGTGGGATCGAAGATCACACCTGCAGGTAAAGAAGGCAAGTAATATAAGACAGTACCAGTGCTGAGGAAGCTCAAATACCTGCAGATAGCATGCAGCATTAAAGAAAAGCAGGAATTCTGTGAGTTACAAGCCATGCATGCTGCAGCCAAGTGGCAGTCATTTTGAAGAAAGGCAAGTTGAGAGAGAGTACGTTGAAATCTGTCAGGCACCCTGAGACAAATCCACTAAAATCAATGAGGCAGCCATATTAGAATCAGGCAATCCAAGCCTACCTCACTGAAGCCTACTGAGACAGCCGTACTAAAGGCAGACATCAAGCCAGGTTGGCTTTTGCAAGGAATACACATAGGTGGGGGCATCAAAGCTGAAACAGCTCTACAAGGAAAATGTGAAGCTGCCAGAAAGAATACAGTAGTCATCTTTGAGTGAGCTTTTCCAAAAATCAAAGAAAAAGAACTATACACAAGATCTCTACCGAGAAGGGCCAACAAATAGTGAGCATTCCTGTGGCATTATCATACTAGCACATTTCACCATCAGGTCGGTGGGAAAAGAAACACAAAAATCTAACCCCTGCATTGAAGTGCCACCCCCAGTGACACAAACCGGCACCCAGAGTGCCGGTGAGCGAAGAGACGTAAAACATCTGCTACTACTACTTGAGCTGGTGGGGCATGAAGGCTGACGCCTAATCATAACATTTTCAACAAAGGACATAGAGACATATGAAAAACTCAAAGAACACAACATGCCCATTTCAACACAAAGAAAGACGTGGATCAAGAACGCCTCATCTTCAACGCAGCACGGCAGGAACTAGGTGAATCATTAACAAATCTCATTACAAGGTTACAATGTTTGGTACAATACTGCAATTTCAATACATTCACAAATGAGGAAGCAATTCAACTCTGGGTAATAGAGGGCTGTTCAATACCAGACACGAAGACCAAGATCCTTCAAAAGCAGCTCTCACTAAAGGAAATCATCAGGAGGGCCCAAGCTGGAGACCAGGCCAAAGCAAGAGAGTTGCACCTCAATGCAAGAAAGGAAGACAAGAGAAATTAGATGTTCCTCATGTCAGTGAGTAAAGCCCAAGAAACCAAAAGAGCCAGAAAGAGTGAAGGTAAAGGCAGACCAGTGACAAGATATCATGATAGACAAAGTGACATGAAATACTAAGATTCAACAATACAAACGGCAGTGGAGGATGGCAAACAAAAGACCATGACAATCCGGGATTGTGACAGCCAAACTGAAATAACTTCAAGGAGTCATTCATCCAACCTTACAGATTATTCTGAAGAAGCATCAAGAAGTGGGACTGTTCACATAAATGGAACAGACGACACCATGCCAAATGAACGTGAAGAAAAAACAAACTACAGAAGATTGGGCAATTCACACCAACTCTGGAAACGAGTAAACAAACACACCTGAGCTACCCACTGTTCATCGAACTTCTTAGACTTTTCAGAAGAAGCATCAAGCAGTGGGATATATCACACACATGGCACAGACGACAGTGCACCCAACATGTGAGAAGAACAAACAAATCATATAAGACTGGGCAATTCACTCAGACTCCGGAAACGGGTATGCAAATGCACTCAAGACACCCACGACAATAAGAAGTAAACTGAGAGGAGACAATTAACATCACATGAGAGGAGTAGAGACAAAATGCCCTGGGGGCAAACAAAAGAAATAAACACTTGGCAAGAACACATAAGACACTTCGAGAGATGTACCCAAAGAAATATCCCAAAGATAGCTCTGATTCAAGGAGCAGTTCATAACAGTCCATCAACTCAAGATATTCACCAGTCAGAACAGACCCAAAAGACCTTCCTCAAAGGAAATCATTAGACGATTCATCTGATTCAAAAAGCATGTCTGTACAATCACTCAGGTCAACAGAATCAAGATCAAGAAAACTCCCATTACCCAAAAATGTTGGGAAAAGGCTATCTCATCACTCTGTAAGAAAGGCAGAAATGTGTTGACAGAGATATGTAATTCTCAAGGAAAGGGGGATGAGAAAGGAACATGCATATGCCCGGATGGTCAAAGACTTCAACATTCCCAAACGCGACTGGGAGTGGGTGAGGCAAACAGAACAAGTAAATGGGTCCCAGAGCCTACCATTGTTCTTGTGAAGCATTGAAACAACAACCACCTTTCTCAACAGAAAGCCCATTCAACATCCACAGAGCAAACAAACCAATCAAGGAGCCAAAAGTATGCTCACCTCATTAACGAACACTCTCCGCAAAAGACATCACCCTCAACATGTGCAGAGCAAAGAAACCAACTACAGAGCCCAAAGGATACACTGAAGAAATTGACTGAAATGGCGACCACGCGGCGCAGGTGAGTGGGACCTGTTCTCAGGACACCCCCACGCCGCACAGCCACCAGCTGTGTGTGTGCCCCTCACCTCGCTGCTGCCCGCAGCCTCGTTGTACCTGCCTCTCTGATCCCCACCCCCCCTGCCGTATTTTGCGTGTACGTGATTGCTTTCACTGTGTGTTAACCTTTTTTTTCCTTCCCTAATTGTTTTTGCCTTGTCTGCCTTTTTCCTTTTGCCTTCGTGGTTGTGTGTAACCTTATTTCCTTCCCTAATTGTTTTTGCCTTGTCTGCCTTTTTCCTTTTGCCTTCGTGGTTGTGTTTAACCTCATTTCGTTCCCTAATTGTTTTTGCCTTGTCTGCCTTTTTCCTTTTGCCTTCGTGGTTGTGTTTAACCTCATTTCGTTCCCTAATTGTTTTTGCCTTGTCTGCCTTTTTCCTTTTGCCTTCGTGGTTGTGTTTAACCTTATTTCGTTCCCTAAATTGTTTTTGCCTTTTTATCTCTGCTGTCCCCTGCACATTGTTGTGTTGGATTAGTCGCTTGTTTCAGTCCCCCTGTGCCAGCCCCGCTCCCTGCTTCCCGCCGCCGTCCAAGCGGCCACGCCCCCTTTTAGTTTTGTGCCCTCCCCGCTTCCGCCTCCCAGCTGCTCCTCCCTCCCTCCCACTTCGCCATAAATGGCGGCCGCGCGGCGCAGGTGAGTGTGACCTGTTCTCAGGACACCCCCGTGCCGCACGGCCACCAGCTGTGTGTGTGCCCCTCACCTCGCTGCTGCCCGCAGCCTCGTTGTACCTGCCTCTCTGATCCCCGCCCCCCACCCGCTGTATTTTGCGTGTACGTGATTGCTGTCACTGTGTTTTAACCTTTTTTTCCTTCCCTAATTGTTTTTGCCTTGTCTGCCTTTTTCCTTTTGCCTTCGTGGTTGTGTTTAACCTCATTTCGTTCCCTTATTGTTTTTGCCTTGTCTGCCGTTTTCCTTTTGCCTTCGTGGTTGTGTTTAACCTTATTTCGTTCTCTAAATTGTTTTTGCCTTTTTATCTCAGCTGTCCCCTGCACATTGTTGTGTTGGATTAGTCGCTTGTTTCAGTCCCCCTGTACCAGCCCCGCTCCCCGCTTCCCGCCGCCGTCCAAGCGGCCACACCCCCTTTTAGTTTTGTGCCCTCCCCGCTTCCGCCTCCCAGCTGCTCCTCCCTCCCTCCCACTTCGCCATAAATGGCGACCGCGCGGACGCACAGCGGTCACACGCAGCGGGCGCGCCGATTGTGCACCGAAGGCGTGCCAAAGGTAAACCCGTCTGCGCCCGTCCGCGCCTGGACCGCGCTCAGTGCCAGGACCCCTGGTCCCCAGCGATGCAAGACCAACCGATGGACCTACGACGCCGCCAACCTCTACGCACTCCATGCCGGCCGGAACCCTGCCTGCTGCCGTGCCGCCCCAAGACACACCCAGGGACCCTTCACCTGCCAAGCATGCCGATTCACCTGCCTCCGGACCTGCTCCACCCCCGCCAAGTCGAGCACCAGCAGTAACCACCTGAAGTGCATCCTGCTGAACACCCGCTCCGTCCACAGGCACGCCGTGGAACTCTGGGACCTGCTCGACGCAACAGCACCGGACGTCCCGTTCCTCACCGAAACCTGGATGAACGCCTCCTCAGCGCCCGACATTGCCATAGCCATCCCGGACGGATACAAGATCACCCAGAAGGACCGCCTCAACCAGACGGGAGGAGGCATCGCCATCATACACAAGAACACCATCCGCATCTCGACCAACTCCGACGATTCCTTCACCGCCGCCAAACACCTGCACTTCCAGATACACACTGACCCCAAGACCACCCTCCGAGGCACCCTCATCTACAGACCCCCGGGACCACGCACACAATTCAGCGAAGACATCGCAGACTTCGTCAGCCCGCACGCCCTGCCCTCCGCCGACTACATCCTCCTAGGGGACCTCAACTTCCACCTGGAGAACAACAAGGACCGCAACACCGCTGCCCTGCTGGACAACCTCGCCAACCTCGGACTCAAGCAACTGGTCAACACCCCCACCCACTACGCCGGCCACACGCTTGACCCCGTCTTCTCATCCAGCAAGCACATCTCCTTCAGCCACTCCACCGGACTCCACTGGACCGCCCACAGCTGCGTCCACTTCAGCCTCAGAAAAACTGTGACCCACCACCAGCCGCAACAGGTTCCCCTCCGAAGCTGGAGCAAGATCACCGCCGAGCAGCTCACCGCCTCCCTCAGCCAGAACACCCCCACCAACACAACGGACCCCAACGAAGCAGCCAGCAACCTCACCAAGTGGCTGACCGCCTGCGCCGACGACATCGCACCGCTAAAGAACCCCCACAGAGGACCCGCAGAAAGAAAACCCCATGGTTCACCGGCGAACTCAAGGAATCCAAGAAGAACTGCCGCTCCCTGGAGAAAGCCTGGCGGCTCGACCAGACCACAGACAACAGGACCGCCCTCAAGCACGCCATCGGCAAACACCATCAGCTGATCCACGCCACCAAGAAGTCGGCACTCAAAGAACGACTGGACAACAACGCCCACGACAGCAAGGAACTTTTCAGCATCGTCAAAGAGTTCTCCAACCCCAGTGCCGTAAACAACGACATCACTCCCTGGCAAGACCTCTGCAACTCACTCGCCGCGTTCTTTCACCGCAAGATCGCCGACATACACAACAGCTTCGACGCACAGACCTCGCACCCTATCAACGAACCAACGCCCGCCACCACCACCCTCTGCAACTGGACCCCGATCCGCACCGACCGAAGACACCACCCGCACGATGAACTCCATCCACTCCGGATCACCAACCGACCCCTGCCCACCCCACGTCTTCAACAAAGCCGACGCCATCATCGCACCCCATCTCCGGGACATCATCAACTCCTCCTTCCAAACCGCCACCTTCCCGGAGAGCTGGAAGCATGCCGAGATGACCGCCCTCCTGAAGAAACCAACAGCGGACCCCACCGACCTCAAGAACTACCGTCCCATCTCGCTCCTTCCCTTTCCGGCCAAAGTAATCGAGAAGACCGTCAACAGACAGCTCATTGCCTTCCTCGAGACTAACGGATCCCTCGACCCCTCGCAGTCCGGGTTCCGGGCCAACCACAGCACCGAGACCGCCCTAATCGCAGCCACCGACAACATCAGAACCCTGATCGACAACGGGGAAACAGCGGCCCTCATCCTCTTGGACCTCTCTGCGGCGTTCGACACCGTCTGCCACCGCACCCTAGTGAAGCGCCTCAGCAACATCGGGATTCGAGAGAAAGCACTGGAGTGGATCATCTCGTTCCTCGCCGGAAGAACCCAGAGAGTCCGCCTCCGCCCGTTCAGATCCGAGGCCACCGAAGTCATCTGCGGCGTACCACAAGGATCTTCCCTCAGTCCAACCCTCTTCAACGTCTACATGAGCCCCCTCGCAGCCATCGCACGCCAACACAACCTCAACATCATCTCCTACGCCGACGACACCCAGCTGATCCTCTCCCTCACCAACGACCCCACCACCGCCAACCTACACGAAGGGATAAAAGACGTCGCCGACTGGATGAGGAACAGCCGCCTCAAACTGAACTCGGACAAGATGGAGGTCCTCATCCTGGGATCATCACCCTGTGCCTGGGACGACTCCTGGTGGCCCCCGTCCCTGGGCACCGCTCCCAAGCCAACAGACCACGCACGCAACCTGGGCTTCATCCTGGACTCCTCCCTGTCGATGACCAGACAAGTCAACTCCATCTCATCTTCATGCTTCAACACCCTACGCATGCTCCACAAGATCTTCAGATGGATCCCCACTGAAACCAGGAAGACCGTCACACAGGCACTCGTCACCAGCCGCCTGGACTACGGGAACACCCTCTACGCCGGAACCACAGCCAAACTCCAAAAAAGACTCCAGCGCATCCAGAACGCCTCCGCACGACGCATCCTGGACATCCCACGACACAGCTACATCTCCGGACACCTGAGAGACCTGCACTGGCTCCCCGTCAGCAAGAGGATCATGTTCAGACTCCTCACCCACGCACACAAGGCTCTACACGACCTGGGCCCCAAGTACCTCAATGACCGCATGACCTTCTACACACCCACCCGCCAGCTACGATCGACCAGCCACACCCTCGCCACCGTACCACGCATCCGCAAAGCCACCGCCGGAGGAAGATCCTTCTCCTACGTGGCAGCCAAGACATGGAACACCCTCTCCACACACCTTCGGCAAACCCAGGACCATCTCTCCTTCAGAAGGCAGCTCAAGACCTGGCTGTGTGAACAGTAGCGTTCCCCCTCCCCCAGCGCTTTGAGACCCTCCCGGGTGAGTAGCGCGCTTTACAAATGCTGCGATTGATTGAATGATTATAGCGGGGGGGGGGGAGATCTCATGTCCTCCAGGAAAGGACATTGTAATATAAGTAGGTCAGCGGTCTAGCTGATCCAGACAGAAGTGAGATACCAGGGAACTTCCTGGGTGGAGACAGGAAGTACTAGTTTTCCCTCTCATTACATTGAGGGAAGCAGAGAGAATTGAATGTGTGGAGAGTAGCTCCACATCAGTAAGCCATGTATAAAAGCTGAGAAATTAATAAAGGTGAGTACATAAGCTGATGCCAGGTGCTGTCTTTTATGCAGAGTATTATAGTTGCCAGTGCTGTGAAGAGAAACCAATCCAGAACAGGACACCATTATGATAGGGCTGCCTGCTATTACCATGAGGTAGCGTCACACTTTCTGGACTGTTTTGTGAAGAAGCAGCATCTCAGTAGCAGGAGATGGCCTTTCCATGACAATGACAACTCCAAGTCCCAAATACCCAGAACCAGTGTAATCTTGTAGCTGCTTCTCTAGTCAAGGAAATACTGCCAGAGGTCATTAGCATGACACTTCCTGGCCCATGAGACCCGCAAATCAGGAACATTTCAGCACCTTCCATTGAATTGTAATCTATTCTCTGTCCTCTCAGATCAAATACCCCTGCCTTAGAAGATACTGTGGTCACCCTCTTGGTGGACGTCTGTTGAACAGGTCCTCCATTGACCGTGCCCACATGGACCTAAGCTGTTTACAACTTGCCTTCCGTAATTAAATGGTCATTCTTTGCCAAAGGTGTGTGGGCCGTACAGGACTATTTCGTTTTTGGCCAAGACACAGACATAGGAATGGTGGCCTCGGCATTGACCGTTTGAGTGCTCTGGGTACTGGAGAGCCACTTGCTCAGACATAGAAAGGGGCGAGGGTTGCAAGAACTACCTCCTCAAACAAGCTTGTCAGTGACAATACAGAGATTGCTTAAAGAATTAGATACACTAGTTCTCCAAAAATGTGAAGCATGCCCATCGTTTTAAGGCAAGTCTAAGAATTCTATATATTTTCCAAAACACTGAGCATCAAGCAGAGGTCAGTTGCAGGTGAAATCCTCGAAGGGAGGCTATTCTGTTCATGCCCACTTACACCCTTTGAAAGGTTCACTCCAGTGCTGAATATGCCTTAATTCGTGGGCTGGACTGGCTCTGTCCCCTGCCCCAGGGTACCAGTTTTGGCAAGAAATGTTTGAGGAAATAGTTGCTTCTCAATTACAGCTTTCTATGGATAAAAATACTCGATTGTCTCATTTTCCGTCCAGCTTTATAACCAAACATGGTAAGAAAATCACCTCCTCCCATTCGGCAAAACACTCTGGAGCATATTTATCAGAAAATTGCACAGCACAGTTCAGCGAGACACGTTGCTGCACTGCATGATAGAGAAAGGGCAGGATTGTGCTGTATTTAACATTACACAGTGCATTCCTACCTTTACTGTGCTGGTGCACAATGTGCTGCATGGTGCCAGGGTCCTTATGTTGTAAGCAGCATTATTTGTGTGCAGGAAGGGAATACGCTGAGGGGGCTTTTTGCAGCACACATAGAAAGAGGAGGAAAAATCGAGGCGAAATAAAGATATTTCTCTTCGTTAAGCCTCACCTGGGGAGGCGTAGCATTTTGATGCATTCCCAGGTCTACCAGTAATGGTAAATCTTATAATGCTCCAAAATCCATGGGTAGATGTGTGGGAACACCAACACTCCACCCATGGAACACCTCCCTGAGGCGAAGAAATGCACAGACGTGGTTGGCGCTGCGATGCGTTATTTCAGATGTAGCGAGCCACTCAGGGGCAGGCAAGGTGACCTCGCGTGGCTGGATAAATCTAACTTAATAGTCACGTTGCGCTTGCGCCCCATTGTGTGGCACAAGGGCAACACAACTCTTTGATAAATTTGTCCCTCTGCGTGCAGTATATGATGGAGGCGGCTTTTTAGTAATGCTGGTCCTCTCCCCAACATTTGATACAACACTTCATGCTTTCCTCGTAGAAAGGTTACCCTCTGACATGAGTGCTAAGAACACCACCATTCAGTGGTTTAGATAATTTCATATGTTGTTGTTGTATAAGCTTTATTCGAGACAATTCTCATAAAAGCACATAAAATCAAAACAGTTACACAAAAATACATAGTACAGAATAAAAATTCATTAAACATAGAATACAGCTCATACTACGTTAACTCGTAAGAACTTTTTATACCAATAATATTACATAAGACTTTGCTAAAAAGAATACCTGGTTACCTGCCACCCCCCAAGGACCGTCGTCTAATCGCCCAAGCCCAACTCATGTATTTGGCTACCCCTATAACTATCGAATCCTGGTTTGTTGTACGTAGGATTCTTAAGGCCACTACACTGTCTCGTGTACCCAGGTTTTTACATACCGGCGAGAGCCATTTTCTCCTCGGATTTACGTAGGCTTGACATACGAAGAGAAAATGGCCTATACTCTCCTCGGCATTTTCACAAGCAGGACATAAGATGTTGGTGGGTCTGTGCCAGCCAGATGTCAATTTCTTAAGGGGAATAGATCCTGACCTTAACTGAAAGACAAGTTTCCTGTCCTTAGGTACCGTGATGTTATCCCAGTAATTTTCTAGGACAGGAAAAAATTTTGTCTCCAGGAAACGACCAGACATAGAGTCTGCCCTGGTGTCATTCAGCATCTTACCACCCACCCAATCCCAATATTGCTCTTTGAGGGCTTCTTTACTAGGGAAGATTTCTCCCTCGGGGTTGTTCCAAAGATTCGAAAACCCTAGATTTACTAGCATGGTCTTCAGATGTTTCAACCATTTTATCTTATGGAAGACATCTTCCTTGATTATCCACAGAAAGCCCTCTGCGTATTGTCTTATTTCTGGAGTCGTCCAGAGGCGTCTCCAGTAAAGAACTGGACGCAATCGAGCTCTGTCGACAATCGTACGTCTACCTAGCTCCAGGAACAGTGGGATTAGGGGGGTGCTCTGTGGGAGTCCTGTAATCCCTCGCATGAACTTGTTCTCGGAAGTCTGGAGAGCCACCAGACTATCCCAAGCCCATAGCTCCGCACCATATAGAGTGGCACCCAAAACCTTCGCATCATACACTGTCATTGCGGGTTTTATAGGTTTTGTTTTTGATTTACGGTGTTCCCCCCTTAGAGCACCTGAAAGCTGCTGGTGCTTTAAGACTACTTTATCCACATGGTGCGTCCAGCCAGTGCCCTCTGCGATCTGTACTCCCAAGTACGTGAATTCATTAACTATATCTAGCCTATTGTTATTTAAGGATATATTGGGATAACTCCTACGTCCTGTAGAGAAGGCCATTAGTTTAGTTTTTCCAACATTTACCTCTAGCCCGTGCTCCATGCAAAAGGCATCGAAAATGCTTAATGCACGTTGCAGCCCCATGGGGGTCTTTGACAGAATAAGAGTGTCGTCGGCGAACATCAGGATCGGAACCCTGGTGTCCGCTAACGATGGGGCATCTACACTAGCCTTCAACATTCTCTCGACTATCCCGTTAATAAATAACGAGAAAAGTAGAGGGGCCATGGAACAGCCTTGTCGAACACCCCTTTCCACAGGGAAATCCGATGTTGTCTCCCTACTTCCACCCCACTGGACTCTAGCGAAGTTGGATTCGTGCAGTCGCATGATTAATGTTAGCAGATCTGCAGGAATCCCCAGCTTTTGGAGAACCGACCACAGCTTATACCGGGGGACAAGGTCGAACGCCGCCCGCAGGTCGACAAACGCGACATACAGGCAGCCCCTTCCCAGTACAACGGTCTTCCACCGCAATATGGTGAAGCGGAAGACCTGGTCAATGGTACTAGTTGCTCGCCTAAATCCCGCTTGGTATGGGGAGAGGGCGTTATTGTCTTCTACCCAGTCCATTAGCTGGTTTGTTACCATTCTCCCAACAACCTTCTGTATAGTGGCTATTAAACTTATAGGCCTATAATTAGCAGGCATTGAGCGATCACCCTTCTTGTGGATGGGAGGGAAGATTTCATATGCATCAATAACCCTCTAGTTTGTGTCAATTTACTTTTAACGAGGGCTTCTGCACTTGTGTGTACCAGAAGAAACTCTCTTGTCTCTGATCCTCTTTAATATTTATCCTGTCACATTATTTGACATATTTGCTGGTCATAGTCCAGTTGTACAGTGATGACACCCACGCTTACAATAATTTATTGAACAACAAATACTTGGTTGTGGCTTTACAGAATAACAGTTCCTAACTGAACAGCACTTAACTAGAGGTCATAGTGCACATGACAGCATAATATGCAGCAGTGCCGGGAGAGAAGAAAATAGCGCCATATTTTAGTACATATAATGCTGTTCTGCTCTCTCCCTTACACATAATGCAGACATTTTTGTTTCTGAGCTGTGCTGCATGAAATGTTAGTAAATATGCCCCAGTGTTTCCACAGCTAGAAGGCCCTTGCACTGAATGCAAGCATGGGAAAGTATTCAATTCATACTAGGGTCAGTGCTTAATTTGACCCAGTGGTTTTATGGTGCTCGGCACCAGCAGTTAATCATCAACAACAGCACTTATGACTGTTTGTCACATGGTATCACTCTCTAAGTTAGAGATGAGCATAACAACAGTTGTTTATTAATTAAGTATTCATTAACAATGACTAATACCACCCACTCAAGCCATTCTTACAGCTTTACGGGCTTTGAATAGTCAGAATTGCCACACTAGCAGGAGTGTGACGGTTAGTAGTTGTGTTGGTACTGTCATTGGCAGCGCTGGCAGGGGCAATGGGTGGTGCAAGCTACAGTGGTCTCCTAATGAGGGCACTGACACTTTTGTTTTTTTAACAAACTAAGCACTGTCTAGGGTGCCTTATGACTTAAGATCTCTCAATGATCTGGCACCAAACTATTTAACCATTGAAATGCATGCTTACATCCCTGCCTGAAATCTGGAAAGCAAAGACCTTGACAATATGGTTGTTCTTGGTTCACTTCCTCAGAAAGTGTCATGTTCACTATCAAAACCCAGGGATCCCTCCAATCGCTCAATGAATGCATTCTTGCCTTTGATCTTTTACCGCAATATAGGGTGGCCCAATATTCTCCAGGGTGAGGCATCAGTGTCAGACAATATATTAACAGGAATGCTCTCAGAGGAAAGGAGTATAGTAGTAGTTGTATAATAATTTCTCTACGGTTTAAACAGCCATATATATATGAAAAACCTAGTTAAATATTCAAGGGATTGAGGCAAAAAGCTACTGCACCTGCCATAAAGAGTGGGGCAGTAATTTGAATGCTTAGCCTGGTGCAAAGAACCAGAAGTCAACTTCTGGTGGAGAAGGCTCCAAAATCTGAATAAATCTATAATGGTTCAGCACCCTAGAAAAACATGTCACTTGCATTTGTATTGGAGTTCAGCCAAAGAAAAGAAAATTCACAAGCAATGAACACATACAATTCGTACGTTTTACAATACACAATATTCTTAATGTATTGTTTTGTTGGGAATTCTTTATTAATTTTCTTCCTGAGTATGTGACTTTAAAAGAATATTGAGGACAGACTTCATGAATTCTCGGTGTGGTCAGCGGCCTACGGTGTAACTTCAACTCACAGCGCGGCATGCTGACCACACCGAGACTACGTGAACTCTGTCCTTCACTAATAGGACTTCATCAATAGAACAAATCCAATCCTGAATATCGGATATTTGGATAAAATTAAGAATATTTTTCAAGCATACAAGGATTCTTGGGGACCTTTAGTGCCAGTTTCCCAAATAAGTTATGGATGAACAACAGATGCATCAATATATTATGTCCAACTGGGAAGGTTTTAATAGAGCCCTGAAGAAATCCATGAGGACAAAACGCGTTGCCTACAAGTTTAATGTCGCATACTAAAGGAAGAAAATGAATAAAGAATTCTCAACAAAAAGCGTATGTGTTCATCGCTTGGGAATTTTTTTTTTCTTTTTTGGCTGAACTCATATACAAATACAAGTGACTTATTTTTATAGGGTGCTGAACCATTATAGATTTATATATTAAGAACCTTTTGACACATAAAATGTTCAACAAATGAAAACCTGGAACTCCTTGCTACACATTTCAATTTTATTAACCGCTAAAACATTTTATCTCAAATTGACAAAGGTGAAAGAAGGTAGCAAATGATATACCTCCAGAATATCGCCATAGCTCAGCCTTTCTTTGATATTAAATGAACTTTGGCGTTCCTGGAGTTAAAACAAATAGAATCTTAGTAAATTAAATGTTATCATAATTTCACTCCCTTTTGATAAAGATAGTATCTTCTTTTGTGAAAGCACACACTCTTTTGTTTCTACCATGTACTCAAGTCTGTTCCATAAGCACTTCAGTGGAGGCGTCAGCCAATGGTCCAAGGCTGCACTCTCTCCAGTGCATTTGTCAGCCATTGGCCAACACTGAGGCGGGCTTAAAGGGAACGTCATGTGCACGCACCAGAGGTTTCCTTTTTTTTAATCCCCACAATAGGGGCAAAGCGGAATTTCCCCTTTCCATCGATGCCTCTCTGAAACAGTTTCTTGCTTGTGGATCATGGTCACGCCATGATCCACAGGTAAGAAGGCCACAAGTCTACTGGGGGTTTGGCCCTTCTGGTATGCAAGCTTACCCCTTCCTGGGGTTCATATTTTCCATTGGAAAATTGTTTTTCCCCTGGGGACGCGATCACTCCTCAGGGGCGATAAAAAACAATTATAATAAAAAGGAAAATAATATTTCTTGGGTATATATGTAATGTGTGTATGTGAAAAAATAATAAAAAAAAAAAAATATATATATATATATAAATATATATATATATATATATATATATATATATATTTATGTGGGTTTTCCACTGGGGGTTTTGATTGTGCTCCCAGGGGGAAACACACATTTAAAAATAAAAATATGTTATTAGGGGATCAGTCCTCCTAACATACGGGCTGGCCCGCTTTGGGCGCATACCATTTATTTAAAAATGTGTGCTTTCCATTGGGTGGTGCAATTAGTGTCCCGAAGGGCAGGAGCGGAAAACACACATTTAAAAAAATGTTTCATATAACAGTAGAAGAGGCTGGCGTCTGTTATTGGCATGTGTTTCCTGTTGGTTTCCCTCAAACACTGACTGGAGCAAGCACAAATTCATGCATTCAGTTTTTTATTCTACACTCTATATAGTCTATCTTTCCTAGTGTTTTTTTCCAAATGAAAATGCACCTGTGAGAAATTGCGTTACTGGTTGAGGGGAATGATACCCTACTCGAGCAGCGACCACACTTCTTGTCAGAGTGAAACACAACCATACCACAGATTAACTCTGTGGTAGCTTGACACTAAAACAGTCAGGCTTAACTTAGAGGAAAAGTGGAAAGTTTTTTTGCTGCAATTTAACAGTAATGAAGTGCAAATACATCATAAGGAAAATCCCACATCAAATTAGAAAAAGTGTAAAATGTCATAAATTATTTGACACCAAAACGAAAAAAATCCAATCAGAAGAACCGGCAATATGCAATTTTTACGGGTTAAGTAAAAATAGCTAGAAGCGCAAAGTGCCATCTGTCATCTGGTTGCGCCGGACCGGGACAAAGTCACAAGTTTAGGCTGACTATGATGGAGCGTGGGCCAGATACAGGGATCAAGCTAGGCCTCTTGAACAAAGTTCCTTAAATCCTGGTTTCGAGGTCTTTCATCAAAGATGCTTCGCGAAACAGTGATTCTGATGGACTGCGGTACGAGACCCTGTGTTGAGGGTGCATCGTGCAGTGGAAGTTTCGAGAGGCTGCATTGTGAGTTCCTGCATCTAGGATGTGTCACACAGTGGCTTTTCCAAGGAGCTGCGATGTGAGTTCCTGCATTGAGGATGCTTCATGCAGTGGCGGTTCAGAGGAGCTATGAGGTCCTGCATCGGTTCTGCTTGGACCACAGCTGGGTTGGCAGGGCACCTTAAGGCCTACTTCCATTTAGCTTTTTCCTCCTAGACTTTGCCGACTCTCTCTGCATAATCTTAGGAAACTGGGCACCTTCCCCCTGCAGAGGGAAGGTGCACGCGCCCGCCTCGGCCACATTGGGCTGGAGGTGTGGATACAATGGGGTTTTGGTGCTGTATGCCCTATAAACAGGTACACTACATACCCAGGGTGAGTATGGTAAGGGCTACATAGTGGGATGTGCTACTCACCGGTTATCAGTCAACCCAATACAGGGTCTGCCATGGCAGGACTGTGAGGCGTCATTGCGCCTCTGCCTAAGTTGCCATCACTTACGCTTTGGCTAACCCGGAGTGGATCCTCCCATATCATGAAAGCACCCCCCTGGGAAACCCGGATGTGCACTGGGGGGTGGAGGAGGATGGTAGGCTGAAGGCCGGGAGGGCACATATGGATGTTACCTTCTCAGGTAGTAAGAAATGGGGCTTCCCCTGCCTTAGAGTTCGGCTGTACCCATGGGTACTCCTGGTGAGTTACTGAATCCCTGGAGTGGCCTCAGGGCCCTCTGCACATCCTTACAGTCAAATGGGGAAGTCCATGCACCTTCCCACACAGGTTGGGAAGAGGTGCTGACACTCTGTTCCAGAACATGGGCTGGCCTGTCAATGCAGACAGAGGTGTTCTCATCGGTCCTGATGCTGTTTTGGATACATGTCCCGCCTGCCGTGGCAGGCTGGAGGATGCACCCCAGCACCTATGGCATGGTGGATGGGTGCCCAGCATGCCATTGCAGGTTGATGAGCATACATCAGCAACCCCGGTGTTCTAACCTCAGGGTCAGCGCACTTGCATCCAAGGTGCTAGCAGCAAGGTGGCTGGTCCACCATCAAGGGCGGGCAGTGCGCAACCGTACCTGTCAGGGGTTTCCCCAGGTCTGGCTGGGCCAAGCAGGGTGATGTGTACGCACTGAAGACAAAGGTGTTCGGGCCTGTGTAAGCCATGTGCCCGGCCTGTTCTTGTCACGTGAAAGTGTGCATGCCCTTCCTATCCATGTTGGCAAATTGTGCTGATTTCAGGTTCTGAACCATAGGCTGATCTGTCAATGTGGACTGGTGGGTATGCTGTAGTATCTAGCGTGGGTAAACTCATGAGTAGCTTGCCACTGTAGGCCGCTGTGAGTGCACATCTGCATCTAAGGTGCCCGTGATTGTGTGTACAACACAGGTTAGTGCATGCGCACAGACACATGTATTGGTTACACACGAGTCCAGTTTGCAGTGCAGACTCAGGCAGGCGCACTGGTGCTGGGAATTGATGTGTCCCTCCTGCCATTACAGGTCGTGGTGCACAATAGCACATGTGCACCCAGGTAATGAGGAATATCTGTGTGTTTTCACTACCAATGAGGCCTGCTTTGTCCATAAATTAATATGGGGAAGTGATTTACAATAATTCGTACTGCAACGGTGGACTGCAGTGGAGCAGCCTCATTATGTTTCATATCAATGGGTTCACAGTGCCAAACCCTTTCAATTGGTAAAATGGTTTTGGCTTAACTCGCTTAGAAATGTCCCATAGAATGTGGACATTTCGATGCTCCAAGAATCTTGGGGACCGTGGTGTCTGGCTCCAGTGGACACCAGGGGTTGGGAGAGCACATCTGTGTATTCCACAATCAACAGTCATCAAAATGGGCATCCCATGGAAACCTCAGACCTCTGTCATTTTAGGGCAGAATGGAATAGACTGAAGATAGAGGTTGTGACACTTAGCCTGCAGGGGCAGGGTCATTGCCCAACTAAAGATTAATATCTGTGTTCCGAGGCCCCATGGCAGAAAGGACTACAAGTTACGAGATAGATCTGTAGTTCAAAGGGAAAACCTCTAAACCACCCTACTTCAAAAGGCACAACAGTATAATTATAGGTGCCATCCTCCAGCAAAGGGTGAGATACGCTTGTAGGGATATGGGACCCGAGAAGGCGGACTGCATATTGCACATTATCAGAGGACTCTGTTGTGCACATGGTGGATAACAGTCCACATAGAAACTGGCCTGGGCTGAGGACCTGCTAAACTGTGGCGCCCTGAAGTGTGCTCTCCAAGGGCCTGACGGCGGGCCTTCTGTTCTCCCAGAAATCTCAGAGTTATGTTATGTTATGTTATTTTATTTTGTATAGCGCACAGATGCCGCAGCCAAGTGGCGTCCCGGCGCTTTAGGAGATGGTAAAACACAACACAGCAGAAAACAACCCAGAACGAGTGAAACTAAACTGTGGAGAATAAGAAGGTTTTTAGAGCCTTCCTAAAAGGGAGCAGATCGGGGATGGAGCGGAGAGGAGCAGGCAAAGAGTTCCAGAGAGCTGCCGCCAACACTGAGAAAGAACGTCCACCCATTCTGGCTCTTTTAAAGCGTGGCACAATGGCAAGATTTAAGCCTGAGGATCGAAGGGCTCTGGAAGGGACGTAGTGATGGATTGTCTGCAAAAGGATAGGAGGGGAGGCAGACTTAAGAATTATAAAAGTTAAGCAAAGAGCTTTAAGCTTAATTCTTTGCCCCACAGGCAACCAGTGGAGGTCTTGGATAGTACGCCGGGCAGAGACAAACTTCGGGAGGCCGACCAGCATCCTGGCTGCCGCATTTTGCACCCTCTGAAGGCGAGCTAATTCTGCCTGATTCACACCCAGAAACAGAGAGCTGGCATAGTCCAATCTGGTAAGAACCAGAGCTTGGACTATGATCTGTCTGGTATCCGCATCAAAAAACTTGAAAATGGGTCAGAGACACTGCAGGGCACTAAAACATGTACCAGCTACACGTTTAGTGTGGGCGGTGAAAGAGAGTTTGTCGTCGAGCCACACCCCAAGATTTCTGACTTCGGCAACGGGGGTGGGAACAGGGCCCAATTCAGATGGCCACCATTGATCTCCCCAGAGCCCACTTTCCCTGCCAAAAATAATAACCTCGGTCTTAGAGGCATTAAGTTGGAGTCGGTTATTCGCCATCCAGCCTGCCACAGCTTTAAGAGCTGACTGAAAGGTAGGGGCATCCATATTGGAATCACCATTAAGTGCCACCGCCAGCTGCGTGTCATCGGCGTATGACACCATGGTGAGACCAAAACTATGGGCTACCTCCGCCAGCGGCTGAACATACAAATTGAAAAGGGTAGGGCTGAGGGCCGATCCCTGCGGGACACCCTGATGAATGGGGCGAGGAGCCGAGACAAAAGGAGGTGTGGATACTTTGAAGGTTCGATCCGTGAGAAAGGATCGGAACCACTCAAGTGCTATCTCTCCAACTCCAGCCTCCATGAGACGGTGCAGAAGGATCTGGTGGGAAACCGTATCAAAGGCGGCACTAAGATCCAATAGGATCAGTGCCGCCATCTGACCCTGGTCCAACATCTTCCGGATATGTTCCACCACGACCAAGAGCACAGTCTCGGTGCTGTGGCCCGCACGGAACCCATTCTGGGAATTGTCCAGAATATTAGCTTCCTGCAGATGTCAGAGAGTCATCGAAGTGTCCCCTGAGAGACCGGCACCATCTACCTGTGACATCTGGAGAGTGGTGTCCTTTCAAGAGCCCACTTCGGTTACTAAATCTAACCTGGTAGCGTGGTGTGAGTGTGGACTTAAGACGTGTGCCTGGAGACTGGATTGCCTAGTGCATAGCCCCAGGAATCTTGCCTGAATCTGAGGTGTGTGGTTCCCGTACTGCAGAGACCAGGACACTCATAAGCATCTAGTGGTGGTGGTGAGTGAATTAATTGGTTACGGGACCCCGGAAGGCCAGTTTTGTCGATCTTGCCACATTTCTCTCGAGCTACATGCTGACTGCGTGCAGTGTCTGATTCATAGATGCGACTCTTGGAGGTGGGGGTGTACCCGTAGTAGTGCTTCACTCTACCTCATGTGGTTCTGCTGAAATTGTGCCTGTTTGTATGTGACCGGACTGGTCTGTTGCAATCTGTATCATCAGACGATGTGCCTCTTTTCCAAAGAGATACAGAAATGCAACTCTTCACTGTGTGTCTGACCGGAATTGCCTGGTGCAACCCAACTCGAAATGCACATGTCATTCATCCTCCTTACCAGGGAGGTGCGGAATCTTGAACTCATTGTGTTTGGAATCTCAAGTGCCTAGTGCAGCTCATCCTTGAGCACATCAGTCGCTGTGCCCAGATTGACCCGGATCATTGTGTACCAATCGGGGCATCTCTTCCGACCGAAAGATTCCTGTATGTTACTCCCCATTCATTAGTTGTTCCCTTATTGAACCTCATCGCAGCGAACCAACTGCCTTCTCCACACCTGGCCTCTACCAAAGACATCTTGGCACAAGGAAGTAGTGAGAGAGATTGACTGGCTGAAACGCTTCAAGACAGTTTGGAAGCGGGTCAAGAGACAGTGTGACTCCTTTGTATTCTGAGACCTGGGCATGAACTTCCCAAGTGGCTGCTAACCTCTCTCTTGTTTATGCCTACCTCCTAATTAAACCGGTCACATATTTTCCCCTGCTTCCCGAGGAACCAGACTAAGTGTTACTTCGCCCGCATGTGTCATAGTGTCCGGGAGGTGGGGCTGGTTATCTTTCATTCGGGGGTATAGGACAATAAGGGTGAACTTGAGGATGGAGGTAGGCTTAGGCCACAGAGTCTGTCAATGGTGAGCCACATACCACGTACCAGAGGAACCTCATTAGGATGCTGAGTGTGTATGTGTTTGTAAGAGTGTGCCTTATGGACTGGCTGATACATGTCACACCGCATAGTGGTACGGAGTAAGTTTGTGTTAGTAGGAGTGTGCGGACCGCCTGTGATTCACAACACTGGTTGTCGGGGAAACCTTATACGTAGATTGGTACCAAATGTACAATAACGTTTGACATTGGGTTTCTACCGCGTGGCTTCGGCCCACGGTGCTGTTAAAAAGTGTTCTATGTTTTGTGTATGTACATAATCTTGATATTGTGCACAGCATAAGGGTGCTCTCACTCAATTTGTTGGGGGGGGGGGGGGGGAATTTAGATTAGGAATTGTCCATTGTGTGCAGTGGGCCTAGTACTGCTTGTAATATTTCCGATTGTGTTTTATTCCCAAACGTTTATGATGGTCATGCTATAATGATTGAAGGTGGGTGTTGAATATAATTTTTTTTACATACATCCTATGTGAAGTCTTTTTTGTGATGCTCAGTGGATTTATTGCAAGTGGCTGCTGTGCGTTTGATTTACACATTGCCTCTGTAGTGAGCCGGACTGCTCAGTGCCAGGTACTTCAAGGGTGAGCACGAGTTATACAGTGAGTGTAATCACCTGCCCTTGACTGGAACGGTAGTTCTGCCTGGCTGAGGGTACCACTTCAGCCAACCAGAAACTACCGGTTCCAATAGGGCGCAATTAATAAGGGTTCACCAGGCAATCGTTCGATAAAGCTCAGAACATTGACGGAGGCTGCTACTTGACAGGTAGTAAAAAACGTACTCACATTTTTTTTAAAGCTACTTGAGGCAATATGTGCAGAAGTTTGCTTTTGGTGGATTTTTATGCAAGTTAGTTTATAACTAAGCGAGTGGTTGTTTGATTGGGGATTCTGTTCTGTGGCATATGAATGTGATGGGCCTTGGAATGGTAGTGGTATGTTGATGTAAGTGTACTGCTGTGTTGGATTTGGCTTGTGGCTGGCGATATAAAAAGGCTTGTGTGTGGTGCATGAATTGTGTGTGAATGGCCGATAAAGCAGTTGGTGCCTTGTCACAGCTGTCAAGAGTCATGATGTCTTGAAAATCGACACATTTTGAAGTTTCAAGCAGCAACATCGTGATTCATTTAAGTTACTAAGATTGCTTTTGCATAGTTACGAGTACCTTTTTAAAGCTAGATTTTATGAAGATGTAACTGCCCAAGACAGGAAGAAAACAAGATACAGATGTCAAGTTTTACATCTCTTCTTCAAAATAGTCGGTCTAAGATCATTTACATTATATGTTTTTACATTACTTCTGTGTGATCGGACCCTCTTGCTCTAGCAAAGGATTCCGTTCAGCTCACCTGATGCTCTGTGTATCTCATCTACAATTGTATGCAATGTTGGGTGACAGATACAATGTGGTGGAAAGAAGTATCTTTGGCAAACATTTATCATCACAAGAAACTGACAGCTGTTTTAAGACATGGGCAAAGTGGGCGATAGCGCACGGCCGTCTGAGAGAGTGAATTTTCTCCACTGGTATTTCTGTACTTCCACCTCGCCAATTCTCATTGACGTTTTCATGTATGCATGATCTTTCTATGTCATAGTGATGCAACAGTAAAATGATGCGTTCATTGGTTGGCTTAGAGCATGGGTACTCACAAACTTTCTCTCGGGGCCAAATTTACAGTTTGGTTTGTGTCCGAGGGCCGCATCGGTGGGGGCGGGGTCAGTGGGGGAGGGGCGGGGCTAGAGCAACAACATAAAACTGACCATGAGGTTGATCACAGATCCCTGCAGCGGACGCCTTCATCCACTGAGCCGTCCCAGAATACACACATCTCTCTCTCTCTTTCTCTCTCGGTCTCCCTCCCTCTCTATAGCTCTCTCTCCCTCTCTCTAGCTCTTTCTCCCTCTCTCCCTCCCTCTCTCCTGTCTTCCTCTGTCTCACTCTGTCTCACTCACTCTCTCTCTCTCACTCTCTCTCTCCCTCCCTCCCTCCCTCTCCATCTCCCTCCCTCTCCATCTCCCTCCCTCTCACTCTCAGTCTCACTCCCTTTCACTCTCAGTCTCACTCCCTTTCACTCCCTTTCCCTCCCTCTCCCTCCATTTCCCTCCTTCTCCCTCCCTCTCACTCCCTCTCCATCTCCCTCCCTTTCCCTCCCTTTCCCTCCCTCTCCCTCCCTCTCCGGCTCCCTCCCCTTCACTCCCTCTCCGTCTCCCTCCCTTTTCCTCCCTCTCCCTCTCACTCCCTCTCCGTCTCCCTCCCCTCCCCCTCCATTTCCCTCCCTTTCCCTTTCTCTCCATTTCCCTCCCTTTCCCTCCATCTCAATCCCCATCAGTCTCCCTCCCTTTCCCTCCATCTCACTCCCCATCAGTCTCCCTCCCTTTCCCTCCATCTCACTCCCTATCAGTCTCCCTCCCTTTCCCTCCCTCTCCCTCTCCCTCCCTATCCCCACCTCACTCCCTCTCCCTCCCTGTCAGTCTCACTCCCTCTCGCTCCCTCTCACTCCCTCCCTCTCACTCACTCACTCCCTCCCTCTCACTCACTCCCTCCCTCTCCCGCCCTCCTTCTCACTCCCTCCCTCTCACTCCCTCCCTCTCACTCCCTCCCTCTCACTCACTCACTCCCTCCCTCCCTCTCCCTCCCTCCCACTCACTCACTCCCACTCACTTCCTCCCTCCCTCTCACTCACTCCCTCCCGCTCACTCACTCCCACTCCCTCCTTCCCACTCACTCCCTCCTCTCACTCACTCACTCCCTCTCATTCACTCACTCACTCCCTCTCACTCACTCACTCCATCCCTCTCACTCACTCCATCCCTCTCACTCACTCCATCCCTCTCTCACTCCATCCCTCTCACTCACTCCATCCCTCTCTCACTCACTCACTCCATCCCTCTCACTCACTCTATCCCTCTCACTCACTCTATCCCTCTCACTCACTCTATCCCTCTCACTCACTCACTCCATCCCTCTCACTCACTCACTCCATCCCTCTCACTCACTCCATCCCTCTCACTCACTCCATCCCTCTCACTCACTCCCTCCCTCCCACTCATGCACGCCCTCTCACTCACTCCCACTCACTCCCTCCCTCCCTCTCACTCCCTCCCTCTCACTCACTCCCTCTCACTCCTTCCCTCTCACTCCTTCCCTCTCACTCCTTCCCTCTCACTCCCTCTCTCTCACTCCCTCTCTCTCACTCACTCCTCCCTCTCACTCCCTCCCTACCTCCCACTCACTCACTCCCTCCCTCCCTCTCACTCACTCACTCCCTCTCACTCACTCACTCCCTCTCACTTACTCACTCCCTCTCACTCACTCCCTCTCTCACTAACTCAGTCCCTCTCTCACTCACTCACTCCCTCTCTCACTCACTCCCTCTCACTCACTCCCTCTCACTCACTCACTCCCTCTCACTCACTCACTCCCTCTCACTCACTCACTCACTCACTCCCTCTCACTCACTCACTCACTCCCTCTCACTCACTCACTCCCTCTCACTCACTCACTCCCTCTCACTCACTCACTCCCTCTCCGTCCCCCTCCCCCTCCCCCTCTCCGTCCCCCTCCCCCTCCCTCTCCCTTTCCCTCCCACTCCCTCTGTCGCCCTCTGTCATCTCACCCTGCCTGAGTGCCAGCCGGGGCGGGCACACACAGTCACAGCCGCACCCGAGCACTTAACAGGTCTTTAAAAGACCATTTGCATGTTAATGTGGCCTTTGTATTTCACCTCTTCTTAGGCCCCTGCAGCTTTACTCTGGCCATTGCTTGGATCGCCCGGCCGGCAGCTCCCACAGAGCAGCAGAGTCTCTCGCGCTGCTGCAGACAATTAAAAAAAAAAAACGTAAAACACAGGTCTGATGTCTCGGGGGTCCGCGGGCCGCTGTTGTGTCGTGTGATCTACGCTCAAGGGGCATCTAACCCTGACTAGGCCTAGCACGTGGCCCTAGAATAAACTCAGCCAGACACTGGGAAATAAAGTTGCTTGGTCGGTCGGCGCGTGTCTCTGAACGCCCTCTCACGTGCTCGACCTCTTTTTATTATAGGGCGGTCACATGACCAACTTGTCCGTCCCTCCGGACCTCAGGGGCGGACCCTCGGGGACACAACATTCCTCCTAAAAACAAGAAAAACAACAAAACCAAAAACATACTGCAACATTGCAAACATGGTCTGATCGAGCCCATTGTCTCACTGGCATCGGGGCCGAAACCTTCAGCGTCTTTCGCAAATGCTAGCGCATTAAGTTCAAACATTGTGGGCACATGTAAAAATGAGAACAGTCTTACGTAAAGTAGTCCCTCAGCCAGCTGGAGGGGGTGGGGTTGGCACGTAGCTGGCGCTGGGACCCTCGCTGAGTCATCGGCTCTGTTCCAGCCTCCACCTCTTGGCTTGGCGCCTCGTTGTCGGCCCCCTCCGGATCTGGGGCCTCATCCAGGGCCTCCGGGTCTCCGCCCACATCCTCACTCGAAGCCGGCTGCTCGGCACGTGGCCTGACCTCGGGCTGAGATGTTGATTCCCCAGGCGGCAACGTAGTTGCACTTTCGGTTTCTCTCTCGCCTTGCTGGCGCCTTGGCTCGCTGCTCGACGGGTGATAGAGTTTGAAGTGAGACACATTGCGAGTCACCTTGTCTCGTCCTCGAGTAGCTGTGATGCGGGTGCCCTTCACACCACTGACTCGCCATGGTCGTCTTTCATAACTGAGTCTGAATTTGCCCCCGGTGGCCCGATTTTTTATGAGCACGAGGTCACCTCTTTTGAAGTGGGGGGCCACAGCCCTGCGTTTCTTGCTGATCTGGTCATAGGCAGCCCGTCTCTTCATTTCTACAGTCTGTTCCTTTATCAGTTCAGGGGCCCACTGGGGGTGATGAGGAATGGAGTCCGTGATTACCCGCCCTAGGAGAAGGTGTGCAGGAGCTACCCCCGTTGTAGAGTGAGGGGTCTGGCGGTAGCTGCGGAGAAAAGTGAAAATGGCCATCTCCACGGACTGTCCTTTATCATGTGCAATGCGGATTACCTTGTTTAAGGTTCTCATGAACCGCTCGGCCTCCCCATTGGCCTGGGGCCACCTTGGGGTGATGCGCCGGTGACGGGTTCCTAGGGACGAGAGATAGTCTGCAAAGTCTTGACCCTGGAAGGGCGGTCCATTGTCCGTTCTGAGTTCTTTCATGGCTCCATGCGTGGCAATGATTTTCTCTATCTTGGGAATCACACAGTCGGCGCTGGTGCTGGTGATGATTTCGACTTCCGGGTACTTGGAGTGATCGTCGATCATCACTAGCGTGTGCCGTCCATCCGGAAGGCTGCCAAAGTCCATGCTGACCCTTTCCCAAGGGCCTCGGGGCCTGGGTTCCACGATGATGGGGGCTTCGCGGGGGCTGTCGCCTGTAGTTTGGCAGGCCGTGCATGTGCGCACAGCGGTTTCCACCATGTCGTCCATGAGCGGGAACCACACCTTTGTCCGCAGCCGGGCCTTTGTCTTAACCATTCCCTGGTGCCCTACATGCGCGAGCTGCACCACTCGGCTCGTCAAGGCCGTCGGGATCACCAGACGATGCCCTCGCAGGAGGCACCCCGCCGCGTCTTCGTTCAGTTCAGCCCTCACGTGGTACAGACCGTCCATGATTTTCTGGGCCTCGGGTGTGAGTACCTTCCAGCTCTCCCTGGCCTTCTGCCAGTTGGCGGTCCGGAGCAGATCTTTGGCCCGCTGTATGCAGGCGTCCTGAGCCGTGGCGCTCACCACCTCTTCCAGGGATATGGGGCGCGGACATGATCTGGCCACGACCCATCGCACGTAGGCCTCTGTCTCTTCAGCTTCTTCCATTTCCTCTGGGGTGGCCGCCCGGGGGTGTCGTGACAGATAATCCGCCGGATTCTTTGCCCCTGGCTGGTACTCTATGGCACAGTTGTACTCCTGTAATTGCAGAATCCACTTTTCAATTCTGGGGGGTGGTTTAGATGAGGTACCTGAGAACAGGGACAGCAGTGGCTTGTGGTCCGTTACTACTGTGAAGGGTTTGCCGTATACATACAGGTGGAAGTGCCGGCATCCCCAATGAATCGCGATGGCTTCTTTTTCAATTTGGGAGTACCTTTGTTCTGTGTCCGTGAGGGACCGGCTGGCAAAGGCGACGGGGGCCCAGTCTATCTCATCGCGGGCCCTCTGCATCAGGACAGCCCCCAATCCCGCCGGTCCAGCATCCACTGCAATCAGAGTGAAATGTCTGGGGTCAAAAAATGCCAGCGTGGTGTTGCTGGACAGCGCACTCTTGATGTCCTGGAATGCCCTGTCCTGCTCCGGTCCCCAGTTCCATGGCGTGGAGTCTTTGGTTAGCTCACGTAGAGGGAGGGTCAGGTTGGCCAGGTCTCTTATGAAGCGACCACAGTAGTTCACCATCCCGAGGAAGCTTCGGACTTCCGTGACAGTCGTGGGCGGAGGTGCATCTTTGATGTCCTTGACCTTGTCCGGATCAGGGTTAACGCCATCGGCCGAGAACACGTAGCCGAAGAACCCCAGCTTGGTTTGAAGAAACTCACACTTGTCTCGGTGCAGAGTGAGCCCAGCGCTGCGGAGCCTGCGGAACACCTGTGCCAAGCGTTGGTTGTGCTCGGGAATTGTCCTGGCGTGCACCATGATGTCATCACTGACATTGATCACCCCCGGTATGCCAGTGATGAGCTCCTGGATGACGTTTTGGAACACCTCGGCAGCACTGGATATTCCGAAACTCAGTCTGGTGTACCTGCGCAGTCCGATGTGAGTGGAGAACGTCGTGATGTTCCGGGACTCTTTGTCTAACACGAGCTGATGGTACCCCGCCCTGAGGTCCAACTTGGAAAACCACCGGGCCCCGGCCATCTCTCCGATCAGGTCATCGATCGTGGGGGTAATGTGTCGTTCCCTCTTGATGGCCGCATTGGGGAGGCGCATGTCCACGCATATCCGGACCGCTCCCGGCTGCTTGGGTTTCCGAGTAACTACGATGGGCGATACCCAGGGAGTGGGTCCGGACACCTTTTCAATGATGCCCGCTGCTTCCAACTTCTGTAGCTCTTCTTCGACCAGTGGCCTCAAATGAAACGCGACTCTCCTGTGTCGCAGGGCCACCGGTTGGACAGTGGGGTCCACGTGCAGGTGTATTTCCCGACCCTTGAATCGGCCGATCCCTTCGAACAGGTCCGAAAAGTCTGTGATCAGTTGTTGCACTGACTCCTCGTGCACCCCAAACGCAAAGGAGACCACTCCCAGGTCTTCTGCCGTCCGGCAGCTCAGGAGCATACCTTGGCCTTCCTCCGACACGAAAATGTTGGCACGCGTGATCTTGTCTCCGTGCCGGACTGCTGCTTTAAACTTTCCTCGAATGCGGAGGGGCACGTCCTGGCCATAGGCAAAAACGGTGATCGGAGTGGAGCGGAGGCTGGGTGGAGTAGCCATGTCTCCGTAGAGGGACGCACTCATCAGGTTTATCGAGGCGCCCGTGTCCACCGTTGCCATGATGTCCTGATCAGCTACTTGTATTGCGCACTGTGGTAGTGTCCTTGTGCGTTGGGTGGCGGTGCCGATCATGTGCACCTTGTGTGTGGACCGTTCCTCCTCGTCGTCGTCCATGTCACTGTTACTGGGTCCTCCTTCCGCGCCTTCAGGCTCCGCCACCGCGTGTACTGTCTGGCGGGGCTTGCTGAACTTTCTGGATCGACACACCTTTTCAAAATGGTTCATTTTCCCGCACCCGGAGCATATCTTGCCCCGTGCTGGACACTCTGGCGCCGGGTGTCTCGGGCCTCCACAGTAACCGCATGACTGCGCCGAGGCTCCGCCCTGCGGAGTTGTTGTTCGCTTCACCCATTTGGGCTGTGGGCGGACCTGCAGTTTGTTCACCGGTTCCACTTTCATATTGGCCTGCAGAGCTGCTTCCATGTGGGCTGCCCTGGCCTTGGACAGCTCCTTCGTGCGGCCCAGCGTGAGAATGTCTGGGAGGGGTTTCCCCGACTCCTCTAGAATTCTCTCGCGCAGTTTAGCAGAAGCGCAGCCCTGAATGATCTGGCCTCTGATTTCCTCCGTGACATCCTGAAATCCACACGTTAGTGCCAGTTTCTTCAACCGAGAGTGATAGGCGTCCAGCGATTCCTCTGGCAGTTGCCGTGCTTGTCTGAAAATGAACCGCTCATAGTCTTGGTTGGCCATGGGTTCAAAATGCGCATTGAGTGCGTTTATGAGCGTGTGGTGGGTTTTGGGAGTTGCTTCCGTGAGGGTGCGGGCGATGGAATGAATGTCCTTGCCACCAAGATGGAGGATCATGGCACGCTTCTGCTCCTTGTGGACCTTGGTGGCCTCAAAGAATATGAAGAGTCTGTCCACCCATTCTTTCCACTTCGGTGCGAGAGTGGACGGCGCCCCTTCCACCACGAACGGCTCAATGGGCGGAATATTGGCCATCGCTATGGACGCCCGGGATAATGTCTGTGGGCAGCCGGGATGTGATCCAGCGGCCGCCGGAGCGCCGGACGCACCTCGCGCGACCAGTCACGCTCCTGCGTGCTGTCGATGGGTGCAGGCCAGCGCTGCTCACCTGAAGAGAGCCAGGGATCAGAGTATTTCCTCCAGGCAGGCAGAGCGGGGGTGTGTGGTGGCACGGCACGAGCACCGCGGACACGTGGAAGTGCCCGCAGCCGCCTCACCCCAGCAGGGACACACACCCCGAGCGGGGAATCGATCACCACCCTCGTCGCCAATTGTTGTGTCGTGTGATCTACGCTCAAGGGGCATCTAACCCTGACTAGGCCTAGCACGTGGCCCTAGAATAAACTCAGCCAGACACTGGGAAATAAAGTTGCTTGGTCGGTCGGCGCGTGTCTCTGAACGCCCTCTCACGTGCTCGACCTCTTTTTATTATAGGGCGGTCACATGACCAACTTGTCCGTCCCTCCGGACCTCAGGGGCGGACCCTCGGGGACACAACAGCCGCCAGGAAAGGCTTGCCGGGCCGCCACAGGCCCGCGGGCCGTACTATGAGTACCCCTGGCTTAGAGCCTTGTTAGGAGTATTTACTTGAGGTGGCTGTCCACCCGCAGTATTATGAGTGTGGCAGTTGGACCGCCACAGGACCGCCGTATCCACTGGGGATCCAGGATCCCACGGCGGTCACGCAGCAGAAATATGCTGGTGGAGCTGCTGCGGCATCGCCGAGCATATCACGAGTTGCCTGTCCACCGCCCATTTCATGGGCCTAGGGATGCATGTAAAATAGCACCCCCGGCCCTGCACGTGTGCCACGCACGACATGGTACATGCCACACCGTGCAGTAATGTGCTGCAGGCGCTGTCACGGCAGCAGTTTGCTGTGAAGGTTCTTCAATGAGCCCAACACAGCTGCCACCGTGAAACCACCGCAGCTCCGCCCACCCGACCTGGATTCAATGCTGAATCCGGCGGGCAGGTGCACCATGGCTTTGGTATTTCTCCTGCAGACGGAATGGTTGCGGTGCCGCAGGAGGACCGCCAAAGTCATAATAAGGCCCTTGGTGTTCTCAAGTGGAATGTGTAATGTTTGCCTTTGGAAGTGAGCACAGTTGGAGTCTTCCTCCGGGCCCTTTGCACGTATCCTGAGCAGCTCTTCATTGTAATAAAGTATAAGCAGATAACCGCTTTGTATGGACCTTCATCCTTTACAGTACCTCAACCTCTAACTCTTCCTCTCTCTTCCAAGTTTCATCCTAAGGCTTTTGGGGTCTGGAGCCAAGACACATTTCAGCTTGTTTTGTATGACCCAGTTTTTTAAAGTTGAATTTATATTTCAATATTGTTTGGCATCATGCAGTCTTGAAAGACGAGAAACAATTACAGAAAAAGGGTAATCAAAACGGAAGTTGTTCCGAACAAGCCGCCCCAAAAATCCTTAGGATGACAGTGGAAAAACAGGAGGTCTAATAACTGGGTGCTTCAGAGTGTGACACAGTACTGGCAGCTTCTTTTGTTTTAATATTAAAGTGTGTTTTCCTGAGCAACCATATACTACTAAAAAGATAAACAAATATGAAAGTCTTTTTCAGCAGAAACGAAGATTTTATGAATAATGGCTCCCTCTCAAGGTAGACTTAAAGTTGCCTGTGTCTCACCCGGTATGTAAGATAACTGTTCTGATGGAGTGAAGAATCTGGATTACAATTAGGGTATAGGGCTAACATTTTATACGACACTAGCCAAGATCATTGTTGAGGCCAAATGTAAATCATTCGCAGGACTGGTAGGTAGTATGCATTTGTCATTTGTGGCGGTGCAGATGAGTTATGTCACTGCCATAAATGGCCACAAGAGGGAACTAGATTGCAATAAATACTCGCACAAAAAAAGGTCTTTTTGCAATAGGGAAGCGAGAATCCGAATGGAAACAAGCATTAAAATGCAATAGATCTCGCCTTTGATTAAGTTAAAGCTATTTGCTTTGCTATAGAATACCATTAGAAAAGCAAATAGCTTTAACTTAATCAAAGACGAGACCTATTGCATTTTCAATGCTTGTTTGTCTTTGCTTCCTCGTTGTCACTGTTTTTCCGACCTTTCCTTCCTCCTTTTCTGTGTTTCTCTCTTTTGCTCTCGATCAAACTTTGTGGAAGAAAATAAGTTTGAGTCCCCAAAAACAAGTGCTGGTGGATCCCACCGGCAACTACCAGCTCAAATTAAGCACCCATATGTAGAGAAATTAAGCACGAACATGACACTCTTGCCTTGATAAATAATAAACCCTATTTAGCCCTGTAATGTTGGGCCCTAGGCCCGCATTATAGTGATGAATGGAGACACGGACATCAGGATAGTTGGCTGGTAAATGGGCCAAGAGCACGTGCGCTCCGCCCCCTTTATTGACTGGGTCACCTGACTCGTGACACCAGTGGTGGTTGGGTGTACAATGTAGGGCTACAAAGTAAAACAACTAGAACGTGTCCAGCAGGACACTACATTCCTCCCAAACTTTAATAAGAATTGAGGAAAAGCAAAGTCCGAACCTGTGGGAGGAAAAACATAAATATGCAATCTCGTAAACTTAGGAGGCTATTCAGCTGCCTGCTAGATGACGACGGTGGAAACTTGCAGCTGAAACGTCCGTTCTGTTGGGCTCGGCGTCCTGGTTCTCGGTGGGCGTGCTCTTCTGGACTTGCGCCATTTGTGTTCTTCAGTCCTTTGAGATCTTGCTTTTGGGGTGACGCCGAACAGGATGACCAGATGGTAGCCTTGAGGGATGTTATCTTCTACTAGTCCGTCTGGTTTCTTCACTGTAGGCAGCTTGGCTTCACATTGCAAAGGAGGGAGTGGTTGAAGGACATCCCTCTCACTGGGACGCCCCTCTCGCGGGTGTTCTCCTGCCACGAGATGTCCCGGAGGTCCTCTTCTTCAGGTTTCCGCTGAGCTGAGTGTCCTCTGCAGCGTTGCTCCAACTCCACAGTCTGGGTGTGAATGGAGGAGGCGATGAGATTACTACCTCGCAGTCCGCAGCTCCACCTGGAGGGTGGCTGTTGACTCTTGCCTTTGCGCACAAGTTCCTTTTCTTCCCAGAACGTGCAGGATAGACGGCGGTGGATCCATCTCTCTTGTTGGGACCTTCTGCCACCGGTGTCCCTGAGTGACCAGACTGGGTGGTCGGCTTTTAACGTCTTGCGACCAGGCTGGGCGGTCGGCTTTACCTTCTTGCGACCAGGCTGGGCGGTTGGCTTTACCTTCTTGCGGCCAGACTGGGTTGTCGGCTTTCTTCACCTTGCGACGAGGCTGGGTGGCCGACTTTCTTCTCCTTGCGACCAGGCTGGGTGGCCGGCTTTCTTCTCCTTGCGACCAGGCTGGGTGGCCGGCTTTCATCTCCTTGCGACCAGGCTGGGTGGCCGGCTTTCGTCTTCTTTGTGACTAGACTGGGTGGTTGGCTTACTCTTCGTGAGTCTTCATGCTTCCGGTGATCTGTGTGATCACTGTTCTTTTTCCGTTGCAATGCTTTTGCATTGGCGCGCTTTTGTCAGAGCTCTTCATATGCTTCGCTGTCTCAGGAGGGTTACGTCACTGCTCCTTGGACCTTCTCTTTGCTGGGCACGCTCTCTTGCGCGCTGACGGTGAGGCTTTTGTGCTTCTTGGGGCGTTACCCATGCGTGGTTTCCTCGCCTCCCTTGGTTGCGTAGTGACCTTGCGTCGCGCTTTCACTGCACGTCATTGTGCATGGCGGTTGCAAGTTTCTGCTTCAATTCGTACCGTCCGTGGTACATCTTCAGTGTAGCGTTGCTCCTTGCTCTTCTTTATCTTCTATGGCGTCGTCGTGCTACTCTACGTGCGTGCTGCACTTCTGCTTCTGCTTCTTCGAGTACTTGGGTAATTGCTGCGTACATCTTTCTATTGCTTTGGGTGTGGCTTCCTCTCTCAGGCGCTGGCGTGTACCATCCGCGTCCTGGGTACACCTGCGCTCTTCCTTCGGTTTCTCTTGCACTTTGCTGCTTGCGGTAGGCGGTCTTGGAACCCCACTGCTGTCCAGCGTGATGCTGTTGTCTCCACTGCGGTTGCGGTGAGCACCTGTGACCACCAGGCGCACCACACTTCTCCTTAGCAGTTAGCATGGGTTGCAGTCTCCGTCCGCGTTACTGCAGGCTTGCTTTCCCCCCCGGGAATTCCTTTCTTGGCTTGCGCTAGGCTTGCTTATTTCTTGGCTTGTGCTAGGCTTGTTTATTTATTTGGCGCAGTAACAGCAGGTGTCCACTAGATGATAGTGTAGGGTAACTAATGGCCGTCCATGTCGTTTTATTATACCCTTTTCTGGAGCCTTGTTCGGTTCCTTCGTGGTGCAGGCAGAGTTGTTTTCTTTTCTTTTTTTTTCACACCGGTTCATTAGGGGCAGAGTGCTGGGGAGCAGCTCGTGAAGGGTGCTTCTTCCGCACCTATTTTATTGGCCTCTCTATCATCAGCGCTCCACCGACCCTGCTCCGGGTGCTCCGGCTTCTCTCCTGAAGCCTCGACGCTCTCGCCCCCCCCAGACACACGTGGGTGGCCGGAGACCGCAGGACAACTCCCTCTGACCTTTAGGTGAGTTGCTTTGGTTGGGAATTCGCGGCGCTAGCCGCATACAGTGTTTACTCGCATCTCCTGCCCCCTCGCCGCAGGCTCTCTTGGCACATGGGCTGCGCGGGGGGGCTGGATGGCGCTACAGGCTGCTCGCGGCCTCTGCTGGGGTCGGTCTACTTTTGTCACTGGCCAAGGAGGCGGGTGACGTGGGTTGCTTGACCGGGAGGGGGGGGGGGGGGGGGCGGGCGAGTGGTTAGCTACTCCACTCCCCGTCTTTGCTCCCGTTGCCACTTCACATGCGCCAGACGGGGCCTCTGGTCCCACGGGCGTCTCTTCACGCCCGGCAGCTCTCCACACACTGCGGGCTTGTCATGGTGTTTGATTCACCCCGCCGCCACGCTTGCCTCACTTTCACACGCTGTGCGGCGGGGGAGGGGGCTGGTGCAGTCACTATCGGCAGGTTGCAGGTGGGCTCCGCTTTCGATTTCTGTCTCTGGCCGCTGCGGGTGGGCTCCGCTGGCCTTATTTTACTTGGGGCCGCTGAACCCACGCATAGGCTCACATTCGGCCTGCGGGCCTCATTCCTCAACTGGTGTGGGGTCACACAATTGCAGGTGGGCTCTGGCCGGTCCGCTTATCTCCGTGGGCACTCCGACGGCTCGGCAGCACTCGGCAGGGCTAGAAAGGTGCGGGGTGGGCTCCCGGTCACCTACTCATTGGCATATTGGCCCGGGGCTCAGCGCATGCCCCGCGGGCCTCTCGGCGGTTGGCGCCGATCGTAGTAGGGGATGCCCTATCTCCCCCTTCTTCTTTAGCTGGTGCACGCGGGGCACAGCCACCTCGTCGCTAGTGTAATGTTGGGGCCTAGGCCCGCATTATGGTGATGATTGGAGACACGGACACCAGGATAGTTGGCTGGTAAATGGGCCAAGAGCATGTGCGCTCCGCCCCCTTTATTGACTGGGTCACCTGACTCTTGACACCAGTGGTAGGTGGGTGTACAGTGTAGGGTTACAAAGTAAAACAACTATACCGTGTCCAGCAGGACACTACAAGCCCCAACAGCAAAATATGCAACAACCGAGGGCATCCGAACAAAAGCTTTTTGGAACCACTGTGAGATAATGGAGCTCTGAAGTGGCCGTGACATGGGGCACGAGCGCATGAAAGGAAAGACTAGGGAGGCAGGGTGGAGAGAAGGGTGGGTGGACCGGAAGAAGGATGGAAGGGAGAGTGGAGAGCAAGATGGAGATAGGTGGAAGATATGTAAGGAAGAAAGTGGAAATGGATGCAAAGCATGATGGGTGGACGCTAGGATGAATTGTTAGAAAGCAAGATAGAAGAATGAATGGCGATGGAAGGAAGTAAGAGCAGAGAGAAGGGTGGATTGATTGAAGGAGCAAAGCATGGATGGAATAATGGAGATAAATAAAGATAGATGGAAGAAGAGGTCAGACGGACAAAAGGATGGTCAGTAAAAGACAGATGAGGTGTATGAATGGATGGGTGGGTGGATTACCAGAAGAAAGAAAGGAAGGAAGGATGGAGGAAGCATGGTCAAATTAATTAAGAATGAATCTGTAATATAATAAGGTGCAAAGTGTGTTGCGGAGAATGCAAATCGCTGTGACGGGTATTGAGAGAAGAAACATGTGACCAACATTTGGAACCCCAATGTCATTGCTAGATGACCTCTAGCAACAAAGAGAACGAAGGTCGAATGTCATCCAAAGCCATTAGTGTTGAAGCTGTAGATACCCTTTCCTTACTGGATGTAAAAGAATTGGACCTGGGTGGAGGACAAAGTGATGTAAGGGGATTTGGGGTGGGAGTCTAAGGAAGCTAATGAAGTGGTTGAGAGGTGTGATGGGGCAGTGGAGATGGGGAAAATGTAGTAAATTTGAGGCCCTTGGATGAGTCAGGTGCTAGTGTATGTGGATTGGAGGGGGTTATTTTGCGAGAGCTTGTATGATCTGAAGGTAGCCTTCCACAGGTAGGAGCCTACATGAGAGAGTCAAATTGGAGGTAGTAATAAAATTGATACTTGTATAGCGCACTACTCACCCGCAAGGGTCTCTAGGCGCTTGTACGAATACCGCTGTGGAACCCATCCTGGCTTTCCCTGTGAGGCGTCAACTCCTGGGCATACCCAGGTAAGTGTAAGCTGGCAGAAGGAAGAGAATTAGTTAGCGGGAAGCTTTGAGTTAATGAGAAAGCTAAGTCGCTAAAATGAAGGAGTTGGGTTTTAAGGAAAATGGATAGCAGCCATGGAAACTTCTTCAGAAATGACAAGCAAATGGAGATATTCATATATATGAAATGGAGCACAAACTAGGCTGCACGAAGGGTAGGCATCATATGAGTTTTAAACAGGTGAGATATAGAAGTTGTTAAAAAGTCATGCCCTCACTATGTGGTATGAGGCATTCAAACGGATATTGGATTTTATAACATGCAAGATGAGTTTGTGCCCATACTACAACACTTTTTCATTCCAACTGAAACAGTAGAGGCACAAATGTGCTCACAGGATAGTCCATCTGCGGATGTAGGTGCATTTGATTAAATGTCTTCGCCATTTCAAATAATGTCAGTTACCATGTTGTTGATTTCAGAACCAAAAATGTGATGTCTGCTCACGTGGAAAATACACACATCAGACATGGAGTCAGCCTGAATGACAATTTAGTACCTTCCTCCTCCAAACACCCCATAATGGCCGATAATAGAAGAACTAAATAAGCCTCTACATTTATTTGCAATTATCTGCATTTCTGCTACGGCCTGGGGGCTTCACGCAGCACACCCAAAAACAAAATGTACAGTAATTCTTTGACAATGTAAAGAAACCTAGACCCAAAAAGATAACGCCAGCAGAAAACCCTTTGGATGCGGAGGCGGCTTGTTGACTGTAACTGGGCGCACTGAGCTGACTGCGGCCATTGTAAGCAGCAACGGAGAAAGTTTGTTTGCACTGGACACTTTCGGAGACAAAGTGATCTCTTCTGCACTAACAGCAACACAAACCTTACCACTGATGGCCCTGAGGTTTAGGGAAGGCCTCTGTTGCAACATTACTGCCATGGAGCCAGTGAAGCCACATTTACAGTAACTCGTTCCTTGCCATTTATATAGCGCCCAGCGGTCCTCTGGTGTGGTATTGCGGCGCTTTATGTATCTCCAGTGGGAATGCAGGCCCCAACATACAAGTGATGCTCGGAAACGTAAAACTCCTTTTTATCAAAATCCAGTCATGCACTGGCACTTTATTTAAGTAACACACTGAAATACACAGCTTTTCAGTTTGCCCCAAGCTTCTCTGCCACTCGTATCCCGACGGCACCAGCTTAACTCACTTCAAACGACCTCTCCATGACTCTGTTCCTCCCTGGGCCATCCAGCCTCCCCTGACGCATAACCTTCAGCCGGCGCTGGCGAGGTAAGGTCACAGCAGCCCGCCAACCTAGGTTCACTCCGGGGACCTGGATCGTAAGAGCCCAGAGGTGCCCACACACGGCGGTCGCGCTGAAGGGCTTAGGCCGCCGCCCAAGTTGCCGTGTCAGCCGCGGCCTGCGGGTGGCACACGGCGGAGTAGAGGGCGCGCGCTGGGGTGGGGGATCCTCACCTATACGAAGAGTAGCACCCTCTCCCCCCGGGGTGTCAGCAGGGGAGAGGGGCGGGGAGGATCAACAGGCCGCGGTGGCGCCCGACACACTCTGCGCTCACCGACGGCTTGTCACATCCCGGCACCACGCAACACCGCAGCGCATCCGGATTGACACCGCCTAATGAGTGAACATTTCCGGGATCAAACCAACCTGTGCGAACACGAAAGAAAGACTACAAGGCGGAAGGACGGCAACAACTAGGACCGGAAGAGAGGATGGGTCGATAAGCGATCTCCTTGCTGTGTATACAGAAAAATACATTTGTAGAGCATTCAGCTTATATAAGATACTAATGAAAATGCTAATTTCTTCATGCAGTTTGACAACACCGAAATGCTTTACTTTCTTTACTGCAGAGGAGCACTAGCCAAGGAGCACATCCAGTATAAACAAGCACTCGCTACGACGTGACGTACACTTTTCTGCAGTCCCACTTGGACGGACTTGGCCTGACTTACATGTGTGGTAAAAGGATTATTATCTTCTTTATGGGACCATCTGTTTCGTCCCATAAAGAAGATAAGAAACCTTTTACCACACACGTAAATCAAGGAAGCCAGTCCAAGTGGGACGGCTCTAAAAGAGGAAAGAGTATGTCATTGTAACCTCTTTTCCAATGGCTGGCCACCATTTAGCATGAACGGTGACGCCAGCCAATGAAAAAGAGGGGCGGGGCTCAACCCCGCTAGTGAATCGTACTCTGAAACATAAAATCTTGCCAGCGAGACTGCGCATGTGCGCAGCTTTTCTAGCCGAGACCTAAAAACCCTTGGAAGGGAGTTGGCTACAAGACTGATTGTTTCACGGCCAGACAGGAAACCCAAAGCAGCCCTGGCAACTTTTGTCAAACCATCCGCCGCCGTACGGTGCACAGCGAGCGAGCCTGACCACTACTACGTGTAGGATTCAGATGCCATTCATACTCGTAGACATTTTTTTTTACGAATAAGAATTTATTTCAACCCAAACAAACTTTTTTTTTCTTCTCTTCATTATTTTGTGCCTCTGCCACTTGAGAAGTAAGGCCCTCCCCTGTGTGGAGATCCGTGATCTTGACATACCAAGCCATTGCATCTTATTCTATTTTATCATCGTGTCAATCCTTCTCTTAGCCAAAACGAATCCCAGCTGAATGAATCTACGTGTAAGCTTTTTCCCTCAAACTCTTTTTAGCAAAATTAGGATAATGAAACACTAAGAAAAAAATAATTTTCTAACATAGATTACGTTTGTAACTAATAACAGTTCAGTAACAAAAGGATCTCTGTGACAAAAGTGGTAAACCACTGAGCTATGCACATAAAATACTGTTCTGTGATCTGTATAGCACCCCCTCTTTACAGCAGGCATATTAACTCTCTGCACTACCTTAGATGAGTCAAACCTGCCACTAGATAAAACTCCAATCTACTTCCAACAGGTATTAATCACCAGAGTTATATTGGCAGTTTTATTGTTGCCTGAAAACTGTTGGATATATACAAGAAACACTGCAGTGCTTTGAAAATTGCATCACTTCTGCAAAACTGGTCCGACCCTTCCATTCTCACAAGGAAATGCCCTATGCTCGGTACGACCTGTCTGGCCTTGACACGGATACATCATTTACTTCCCTCCATTCAATGGTATGAAACAAGTAATTGTCTATTCGTCTTGTAGTATTAACAAACAGGACAGTAATTATACATGCCAACATTTTAAAAGAGGTAAGTGGGAGATTTTAAAAAAAATAATAATAATCAGGGGAATATATTTACCCTATTGATTTCTATTGAAGAAGAGCCAATTTCAGGCCTGCCACAGCCAAAATAAAACCATTTTCTGCTTCATAATTCATGAGTCTCTTGCCTGAATCGGCTCTATTGGCATGCATGACAGCTGTATCAGAGCAGCTTTCCTGCAAACTGCTGACTCTGTAGTCTCTTCAGCCTCTGACATAAAATCAGATTCATTTCTAGAATCCGCCCCCACAGCACAGCAGGAAAAGGCTTAATCAGATTAGAACACGCCTCACTTTCCAAGAAACAAAAAGAAAAGATTTAAAGTTAATCAACAAAAAAACAATACTGTCAAAACCCCTTTCAGAGAGCTACGGGGCACGCAGGGGTTGCTGGGCCGAACAGTGGCGGAGGCCTTTTAATACTGATTTCCTGGGGTCTGACCTACTATGGATCTTGAAGAACAAGTTACTTATCATCGATAACGCTTTTTCTGGTGGATACAGTATCTGCCTGTGCAGTCCTCACAATTTGAATTACCCCCTTGTGCAGCATTCCATGGAAACTTTAATAGCTCTCCCACGTCGACGAGGAAGCCACAATGGAATGGCTCCACACATGTGATGTCTTCGGAGCCATAGGAAGGCCTAGTCGGCATGCTAACGTCAGTTTCACCCGTTACTTCTATGCCTTCGAGGCAAATGGGTGAGCCATCAACATTTACACATGTATACATAGAATAGACATTTCCTAGCAAAAAACATCACAACATGAATGACAATGAAGTGTAAGAACTTTACAAATGATTATCTTTTTGGTGTCCATGGACAGGCAACAGGGAGGCGGGTGGGTCAGTGAGGAATCCACAGGCATATACTGCATCCACCAGAAAAAGCATTAACAAAGGTAAGTCACTTGTTCTTCTGATGGATACATCTGCCTGTGGATTACTCACCTTTTGAATTGAATCCCCAAGCAGCCCCACTCCCAGAGGAGGGTACCCGCTACCTACACCAAAACATCCTGCAGTCCAGAAATGCAAAGTGGCCGTCCCTCCTCACCTTTGATTCCAAGCAGTTATGCTTTGCAAAAGTGTGGACGGTGGCACATGTTGTCGCCTTGCAGATGTTTACAACAGGGACACCTCTAGCCGAAGAAGAAGACTTAGCTCTAGTGGAATGAGCTAATACCTTCAGGCGGTTCCTTCTTGGCCAAGGCGTAGCAGATCTTGATGCACAGGATGATCCACCTGGACAGCGTTCGCTTGCGGCAACCTTGCTCTTCATTTTACCCACGTAACCAATGAAGAGCTGGTCGTCCAGCCTTAAGTCCTTGGTTCTGTTCAGGTAGAAGCTGACAGTCCTCTTAGGGTCAAGGCAGTGAAATGTCTCCCCTTCCTTGGAACGGTGAGGGGGAGAATAGAAAGTGGGTGAAGTGATGGACTGTCCTAGAGGAAAGGGAGTTTGCCACCTTAGGCAGGAAAGCAGCCATGGTCCTCAGAAGCATCTTATCTGCATGAATAGTGGTGAAAGGAGGCTTTGAACTAAGAGCCTGTAGCTCACTAACCCTCCTGGCAAAGGTAATCGCAATCAGAATTTCTTTTTCAATGGGAGAAGCCTCAACAGACAACTATGTAGGGGCTCAAAAGGAGGCCCCATTAGGAAAGTAAGACCTACATTTAAATCTCACTGATGCATAATAAAAGGAGTGGAAGGAAATCTATTAGTGAGATCCTTAATGAAGCTCATGACTATGGGAGACTTAAACAACGATGCTTGGTCTGGCAAACAAAGAAAGGATGACAAAGCCAACAAGTAGCCCTTAACAGTCGCTACAGGACAACCCTGCTGAGCCACAGAAAAAGAGAAACTAAGAATATTAGACAATGGCCCTTCAAAGGATCAATTGAACTCTCTCCACACCATTTAACAGATCTGGCCCACCTACTGGAATAGACACAGATTTGGTGGAGTGTCTTCTGGCCAATAATATAACATCTGAAGAAGGGTCCAGTTTTACCATATAAATTCCTTAGCTTATTCCTACCCACACCTGAGGCACGAGATCCCCATATGACCCGACCAGCCAGCATGAAAAGATTTGTTAAATTGACTAAAGTATTGTAAACTCTTTTTCTGAACACAGTAGGCCCTGTGCCTCTCTGACTTATATCACTAGAAATCTCTTCCGCAAAGCCCCAGCTCCCCCAAGCCCTCGTTGCATCCAACCTGCACTTCTGTTCGAACATCTAGTGAAATATATCAAAATCACAAGAACACAGAACATCTCAAGCTAAGAGGAACTCTTATAATCTAATAAAAATTTCCCTGAAGTGACGAAAATCCTGTTCAATAGATGTTCAATTTCATTATGATTTAGGTTCAAACATCAATTGATCTTTTGGTAAACTTTTGTAATGTAGGTGTCACTTCTGTGTTCCTAAATATTTTCTAGAATTGACCAAAGTGCGTCATGTTCTGAGGTCAAAAGTACCTGTTAATGTCGTGATTTTGTGTTCAATAGATCGTCATTCAAAAAGGTATAAAATATCTGCTCCTCTGTCCATTCAGCAAACTACCTCACCCAAATGACCCCTTAGGTCATGACGCATGTGTGGGTCCCCTCAGCCATCTATCTAGGATCATTGGCTGAGGCTATAATGATTATTGTACTTTGAAATTGTCTCTCTCTCTCCCCTCTGCATTGGCATTATTCTAAACATTATTGCAATTACATGTTCTTGCTCTCCAAGAGAATTTTCATTAAGGTTGCATATTTTCTAGTGCATTCTGAATGGCATTTCTCTCTGCATTGGCTTCAATTATTGTTAAATGTATTTCTCTCTTCATTTAATATGGTTTTCAGTCTTATTACAAATGCACGTTCTTTGTTCTTCAAAACAATATTGACTCTGCTGCATATGTTTGATATATTTACAGATGTTTCTCCTCGTGTTCCTACATTCTTATTATTCTAAAAGTATTTCATTATATGCCTTTGCCATTTTAGCATGAGTCTTCTGCCATCTGGTCTTTGCTAAGACAGCATCTCATTATTGAATTTTAAAGTGGTTCTTTACACTTCTTGTTGAAGTGGTTTCATTGTAATAAAGTGCAAACAAACCTGATTCAATTTATGTCACTCACGTGTGTTTTTTCATATTATGTAGAGGCACACCCTCAAATTAAATTTCGCCTTCCACACATCCACCACATCTGGTAGGAGAGAGAAAGAATTCAGGTTGCCCCGTTCAATCTCCAGGCATGAAGGTGCAGGATCTGGAGGTGAAGGTGTAGAACCTGCCCTTGCGATTGTGAGAGGAGGTCTGCCTTTTGAGGGAGATGGAGTGGAGGGTGCGATGAGAGGTGAATAAGGTATGTGTACCATAACTTTCTTGGCCAATCCTGGGCCATCAATATGACTTGGACCCGGGCTTGGCGAATCTTTCTCAGAACACGAGGGATGAAGGGTATGGAACGAAACGAATAAAGAAGATGAAAGCTCCAATCTAGTTGAAATGCGTACCCCCAATGCTCCCACATTAGATACTGGAGACTACAGAACGTCGAGTAGGGCACGTCCTTGTGAGTGGCATCCTGAAAATGTGGTTGAACACCTCCAGATGAAGACGCAAATCGTGATCGGCTGAGTATTATCGACTGAGACTGTCCGCACGCACATTCAGCACCCCGGCCAGATGATTTGCAATTACGCAAATCTGGTGGTCCTGAGTCCAAGACCAGAGCCTCTCTGTGGATACAATACAACCCTACTGCTCCCTGTTTGTTGATGTACCACATTGCAGTAGTGTTGTCTGTCAGGACCTGAACTGACTGACCGTGAAGGGAGGGAAGAAAGGCCTTGAGAGCCAAACATATAGCCTGCAGCTCCAGAAGATTGATGTGAAGCAATCTTTCCTCTGGAGACCAAAGTCCCTTGATCTCCAGATCCACCAGATGAGCTCCCCACCCTAGAGTGGAGGCATCTGTTATCACTGTGGTCACCAGAGAAGAAGGTTGAAAAGGCTTCACTTGAGATAGGTTGCCTGGAACACTCCACCAAGACAGCTCAGCTGCAGTGTCTCTGGAGAATCTGACCACCTCCCTGAGATCACAATTGTGTTGTTACCGCAGTCTGCGGAGGCACCACTAGAGTGCCCTCATGTGCCAATGTGCATGGTTGACCAACAGTATGCAGGAAGCGAACAGACCAGGCAGACATAGCACCTTCAGGATTTGAACAGCCGCTCCATTTTGAAACAGAGGAATCATAGCCTGTATGCTCAGAATCCTTTGAGGTTGCGGGAGGCACGACTCACAGTAGTATCCAGTACTGCCCTTGTGAACAGGTTGCACTGAGAGGGCACCAGGTGAGATTTGGGTACATTTATAAAAAAAAAACAAGTAAAGCAATAATCTTGTTGTCAGTTAAAAATGATGCAGCATCATCTCTGCTGACCTTGCTAAAAGCAGCCACTTGTCCAGATAGGGCAAAATAGTAATCTCTGAGATGTGCCGCTACCACTGCCATCACCTTTGAGAAGACCTGAGGTGCTGAAGTAAGATCGAATGGAAGGACCGCAAACAGGTAGTGCTGAGATCCCACCGTAAAAAGGAGATACTTCCGATGCAACTTCAGGATGGGAATGTGAAAATACGAATCCTGTAAATTGATCAACACCATCCAGTCTTCCTTCTGCTGTGCCAGTAGAACCTGAGTCAGGGTCAACATTTTCAACTTTTCCTGTTTGAGGTAAAAATTCAAGATCGTGAGGTCTAGGTTCAGCCTTAAATGGCTGTCCTTTTTGGGAATCCGGAAATACCGGGAGTAGCATCCCGACCCCTTTCCTGCTCTGGAACCACCTGTGTCGCCCTTTCGGAAGCAAAGACAGAACCTCCTGCTGCAGAAGCAACAGATGGTCCTCCGAACACCATAACAAATTTATTGGAAGGTTCCCCTGGTTGTTAACACAGGAAGGGGGAGAGTAGTGCAAAATAGGAGACCCTGTGGTTTATTAATACTAAATGGAGTCAGAAATACTGACTAAAACAAGACGATGTGGGGGCAAGACAGGTCTCTAGGAAGTCCTAACTTATCAATTATAATATAGTGGCAAAAGAATATGTAGAACACTTTTCATATTGCATGTCCAATTTTATGAGATCAACAAATCCACCAAAGATATAAGAAATGTTATATATAAACACAATTTATTAAAATACCTCCCTTAAGGGTTACAATCTAAATTAAAATACAATAAAATAAATTTTCTACATAGTGAACAAATCTGTATTAAAAAGGTCAAAGGAAAAAAGTCGACGCGGCGTTTCGGTGTTCGTTTGTAATATTCACACCTTCATCAGGACACGTTGACATTTCATTGGTAATCTAAAAATTTAAACAACAGTATTTTAGGTATTTTATAATTGGACAGATGAACAGAAATACATAAGGAACAGATGCAACACAAATTTCCAGTTGTCTTCTAAATTTTAAAGAAGAGAAACCGAAAAATCAGGTATCTGTTTATATATTAAAAAACATTTTCCTTGAGCTTGAAGACCTAATCTTCATTCCAAATTACCCCCCGTGGATCTATCCAAGTATTAAATAAAGGGTTTTATGGTAAGCACATAACAGTGCTCACAGGAGGGAACTGAGGGAGGTCCTCACAGAAGAACAGGTCTAGGAACCTATAGGGCAAAATAGACATCAAAAGAAAAAGAAACATTGTGTATGTAGATTGTAACCCTTAAGGGAGGTATTTTAATAAATTATGTTTATTTATAACATTTCTTATATCTTTGGTGGATTTGTTGATCTCATAAAATTGGACATACAATATGAAAAGTGTTCTACATATTCTTTTGCCACTATATTATAATTGATAAGTTAGGACTTCCTAGAGACCTGTCTTGCCCCCACATTGTCTTGTTTTAGTCAGTATTTCTGACTCCATTTAGTATTAATAAACCACAGGGCCTCCGAACACCATGCCTGCCAGGGGGGAAAAAGGAGGTGGAAACTCTCGGAAAGTAAGGGCGTACCCATTTTCTACAAGATTCAAAACCCAAAGATCTTGTGTAACAAATTTCCAATTTTGAGAAAATGGGACACCCGACCTCCCACGGGTCCAACATACTCCAAGATAGAGGATCTAGAGCTGCTTACCTGCAGCGCCAGAGGGGGGGCAAGGAAATAGGAGGAGGAAACCTGTTGGCAAGCAGCCCCTCGCAGACAACCTCTTTCTTTCCCTCTGTATGACCTATAAAGTGTGTTCTGTTGTTTCTGCTGTTGCTGCTGCTGTCATCCATGAATTGGAACAGTCTTCCCAAAGCCCCAAAATCTCCAGTATGCAAAACCTGTAGGCTGGGATTGCAAGCCCAAGGACCTAGGGGTAGCTCTGCTATCCCTAAATCATTGCAGAGCTGAATCTGACTTGGTCCCAAAGATTCTAGAGCCATCAAAAGGTAGATCCAACAGTGTGGCCTAAACATCCAGAGAGAATCCTGATCCTCTCAACCAGGGGTGCCTCCTAGTTGCTGCAGAAGAACCCATCCCCCTGGCAATGGAGCCAGCCATATTGAGCCCGGACTGGATCAACTGCCGCAGCCTGACTGTCCGACAGCACCTCCGCAAAGTGACCCCGGACATCCTCTGGCAACTTTGGTAACACCTCCTTAGCGGAGTCCTTCAATGCATGGATGTAGGGCCCTAACAGGCATGTGGCATTGGTTGACTTCAAAGCCATGCCGGCAGATTAAATACCTTTTTACAGATTGTTCGAGCTTCTTGGAATCTCTTTCCCCCAAAGTGGAGGGAAAGGAACCTGAGGATTGCTTTGAGGAACATGAAACTTGAACCACCAAGCTTTTTGATGAAGGGTGTGATGACAAAAATGCCGGATCCCCAGGCACAATCTGGGGCAGACATTGGCTTCTGCCAAACCTGCAGAATTGGTTCTGTCAAGGCTTCGTTGAACAGAAGCAAACGTTCCACCGCTGATGAAGGGGAGTGAAGTACCTCAGCCAGAATGTTAGACTTGACCTCCCAAGTGGGCAACTGTAAATCCAGAAGGTCTGCTGCCTTCCTTATAACTGAATGGTATGAGGCCACATTCTGAGAAGGAAGAGCCTTGAAGAAGAAAGCTACCACTCTGGTGAAGACTCAAGCACACTGGCTTCTTGAGGCCCTTCAAAATAATCATTGGGATCCAGTATCTCCCCTTCCTCAGCTTGCTCCTGGGATTCCTCCTCTTCCAGAAGCCTCTGAGCCTACCTTCTCGAATGAATCTTTCGAAATAGCTTCAGCAGTGCCAGACGGAGCTATCGTCAATGGAGGGCCTTCAGGAGCGGCTGGCGGCGCCCACGATGTTGAGTTTGTGCCTGACTGGAGCCCATCGGCCCCAGAGAATAGTCTTTCCTTTCCATCTGGAACTGGATCGACAGAGTATCTTGGCACCGGGAGAGGCCAAGACAGAGTCAGTGGCATAAAAGGCATAAAGGGTACCTAGGTCTAATTTTGGGGTATGTCCATATTTTAGGCAAGCGGTCCCACAGGGCCACCAGGTGCACCAGATGTGTTAATCACCCTGGCAAACATGCCATACATTGCATTAAAAAAATTGGATGGATCCGCACCTGGAACCGGGAAAGGTGGGTATGGATCTGGAACTGCCTTTGGAACAG